>NW_027507789.1:36912661-38112661 GCF_037356315.1 Lithobates pipiens
CACGTTGCCCTTATTTAAAATGGGCGCCGGCGGCGCGCCTTGTTATTGCGTCATTTCCTGTTTGGAAATCACGCGATACTACAGCCCAGCAGCCCCTAGTGCCTTCTGGGATTGATAAAACATCTCCCAGGAGGCATAGCGGACGGGGGAAGACGAGTTCAGGCCGCGGCCGGAAACAGGAAGCAAGATAACTTTTAAAGATAACAATGTGAGTTTAAAAAAAAAAAAAAATGATATGCCAAATGTGTTTAAGGGGCCAGAGAAGAAGGGGATGCAGGGAACTTGAAAAAGAGGGTGGAGCTCCACTTTAAAAAAAAAAAAAAACCAGTAAATTTAGCCCAATTTTTTTGCATAATGTGAAAGAGGAGGATACGCCGAGTAAATAGATACCCAACATGTCACGCTTCAAAATTGCACGCGCTCGTGGAATGGCGCCAAACTTGGTATTTAAAAATCCCTTAGGCGACGCTTTAAAATTTTTTACTGGTTACATGTTTTGGGTTGCAGAGGAGGTCTAGGCTAGAATTATTGCTCTCGCTCTAACGTTCGCGGCGATACCTCACATGTTGTGGTTTGAACACCGTTTTCATATGTGGGCGGTACTTACGTATGCGTTCGCTTCTGTGTGCGAGCTCACGGGGACAGGGGCGCTTAAAAAATTTTTTGATTTTTTTTATTTTATTTTTTTAGTTTTACACTTAAAAAATAAAATAAAAATTGATGACTTTTTATTCCTATTACAAGGAATGTAAACATCCCTTGTAATAGGAATATGGCACGATCGGACCTATTTACAGTGAAATATAGGGTCAATAAGAACCCATATCTCACCTCTAGGCTGGGAAGAATAATCAAAAAATAAAAAAATAAAAACGATCCTGGCTTCCTAGCCAGATTGGTGCCATTAATTTGAATACCGAGGCCGGGCGTGACGTCATAACATCGCGCCCGGCCTCCGAACGATCATAGAGACTCCGGGGACAATCTAGTCCGCCGGAAATCTCTATGATCACATGCTGGGGCCGGCGGATCCTGTGACCGACTCACCGGAAACGGTGAGTCCGGTAGAAGCACCGGAGGGCGGCGGGAGGGGGGGGCGTCCCCTCCCGCCGCCCGCAAGAACGATCAATCGGCGGAAAACGGCAATATCTGAATGATGTCTGTGGACTCAGGCATCATTTAGATATAACCAGCGAAACCCCATGACGTCAATAGATGTATTGCGGGTCTCAAGTGGTAAAAACAAAAAAACGCGTTTTTGTGGTTCAATATGCTTCAATGGAAAAAGCTGCAGAAACACATGTAATGCTTTTTGCAGGAATTTGTGTTTTTTTTTTTTTTTATCTGCCCAACAACAAACTGGCCAAAAAAAATGCAAATCGCCCACCGGCTCTGTGACTGGCTGGAGCTGCGTGATGTTTCTCTTGTGCATGCGCACGGGATCCGCTGGTAACGGCACAGGTGGTCAATCCTTTTGGAGCGCATGCGCCAATGACTTAATCGGCATATACAGTAAATATCTCCTGAATGGTGTACGTTTTTAAGAGAGATTTTTCAGTGCCAATGAGCCTTAACCACATATGGGTATAGAGGAAAGTTTACTTCCTCTTTAACCAGTTCCTGACCAGCGCACGCCGATGTACGTCGGCAGAATGGCACCGGCAGGCTTATTGACGTACAGGTACGTCCCTTTTTAACTAGTTGCTGATGCGGCCGTCAAATGAAGGCCAGGCGGCGCAGCTATTGTGGCGGGAGGCCGTCATATGACGGCCTCCCGTTTAAACAGGGATGCGCGCGATCGTGCGCGCGTGTCACGGAGACCCCGCTCGCCACCGAAGGGGGTGAACAGCCATTCGTTATGGCTGTTTACCACGTGATCGGCCGTGATGAAGTCACGGCCTATCACAGATGGTCACACCCCGAACGCGCATGAGCGCGCTGCGCGTCAGTGGCGGCGTGTTCCCCGGGAACACTGCTAGTCACCGACGCTGGTAAACAGCCATTGGCCGGCTGTTTACCCACGTGAATCGGCTGTGATCCTTTCACAGCCGATCACTAAAATGCAAACAAACCGCGGTAACGGGATGTTACCGGGTTCTCTCCTTACACACCGATCGTGTGTGAGGAGGAGATTGCGGTAACATCTCGTTACCGCATACAGTGTACACCAAACATACTGATTGACCTGTCACCACCCCCTCATAGTACCTGTCAATCACAGTCCATCGGAGTACCTGTCCCGGCCCATCGGAGTACCTGTCCCGGCCCATCGGAGTACCTGTCCCGGCCCATCGGAGTACCTGTCCCGGCCCATCGGAGTACCTGTCCCGGCCCATCGGAGTACCTGTCCCGCCCATCGGAGTACCTGTCCGGCCCATCGGAGTACCCGAGTACCTGTCCCCCGGCCCATCAGAGTACCCGAGTACCTATTTGCAGCCCATGTCTCATAGAATATACGTTTGGGTGTTTACTTTCCAAAATGGGATCATTTTGTGGGTAATTTCACTGTCCTGGTGGTCCAGGACCTTCAAAAGTGTGATGGGTAGGAATGAAATGAGATGTGTCATTTATGCTCCTAGAACGCCTGAACGTACTACTTCAATGTTCGGCCTCTCTATGTGGCCAGGCTGTGTAAAAGTCCTACACATGTGGTATCGCCATACTCGGGAGGAGTAGCAGAATGTATTTTGGGGGGTAATTTTTGCTATATACATGTTATGTGTTAGAAATATCTTATAAATTGACAATTTTTGTGTAAAAAAAAAAAAAAAAATGCGTTTTAATTTTTTTCCACATATTCCAAAAACTTCTGGAAAAAAATGAACCGTTCAAAAGACTCATTATGCCTCACAGATTATACGTTGGGGTGTTTACTTTCCAAAATGGGTCATTTTATGGGAAATTCCATTGTCCTGGTACTCCAGGGCCTTCAAAAGTGTAATAGGTGGTTGAGAAATGAGATGCGTAATTTTTGCTCATAGAACGTCTGAAGGTACTACATCAATGTTGGTGTTCTGTATGTGGCCAGGCTGTGTAAAAGGCTCACACACGTGGTATCGCCGTACTCGGGAAGAGTAGCAGAATGTATTTTGGGGTGTAATTTGTTGTATACATATGCTGTGTGTGAGAAATAACCTGATAATATGACAATTTAGTAAAAAAAAATAAAAAATCTTCATTTTGCAAAGAATTGTGGGAAAAAATTACAACTTAAAAAAACTCACCATGCTACTTACTTAATACCTTGGAATGTCTACTTTGTAAAAAGGGGTCATTGGGGGGTATTTGTACTTTCCTGACTTGTTAGTGTCTCAAGAAATGAGGTACACCTGATGTACTGAAGGCCTGATCAGATGTGATCAATTTTCAGTGATTGGCACCATAGATTGTAGACTCTATAACTTTCACAAAGACCAAATAATATATACTAATGTGGGTTATTTTTACCAAAGATATGTAGCAGTATAAATTTTGGCCAAAATTTATGAAGAAAAATTACTAAATTAGCAGAAATTTATGACAGAAACGAAGAAAAAGGCATTTTTTTCACAAAATTTACGTTTTATTTTATTTATAGCACAAAAAATAAAAAACCCACTAGTGATTAAATACCACTAAAAGAAAGCTCTATTTGTGTGGAAAAAGACGTAAGTTTCATATGGATACAGTGTTGGATGACTGAGTAATTGTCATTCAAAGTGTGAGAGCGCTGAAAGCTGAAAATTGGTCTGGTCAGGAAGGGGGTGTAACTGCACTGTACTGAGGTGGTTAAATTCCACCCTCGCATGCCGGGTCGGGACCCCCGTGAGTCCAGTTGCAGGTCCCGCAGACACTATCGCCGCGGGGATACCTGCGATCGTCTCACGGGGCGGCTGAACGAGGAGATGCCGTTGTAAACAGCATCTCCCCGTTCTGCCTAGCAACAAGTGACTCTGATCTCTGCTCCATGTGATTGGAGCGGAGATCAGTGTTCACTAACACAAAGCCCAGCCCCCCACAGTTAGTAACACGCACCTAGGAACACTTAACCCCTACACTGCCACTCCTTGGTTAACCCCTTCACTGCCAGTGTCATTTACGCAGGAATCAATGCATTTGTATAGCACTGATTGCTGTATGACAATGGTCCCAAAAATGTGTCAAAAATGTCCTATGTGTCTGCCACAATGTCGCAGTCACAATAAAAATCGCTGATCGCCGCCATTACTAGTAAAAAAAAAAAAAAAAAAAATATTATTAAAAATGCCATAAAACTATCCCCTATTTTGGAAACGCTATAACTTCCCCTCAAAAATATGTAGAAGAATACGTATCGGCCTAAACTGAGGGAGAAAAATGTTTTTAGTTTTTTTGGAGGGGGATATTTATTATAACAAAAAGTAAAAAATTCTACGTGGTTTTTTTTTTTTTTTTTTTTTCAAAGTTGTCGCTCTATTTTTGTTTATAGCGCAAAAAATAAAAACCACAGAGATGATCAAATACCACCGAAAGAAATCTCTATTTGTGGGAAAAAGACGTCAATTTTGTTTGGGAGCCACGTCGCACGACCGTGCAATTGTCTGTTAAAGATGCAGTGCCGAATCACAAAAAGTGGTCTGGTCTTAAGCCAGCAAAATGGGCCGGTCTGAAAGTGGTTAATGCGCATTTGAGACCTCTGAGCTATTCTAGTTAATGGCACAGAAAAAAAAGCTGTCTACTCCAGTACTAAAGTCACTACTCACCCTGATCATGTATAATAAGAAAATATGTGCCAGTGTGTTGTCTTTATTAGAATACAGTTGCTCAATAACATTTATACTGTATTCTTGTATTGTGCTTCCTCTGTATGTAGCATCTTTATGTTGTTGGGGGGCATTTGTGCTGCATTTGTTTCCAAACTGACAAAAACAAAGTACACGGGTGTTATACGTTCCAATATTGCAGTGCCTGGTCTTTTCAGAGGCGTAAAGACCAGGCACTGCAGTATTGAAGGTCTGTAAATGCTTCCCAAGGCCAATGCCTGTTCTTCATTCAACGTTCAATTCTACACATAAAATTCTTAGTGTCTTTGCATCACTTGGCTTTGAACTTGATTTAAACGTCCACAGAATGGCACTCCTGCGCAATCTGGCTTACCTGTATGTCAGTCCGCAAAAGCGGTATGGCGGGCGCAGGTCCCGCAGACTGTCTGCCGGCAGCCCGCGATCTCTGTGAGGATAGTCAGAACAGGATAGTTCTGCCTAGTAACATGACAGGGAGCTTCTGTTCCCTGTCATCGGGAACAGTGATCTGTGATCTCATGTCAGTGGTAGCCCATTTCCCCCCCACAGTTAGAACACACACTGAGGGAACACATTTAACCCCTTAATCGCCCCCTAGTGTTAAACCCCTTTGCTGACGGTGTCTATTTTTAGTTATAAATGTTAATGGTTCCACAATCGTGTCAAGTGTCCAGTCTGTCCGCCGCAATGTCGCAGTCCCGATTTTAAATATTGCGGATCACTGCCATTACCAATAAAAAATGTATAATGCCATACATCTATCCCCTATTTTGTAGGCGCTATTGCTTTTGCGCAAACCAATCAGTATACGCTGCTTGTGATTTTTAATTTTTTTCCAAAAATATGTAGATAATTACATATTGGCCTAAACTGAGGAAGAATATTTTTTTTTTTTATTATGTTTTGGGGATATTTTATTATAGCAAAAAGTAAAAAAAAAAAAAAAAAAAAAAAAAATTATATATATATATATATATATATATATATATATATATATATATATATATATATATATATATATATATATATATATATATATTTTTTTTTTAATTGCCGGTCTTTTTTTTGTTTATAGTGCAAAAAAAAAAAAAAAGCACCAAAAGAAACATCTATTTGTGGGGGGGGGGGGGGGGGGGAAGACATACATTTTGTTGCAGCATTGTATGAATGCACAATTGTCCGTATTTTATTTTTTTGCAGTTTCAAAAGCCTGTCTATGGTTTCAGTACAAGCCAGTGAGCTCTGTACGCTTGTAATGGGGCATTTGTTCTGTGCTATTTTCTTGTAGCTCTGTGGTATCTGCATGGTATGATGGTGTCAGTGTGGACAATGCCTGTATAACTTGTGTTGAGACAATCGCTTCATTCAAAGCCTGAGTGACAGTTGTTTGTCTGCCCCGTTCACACAACGGTCTGAGTAAAATGTAACCCTTGGTGTGTTGCGTTACAGGAGCGAGCGTGTTTGTTGAAAATCCATGCATGTACAGTGCACTCTCCCATATTGATGCAGCAGCTAGAATATATCTGATCAGCCCCTAACCTGACTACCTTTAGAAGATCCCTGAAAATGAACTTATTCAGGGAAGCCTATCCCACACGCACCTAACAACCATCCCTGAGCCACCCCCATCAAATCATTCCCTGCATTGATTACTGTTCTGTATCACCACCCCCTCCCTTTTAGAATGTAATCTCTATGAGCCGGGCCCCCCTGTCCCTTCTGTATTGTACTATAATTGTGCTGTCCCCCCTCTACATTGTAAAGCACTGCGTAAACTGTTGGCACTATATATCAGCGGCGGTAAGGCGTTTTTGGAGCATTTTCACTCATCACTTTTTTTTTTTTTTTTAATCTCCTATTTTATATGTGGGTTATGTTAAGCCTTTGGTAATTTTCTACTGCTGAGTGCTTGGTGGAGGAATAATTAATTTTTATACTAATGTGAATTATGTGCACATCAGTAAAGGGGGGGGGGGGGGGGGGTATATATTAGAGGTCGACCGATATGGGTTTTTCTCTGGCCGATGCCGATATTTAGAAATCATGGCGGCCGATAGCCGTAATATGCCGCCTATTTTTTTTTGGGGCCGATATGTTAGGCCGATTTTATTTTTATTTTTTTCCTTTTTAATTTATTATTTTTTTTTCTTTTAATCCCCCTTGATCTAACACACCTTAACCACTGGGGCGTTTTTCAGGCGCTTTTGGGCTAAAAATAGCGCCTGTAAAGTGCCTGCAAAATGGCTCCCCTGCAGTCTGTGTGAAAGACAGAGTGCTTTCACACGGAGGTGATGCGCTGGCAGGATCTTAAAAAAAAAAGTCCTGCAAGTTTGGAGTGGTGTTTACCGCTCCTCCACCACTCCTGCCCATTGATATGAATGGGCACCACTGCCGAAGCGCATGCAATGCGATTTGGCAGCAGTGCTTCATGGGCGCATTTAACCTCTTCCTTGGCCGCTAGCTGGGTTTTATGTGCCCCACTAGCAGCCAAATAGCACCGCTAAAATGATGGTAAAGAGCCGCTAAAACCTGCGTTTTACCATCAACGCCTGCCCGCTCCAGTGTGAAAGCAGCCTTCATAAGTGATACAGAAAATTTCTTACATTTAAACATTTATTAAACAAAACAAACCTCCAATCAGTTTACTTGTATGTATGATTTAGATTTAAAAAACAAAAAAAAAAAAAAAAACCTATATATTAAAGTGGAAGTAAACCCACTTTTTTAACTTTTACCTACAGGAAAGCCTATAATAAGGCTTACCTGTAGGTAAAAAAAATATCTCCTAAACCTGTACGGTTTAGGAGATATTCCCCTCGGTATGCGCCGCTGACTGCAGCGGCGCATGCGCACAAGGGGGTTCTCTCCGCGAAAATCCGGCAGCGCTCGTCCGGCCGGATTTAAATCTCCCGCGCGCATGCGCGGGAGTGACGATATCGCGGCTCCGGCCACTCACAGCGCCGGAGCCGCGATACCCGGAAGAGACGCCGAGGGAGCATGTCGGCTTCCTCGGCGTGGATCGGGCGAGATGTCGGGGCCTCGTTCTAAGGTAAGTATTTCATAATGAGCTAGTATGCGGTGCATACTAGCTCATTATGCCTTTTGCTTTGCAGGTTTTTAAAAAAAAAAAAAAAAAATGCGGGTTTACTACCGCTTTAAATAAAAACAGGTAGTCAAAACTTTTGGACGAAAAAAAAATGGGCTAACTTTACTGTTTTTATTTTATTTTTATTTTTTAAATGGTGTGTTTTTTCCCCAAAAAATGCATTTGAAAGACCTCTGTGCAAATGTTGTGTGACATAAAATATTGCAACAACCGCTATTTTATTCCCTAGGATCTCTGCTAAAAAAATATCTATAATTTTTGGGGGGTCTAAGTGATTTTCTGCCAGAAAATACAGGATTTTTACTTGTAAGCAACAAGTGTCAGAAAAGATTTAGTGCCCGTTCACACAGGGGCGACGCGACTTGCAGCGCGACTCACAGACGCGACCTGCACACGACTTCAGCAGCGACTTGCAAAATGACTACTGTATAGAAGTCAATGCAAGTCGCCTGAAGTCGCCCCAAAAATAGTACAGGAACCTTTTTCTAAGTCGGAGCGACTTGAGTTGCTCCTATTAGAACGGTTCCATAGTACAGAACGGAGCACGACTTGTCAGGCGCAGTAGTGTGAACGGGCACTCAGTCTTTAAATGGTTAAACTGAGAACTTCTACACACTGAGATGAGTTCATTCATTCATAAGTGTAAACATTGTATCTTTCTGTTCTTTTCTTGGCAGCCTGCCCAGAGAGGAGGAAAGACGTTTCTATGACAACTCAGGCAACTTACACTGACTTCTATTACAGAAGTCATTTCAAAGTCCCGCTGTAGTTCTAAATCGGCTTTTTATCAGCACAATCAGCCGATGCAGATTATTTAACCACCTCAGTGCAGTTACACCCCCTTCCTGACCAGACCAATTTTCAGCTTTCAGCGCTCTCACACTTTGAATGACAATTACTCAGTCATCCAACACAGTATCCATATGAAACTTGCGTCCTTTTTTCCACACAAATAGAGCTTTCTTTTAGTGGTATTTAATCACTAGTGGGGTTTTTATTTTTTGTGCTATAAATAAAATAAAACGTAAATTTTGTGAAAAAAATGCCTTTTTCTTAGTTTCTGTCATAAATTTTTGCTAATTAGTAATTTTTCTTCATAAATTTTGGCCAAAATTTATACTGCTACATATCTTTGGTAAAAATAACCCACATTAGTATATATTATTTGGTCTTTGTGAAAGTTATAGAGTCTACAATCTATGGTGCCAATCACTGAAAATTCATCACTTCTGATCAGGCCTTCAGTACATCAGGTGTATCTCATTTCTTGAGACTCTAACTAGTCAGGAAAGTACAAATACCCCCCAAATGACCCCTTTTTACAAAGTAGACATCCCAAGGTATTAAGTAAGTAGCATGGTGAGTTTTTTTAAGTTGTCATTTTTTCCCACAATTCTTTGCAAAATGAAGATTTTTTTTTTTTTTTTACTAAATTGTCATATTATCAGGTTATTTCTCACACACAGCATATGTATACAACAAATTACCCCCCAAAATACATTCTGCTACTCTTCCCGAGTACGGCGATACCACATGTGTGAGACTTTTACACAGCCTGGCCACATACAGAGCACCAACATCGATGTAGTACCTTCAGACGTTCTACGAGCAAAAATGACGCATCTCATTTCTCAACCACCTATTACACTTTTGAAGGCCCTGGAGTACCAGGACAATGGAATTTCCCATAAAATGACCCCATTTTGGAAAGCTAACACCCCAACGTATAATCTGTGAGGCATAATGAGTCTTTTGAATGGTTAATTTTTTTCCAGAAGTTTTTGGAATATGTGGAAAAAAATTAAAACGCATTTTTTTTTACACAAAATTGTCAATTTATAAGATATTTCTAACACATAACATGTATATAGCAAAAATTACACCCCAAAATACATTCTGCTACTCCTCCCGAGTATGGCGATACCACATGTGTAGGACTTTTACACAGCCTGGCCACATAGATGGGCCAAACATTGAAGTAGTACGTTCAGGCGTTCTAGGAGCATAAATGACACATCTTATTTCATTCCTACCCATCACACTTTTGAAGGTCCTGGACCACCAGGACAGTGAAATTACCCACAAAATGACCCCATTTTGGAAAGTAAACACCCCAACGTATATTCTATGAGACATGGGCTGCAAATAGGTACTCGGGTACTCTGATGGGCTGGAGATAGGTACTCGGGTACTCAGGTGGACTGTGACAGGTACTCGGGTACTCTGATTGCCTGGTGACAGGTACTCGAGTACTCTGATGACCTGGTGACAGGTACTCGGGTACTCTGATGGCCTGGTGACAGGTACTCGGGTACTCTGATGGCCTGGTGACAGGTACTCGGGTACTCTGATGGCCTGGTGACAGGTACTCGGGTACTCTGATGGCCTGGTGACAGGTACTCGGGTACTCTGATGGCCTGGTGACAGGTACTCGGGTACTCTGATGGCCTGGTGACAGGTACTCGGGTACTCTGATGGCCTGGTGACAGGTACTCGGGTACTCTGATGGCCTGGTGACAGGTACTCGGGTACTCTGATGGCCTGGTGACAGGTACTCGGGTACTCTGATGGCCTGGTGACGGGTACTCGGGTACTCTGATGGCCTGGTGACGGGTACTCTGATGGCCTGGTGACGGGTACTCGGGTACTCTGATGGCCTGGTGACGGGTACTCGGGTACTCTGATGGCCTGGTGACGGGTACTCTGATGGCCTGGTGACAGGTACTCTGATGGTTTGGTGACTGGTATTTGGGTACTCTGAAGGGCGGTGACAGGTACTCAGATGAACTGTGACAGGTACTCGGGTACTCAGATGGGCTGTGACAGGTACTCGGGTACTCAGATGGGCCGTGACAGGTACTCGGGTACCCTGATGGGCCGTGACAGGTACTCGGGTACTCAGATGGGCCGGGACAGGTACTCGGGTACCCTGATGGGCCGGGACAGGTACTCGGGTACCCTGATGGGCCGGGACGGGTACTCGGGTACCCTGATGGGCCGGGACGGGTACTCGGGTACCCCGATGGGCCGGGACGGGTACTCGGGTACCCCGATGGGCCGGGACGGGTACTCGGGTACCCCGATGGGACGGGTACTCGGGTACCCCGATGGGACGGGTACTCGGGTACCCCGATGGGCCGGGTACTCGGGTACCCCGATGGGCCGGGTACTCGGGTACCCCGATGGGCCGGGTACCTTGGTACCCCGATGGGCCGGGACGGGTACCTGGGTACCCCGATGGGCCGGGACGGGTACCCTGATGGGCCGGGACGGGTACTCGGGTACTCTGATGGACTGTGATTGACAGGTACTATGAGGGGTGGTGACAGGTCCTCTTTATTGGGGGGGGGCAATCAGTATGTTTGGTGTACACTGTATGCGGTAACGAGATGTTACCGCAATCTCCTCCTCACACACGATCGGTGTGTGAGGAGGAGAACCCGGTAACATCCCGTTACCGCGGTTTGTTTACATTTTAGTGATCGGCTGTGAAAGGATCACAGCCGATCACGTGGGTAAACAGCCAGCCAATGGCTGTTTACCAGTGTCGGTGACGAGCAGTGTTCCCGGGGAACACGCCGCCACCGACGTGCACGCGCAGCGCGCTCGCGATCGCTCGCATGCGCCGTGCACGTAGGGGGTGTGACCATCTGTGATCGGCCGTGACTTCATCACGGCCGATCACGTGGTAAACAGCCATAACGAATGGCTGTTCACCCCCTTCGGTGGCGAGCGGTGTCTCCGTGACACGCCGCCACCGAAGAAACAGGGATGCGCGCGCACGATCGCGCGCATCCCTGTTTAAACGGGAGGCCGTCATATGACGGCCTCCCGCCACAATAGCTGCGCCGCCTGGCGTCAGCAACTGGTTAAAAAACGGCAAATATCGGTTGACCTCTAGTGTATATATACCCTGTTTCCCCCGAAAATAAGACCTAGTGTGATTTGGGTGTGTGTATGTGTATATATATATATATATATATTTTCTCACACACTATAACTATGTGTATGCATACATTTTTTTATTTATTTTTTGGCATCAGGTATGAGCAATTATTGTGGCCCGACGCCCTGGACATGCGGTTCTGGGCGGAGGGTTTAAAAAAAAAAAAAAACTGGCTCCTAGTTTCTAAGCAAAGTTTTTGTTAATCCCTGCCTTAAATCAGCCCTGTTTTAGAAGTTTTTTATATTTATCCGTAGGTTAATTTTAGATTTAGTACTCAAATAGTAAGAATGAGCAAATGACAAACCCATGCTTTCAAAAATTATAAAAATTCAAAAGCCGCTGACACCATTCACTGGTGGTGAATAACTTATAGCAAGCAAAAGGTGCAGTGCTGAAGGATTGTCAAATAGTCTTTATCAGAAAAATTCAACCAAAAGAAGAAAGAGTTTAATTGGTGTGGAATACAAATTGCGATAGAAAATCTTGTGAGAGATCCTCCACCGACAGGTGCCTTTGTTGGAACTTCACATCCATTGAGGTTCTTTAGAAGTTGAGTGTAAAGCTGGGTTCACACTGGAGCGATGCGGGAACACTGCGAATCCGCGGCGTTTTACTGCATCGCATGCCTCCCCCCGGCAGTTCACACTGCCCTATGCCGACTGCTGGGAGTGTCAGTGAAACCTTAATGACACCCCCAGATCAGTTCGCATATCGCAGTGCGATCTGCAAACTCGAACAGGAATCGGATCGCATGGTGTGAACACCCATGTGATCCGATTCTGCTGCGGACCAAAAAAAGGGTCCTGTGCGAGTTTGGGGCGGGTGCGAAGCGAATTTAACCATACTATCTGTATGGCTGAACTCGCATCGCACAGAGATCGGATGTGATTTGCAGTGCGGTGCGAATCACATCCGGTTCTCGTAGCCGCAGGAGTGTGAACCCAGCCTAAGGGTGAAAGAGTTCTGATGATTGGCGTTTAGCTGATTCTTCTGTAACAAGTGCAATTGATCTCTGTATCGAGTGGTCCACCTTGGATGGTAAGAGTCAGTGTGCACCTGAATGTGGAGGGGCTATCAAGATTTTCTATCACTATTTGGATTCTACACTAATCAAACTCTTTTGGTTGAGCTTTTCTGATAAAGACAATTTGACAATCCTTTAAGCCCCATACACACTATCATATTTTCTGCTGATTTTTTTTTTTTTTTTTTTTTCCTTCAGATTTGTCAAAAAACATATAATTTTGAGGTCAAACCTTAGGAGTTTCAATTAGTATGCAATCAGGCAGGCCCTTGTACTACATGGTTTTGGTAAATCTGAAGACAAAAATCAGAAGAAAATCTGATGGCGTGTATGGGGCTTTAGCATTGCACCTTTTGTTTGTAAGGAGGAATGAGGTGTCCTTGGGGTGGATAATAATCGTACCTATAATCTTATTCCTTTAATGTTCCTTTTATTTTGACATTGGGATATTTGCTAAAGATGTGTGGTGTATCAGGATATCAACTTTGTGGATTAATAATTACCACCTCAAAGGACATCTGGATAAGTATCGCATCATTTTCCATCTCATTACTGAATCAATCATATTATCAATCCTAATTGTTTATTGTTTTAACCACTTCACTTCAGCCACTGAAGATTTTACCCCCTTCCGGACCAGAGCACTTTTTCCAATTTGACACTGCGTCGCTTTAACTGACAATTGTGCGGTCATGCAATGCTGTACCCCAACAAAATTTGCTTGCTCCCCCCCCCACAATAAGAGCTTTCTTTTGGTGGTATTTGATCACCTCTGTGGTTTGTTTTTTTGCGCTATAAACAGGAAAATTGAAAATCCTGAGTTGTATAGTTCCAATTTTTGGCAGGGGTTCCTTGAGACTGGAGAACTATTTAAAGGGTTCCTCTGTGTTGAAAAGGTTGAGGAAAGGCTGGTGTAGATGTTGGTCTCACCATTTACTGAGAAGAGAAAAAGAAAAACCTGACCAGACTATAGGGAAACCTGATGCTGTGATGGTAGAGAACATTTAATATGAGACATTTAAAGTTTTTCAATAAGTTTAAACTAATTTGTCATTCAAATTTACCCTCTTGCCTGTCAACTAAGGCCTGGGAGGAAAGAAGCTATCTACTGCAGGGGTCCTCAACCCCGGACCGCAGACCGGTGCCTGTCTGTGGGTGGCAGGCGCGTTGGCCAGCACAACCTGCACTGCCATCCTTCCACCAGAAGGCACCCACACCCCTTCTAACATCACTATTCGTTCTGTTTCCATGGTCATCCTACCTACGGGGAGGAGAGACGGGCCTGCAGGTGACAGGCTGCCCACTCGCCTCTTCCCTGCAGGTGACAGGCTGCCCACTCGCCTCTTCCCTGTAGGTGACAGGCTGCACACCGCACCCAATCTATCCTGAGGCAAAAAAATAAAAAAAGAGCGAAAAAAGCTTTTTCCCAATGGTTTTTTTATTTTTTTTTTCCTTCTAGGCATCAGGCATACTCCTAAAAGTTACTCCAACAGTTTCTTTTATCCTGTGTCTTTTGTATTGCAGTGTGTAAATATTCATATTTTCTATGGTTGGTGGTGTTTATTGTTGCAGGTCCCATTCCTATATCGTCACTGAATTTTGAATGTGGGATAATGAACACAAGATTTCTTTTTGTCAGTGCATATCCTCCCAGTCATCACTGCAAAATCTGGACACTGACTCTGATGTTTCGGAGCACAGAGAGAACCGTGTCAAGGTGAAATGGTCCCTGGAGGAGGTAGGTGCCACACCACACTCTTCAAATGTAATTCACAGGTATGATCTAACGGATGCCTCCCTTCCCAATTCCATCTCCAGTTATCTGAGAAGGTGTTCTATCCAAAACCCTCATAACTCCTGTTCTTCCAGTGCCTGACTTTGAGTTCTCATTCCAAGATGATGCTTGGAATGAGATGAAAAAAGGTCTTCCTGTCCAGGAGAAGAACTATGGCTCGATGAGCAAGAAGAAATGTTTCTCCCAAGGGCAAGGTGGCAACAGCAGTGGAAAGCCAAAAATATTACCCCCAAAAGACAGAAGACCTCTCCCTCCCCAGCACTGACTTGGCAGCCAGTCAGCCTTCTAGTCTCCAGTCAAATTTTTTTTTGACAAACAAATGTGCAACTTTAAAATATAAAAAAAAAAAAATCTATTGTCTGTAAGCAGAGCTTCACCCAAAAGAGGGAAGCTCCGCTTGTTTGCCTCCTCTCAACCCCGCCCCCCCGCTGCCACTGTCCGGAAGGAGGGAAGTGAGCACCTGTCCCCTTCTGGGGGGTCCCCAACAAGTTTGGCCCCCCTCCTACTCAGTCTACTATAGTGACTTTAAGTTTCTAAAGGAATTCACATGTATGATATCTGCATAGTTACATTGATCCTAGATGGACCAATTTAACTATTTAAAAATGCCATACCTGAAATTTTTTACATTTAGGCCCCTTTAGGTGTATTCACAGCTACAAAGATGCTGCTAGCAGTAGCCCTCGGGCTTTCACACTGGAGAGACATAAGCGGCGTTTTAAAGGCGCTGTTTTTAGCGATGTAGCGCCTGTAAAGCACCTCCGTATGAAAGAGGTCTTTAAGCCATCACAGATAAACTTTTTGAAAAATCTAAGTTTTCTTCCTGTGTTATTTTTGTAGGATGAGGCACTAAAAACCTGGGTGAGAATGTTTGGACAGGGAGAATGGAAGATAATAGCCGCTCATATGGTTGTAAGTAGACTGTTTTTTTTTTTTTTTTTTTTTTTTTCTTTTTTTCCTATTTAAATGTCTGCTTGGCATAAAATAACATTGCAGAAAGCTGTTAAGGATCACAAACTGGAATTGCCTGTATATGAACATCATCTGGGTCCTCACCCTCTCATCCAGTGTAGCCTCTCTGCTGTGTCTCAAATGAAGCTAGGACAAAATAACTGACACACATTTTGTTCAATGTTTGCCCAGGACACTTTCTCGAGACTAGGCTCATATGGTCAATCATACTGAATGCATGGAGTGGTAGCGGGGCTGCTGTCAAAAGTGGGCTCTTTGCCATACGCTAGCTGTGTGCACAGGATTTGGCCACTGCCCAGCAAGCTCAATTCCAGTCTGTTTTCTGGAGTGTAAAAGGGTTATGAGAAGAATGAAATCCCCATTGAAGAGATTTTCCTGTACTTCCTGCTTAGGAACTGGGACAGGGAGGGAGCAAAATCTTGGAACTCATAAAACTATAAGCACTTGGAAGAATGGCGAAATGGTTGGGGCTTCGGGTTTTGATTCCCATAATGTCTAAGGTCTTATGTGTTTGAGATCGGGGGGGATGGAGACAATGGGGGGAGGGGTACACACAACAGTAGTAAAAAAGGGATAGGTTCTATCAAGAGCTAAGCCTGGGAGACATGGGAATGGCCTTTAATGTAAGTTTTAAGGGATTTAGAGAGGAACTAACACCTCCAATATTTTACTGCCATGGAAGTTGCCATCTTGGCCTCTTTGATCTGCAGTTAAACCTTGGTGCTACACTTGAGGTCAGTTTTTTTACATAGTCTGACTTTAAGGTAGGCTATGATGGTAGCAGTGAAAATACAACTTTGAAAATTGCAGAGCACCCTGCAGGAGTAAAGGATTGGGTAAAAAAAAACAGTCCCCTAGACTTAGGACGCATATGTTTGCCAAACGTGCAACAGTTTCCATATGTTTGAGGCCCATCAGGACAAAAGAGCACCACCAGTGACGAGAATTTTTCCAAGTCACTACAAAGCCATGCAATGCCATTGAAAGACAATATAAATTGAAGAGCGAACATCTCCCCAGCGCACCAGCAGCACAGGCCAGATAGCAGCACAGTGGCTCATACTGTGAAAGCCCATCCAACCCCGCTGGGGTATAAGTTCTGGTGAGAGCATTCACATTACCACAGCACTGAGTGGCGCACCGGGGAACATAGTTTTCTCTGCATTGAAGATATTGGCACTTTTTGCACTTGTCACTTTATTTCACTGCTACCTGGGACATTGTTACATGGGACATTTTCTCAGCGATCCTAGGCCGTGTGTTTGAAGTGTTTTTTCACACACTGATGTTTGCAATACAATTTTGAATGAATTTTATAATGTGTAATAGTTATATGTAATTTAAACTATATTTAATTGGCACATCTGTGTTAGCACATGTTCAACATATAAATCACCACCACTTTTTAATTAATATTGAACTAATATTTCAGTACTTAATTACAGTTCTTGGACACTATTATACCCACACAATAATGTTTTGCACATAGATCCCTACATAAACTAGTTTTATTCCCTTGTCGACAGGCTATAATATACCAGGTATATAATACTTTGGGTTTAGCGCCATAACCTATTCACACTTCTAAATTCATCCCCCCCCCCATTCCCTTGGGTGGAGGTTTCTAGGTAGAGGCAGCTCTAACCCACCTTAATTCACTTTTTTACTCATTTTGTCACTCATCTTTGTTCAAGTTACCCACAGAGTGGGCAGTCCGTAGCGCAACTTTATTTATTTGTATAATTTAAAAAATTGTCCCAAAAATCCTGCCCCAATATGGAAAGCCCACTCAACTAGGGGGTTGATACCTATCAGTATAATGTGTGTTGTCTCCTTCCCTTTTTATTATCCAGACCCGAACTGAACAGCAGTGTCAGCACAGGTGGCAACGTGTACTTCACCCTGATCTAGTCAAAGGCCCATGGACCAAGGAGGAGGATGAAAAGGTGCGCAAGTACATGATTTTAAAGGATGTATATAGAATAAAATATTAGATTTAAAGGTGTTTCATTTGCAGGAAGATGGCTAAGATTAATTAAATTTGATCATCCAATGTTCTAGTACACTTCTTTTTATTTTATTTTTTTTTAAACAGTTTTTACTGCTGCAGCTGGGAGGTTTTATCTCCTTCCTGACCAGGCCATTTTTTGCGATACAGCACTGTCTTCCTTTAACTGACAATAGCGTGCCGCTGTACCCAAATAAAATCTGTCCTCCTTTTTTTATTTATTTTTCCTTCTCACAAATGGAGCTTTCTATGTACGTGATCTAGCACAGAGTGGCTGCCCTGCTGCAGTAAATATACAGTGGGCAATCTGCAATTGATTAAGGCATATTTATATCACTGTATAAATGTCAATGCCGATCTGGCCGCTGCAATGTAAGTCACAATAAAAATCGAAGACACCGCCATTACTAGGTATGAATAGCTGATTCATTTGGGTACAGTGTTGCATGACTGCGCTATTGTCATTCAAAATCTTACAGTGCTGAAAATTGGCCTAAACAAGGAAGGGGGTGAAAATGCCTGGCATTGCGGTGATTAACATGAGAGAGAGAGTATTCTTGCAAATTTTTGTTACTTTAAACCTGATAATACCCAATGCAAGTCTGGCTTCTTTTTAGTTCCACCCATTTTATTTTCCTGTGGTCTCAACTTAAGGTTTTACAGAACAATGCTTTGTTTACTTAGTCTGAGACTCGATCACTCTGTGAGGGCCGATTCAGACTAACGCAATGCCAGTCATCGCATGTGATTCACACCGCAGTGCTGTGCAGATCACATGCAATCTCTGTGCGATGCAAATTCAGCCATTCAAACTGGCTGAATTCGCATTGCATTCAGACCAAATTTGTGAAGGACTTTTTTTTTTTTTTTTTGTCCGCACCAGAATCAGATTGCATGGGCGTTAACTTACATGCCACAATCAGTTCACATGAACAGGTTTGCTATTTAGATGCGGTGCAGATTTGCAGCAAATTTGCACCGCATCTAGCATGAACTGGGAATAAAGCATAGCGTTAAAGAAAATCTTAAAGCATATCAAACACCATTCCTCTGCCTATATAATTTTTTTTCTTTAAACCCTCGATCCATAAATTTTTTAATTGCCATCCTTTAGAGCCAGTTCACGTTGAGGCAGCGCGACCTGCACACGACAGCAGCGGCCACTTCCAAAAGTGAATGCAAGTCGCCCCCAAAGTAGTACAGGAACCTTTTTCTAAGTCGGAGCGACTTGAGTCGCTCCTATTAGAACGGCTCCATTGTACGGAATACGACTTGTCAGGCGGCAAATTCCCCTGACAAGTCGTCCCAGTGTGAACTGGCTCTTAGGCTGCTATAGTGATTTCACAGATCCTTTTTCTTCTGAGACGCTGAGTGGTTTCTCCTGGTCTGAGTCCCCAGGCTGTGTGATGTGCTGCCTCCAGGAGGTGTGCCCATGACAGCGTGGCCTCACAGAGGAGGTAAGTTGGTTGGATAATGCAGTCCTTCCAGCGATGTGTGGGGTGTTTTTTTTTTTTTTGTTTTTTTGTTTTTTTAAGTGTTACTGAACCCAGGACCCTGCAGTCGCTGTATCTGGTCTCCCACAGTACACAGAACATGGAAATGCAATTTTAGTAAATACAAACTGTCAAATACCTTTTCTCATCAGCAGTTAGAGTAGTCTTGTGACATCTGTCAGTGTCTGGCCAAGCACTAGTTAAAGCTTGTAGGAGGAGTTTTCTGACTGACGTATGAGACTGCAAAACCACTGACCCTCTGTCTGGACAGTGCTGATTGCCCTGTGCTGATCACATGCATCCTCCCAAAAAAACAAAAACAAAAAAAAACCTCTAGCAATACACACCAAACTGAGCATGTGTAGCCTGGCTCAATAGACTGTTATCAGAAAATTATTAGGAGTCAGTGGAAGGAGGGAAGGATCAGAAAAGACCGAATCAAACAGCCATTTTTCACAGTGAGTATAACAAGCATGCTTTACTGCATATACAGACTGATTTTACTGTTGTGGGTTTGGTAACACTTTAAGTAGTCATGTGCCTGTGCCATAAAGGCCTTACTGTACTAAATATATGGAATATATGGAAAAAAAAAAAAAATTTTTGTATTCACATAATTTTATGTTGGAATGCACTGGGTAGTGTTGCAAAGACAAGGCAATATGCCTTATATATTTTTTTTTTTTTGGCGGTTCACATCACTGCCTGTGTGCATGCAGTACTTTTTTCTGTTTAGCGGGCTACCATGGAAATCGCAGCATCCCAATACCACTATGTGACTAGAACTTACTGGGGGGGAAAAAAATGTATGATGCGCCAAGATTGGCGTTTCAGCATGATGTATTCACAGTAAATATATATAATTTTTAGCAAACTTGATAATGTTTCTTTGCATCTGTGATTGTTAAAAAGCTATGTTCCAACGCTAGGTGATAGAGTTGGTGAAGAAATATGGGACTAAAGACTGGACTCTGATTGCCAAGCACTTGAAGAGCAGGTTGGGTAAGCAGTGTCGTGAGCGCTGGCATAACCATCTTAACCCGGAAGTGAAGAAGTCCTCCTGGACAGAAGAGGAGGATCGCATTATCTATCAGGCGCACAAACTGCTGGGAAACCGTTGGGTTGAAATAGCGAAGCTGCTCCCTGGAAGGTTAGTGCTGTGTTTGCACATAGAGTGGATGGACAGATTTAAAACTTAAAGGGCCCTTTAAAAAAATAAAATAAAAATCATGCATCTAAAAATTGAACTGTTCCAATTGTATGTAGTGTCCAGACTTGAGTTTAGAACAATGAGATTAACGTTTTATAGGACACAGATGGTATGGCCAAATAATTGTACAAATCAAAGTGCCGCACTAAATACTGATGAACATATAAATTTATCATAACTTGGTGTGCAAAAACCTGTTTACATAGATGTATGTAGCATAAATGCAGAAAAAGTACTAATAGACATATTGTTTTATTGTGATTAAATCAATAATGGTAAATCCTTCCACGTGACATAACTGCGTAAAGTGTACTTGTGCTAATGAAAAAACAATGTCTTTAAAGCAATAGTAATGTCCCACAGCCCCAATACATGCCTAATATTTAATGTCCATAATTGATGTTCGTTAAAATATTCCAAATGAGGTGAATAAGAGTAAATCCTTGTGATGGGGCTCCAAACTGTTGTGGAAAATTTTAGATGTATTTTAATATGTAATGTCATAGAAATCTCCATGTTTTCGTTCTCCCCCAGCCTGCTCTAAAGAGCTGACTGGGGCAGACTGATGCTTGTTGAGATCCGTTGGGTAGTGGATAACTTCCTGGGATTGGAGGTGTTTGCAGAGTGGGGGTATGTCTGCCAGCAAAGGGCCCCTATGCATTGCACAGACGATCGTCTGAGGGGATATGCTTGCTCTGCAAGGATTGGTTGTGGGCGGATGTACGCTCATGGTCTCTGCTGTGTCTGATCAGCACATGTCGGGATTCGCAATGTGCATCTGCAGATAGCCTCCCATCCACAAGGAAGTGTAGAACAATCCAGGTATGCATTGTTCTCTGGAACAATTTATATTAAGAATTTCTATCAGCGGAATTGTTGTCGTCATTCACTGTTGGAAGCGAACCCTCTAGGGTGTGGCTTCCTGTTTATGTGTAAATAAAAGAACCAGGCTGACTACCCACAGGGTAAGTTATGCTGATGGAACTGAGAACGTAAGAAGGATGGTCATGTCTGTTCATTTGGATGAGTGGGTTAAAAGGTAAAGTATCATTTAGAGGAAATGTTATTTTTAGAAACCGGAAATTTGGCTGTGTGCTCTGCGTATACAGCCAAACTTCTCTAAAAACTTAAAATGGGTGCCAACACAATTTCAGGCTCCCATAGTTGTCTGACTATACCTCCAGGCAGTTACTGAATGACAGGGAGCATTAATGAATGAACTACCTAGAGCACTCATCAGCTTTGGTGGTAATTGTAGTTCCCCCATTCACAGTACTCTGTGAATGAATGACATGGCTGGGTGGACTAAGCCCTGCATGGCTGTGACAGAGGGTGTGGGGAGAAGATTCCCGGCCCCTTGCCACTTTTAGAAAGGGGCAGCAGGGTGGAACTTGTAACCGGTTCCCAAAGGTGATCTTATCTTTTTTTTTTTTTTTTTTTCTCCTTTTCCTGATAGCTGTCACAAAGTACTTTGCACGCTTATAAGGATCACACTTATTTTCCCTAATCGTCTTTCAGGACAGCCACTATGAGAGATAGACTCCTCCTCTTCCTCTGGAAACACTGCGCCAGCCCATAAATTCTTACTTCCCCTGCCGGACCTCAGTTATTAGTGTTTCCTCCGGCGGGGAGACACTGTGCAAGGAACCAGGCCGATCAGCTGGGGAGGCTGTGGCCGTTTTTTCGTTAAAAGAACCCGGTTGAAAGAAGCAGGGGCTTCGTTTGGAGAAAGCTGGGTTCAAACCGTTCGAAACCAACGTCCGCGTGTCGGACGGGTTGAACGGTTTACTTACCTCACCAGGTACTGCCACCCCTTCCGAGTCGAGCGCGGCTTCAGGTCGTGGGGGACTCCTATCGCGTCTACAGGGACACAGCTGGCAAGCCGTTCGGAAGATTTCCCTGTACATGGGTACAGTCCGCCCCTTTTTTTCTCTGAACCGAGCGGGCCGAACGACGGGCGACGTCGTATCCGGCGGAAACGAAGGCTTGACCTCGAAACACGATCGACTTCCGGTTCCGGGTCGTGGAGCTGATAGGAGGTCCGGGCACAAGCTGGAGATGGGTTCAGAACGTGCACAGGCAACGTGGAACTCTGTAGTAAGCAGCCACCTGCAGTCATGTCGGAAGCTGAGGCTCAAACGACAGACTCTATCTCCAGCATTCCTAAGGTAAGAGCGCCCTGGGGAGGGGTTCTCTCTATCTAGGATCCCCCCACCCCAATGTATGGTTCTATCATGGGTGGGGGGGGGCAGACCCCCTGGGTGGCCAGGGGGGAAGGGAGGCTCAGATCCCTTTGTTTTAAAAAGGGTCTAGTGCACTCCCAGGGTTGTATCCCGAGCTTTTGATTGACTTTGTCTTTTTCTGTTTTTTTCTTTTTTCCTTTTTTTTTTGAAAGCTACGGAAAAAACTAGGTCTACGCATAGCTCTAAAAAGAAGTGTGCCTCCTGTAGGGACATTTTAGGGGAATCTTGGACCAAAGTGTTGTTCCCACGGGTCCATCTCCCCAGGATACAACCCCACCTCTAGCACAGAGTTCTGCTCCAGTCCAACCTGCTAGTACAGGGGGGACAGAGGTTGCAGGCCCTTCAGGGACAGGTAGGGAACTTCCAGATAGTTCCTCCTCCGATTCCCAGGAGGGCTCTGAGGGAGAGGACCAGGACGGGTCCAGGAAAGCCTCCAGATATAAGTTATCCCTTATGAGGTGGGGACCTCTTAAAGGCAATTTATGCAACCCTCAGTATCCAGACGGATAAAAGCCCCTAACCCTGCATGACCAAATGTATTCAGGTTTAGGGGAGCCAAAAAGAAGGGTGTTTCCAGTACACAAAGTTTTAATGGAAACAGTTTAAAAAGGGACCCTTTTTATCTAGATCCCTCAAAAGAAGGTTCCCATTTTTAGAGGACCCGGCATGCCTTTGGAATAAAGGTCCCAAATTGGATGCCGCGTTCTCCCAGGTCTCCAGACACACAGATTTGGCGTTTGAAGACATGGGGGCCTTGGCAGATGTCATGGACAGAAGGATTGACTCTCTGCTTAAAAAGACGTGGGACTCGGCTATCAGCAATTTAAAGCCTGAAATGGCAGTTACAGTTGTGGCTCGCAATTTAGAGCACTGGCTCTCACAGATCCAACAACATATTGAAACCATTCTGTCATCCTTCCCTACTATGCTGCGAGGGATCACTTACATAGCTGATGCCTCTGCTGAGTCCGTCCGCATGTCGGGCAGAACGGCGGCTCTAGCCAATTCGGCCAGAAGGGCCCTCTGGTTAAAAACATGGCCAGGGGATAATGCCTCCAAGATAAAGCTATGTGGGATACCCCTGACGGGGGACCTCCTGTTTGGCCCAGGGCTAGAGACGGTTCTAGACCGGACAGCGGACAGGCTGGCCCCAAAAAGGCAGGGGCAGAGGAGGGGCGATTTTTCGCCCTCCTATCCAGCCCCGTAAAACCCAGTGACTTTCCAGCTACAGGGGGAGGAAGACTGGGGGCGTTTCTTCCACAGTGGGAGACAATATCCCCCAATCAATTTATTTTAGGGGTAGTAAGAAGGGGGTACCTCTTGGAATTCCTAAGACCACCCCCTCAAAGGCTCCTTGTCACGCATCTACCCAGGTGCATGGTAAAGGCCGAGGCCTTGCTAGAAGCTCTGAGGGAATTGGAGAATCAGGATGTTATTCTCAGGGTCCCAAAAGCAGAGGGAAGGGGATTTTTTCTCACATCTTCATAGGGAAAAAACCCTTGGAAGTTCAGGTTGTTTCTGAACTTAAAGCCCCTGAATGCTTCAGTGACATACAAAAGATTCCGCATGGAATCGATCTTTTCAGTAAAGGCGCTTCTGCCCCACAACTGTTTCATGGTATCCCTGGACCTAAGGGACGCGTATTTACACATCCCTATAGCGGAAGCCTCGCAGAGGTTTCTACGCCTTGCCATAGATCTGGGCGGAGAAACAATACACTTTCAGTTTCAGGCCCTGCCATTCGGGCTATCCTCTGCACCCCGCATATTTACCAAAGTCCTGGCAGAAGCCATGGCCTTTCTTCGGCTCCAGGGGATATGTATAATTGCTTACCTGGATGACCTGCTTTTATTTGCAGCATCCCCAACACAGTTGGTCAGGGATCTCGATCTAACCAAAGGGGTCCTTACAGACCTGGGGTGGCTTCTGAACTTGGGAAAGTCCAGCCTGATCCCCTCACAACAGATCTCCTACCTAGGTTTCCTGTTGGACTCAACACTGTTGAGAGTTTTTTCTACCAAGAGAAAAGGTACAAAAACTGGACAGTGCGGTGGCCTCTCTTCAGAGCAACCAGCTGGTTTCCATAAGGGTTCTGATGTCAGTACGGGATCTCCTTACATCCACCCTTCCAGCAGTGCAGTGGGCAGGGCTACACTTTCGTCCCCTACAGTCCTTCATCCTAGGGGTGTGGGACCACAGTCAGGAGGCCCTAGACACCTTAGTTCAGATTCCACACCAGGTAAGGAGATCCCCCCGGTGGTGGAGGAAAGTGACAAATCTGTCGCAAGGTCGTCTGTGGCTCATCCCGATTTCTCGGATAGTAACCACAGACGCAAGTGGAAAAGGTTGGGGGGGCACATTTGGGTTCCCTTCTAGCCCAGGGCTCCTGGGGGGACGGCGAGTTGACTCGATCGTCCAACTAGAAAGAATTAAGGGCAGTGGGACTAGCCCTCAAATTCTTCAAAAAAGAGCTCCGGGGTCACCACTTTCAGGTGCGGTCGGACAACGCTTCCGTAGTGGCCTATGTGAACAAACAGGGTGGCACGAGAAGCGGAACCCTGTTGTCTTTAGCGACAGAGATCCTGTCCTGGGCCGAAACCTACCCCCTTTCGCTTTCAGCAGTTTTTCTGAGGGGAGAGAAAAACGTGGTAGCAGACTTTTCTCAGCCGAAAAAGGCGGAGGGAGGACGATTGGGTTCTCAACCAGGAGGTCTTCAATCTCATAATAAGGAGATGGGGGTCTCCGGAGGTGGACCTGTTCACGTCCAGAAACAATGCAAAAATCCCCTGTTTTTTCTCCCTAAAAAGGGGAGAAGGAGCCTTAGGGGTGGACGTTTTGAGCCAGAATTGGCACTTCAGAACTTGCTATGCCTTCCCACCTCCAGCGTTGTTGCCAGCAGTTCTGAGAAAGTTTCAGATGGAAAGCACATCTCTGATTCTGGTGGCTCCACATTGGCCCAAGAGAGCATGGTTCTCAATGCTAAAGCAGTTGGCGGTAGAACCTCCCTTACTCTTGCCCCCTCATGGACGATCTTCTCTCTCAGGGGCCAGTCCTCTGCCCACAGGTACGCCAGTGGAAGTTAGCGGCCTGGCTACTGAGGAGGGTTTATTAAAATCTAAGGGTTTTTCACAGAAACTAGTTTCTACCCTCCTGGACAGTAGAAAAAAGGAAACTCGCCAGATCTATGAAAAGGTCTGCTTACGTTTCAACAAGTGGTGCGCAGAGAACTCTTTCCCAGTACGGAGCTCCTCCGCAGTGTTGGAATTTTTACAATGTGGGGCAGATAAGGGCTTATCCATTAGTACCCTTAGGGGTCAAGTATCAGCCCTCAGTGTTTATTTAGAGGATCATTTGGCTGCCAACCCATGGGTAGTCAGGTCCTTTAGGGCCCTGTCCAGACAGAGACCGGTCCAGGGCCTGTCCTTTCCCAGATGGGATTGATCTTTAGTTTTGCAGAGCTTAACTGGACCCCCCTTTGAGCCTTTAAAGGAGTGTCTTCTGAGAGAGCTTACTCTGAAGACAGTGTTTCTGGTAGCAGTGCCAACTGCTAGGAGGGTCAGTGAGATGGAGGCCTTATCAGTCAGGGCTCCCTTTGGCGTTATTTTTCCGGATCGGATAGTTTTAAAGACCGATCCAGCCTTTTTGCCGAAGGTGGTATCCAGCTTTCATAGAAGCCAGGAAATTGTTTTGCCCTCTTTTTGTCCCAATCCCTCCGGGGAGAAGGAACTAAAGTTACATTATTGGATGTTAGGAGATGTATCCTACACTATCTGGAACTGACCAAGTCATTTAGAAGGTCAGATTCCTTATTTATTTTGTTTTCCGGGGCCAGGGAAGGTTGTAAGGCGTCCGGCGCACTATTGCTAGGTGGCTCAGAGTAGCCATCGAGCAGGCTTATTTAGTTCAGGGAAAGAAATCCCAGTGGGTATTAAAGCACACTCCACTAGAGCTATGGCAGCCTCCCAGGCAGAAAGAGCGGGAGCAACGCCAGAGCAGATTTGCAGAGCAGCAACATGGTCCAGCTATTCCACTTTTGTAAAGCACTACAGAGTGGATCTGGTGTCGGCAGGTGAGCAGACCTTTGGGCGAAAGGTTTTGCAAGCTGTAGTCCCACCCTAACTATTAAGTGCTCGCTTATCCTCTCATAGTGGCTGTCCTGAAAGACGATTAGGGAAAATTAGAGTTACGCTTACCGGTAACGTCTTTTCCAGTAGTCTTTCAGGACAGCCCTAGTTCCCACCCGAAGATTGGGGGGTGTCTTACAAAAGACCAGAGCGCAGCAAGATAATGGTATTTGATAAATATGTTATTAATGTGTTCTTGTGTCTCCCCAGCTGGCCGGAGGTATTCTCGATATAAACTGAGGTCCGGCAGGGGAAGTAAGAATTTATGGGCTGGCGCAGTGTTTCCAGAGGAAGAGGAGGAGTCTATCTCTCATAGTGGCTGTCCTGAAAGACTACTGGAAAAGACGTTACCGGTAAGCGTAACTCTAATTTTTTTCTCTCTATGCATAGAACTGACAATGCAGTGAAAAATCACTGGAATACCACCATCAAGAGGAAAGTGGAGACAACTGGGTACCTGAGTGGACAGACGAGCAGTGTTACAGGTGATCAGGAGGAGCGGGATGACTCTACCTCTCAGACTGCTGTGGAGAAGGTACAAACTCAATCAACATACAGTTCTTAGTAGTTGTCCACTACTGGCATACAGCTCTGCAGAAAAGGCATGGGCAGACGGGCGTTCCTTCAGAGCCCATGCTCTCGTGATGTCATGGGAGCTGTATACAGTAAACATCTCATAAAAGGTTAAAGTTTATCCGCTTGCCGACCAGCCGCTGCAGTTTTACTGCAACAGAATGGCACGGCTGGGTGAAACGGCGTTGCCTTACATTGCTTCACCTTTAGGCCACTAGGGGCACGTGTGCCCCGGGCCGAGTGTCGGCGGGAGCTATGACCGCCCGGCTCCTGCGATCACTCGTGACAGAGCGAGAACTGGGATCTGTGTGTGTAAACACAGATCCCGATTCTTTCAGAGTAGACAGATCGTGTGTTCATACTAAGTATGAACACCGATCTCTCTCCTAGACAGTCCCACCCCCCCCACAGTTAGCACAGTTAACCCCTTGATCACCCCCTAGTGTTAACCCATTCCCTGCCGGTGACATTTATACAGTAATCTGTGCATTTTTATAGCACTGATTGCTGTATAATTGTCAATGGTCCCAAAAAATGTCTGTGTTCAATTTGTCTACCGTGATATCGTAGTCCCGATAGAAAATCGTAGATCGCTGTCATTACTAGTAAAAAATAATAAAAATGTCATAAATCTGTCCCCTATTTGGTAGACACTATGTTTGCGCAAACCAATATATGCTTATTGTGGTTTTATTTTTATTAACTTTTTTACCAAAAATATGTAGAAGAATACATATCGGCCTGGGTGAGCAGCCAAATCTTCCGGGGCTGAAGTGGTTAGGAGATATTTACAGTCTATAGAGGCAAGCCTTATTATAGGCTTACCTTCAGGTACAAACAGAGTGAGATTTACTTCTTGAACACCTGGAATTCACCCACTTTGTAAAATGTGCTGACCTACTATGAGTTATGTCCAAGGTGCATGCCACCTCTTCGACTTATCTCTATCGTTCACAACTCAGTTTTATGGAGCACTGGGAGTGCAGCCATCTCTACACTCCTAGCACTCTGAAAGGTAAAACACTGTCTTCTCACAGACAGCATCTCTGCCTGCCCCTCCCCTCTGTTGTTCGTTCAGAGGGCTTTGTATTCTGTGGAAAGGGTTTACATAATACAAAGTGGTCTTTGATTGGGCATGGGAGAGGAGGGGACAGCATGTGATTCTTTAGCTGAGACCGAAAGCTCTGGCGTAGGGACAATGGAATGCGATACAGCTGTACTACCAGCACTCGGTAAAATCTCAATTGTAAATGAAAGATAAGTGAACGAGATGCCATGCACCTCCTTGGACTTAACCCATAGTAATGCAGCGCGCTTTACAAAGTGGCTAAATTGCTGAAACTGAGCTCTATTTAAAGTTCTATAACAGACTATTTGGAACAATTTTGATAGTACTGCATTTAGACTTTGTCTCGTGACCCTTTTTATTATGTGTCCTGAGACAATGGCTAGTGTAGTAGCTGTACATATGCAGATTCTTTTGACTCCTGAATACTGATAACTGATATTTTTGTTTGGAGAAATCTGTTGGCTAGCTTTGCATGTTTCCAGGCATTGCTTGCAAATATATCCTGACATATTCACTTAAGTGTTTCTGGTCTTTATTTATTAACAGGTATTTCTTTTTTAGCATTTGCACAGGCGGTTCGTTTTATTTATTTTTCATATAGAGGGTGGTAACTGTGCGGTTTTCCCATCAGTTTTCATGAAGGCATAGAATACATTAAGATGAAAAACAAAACTAAAAAACCTTCTGGACTTTACAATCACTTTAAACATTTTTGGCCCCAATAGACTTTAATGGGATACCAGAAAAATGCATATTTCACTTGCAGACACATCAGTTTCGCATCCGTTTTCATGCACGATTCACTCAGTTTTTATACACGTTGACACATCGGTTTTCAATGTGCCCTGTATTCACACTAATGTTGATGTCAGGTTTTTTTTTTTTTTTTTTTTGTGTGCAGAAAACTGCATACACGTGGGCACATAGAGGAAACTAGAGGCTGAGAGAACGATTAACCATTAAAAAGGCGCTCAATTGGTACAGGGGTAGGGAGGGAACCTCGGCTGGAGAAGCAAGTCCTTTTTTTTTTTTTTTTTTTTTTTTTGTAGCGTGCCTCATTTTCTTTCCACCACTGAAGAGGATCACCACTTCTGGCAATTACTGGTTCCTTCAAATAGAGCTGAAGTTCATCATCCAGGCTGATTATTGATGCGGATTCGGGGGAATCCTCCGCGTGAGGCTCCAATAAAAAGGTGAATATGGCATCAATTCGACCACGATGAAAATTCTGCTCTTTTTGGATGTTTGTCTGTTTTTTTTTTTGCAGCATGGTGCTCTTTCTGACTTGACCTATCAGCAGGAACCTCCTGTTGAATATCTTCTGTCGGCCATTGTTTTCCCTTAGCCAATACATCACACTAGGTGAGGTTGAAAAAGAGACAAGTCCATCAAGTCCAACCTGTGTGTGCAGAAGAGAGCATGATTCTTGTATTGAGGATCCAAAAGACATGCCAGCACAACATTTTTATTCTCTTCATGCCTCAAAGCATTTGAGGCTGTCACTTCATGACCTGCCTGAATGAAAGTCCACTTGTGTTGGGTCCCTCATTTTCTTGAAGCATCTTCAGCACTCTAACCCATGGGATGACAGATGAGTTGTAATCGCTTTTAGTGCCACTTCCTTCTAGTGGTTTGTTTGAACACTAATGGCCAGTTTGGTTTGTTAAAATCAGTTGAAAAATAAGACTAGCTGGTGGGATCCACAGGTGGCAATAAAAGAAAAAGCCTAATGGCCTAGTCTCAAAAAAAGTAGCAATTTTGTAATTTTGCATCATATTTTGTTTTTATTACTGCTTTATGTAAACCTACAGTATTGCCTTTGCTGTACATGGGCAAGTGGGCCACTTTATAGGTGGAGTCTTATTGCTGTTGTATATTCAGTCACGTATGAACCTTTAGGCCCTATGCAGTCTAGACAGGTAGGAATTGGCACTATTATGTCTACAGACATAAATATACATTTTATGAACTATTTTGTATTCCTGCTTTTTGAATTCCATATACATGCAGATCTTTTAGTGATCTTTATTTTAAGATCATATCAATAATAGTTTCTGTATGCTATGAGTTACTGCACAAATTTTTCGCTACTGTTAGTCTTGCATCTTGACCTTCATTATAACATTACTTTTTTAGGACACCGATGGCTGGTGTGACTTCTCTTCATTTGACTTGGTAGATGACTCTGCTGTCAGTGATGTTGGAAGCCCCACACAAGCTTCCTCAAACTCTACAAAGCCCATGGCAGGCAATGTTACAGAATACCGACTGGATGGGCATACCCTGTCCGACTTGAGTAAGGGCAGCAAGGGTGAACTGATTCCTATATCTCCACGTCCACAAGGCATCTTTGGAACTCCACCGTCCCTGCTTAAACACAAAAAGAGGAAAATTACATTGTCACCTGTTAAAGAAAGCACTGCCAACAGCAGCACGTCCACTACAGAAGGGAATAGTATGACTCCGAAGGGCACTCCTGTCAAATCGCTGCCTTTCTCTCCTTTCTCAGGTGTGAATTCAGTTAGACCATCGTGCAACAATGGAGCTTAACCACTGCCAGACCACCTGCCATCGTTGTACGTCGGTACTTTTACACAAAATACAGTTGTTATGGCAGATAGCTGCCATAACCCTGGTATTTAGAAAAAAAAAAAAAATGGGTGGTCCTCTTTCAGATAAATGTGGTCTCGGTGGCTGATTTGCAGCAAGATCACTTTTATAGGGGGTGAGAGAAAGGGGGGGTCCCCTCCCTGCTGCGTTCCGGTCGTCACCTCCACTTACCGTAGCCGCCGGTAGTGGTGGAGACGATTGGGTCTTTTTTCTCCTGTGAGGCATGGCGTTGAGTGAGGGGAAGATGGCCCCCAAACGGCTTCATACCATTGGATGACAGACGTGTCAAACGTCCCTTCTGCTCAATGGTCTTAAAGGGGGAATAAAAAATAATCGAAGGGAAAAAAATAAAAATGTATTTTTATTGCATTTAAGTATAAATGTGATATCTGAGGTCTCTTTGACCCTAGATATTACATTAACCAGTTCCCGACCAGTGCACGCCGATGTACGACGGCAGAATGGCACGGGCAGGCATATTGGCGTACAGGTATGTCCAATCTTTAATGGCGCCCTGCCATCGTGAGCGCGCTCGCGTGCTGGTCGGGACCCCTGTGAGTCCGGTCGCGGGTTCCGCGGACTCTATCACCGCGGGCATACCCGCAATCGTCTCACGGGGTGGCTGAATGGAGAGATGCTGTTGTAAACAGCATGTCCCCATTCTGCCTAGCAACAAGTGACGCTGATCTCTGCTCCATGTGATTGGAGCAGAGATCAGTGTTCACTAAATGAAAGCCCAGCCCCCAACAGTTAGTAACACACCCCTAGGGACACTTAACCCCTACACTGCCACCCACTGGTTAACCCCTTCACTGCCAGTGTCATTTACATAGGAAGCACTGCATTTGTATAGCAGCGATTGCTGTATAAATGACAATGGTCCCAAAAATGTCCGATGTGTCCGCCATAATGTCGCAGTCACAATAAAAATGATCGCCACCATTACCAGTAAAAAAAAAAAAAAAAATAATAAAAATGCCATAACATATCCCCTATTTTGTAAGCACTATAACGTTTGCGCGAACCAATCAATACTCTCTTATTGCGAAAATACAACTTTGAAAATTGCAGAGCACCCTGCAGGAGTAAAGGATTGGGTAAGAAAAACAGTCCACTAGACTTAGGACGCATATGTTTGCCAAACGTGCAACAGTTTCCATATGTTTGAGGCCCATCAGGACAAAAGAGCACCACCAGTGACGAGAATTTTTCCAAGTCACTACAAAGCCATGCAATGCCATTGAAAGACAATATAAATTGAAGAGCGAGCATCTCTCCAGCGCACCAGCAGCAGAGGCCAGGTGGCAGCACAGTGGCTCATACTGTGAAAGCCCATCCAACCCCGCTGGGGTATAAGTTCTGGTGAGAGCATTCACATTACCACAGCACTGAGTGGCGCACCGGGGAACATTGTTTTCTCTGCATTGAAGATATTGGCACTTTTTGCACTTGTTACTTTATTTCACTGCTACCTGGGACATTGTTACATGGGACATTTTCTCAGCGATCCTAGGACGTGTGTTTGAAGGGTTTTTTCTAGGGATGCACCGAATGTTTTTTTTTTGGTGCCGAAACCGATACCGAAAATGAAAAATACACTAGGCCGAAAACCGAAACCGATACCGAAACAGCACCGAATCCGAAAATGGCTTTTTTTATATATATTAAAAAAAAAAAGATATATAAAATCGCCTTATATAGTATTATTCATTATAGTATTCATATTCAACTGAATCATTAATTTTATGAATAAAAGAATAGTCCAGTAATGGAAAATAACAGTACTTTAATAAAGCAACCCAAATAAATTGGACAGTGGACACAGAAGATAAAATCATAAAATCAAATAAAATACAAAATTAAATGATAAATTACTACCGCATATCCTACAGTGTAGACTGCAGTCAGTGCACATTGAACCATAACAAAATAAATAAAAAAAATGAAATAAAATAATATAAAAATAAAACGACTAAGTCTAAGAAGACTTAATGTCTTAGACTTTATTAATTTTCAACTTAAACCAGAATAACTAGTAGTAATTCAGTTATCTCTCCCTAAGGTGTCAGCGGCTGCATGTGCGATAAAAGTGTATGTATGTAGCTGCGGGTTACACACACAGTCATACAGTAGACCACACTGTTTTCCGGTCCCCAGGTATGAGCAGAGACATCCTGGAACACAGTCTACAGTCTGGTCTACAGCAGCGGTGTTCGGGCAATCACAGCAAGCAATGTAGACTAGTCTGTTTCTGGAAGTCTATAAGTCTATAGTGTATAGTAGTACTATAATAGTACTGGAATATGTAGACAGCCACAGATACAGGACATAAAGTTTTGCACATGCAGCGGGCTGAAAGCTTAGGGAGGGACAATCAATGACTGACAGTTTTGTCCCAACAACAAACTATGAAGAATAACAATGGCAGAAGGCTGTTATTCTGTTTCACAGTAATATATAAGTATGCTAAATGCAATAAATATTTTCAACCTGAGAGAACTGTAGTAATTTATTTTTTTCCCCCTAAGTTCTCTCCCTAAGGTGTCAGCGGCTGCATGTGCGATAAAAGTGTATGTAGCTGCGGGTTACATACACAGTCATACAGTAGACCACACTGTTTTCCGGCCCCCGGGTATGAGCAGAGACATCCTGGAACACAGTCTACAGTCTGGTCTACAGCAGCGGTGCTCGGGCAATCACAGCAAGCAATGTAGACTAGTCTGTTTATGGAAGTCTCTGCCCATATCTGGAACACAGTGTGGTATAGTGTATAGTACTGGAATATGTGGACAGCCACAAATACAGGACATACAGTTTTGCACATGCAGCGGGCTGAAAGCTTAGGGAGAGAGAGATATAGTTTGGCCCAACAGCAACAAACTATGTATGATGTGTGTGACTGTGTACAGTACTAAAACTGGAGATCTCTTAAATTGAAGAAGTGCAAAAACTGTAGAACTACTACAATGAACAAACAACTAATGGCAGTATGGCACAACTAGACAACTGGAACATACTGGTAGTCAGTCATACTATGTTGTATGTTCCAATTGTCCAAATAGCACAGTCCAATGCCAATTCATTTACTATGTTCAACAACATGGTAAAGGAATTAGTCTATGCTACGGATTTATAAATCTATTTCAGTATAAGTGGCAGATTTAGCTTTAAGAACAAAAGTTGCTCCGCTTTCTCACAGGAGAGACGGTTTCTCTTCTCGTCAAGAATATGAGATGCTAGACTGAATAGTCTCTCACTCTCTGTACTGGTGCTTGGGGCAGATAAATATCTGCGTGCAATCTGTGCAAGCAAAGGAAAACGTTGTTTGTTGATGCGCCAGTACACAAGGGGATTGTCACTTCTGGCGATAGGCTGTTCAGCTAAATAAATGTCCAGCTGTTGGGTAGCTGCACTTGTTGTTGCACTGCTATGGACCGGGGTGCATTCATGTAAAATTTCTTCAAACATATCAGATATGGAGGGAGCGTGTTCCTCTTCACTTGTATGCAACCGTTTCTTCTCACTTTCCTCTGTGCTACACCTCAAAACTCCTTCACCGGATGCTTCCACCACCTCCATTTGTGCCTGTATCATTTCCCGTGCACGCTGCTTTTTCTCAACATTAAAATAATGCTCTTTAAATCGAGGATCTAGAACTGTTGCAATGCAGTACAGAGGGTTGGACTCGGTGTCTTGAAACCGGTTGGTAACAGCCTCCAGTAGAGTGGTTTTAGCCGTTTTTACGCCATGGTCTGTTTCTATCTCTTTTCCTAGCAGACGCTTCAGTGCGGCAATCAAGGGAATAACTTCAGAAATGGAAGCATTAGTTGAGCTTATTTCTTTTGTTAACTGTTCAAATGGAGATAGAGACAAACTATTTTCAACTAACATCCACTGATGTGCACTCAGTGTTGCCGGCAGCTCGTAATCTGCAATGTATGCAGCTAAAACACGCTTTTGTTCAAAAAGACTTTGCAGCATATAGTAGGTGCTGTTCCAACGAGTGGCTACATCTTGCTGCAGTCGTTTCGGTGGCATTCCAAACTGTATCTGCAAAGCTTGTAATCTGGAATAAGCAAGTGGAGAATGCTTAAAGTGACCCACAATTTTTCTTCCTTTTGATACAATATCAGATATGGTGCGCTGACTCAGCAATCCTTCATTCACAGCCAATTGCAGCGTGTGTGCCATACACGGTATGCTTTTAAGTTCACTGACCTCCATTGCCTTTGCCATGTTCCGCGCATTATCTCGTACAATCAAATGCACTTTAGACTTCTCAATGTGCCAAGTGTCAAGCATGGATTTTAAAGTGTCAGCTATTGCTGCTGCAGTATGTGATCCAACAAACTCACGTGCGTTAAGTAGGATGTTTTGCAATTGAAATTTGTCATCTATCCACTGCGCTGTCAGGCTAAGCATGCTCGTTGGACTGACGTCTGAACTCCAAATGTCGGTAGTAAAACTGATTGCTATGATGTCGGTAGTCATGAGCTCTTGAATGTGTTTTCTAACACTGCAAAACAATTCAGGTAGACGGGTATCTGCAAAGTAGCGTCTGCTTGGTAGTGAGTAACGCGGCTCAATATGTTGCATAAGCCTACGGAATCCAATGTCCTCCACAACAGAGAATGGCTGGTCGTCTAATGCAATAAATTCCATAATTTTATCTGTTATGGCACGAGCTTTGGGACTGTCACTTGCAAATTTTTTAACCTTTTCAAAGACCGTGGCCACAGATGGTGTTGAGCCTGAGTCACTTTTTGGAAGTGGCACTGTTTTCTTGTAATCTGAATGCTGAACTTGATGTCGTGTTTTCAGATGGTGTATCAAACCTGTTGTTGAAAAATGCCTTGGCACTGTACCCCCTCTTGAAATTTCTGCTGAGCAAAGACTACAGATTGCAAATTTGGGGTCTTTATCAGAAACTTTAAAATATTTCCACACTGCAGACATGGTCCACCTTTGCTGGTAGCACAGAATAATAGCATAGAATGATCTATAGTGGGAGTGAAATCTGAGGGGGAAAAGAAAAAAAAGGACGAAATTAATTTTAAAGCTAAACCCCAGGAGGCAGCTTTAAAAAATAACAAACTATCCCTTTTTTTTTTTTTTTTTTTTTTAAATGCTGCAGCTCTTGCCATGCAAGGTAGTTAATATGTCTGCACTGCAGTATATCTCCTGACTTGTACCAAAAGATAATATAATTGCACTGATTAAATTTCATTGCAAATGGAATGGATTGCTTGCATGCAAATTGCAATTTCATGCTATATTTAATTTTTTGGGCGCTATTCTGCAGTATAATATAATACTATAACTTCATGTGCTTGTTGTACAATAAAATATATAATATATATATATATATATATATATATATATATAGTTGTTAAATATAATATATTATATTGCGTACTGTCTGTCATGTTTTAAAAAAATGATAAATCATGTCATGTCAGTGTGCTATACTATACCAAATGACAAATTCAATGACAACAAGGGAATACATTTTATAGTATACTAGTACTACAGAATAATAAATAGCATGCCATTCCATTTCAAATCGGTTTACATTTTTTTTTTTTTTTTTTTTGCTACATCACGATGTACTGTAAGACATTTAATTAATACCATACTGCATGGCACAAAGGCGTAAGTAATACATGTTGTTTGACTGCTATGACAGTTTCAGTAGTATAGTAAAATAAATTAGTTGGATTGTTTGGCAGTTTAAGGCAAAAAGGCAATGCATTGCTCACCGGCGAGTAGGAGGCACAGTGCCCAGTGCCCACTGTTGTACTTCAGTATGTGCAGCCTTCTATGAAGCCCTCTCGGGTCCCAGCAGGGTCTCTCGGGTCCCAGCAGGGTCTCTCGGGTCCCAGCAGGGTCTCTCGGGTCCCAGCAGGGTCTCTCGGGTCCCAGCAGCGTCTCTCGGGTCCCAGCAGCGTCTCTCGGGTCCCAGCAGCGTCTCTCGGGTCCCAGCAGCGTCTCTCGGGTCCCAGCAGCGTCTCTCGGGTCCCAGCAGCGTCTCTCGGGTCCCAGCAGCGTCTCTCGGGTCCCAGCAGCGTCTCTCGGGTCCCAGCAGCGTCTCTCGGGTCCCAGCAGCGTCTCTCGGGTCCCAGCAGCGTCTCTCGGGTCCCAGCAGCGTCTCTCGGGTCCCAGCAGCGTCTCTCGGGTCCCAGCAGCGTCTCTCGGGTCCCAGCAGCGTCTCACAAGCACGAGGAGCGTCCGCGGGGAAGGTGCCAGCGTCTCGGCAGGGAACGTGCTTACGAGTGCGGCGTCTTATCCGCGAGGAACGTGCAAGCTGCCCACAGAACGAGTGATGTCATCCGAAGTTTCTCCCACCGCTACTGCGCATGCGCGATTTTCGGCGCCATTATTGGCAAGAATTCTCTTTCGGCAAAATGCCGAAAAGGCCATTTTCGGCCGATATGTTTTGGCGGCCGAAATTTCGGTGCATCCCTAGTTTTTTCACACACTGATGTTTGCAATACAATTTTGAATGAATTTTATAATGTGTAATAGTTATATGTAATTTAATCTATATTAATTTTATTGGCACATCTGTGTTAGCACATGTTCAACATATATAAATCACCACTTTTTAATTAATATTGAACTAATATTTCAGTACTTAATTACAGTTCTTGGACACTATTATACCCACACAATAATGTTTTGCACATAGATCACTATATAAACTAGTTTTATTCCCTTGTCGACAGGCTATAATATACCAGGTATATAATATTTTGGGTTTAGCGCCATAACCTATTATTCACACTTCTAAATTCAACACCCCCCCCATTCCCTTGGGTGGAGGTTTCTAGGTAGAGGCAGCTCTAACCCACCTTAATTCACTTTTTTACTCATTTTGTCACTCATCTTTGTTCAAGTTACCCACAGAGTGGGCAGTCCGTAGCGCAACTTTATTTATTTGTATAATTTAAAAAATTGTCCCAAAAATCCTGCCCCAATATGGAAAGCCCACTCAACTAGGGGGTTGATACCTATCAGTATAATGTGTGTTGTCTCCTTCCCTTTTTATTATCCAGACCCGAACTGAACAGGAGTGTCAGCACAGGTGGCAACATGTACTTGACCCTGATCTAATCAAAGGCCCATGGACCAAGGAGGAGGATGAAAAGGTGCGCAAGTACATGATTTTAAAGGATGTATATAGAATAAAATATTAGATTTAAAGGTGTTTCATTTGCGGGAAGATGGCTAAGATTAATTAAATTTGATCATCCAATGTTCTAGTACACTTCTTTTTATTTTATTTTTTTTTTAAACAGTTTTTACTGCTGCAGCTGGGAGGTTTTATCTCCTTCCTGACCAGGCAATTTTTTGCGATACAGCACTGTCTTCCTTTAACTGACAATAGCGTGCCGCTGTACCCAAATAAAATCTGTCGTCCTCCCTTTTTTTATTTATTTTTCCTTCTCACAAATGGAGCTTTCTATGTACGTGATCTAGCACAGAGTGGCTGCCCTGCTGCAGTAAATATACAGTGGGCAATCTGCAATTAAGGCATATTTATATCACTGTATAAATGTCAATGCCGATCTGGCCGCTGCAATGTAAGTCACAATAAAAATCGAAGACACCGCCATTACTAGGTATGAATAGCTATGATTCATTTGGGTACAGTGTTGCTTGACTGCGCTATTGTCATTCAAAATCTTACAGTGCTGAAAATTGGCCTGAGCAAGGAAGGGGGTGAAAATGCCTGGCATTGCGGTGATTAACATGAGAGAGAGTATTCTTGCAAATTTTTGTTACTTTAAACCTGATAATACCCAATGCAAGTCTGGCTTCTTTTTAGTTCCACCCATTTTATTTTCCTGTGGTCTCAACTTAAGGTTTTACAGAACAATGCTTTGTTTACTTAGTCTGAGACTCGATCACTCTGTGAGGGCCGATTCAGACTAACGCGATGCCAGTCATCGCATGTGATTCACACCGCAGTGCTGTGCAGATCACATGCAATCTCTGTGCGATGCAAATTCAGCCATTCAAACTGGCTGAATTCGCATTGCATTCAGACCAAATTTGTGAAGGACTTTTTTTTTTTTTGTCCGCACCAGAATCAGATTGCATGGGCGTTAACTTACATGCCACAATCAGTTCACATGAACAGGTTTGCTATTTAGATGCGGTGCAGATTTGCAGCAAATTTGCACCGCATCTAGCATGAACTGGGAATAAAGCATAGCGTTAAAGAAAATCTTAAAGCATATCAAACACCATTCCTCTGCCTATATAATTTTTTTTCTTTAAACCCTCGATCCATAAATTTTTTAATTGCCATCCTTTAGAGCCAGTTCACGTTGAGGCAGCGCGACCTGCACACGACAGCAGCGGCCACTTCCAAAAGTGAATGCAAGTCGCCCCCAAAGTAGTACAGGAACCTTTTTCTAAGTCGGAGCGACTTGAGTCGCTCCTATTAGAACGGCTCCATTGTACGGAATACGACTTGTCAGGCGGCAAATTCCCCTGACAAGTCGTCCCAGTGTGAACTGGCTCTTAGGCTGCTATAGTGATTTCACAGATCCTTTTTCTTCTGAGACGCTGAGTGGTTTCTCCTGGTCTGAGTCCCCAGGCTGTGTGATGTGCTGCCTCCAGGAGGTGTGCCCATGACAGCGTGGCCTCACAGAGGAGGTAAGTTGGTTGGATAATGCAGTCCTTCCAGCGATGTGTGGGGTGTTTTTTTTTTTTTGTTTTTTTTGTTTTTTTAAGTGTTACTGAACCCAGGACCCTGCAGTCGCTGTATCTGGTCTCCCACAGTACACAGAACATGGAAATGCAATTTTAGTAAATACAAACTGTCAAATACCTTTTCTCATCAGCAGTTAGAGTAGTCTTGTGACATCTGTCAGTGTCTGGCCAAGCACTAGTTAAAGCTTGTAGGAGGAGTTTTCTGACTGACGTATGAGACTGCAAAACCACTGACCCTCTGTCTGGACAGTGCTGATTGCCCTGTGCTGATCACATGCATCCTCCCAAAAAAACAAAAACAAAAAAAAACCTCTAGCAATACACACCAAACTGAGCATGTGTAGCCTGGCTCAATAGACTGTTATCAGAAAATTATTAGGAGTCAGTGGAAGGAGGGAAGGATCAGAAAAGACCGAATCAAACAGCCATTTTTCACAGTGAGTATAACAAGCATGCTTTACTGCATATACAGACTGATTTTACTGTTGTGGGTTTGGTAACACTTTAAGTAGTCATGTGCCTGTGCCATAAAGGCCTTACTGTACTAAATATATGGAAAAAAAAAAAAATTTTTGTATTCACATAATTTTATGTTGGAATGCACTGGGTAGTGTTGCAAAGACAAGGCAATATGCCTTATATATTTTTTTTTTTTTTGGCGGTTCACATCACTGCCTGTGTGCATGCAGTACTTTTTTCTGTTTAGCGGGCTACCATGGAAATCGCAGCATCCCAATACCACTATGTGACTAGAACTTACTGGGGGGGAAAAAAAATGTATGATGCGCCAAGATTGGCGTTTCAGCATGATGTATTCACAGTAAATATATATAATTTTTAGCAAACTTGATAATGTTTCTTTGCATCTGTGATTGTTAAAAAGCTATGTTCCAACGCTAGGTGATAGAGTTGGTGAAGAAATATGGGACTAAAGACTGGACTCTGATTGCCAAGCACTTGAAGAGCAGGTTGGGTAAGCAGTGTCGTGAGCGCTGGCATAACCATCTTAACCCGGAAGTGAAGAAGTCCTCCTGGACAGAAGAGGAGGATCGCATTATCTATCAGGCGCACAAACTGCTGGGAAACCGTTGGGTTGAAATAGCGAAGCTGCTCCCTGGAAGGTTAGTGCTGTGTTTGCACATAGAGTGGATGGACAGATTTAAAACTTAAAGGGCCCTTTAAAAAAATAAAATAAAAATCATGCATCTAAAAATTGAACTGTTCCAATTGTATGTAGTGTCCAGACTTGAGTTTAGAACAATGAGATTAACGTTTTATAGGACACAGATGGTATGGCCAAATAATTGTACAAATCAAAGTGCCGCACTAAATACTGATGAACATATAAATTTATCATAACTTGGTGTGCAAAAACCTGTTTACATAGATGTATGTAGCATAAATGCAGAAAAAGTACTAATAGACATATTGTTTTATTGTGATTAAATCAATAATGGTAAATCCTTCCACGTGACATAACTGCGTAAAGTGTACTTGTGCTAATGAAAAAACAATGTCTTTAAAGCAATAGTAATGTCCCACAGCCCCAATACATGCCTAATATTTAATGTCCATAATTGATGTTCGTTAAAATATTCCAAATGAGGTGAATAAGAGTAAATCCTTGTGATGGGGCTCCAAACTGTTGTGGAAAATTTTAGATGTATTTTAATATGTAATGTCATAGAAATCTCCATGTTTTCGTTCTCCCCCAGCCTGCTCTAAAGAGCTGACTGGGGCAGACTGATGCTTGTTGAGATCTGTTGGGTAGGGGATAACTTCCTGGGATTGGAGGTGTTTGCAGAGTGGGGGTATGTCTGCCAGCAAAGGGCCCCTATGCATTGCACAGACGATCGTCTGAGGGGATATGCTTGCTCTGCAAGGATTGGTTGTGGGCGGATGTACGCTCATGGTCTCTGCTGTGTCTGATCAGCACATGTCGGGATTCGCAATGTGCATCTGCAGATAGCCTCCCATCCACAAGGAAGTGTAGAACAATCCAGGTATGCATTGTTCTCTGGAACAATTTATATTAAGAATTTCTATCAGCGGAATTGTTGTCGTCATTCACTGTTGGAAGCGAACCCTCTAGGGTGTGGCTTCCTGTTTATATGTAAATAAAAGAACCAGGCTGACTACCCACAGGGTAAGTTATGCTGATGGAACTGAGAACGTAAGAAGGATGGTCATGTCTGTTCATTTGGATGAGTGGGTTAAAAGGTAAAGTATCATTTAGAGGAAATGTTATTTTTAGAAACCGGAAATTTGGCTGTGTGCTCTGCGTATACAGCCAAACTTCTCTAATAAAAACTTAAAATGGGTGCCAACACAATTTCAGGCTCCCATAGTTGTCTGACTATACCTCCAGGCAGTTACTGAATGACAGGGAGCATTAATGAATGAACTACCTAGAGCACTCATCAGCTTTGGTGGTAATTGTAGTTCCCCCATTCACAGTACTCTGTGAATGAATGACATGGCTGGGTGGACTAAGCCCTGCATGGCTGTGACAGAGGGTGTGGGGAGAAGATTCCCGGCCCCTTGCCACTTTTAGAAAGGGGCAGCAGGGTGGAACTTGTAACCGGTTCCCAAAGGTGATCTTATCTTTTTTTTTTTTTTTTTTTCTCCTTTTCCTGATAGCTGTCACAAAGTACTTTGCACGCTTATAAGGATCACACTTATTTTTTTCTCTCTATGCATAGAACTGACAATGCAGTGAAAAATCACTGGAATACCACCATCAAGAGGAAAGTGGAGACAACTGGGTACCTGAGTGGACAGACGAGCAGTGTTACAGGTGATCAGGAGGAGCGGGATGACTCTACCTCTCAGACTGCTGTGGAGAAGGTACAAACTCAATCAACATACAGTTCTTAGTAGTTGTCCACTACTGGCATACAGCTCTGCAGAAAAGGCATGGGCAGACGGGCGTTCCTTCAGAGCCCATGCTCTCGTGATGTCATGGGAGCTGTATACAGTAAACATCTCATAAAAGGTTAAAGTTTATCCGCTTGCCGACCAGCCGCTGCAGTTTTACTGCAACAGAATGGCACGGCTGGGTGAAACGGCGTTGCCTTACATTGCTTCACCTTTAGGCCACTAGGGGCACGTGTGCCCCGGGCCGAGTGTCGGCGGGAGCTATGACCGCCCGGCTCCTGCGATCACTCGTGACAGAGCGAGAACTGGGATCTGTGTGTGTAAACACAGATCCCGATTCTTTCAGAGTAGACAGATCGTGTGTTCATACTAAGTATGAACACCGATCTCTCTCCTAGACAGTCCCACCCCCCCCCCCCCCCCCCCCCCACAGTTAGCACAGTTAACCCCTTGATCACCCCCTAGTGTTAACCCATTCCCTGCCGGTGACATTTATACAGTAATCTGTGCATTTTTATAGCACTGATTGCTGTATAATTGTCAATGGTCCCAAAAAATGTCTGTGTTCAATTTGTCTACCGTGATATCGTAGTCCCGATAGAAAATCGTAGATCGCTGTCATTACTAGTAAAAAATAATAAAAATGTCATAAATCTGTCCCCTATTTGGTAGACACTATGTTTGCGCAAACCAATATATGCTTATTGTGGTTTTATTTTTATTAACTTTTTTACCAAAAATATGTAGAAGAATACATATCGGCCTGGGTGAGCAGCCAAATCTTCCGGGGCTGAAGTGGTTAGGAGATATTTACAGTCTATAGAGGCAAGCCTTATTATAGGCTTACCTTCAGGTACAAACAGAGTGAGATTTACTTCTTGAACACCTGGAATTCACCCACTTTGTAAAATGTGCTGACCTACTATGAGTTATGTCCAAGGTGCATGCCACCTCTTCGACTTATCTCTATCGTTCACAACTCAGTTTTATGGAGCACTGGGAGTGCAGCCATCTCTACACTCCTAGCACTCTGAGAGGTAAAACACTGTCTTCTCACAGACAGCATCTCTGCCTGCCCCTCCCCTCTGTTGTTCGTTCAGAGGGCTTTGTATTCTGTGGAAAGGGTTTACATAATACAAAGTGGTCTTTGATTGGGCATGGGAGAGGAGGGGACAGCATGTGATTCTTTAGCTGAGACCGAAAGCTCTGGCGTAGGGACAATGGAATGCGATACAGCTGTACTACCAGCACTCGGTAAAATCTCAATTGTAAATGAAAGATAAGTGAACGAGATGCCATGCACCTCCTTGGACTTAACCTATAGTAATGCAGCGCGCTTTACAAAGTGGCTAAATTGCTGAAACTGAGCTCTATTTAAAGTTCTATAACAGACTATTTGGAACAATTTTGATAGTACTGCATTTAGACTTTGTCTCGTGACCCTTTTTATTATGTGTCCTGAGACAATGGCTAGTGTAGTAGCTGTACATATGCAGATTCTTTTGACTCCTGAATACTGATAACTGATATTTTTGTTTGGAGAAATCTGTTGGCTAGCTTTGCATGTTTCCAGGCATTGCTTGCAAATATATCCTGACATATTCACTTAAGTGTTTCTGGTCTTTATTTATTAACAGGTATTTCCCTAATCGTCTTTCAGGACAGCCACTATGAGAGATAGACTCCTCCTCTTCCTCTGGAAACACTGCGCCAGCCCATAAATTCTTACTTCCCCTGCCGGACCTCAGTTATTAGTGTTTCCTCCGGCGGGGAGACACTGTGCAAGGAACCAGGCCGTTCAGTTGGGGAGGCTGTGGCCATTTTTTGACGTTGAAGAGCCCGGTGGATAGAAGCAGGGGCTTCGTTTTAAAAGCCGGGTTCAAACCGTTCGCACCCAACGTCCGCGGGTCGGACGGGTCGAACGGTTTACTTACCTTCACCAGGTACTGCCACCCCTTCCGAGTCGAGCGCGGCTTCAGGTCGTGGGGGACTCCTATCGCGTCTACAGGGACGCAGCTGGCAAGCCGTTCGGATGATTTCCCTGTACGGGGGTACAGTCCGCCTCCTTTTTTTCTTGAACCGAGCGGGCCGAACGACGGGCGACGTCGTATCCGGCGGAAAACGAAGGCTTGACCTCGATCGACTTCCGGTTCCGGGTCGTGGAGCTGATAGGAGGACCGGGCACAGGCGGGAGATGAGTTCAGAACGCGCACAGGCAGCGTGGAACTCGGTGTTAAGCAGCCACCTGCAGTCATGTCGGAAGCCGAGGCTCAAACGACCGACTCTATCTCCAGCATTCCTAAGGTAAGAGCGCCCTGGGGAGGGGTTCTCTCTATCTAGGATCCCCCCACCCCAATGTATGGTTCTATCATGGGTGGGGGGGCAAACCCCCCTGGGTGGCCGGGGGGGTGGGGAGGCTCAGATCCCTTCGTTTATAATAAGGGTCTAGTGCACTCCCAGGGTTGTATCCCGAGCGTTTGATTGACTCTGTTTTTTCTTTTTTCCTTTCTTTTAGAAAGCGGCGGAAAAAACTAGGTCTACGCATAGCTCTAGAAGGAAGTGTGCCTCCTGTAGGGACATTTTAGGGGAATCTTGGACCAAGGTGTTGTGCAAAAGCTGTATTGACTCCCTTGTTAGGGAAAGGGAATCTGAACAGGAGTCAGGACTAGCAGCTTCAGTTAAAGAGCTCTCGTCCACCTTCTCCTCTTTTAGGTCCTTTTTTGAAAAATTCCAGCTTCCCACGGGTCCATCTCCCCAGGATACAATCCCACCTCTAGCACAGAGTTCTGCTCCAGTCCAACCCCCTAGTACAGGGGGGACGGAGGTTGCAGGCCCTTCAGGGACAGATAGGGAACTTCCAGACAGTTCCTCTTCTGATTCTGAGGAGGGTTCAGAGGGGGAGGACCAGGATGGGTCCAGGAAAGCCTCTAGATATAAGTTATCCCTTGATGAGGTAGAGGACCTCTTAAAGGCAATTTATACAACCCTTGGTATCCAGACGGATAAAAAGCCCCTTACCCTGCATGACCAAATGTATTCTGGGTTGGGGGAGCCAAAAAGAAGGGTGTTTCCAGTACACGATGTGTTAATGGAAACAGTTAAAAAGGAGTGGCAGGATCCGGAGAGAAAACCCTTTTTATCCAGATCCCTCAAAAGAAGGTTCCCATTTTCAGAGGACCCGGCATGCCTTTGGAATAAAAGTCCCAAGTTGGATGCCGCTTTCTCCCAGGTCTCCAGACACACAGACTTGGCATTTGAAGACATGGGGGCCTTGGCAGATGTCATGGATAAAAGGATTGACTCCCTGCTTAAAAAGACGTGGGACTCGGCCATTGGCAATCTTAAGCCTGAAATGGCAGTCACAGTTGTGGCTCGCAATTTAGAGCACTGGCTCTCTCAGATCCAGCAACATATTGAGGCAGGCACAGATAAGGAAACCATTCTGTCATCCTTCCCTACTATGCTGCGAGGGATCTCTTATATAGCAGATGCCTCTGCTGAGTCCGTCCGCATGTCAGGCAGAACAGCGGCTCTAGCCAACTCGGCCAGAAGGGCCCTCTGGCTAAAAACATGGCCAGGGGATAATGCCTCCAAAATAAAACTTTGTGGGATTCCCCTCACGGGGGACCTCCTTTTTGGCCCAGGGCTAGAGGCGGTTCTAGACCGGACAGCGGACAGGAAAAAGTCCTTTCCTCTCAAACGGAAAATCCCTGTACCAACAAAGAAGGGATTTCGTCCGCAGGGGCGTAGGGAAACCCCTAAAACAGAGTCAAAAAAGAAAACCTGGCCCCAAAAAGGCAGGGGCAGAGGAGGGGCGATTTTTCGCCCTCCTATCCAGCCCAGTAAAACCCAGTGACAGTCCAACTACAGTGGGAGGAAGACTGGGGGCCTTTCTTCCACAGTGGGAAGCAATATCCCCCAATCAATTTATTTTAGGGGTAATAAGAAGGGGGTACGTCTTGGAATTCCTAAGACCACCCCCTCAAAGGCTCCTTGTCACGCATCTACCCAGGTGCAGGGTAAAGGCCGAGGCCTTGCTAGAAGCTCTGAGGGAGTTAGAGAATCAGGACGTTATTCGCAAGGTCCCGAGAGCAGAAGAGGGAAGGGGGTTTTATTCCCACGTCTTCATAGTAAAAAAACCCTCAGGGAAGTTCAGGCTGATCCTGAACTTAAAGCCTCTAAACGCTTCAGTGACATACAAGAGATTCCGCATGGAATCGATCTTTTCAGTAAAAGCGCTCCTGCCCCACAACTGTTTCATGGTGTCTCTGGACCTAAGGGACGCGTATCTGCACATCCCCATAGCGGAGGCCTCGCAGAAGTTTCTGCGCCTTGCCATAGATCTGGGCGGAGAAACAATACACTTTCAGTTTCAGGCCCTGCCATTCGGGCTATCCTCTGCACCCCGCATTTTTACCAAGGTCCTGGCAGAAGCCATGGCCTTTCTTCGGCTCCAGGGAGTATGTGTAATTGCCTACCTGGACGACCTGCTTCTGTTTGCAGCATCCCCAACTCAGTTGGTCAAGGATCTCAATCTAACCAAAAGGGTCCTTACAGACCTGGGGTGGCTTCTGAACTTGGAAAAATCCAGCCTGATCCCCTCACAACAGATCTCCTATCTAGGTTTTCTGTTGGACTCAACACTGTTGAGAGTTTTTCTGCCAAAAGAAAAGGTACAAAAACTGGACAGTGCGGTGGCCTCTCTACAAAGCAACCAGCTGGTTTCCATAAGGGTTCTGATGTCAGTACTGGGTCTCCTTACATCCACCCTTCCTGCAGTACAGTGGGCAGGGCTACATTTTCGTCCCTTACAGTCCTTCATCCTAGAGGTGTGGGACCACAGTCAGGAGGCGCTAGACACCCTGGTACATATTCCCCTCCAGGTAAAAAGATCCCTCTGGTGGTGGAGGAAAGTGACAAATCTGTCGCAGGGTCGTCTGTGGCTCATCCCGGTTTCTCGGGTAGTAACCACAGATGCAAGTGGAAAAGGTTGGGGGGCACATCTGGGTTCCCTTCTAGCCCAGGGCACTTGGGAAGACGACGAGTTGACTCGATCGTCCAATTGGAAAGAATTGAGGGCAGTGGGACTAGCCCTCAGATTCTTCAAAAAGGAGCTTCAGGGTCACCATATTCAGGTGCGGTCGGACAACTCGTCCGTAGTGGCCTATCTGAACAAACAAGGTGGCACCAGAAGCGGAACCCTATTGTCCTTAGCAACAGAGATTCTGTCCTGGGCCGAGACCTACACCCTTTCGCTCTCAGCCGTTTTCCTGAGGGGAGAGAAAAACGTAGTAGCAGATTTTCTCAGCCGAAAGAAGCTGAGGGAGGGCGATTGGGTTCTCAACCAGGAGGTCTTCAATCTCATAGTAAAGAGATGGGGGTCTCCGGAGGTGGACCTGTTCGCGTCCAAAGACAATGCAAAAACCCCCTGTTTTTTCTCCCTAAAAAGGGGAGAGGGAGCTCTAGGGGTGGATGCCTTGAGCCAGGATTGGCATTTCGGAACTTGCTATGCCTTCCCACCTCCAGTGTTGTTGCCAGCAGTTCTGAGGAAGTTTCAGATGGAAAACACATCTCTGATTCTGGTGGCTCCACATTGGCCAAAGAGAGCATGGTTCTCAGTACTAAAACGGTTGGCGATAGAACCTCCCCTGCTCTTGCCCCTTCGGGACGATCTCCTCTCTCAGGGGCCAGTCCTATGCCCACAGGTACACCAGTGGAAGTTAGCGGCCTGGCTACTGAGGAGGGTTTGTTAAGATCTAAAGGATTCTCAGAGAAACTAGTTTCTACCCTTCTGGACAGTAGGAAGAAGGAAACTCGCCAGATCTATGAAAGGGTCTGGTTACGTTTCAACAAGTGGTGCGCAGAGAGCTCTTTCTCTGTACGAAGCTCCTCCGCAGTGTTGGAATTTTTACAACGTGGGGCAGATAAGGGTTTATCCATCAGTACCCTTAGAGGTCAAGTATCAGCCCTTAGTGTTTTTCTGGAGGATCATTTGGCTACCAATCCATGGGTAGTCAGATTCTTTAGGGCCCTGTCCAGACAGAGACCGGTCCAGGGTCTGTCTTTTCCCAGATGGGATTTATCTTTAGTTTTGCAGAGTTTAACTGGACCCCCCTTCGAACCTTTGAAGGAGTGTTTTCTGAGAGAGCTTACTCTGAAGACAGTATTCCTGGTAGCAGTAACAACGGCCAGGAGGGTCAGTGAGATGGAGGCCTTATCAGTCAGGACTCCCTTTTGTGTTATTTTTCCGGATCGGATAGTTTTAAAGACCGATCCAGCCTTTTTGCCGAAAGTGGCATCCAGCTTTCATAGAAGCCAGGAAATTGTTTTGCCCTCTTTTTGTCCCAATCCCTCCGGTGAGAAGGAATTAAGATTTCATTATTTAGATGTTAGGAGATGTATCCTACACTATCTGGAACTGACCAAGGCATTCAGAAGGTCAGATTCCTTATTTGTGTTGTTTTCCGGGGACAGGAAAGGTTGTAAAGCGTCCCGGCGCACTATTGCTAGGTGGCTCAGAGTAGCCATTGAGCAGGCTTATTCAGCAGCAGGGAAAGAAATCCCAGTGGGTATTAAAGCACACTCCACTAGAGCTATGGCAACCTCCCAAGCAGAAAGAGCAGGAGCTACGCCAGAACAGATCTGCAAAGCAGCAACATGGTCCAGCTATTCCACCTTTGTTAAACACTACAGAGTGGATCTGGTGTCGGCAGGTGAGCAAACCTTTGGGCGGAAGGTTTTGCAAGCTGTAGTCCCACCCTAACTGGTAAGTGCTCGCTTATCCTCTCATAGTGGCTGTCCTGAAAGACGATTAGGGAAAATTAGAGTTACGCTAACCGGTAACGTCTTTTCCAGTAGTCTTTCAGGACAGCCCTAGTTCCCACCCGAAAATTGGGGGGAGTCTTACAAAGACCAGAGCGCAGCAAGATAATAGTATTTGATAAATATGTTATTAATGTGTTCTTGTGTCTCCCCAGCTGGCCGGAGGTATTCTCGATATAACTGAGGTCCGGCAGGGGAAGTAAGAATTTATGGGCTGGCGCAGTGTTTCCAGAGGAAGAGGAGGAGTCTATCTCTCATAGTGGCTGTCCTGAAAGACTACTGGAAAAGACGTTACCGGTAAGCGTAACTCTAATTTTCTTTTTTAGCATTTGCACAGGCGGTTCGTTTTATTTATTTTTCATATAGAGGGTGGTAACTGTGCGGTTTTCCCATCAGTTTTCATGAAGGCATAGAATACATTAAGATGAAAAACAAAACTAAAAAACCTTCTGGACTTTACAATCACTTTAAACATTTTTGGCCCCAATAGACTTTAATGGGATACCAGAAAAATGCATATTTCTCTTGCAGACACATCAGTTTCGCATCCGTTTTCATGCACGATTCACTCAGTTTTTATACACGTTGACACATCGGTTTTCAATGTGCCCTGTATTCACACTAATGTTGATGTCAGGTTTTTTTTTTTTTTGTGTGCAGAAAACTGCATACACGTGGGCACATAGAGGAAACTAGAGGCTGAGAGAACGATTAACCATTAAAAAGGCGCTCAATTGGTACAGGGGTAGGGAGGGAACCTCGGCTGGAGAAGCAAGTCCTTTTTTTTTTTTTTTTTTTTTGTAGCGTGCCTCATTTTCTTTCCACCACTGAAGAGGATCACCACTTCTGGCAATTACTGGTTCCTTCAAATAGAGCTGAAGTTCATCATCCAGGCTGATTATTGATGTGGATTCGGGGGAATCCTCCGCGTGAGGCTCCAATAAAAAGGTGAATATGGCATCAATTCGACCACGATGAAAATTCTGCTCTTTTTGGATGTTTGTCTGTTTTTTTTTTTGCAGCATGGTGCTCTTTCTGACTTGACCTATCAGCAGGAACCTCCTGTTGAATATCTTCTGTCGGCCATTGTTTTCCCTTAGCCAATACATCACACTAGGTGAGGTTGAAAAAGAGACAAGTCCATCAAGTCCAACCTGTGTGTGCAGAAGAGAGCATGATTCTTGTATTGAGGATCCAAAAGACATGCCAGCACAACATTTTTATTCTCTTCATGCCTCAAAGCATTTGAGGCTGTCACTTCATGACCTGCCTGAATGAAAGTCCACTTGTGTTGGGTCCCTCATTTTCTTGAAGCATCTTCAGCACTCTAACCCATGGGATGACAGATGAGTTGTAATCGCTTTTAGTGCCACTTCCTTCTAGTGGTTTGTTTGAACACTAATGGCCAGTTTGGTTTGTTAAAATCAGTTGAAAAATAAGACTAGCTGGTGGGATCCACAGGTGGCAATAAAAGAAAAAGCCTAATGGCCTAGTCTCAAAAAAAGTAGCAATTTTGTAATTTTGCATCATATTTTGTTTTTATTACTGCTTTATGTAAACCTACAGTATTGCCTTTGCTGTACATGGGCAAGTGGGCCACTTTATAGGTGGAGTCTTATTGCTGTTGTATATTCAGTCACGTATGAACCTTTAGGCCCTATGCAGTCTAGACGGGTAGGAATTGGCACTATTATGTCTACAGACATAAATATACATTTTATGAACTATTTTGTATTCCTGCTTTTTGAATTCCATATACATGCAGATCTTTTAGTGATCTTTATTTTAAGATCATATCAATAATAGTTTCTGTATGCTATGAGTTACTGCACAAATTTTTCGCTACTGTTAGTCTTGCATCTTGACCTTCATTATAACATTACTTTTTTAGGACACCGATGGCTGGTGTGACTTCTCTTCATTTGACTTGGTAGATGACTCTGCTGTCAGTGATGTTGGAAGCCCCACACAAGCTTCCTCAAACTCTACAAAGCCCATGGCAGGCAATGTTACAGAATACCGACTGGATGGGCATACCCTGTCCGACTTGAGTAAGGGCAGCAAGGGTGAACTGATTCCTATATCTCCACGTCCACAAGGCATCTTTGGAACTCCACCGTCCCTGCTTAAACACAAAAAGAGGAAAATTACATTGTCACCTGTTAAAGAAAGCACTGCCAACAGCAGCACGTCCACTACAGAAGGGAATAGTATGACTCCGAAGGGCACTCCTGTCAAATCGCTGCCTTTCTCTCCTTTCTCAGGTGTGAATTCAGTTAGACCATCGTGCAACAATGGAGCTTAACCACTGCCAGACCACCTGCCATCGTTGTACGTCGGTACTTTTACACAAAATACAGTTGTTATGGCAGATAGCTGCCATAACCCTGGTATTTAGAAAAAAAAAAAAAATGGGTGGTCCTCTTTCAGATAAATGTGGTCTCGGTGGCTGATTTGCAGCAAGATCACTTTTATAGGGGGTGAGAGAAAGGGGGGGTCCCCTCCCTGCTGCGTTCCGGTCGTCACCTCCACTTACCGTAGCCGCCGGTAGTGGTGGAGACGATTGGGTCTTTTTTCTCCTGTGAGGCATGGCGTTGAGTGAGGGGAAGATGGCCCCCAAACGGCTTCATACCATTGGATGACAGACGTGTCAAACGTCCCTTCTGCTCAATGGTCTTAAAGGGGGAATAAAAAATAATCGAAGGGAAAAAAATAAAAATGTATTTTTATTGCATTTAAGTATAAATGTGATATCTGAGGTCTCTTTGACCCTAGATATTACATTAACCAGTTCCCGACCAGTGCACGCCGATGTACGACGGCAGAATGGCACGGGCAGGCATATTGGCGTACAGGTATGTCCAATCTTTAATGGCGCCCTGCCATCGTGAGCGCGCTCGCGTGCTGGTCGGGACCCCTGTGAGTCCGGTCGCGGGTTCCGCGGACTCTATCACCGCGGGCATACCCGCAATCGTCTCACGGGGTGGCTGAATGGAGAGATGCTGTTGTAAACAGCATGTCCCCATTCTGCCTAGCAACAAGTGACGCTGATCTCTGCTCCATGTGATTGGAGCAGAGATCAGTGTTCACTAAATGAAAGCCCAGCCCCCAACAGTTAGTAACACACCCCTAGGGACACTTAACCCCTACACTGCCACCCACTGGTTAACCCCTTCACTGCCAGTGTCATTTACATAGGAAGCACTGCATTTGTATAGCAGCGATTGCTGTATAAATGACAATGGTCCCAAAAATGTCCGATGTGTCCGCCATAATGTCGCAGTCACAATAAAAATGATCGCCACCATTACCAGTAAAAAAAAAAAAAAAAATAATAAAAATGCCATAACATATCCCCTATTTTGTAAGCGCTATAACGTTTGCGCGAACCAATCAATACTCTCTTATTGCGAAAATACAACTTTGAAAATTGCAGAGCACCCTGCAGGAGTAAAGGATTGGGTAAGAAAAACAGTCCACTAGACTTAGGACGCATATGTTTGCCAAACGTGCAACAGTTTCCATATGTTTGAGGCCCATCAGGACAAAAGAGCACCACCAGTGACGAGAATTTTTCCAAGTCACTACAAAGCCATGCAATGCCATTGAAAGACAATATAAATTGAAGAGCGAGCATCTCTCCAGCGCACCAGCAGCAGAGGCCAGGTGGCAGCACAGTGGCTCATACTGTGAAAGCCCATCCAACCCCGCTGGGGTATAAGTTCTGGTGAGAGCATTCACATTACCACAGCACTGAGTGGCGCACCGGGGAACATTGTTTTCTCTGCATTGAAGATATTGGCACTTTTTGCACTTGTTACTTTATTTCACTGCTACCTGGGACATTGTTACATGGGACATTTTCTCAGCGATCCTAGGACGTGTGTTTGAAGGGTTTTTTCTAGGGATGCACCGAATGTTTTTTTTTGGTGCCGAAACCGATACCGAAAATGAAAAATACACTAGGCCGAAAACCGAAACCGATACCGAAACAGCACCGAATCCGAAAATGGCTTTTTTTATATATATTAAAAAAAAAAAGATATATAAAATCGCCTTATATAGTATTATTCATTATAGTATTCATATTCAACTGAATCATTAATTTTATGAATAAAAGAATAGTCCAGTAATGGAAAATAACAGTACTTTAATAAAGCAACCCAAATAAATTGGACAGTGGACACAGAAGATAAAATCATAAAATCAAATAAAATACAAAATTAAATGATAAATTACTACCGCATATCCTACAGTGTAGACTGCAGTCAGTGCACATTGAACCATAACAAAATAAATAAAAAAAATGAAATAAAATAATATAAAAATAAAACGACTAAGTCTAAGAAGACTTAATGTCTTAGACTTTATTAATTTTCAACTTAAACCAGAATAACTAGTAGTAATTCAGTTATCTCTCCCTAAGGTGTCAGCGGCTGCATGTGCGATAAAAGTGTATGTATGTAGCTGCGGGTTACACACACAGTCATACAGTAGACCACACTGTTTTCCGGTCCCCAGGTATGAGCAGAGACATCCTGGAACACAGTCTACAGTCTGGTCTACAGCAGCGGTGTTCGGGCAATCACAGCAAGCAATGTAGACTAGTCTGTTTCTGGAAGTCTATAAGTCTATAAGTCTATAGTGTATAGTAGTACTATAATAGTACTGGAATATGTAGACAGCCACAGATACAGGACATAAAGTTTTGCACATGCAGCGGGCTGAAAGCTTAGGGAGGGACAATCAATGACTGACAGTTTTGTCCCAACAACAAACTATGAAGAATAACAATGGCAGAAGGCTGTTATTCTGTTTCACAGTAATATATAAGTATGCTAAATGCAATAAATATTTTCAACCTGAGAGAACTGTAGTAATTTATTTTTTCCCCCCTAAGTTCTCTCCCTAAGGTGTCAGCGGCTGCATGTGCGATAAAAGTGTATGTAGCTGCGGGTTACATACACAGTCATACAGTAGACCACACTGTTTTCCGGCCCCCGGGTATGAGCAGAGACATCCTGGAACACAGTCTACAGTCTGGTCTACAGCAGCGGTGCTCGGGCAATCACAGCAAGCAATGTAGACTAGTCTGTTTATGGAAGTCTCTGCCCATATCTGGAACACAGTGTGGTATAGTGTATAGTACTGGAATATGTGGACAGCCACAAATACAGGACATACAGTTTTGCACATGCAGCGGGCTGAAAGCTTAGGGAGAGAGAGATATAGTTTGGCCCAACAGCAACAAACTATGTATGATGTGTGTGACTGTGTACAGTACTAAAACTGGAGATCTCTTAAATTGAAGAAGTGCAAAAACTGTAGAACTACTACAATGAACAAACAACTAATGGCAGTATGGCACAACTAGACAACTGGAACATACTGGTAGTCAGTCATACTATGTTGTATGTTCCAATTGTCCAAATAGCACAGTCCAATGCCAATTCATTTACTATGTTCAACAACATGGTAAAGGAATTAGTCTATGCTACGGATTTATAAATCTATTTCAGTATAAGTGGCAGATTTAGCTTTAAGAACAAAAGTTGCTCCGCTTTCTCACAGGAGAGACGGTTTCTCTTCTCGTCAAGAATATGAGATGCTAGACTGAATAGTCTCTCACTCTCTGTACTGGTGCTTGGGGCAGATAAATATCTGCGTGCAATCTGTGCAAGCAAAGGAAAACGTTGTTTGTTGATGCGCCAGTACACAAGGGGATTGTCACTTCTGGCGATAGGCTGTTCAGCTAAATAAATGTCCAGCTGTTGGGTAGCTGCACTTGTTGTTGCACTGCTATGGACCGGGGTGCATTCATGTAAAATTTCTTCAAACATATCAGATATGGAGGGAGCGTGTTCCTCTTCACTTGTATGCAACCGTTTCTTCTCACTTTCCTCTGTGCTACACCTCAAAACTCCTTCACCGGATGCTTCCACCACCTCCATTTGTGCCTGTATCATTTCCCGTGCACGCTGCTTTTTCTCAACATTAAAATAATGCTCTTTAAATCGAGGATCTAGAACTGTTGCAATGCAGTACAGAGGGTTGGACTCGGTGTCTTGAAACCGGTTGGTAACAGCCTCCAGTAGAGTGGTTTTAGCCGTTTTTACGCCATGGTCTGTTTCTATCTCTTTTCCTAGCAGACGCTTCAGTGCGGCAATCAAGGGAATAACTTCAGAAATGGAAGCATTAGTTGAGCTTATTTCTTTTGTTAACTGTTCAAATGGAGATAGAGACAAACTATTTTCAACTAACATCCACTGATGTGCACTCAGTGTTGCCGGCAGCTCGTAATCTGCAATGTATGCAGCTAAAACACGCTTTTGTTCAAAAAGACTTTGCAGCATATAGTAGGTGCTGTTCCAACGAGTGGCTACATCTTGCTGCAGTCGTTTCGGTGGCATTCCAAACTGTATCTGCAAAGCTTGTAATCTGGAATAAGCAAGTGGAGAATGCTTAAAGTGACCCACAATTTTTCTTCCTTTTGATACAATATCAGATATGGTGCGCTGACTCAGCAATCCTTCATTCACAGCCAATTGCAGCGTGTGTGCCATACACGGTATGCTTTTAAGTTCACTGACCTCCATTGCCTTTGCCATGTTCCGCGCATTATCTCGTACAATCAAATGCACTTTAGACTTCTCAATGTGCCAAGTGTCAAGCATGGATTTTAAAGTGTCAGCTATTGCTGCTGCAGTATGTGATCCAACAAACTCACGTGCGTTAAGTAGGATGTTTTGCAATTGAAATTTGTCATCTATCCACTGCGCTGTCAGGCTAAGCATGCTCGTTGGACTGACGTCTGAACTCCAAATGTCGGTAGTAAAACTGATTGCTATGATGTCGGTAGTCATGAGCTCTTGAATGTGTTTTCTAACACTGCAAAACAATTCAGGTAGACGGGTATCTGCAAAGTAGCGTCTGCTTGGTAGTGAGTAACGCGGCTCAATATGTTGCATAAGCCTACGGAATCCAATGTCCTCCACAACAGAGAATGGCTGGTCGTCTAATGCAATAAATTCCATAATTTTATCTGTTATGGCACGAGCTTTGGGACTGTCACTTGCAAATTTTTTAACCTTTTCAAAGACCGTGGCCACAGATGGTGTTGAGCCTGAGTCACTTTTTGGAAGTGGCACTGTTTTCTTGTAATCTGAATGCTGAACTTGATGTCGTGTTTTCAGATGGTGTATCAAACCTGTTGTTGAAAAATGCCTTGGCACTGTACCCCCTCTTGAAATTTCTGCTGAGCAAAGACTACAGATTGCAAATTTGGGGTCTTTATCAGAAACTTTAAAATATTTCCACACTGCAGACATGGTCCACCTTTGCTGGTAGCACAGAATAATAGCATAGAATGATCTATAGTGGGAGTGAAATCTGAGGGGGAAAAGAAAAAAAAGGACGAAATTAATTTTAAAGCTAAACCCCAGGAGGCAGCTTTAAAAAATAACAAACTATCCCTTTTTTTTTTTTTTTTTTAAACGCTGCAGCTCTTGCCATGCAAGGTAGTTAATATGTCTGCACTGCAGTATATCTCCTGACTTGTACCAAAAGATAATATAATTGCACTGATTAAATTTCATTGCAAATGGAATGGATTGCTTGCATGCAAATTGCAATTTCATGCTATATTTAATTTTTTGGGCGCTATTCTGCAGTATAATATAATACTATAACTTCATGTGCTTGTTGTACAATAAAATATATAATATATATATATATATATATATATATATATAGTTGTTAAATATAATATATTATATTGCGTACTGTCTGTCATGTTTTAAAAAAATGATAAATCATGTCATGTCAGTGTGCTATACTATACCAAATGACAAATTCAATGACAACAAGGGCATACATTTTATAGTATACTAGTACTACAGAATAATAAATAGCATGCCATTCCATTTCAAATCGGTTTACATTTTTTTTTTTTTTTTTTTTTTTTTTTTTTTTTTTTGCTACATCACGATGTACTGTAAGACATTTAATTAATACCATACTGCATGGCACAAAGGCGTAAGTAATACATGTTGTTTGACTGCTATGACAGTTTCAGTAGTATAGTAAAATAAATTAGTTGGATTGTTTGGCAGTTTAAGGCAAAAAGGCAATGCATTGCTCACCGGCGAGTAGGAGGGACAGTGCCCAGTGCCCACTGTTGTACTTCAGTATGTGCAGCCTTCTATGAAGCCCTCTCGGGTCCCAGCAGCGTCTCTCGGGTCCCAGCAGCGTCTCTCGGGTCCCAGCAGCGTCTCTCGGGTCCCAGCAGCGTCTCTCGGGTCCCAGCAGCGTCTCGCAAGCACGAGGAGCGTCCGCGGGGAAGGTGCCAGCGTCTCGGCAGGGAACGTGCTTACGAGTGCGGCGTCTTATCCGCGAGGAACGTGCAAGCTGCCCACAGAACGAGTGATGTCATCCGAAGTTTCTCCCACCGCTACTGCGCATGCGCGATTTTCGGCGCCATTATTGGCAAGAATTCTCTTTCGGCAAAATGCCGAAAAGGCCATTTTCGGCCGATATGTTTTGGCGGCCGAAATTTCGGTGCATCCCTAGTTTTTTCACACACTGATGTTTGCAATACAATTTTGAATGAATTTTATAATGTGTAATAGTTATATGTAATTTAATCTATATTAATTTTATTGGCACATCTGTGTTAGCACATGTTCAACATATATAAATCACCACTTTTTAATTAATATTGAACTAATATTTCAGTACTTAATTACAGTTCTTGGACACTATTATACCCACACAATAATGTTTTGCACATAGATCACTATATAAACTAGTTTTATTCCCTTGTCGACAGGCTATAATATACCAGGTATATAATATTTTGGGTTTAGCGCCATAACCTATTATTCACACTTCTAAATTCAACACCCCCCCCATTCCCTTGGGTGGAGGTTTCTAGGTAGAGGCAGCTCTAACCCACCTTAATTCACTTTTTTACTCATTTTGTCACTCATCTTTGTTCAAGTTACCCACAGAGTGGGCAGTCCGTAGCGCAACTTTATTTATTTGTATAATTTAAAAAATTGTCCCAAAAATCCTGCCCCAATATGGAAAGCCCACTCAACTAGGGGGTTGATACCTATCAGTATAATGTGTGTTGTCTCCTTCCCTTTTTATTATCCAGACCCGAACTGAACAGGAGTGTCAGCACAGGTGGCAACATGTACTTGACCCTGATCTAATCAAAGGCCCATGGACCAAGGAGGAGGATGAAAAGGTGCGCAAGTACATGATTTTAAAGGATGTATATAGAATAAAATATTCGATTTAAAGGTGTTTCATTTGCGGGAAGATGGCTAAGATTAATTAAATTTGATCATCCAATGTTCTAGTACACTTCTTTTTATTTTATTTTTTTTTTAAACAGTTTTTACTGCTGCAGCTGGGAGGTTTTATCTCCTTCCTGACCAGGCAATTTTTTGCGATACAGCACTGTCTTCCTTTAACTGACAATAGCGTGCCGCTGTACCCAAATAAAATCTGTCGTCCTCCCTTTTTTTATTTATTTTTCCTTCTCACAAATGGAGCTTTCTATGTACGTGATCTAGCACAGAGTGGCTGCCCTGCTGCAGTAAATATACAGTGGGCAATCTGCAATTAAGGCATATTTATATCACTGTATAAATGTCAATGCCGATCTGGCCGCTGCAATGTAAGTCACAATAAAAATCGAAGACACCGCCATTACTAGGTATGAATAGCTATGATTCATTTGGGTACAGTGTTGCTTGACTGCGCTATTGTCATTCAAAATCTTACAGTGCTGAAAATTGGCCTGAGCAAGGAAGGGGGTGAAAATGCCTGGCATTGCGGTGATTAACATGAGAGAGAGTATTCTTGCAAATTTTTGTTACTTTAAACCTGATAATACCCAATGCAAGTCTGGCTTCTTTTTAGTTCCACCCATTTTATTTTCCTGTGGTCTCAACTTAAGGTTTTACAGAACAATGCTTTGTTTTTTTTTAATTGAAAAAGCCAACTTTATTGAGGTACGAATGCTTGGTACATAAATTGACGGAGGCCAACATGGCCAAAACAATAGCACATATATAGATACATTACAGTAACCGTGTAGCATAAAACAAACTACCCACAAGAGGTAGAGCCATCACATAGTATATATGTATATATAAAAAAAAACAAAGGAAGAAGGGAGAGACAGAGAGGGAGGGGAGAGGAGAAAAAAAAAAGAAAAAGGGGGGAGGGATAGGAGAAGATGAAGGGTGAGTATATCAAGTACACGTTTCACCATCTGCCAACCATCTACCCCAGACCTTTTCGTATTTAGGTGAACACCCCCTATGCACATAAATCAGCTTCTTATATGGAAGAGTATCATTTACCTCTTTTTTCCAACACTGGATTGTGGGGGGCAGGGCCTGCATCCACCTTCTAGCCACCGCTTTCCTTGCCAGGAATAGGGTCTCATGCAAAAAGGTGCGAAGAGATTTATCAGCTTCTAAGCTAGGCATCAGACCGAGCAGGCACATTTTGGGGTCTAGGGTAGCAGGTGAACCCATCTGGTCGTGCAGGAATCGTATCACTTGCATCCATTATGCTTGAATAGTGGGACAGGTCCATAGAAGGTGATAAAGGGAGCCCGGGGTATGACCACATTGACGGCATCCCGGATTGTACATGGGCTTGAAACGTGCTATCTTCTGGGGAGTTAGATATGTCCTGTGTATGATATACAGCTGCGTGAGGCGATCTGACAGCCGGGGGGATACATATTTCACATCCCCCAGAATGTCATCCCAATCCTCATCCGCAATAAGCCCAACGTCCACCTCCCATCCGGCCTTAGCAGCATAGGCCAAGGCCATGACACCAGGGAGACGGATAGCGGAGTACAAGGTGGAGATTAATTTAGCTGGCTCAGTACCCGTAACTGTATCTACTATAGAGGGGACTGCCAAGGATGGGTTAGAGCTAATAAATTGGGTTTGTATGGCATGGCGGAGCTGCAGGTATCTAAAAAGGAGACAGTTAGGGAGGGAAAATTCGTCTGAGCATTTGAAACGTTTTTATTCCCATATTAGTCATGACCTGATAAATAAATATATAAGATCCCATGGCGTATCCACACCACAGGATCTGGAATGGACAGCAGTTCAGGTAGGTGCATGTTGAACCAGAGAGGCGTGTGGGAGTGGACCCGTGGGACCCCAAGTTTTTTCAGTGCCACCCCCCACACCCTCCGGTGATGTGTCAGCATGTCTGCTTTATGACGGGGGGAGCAACCCGTCAAGGGGGCCCTGAGTACTGCCTGAAGGGGGGTGTGGGCTGGATTGTCAGGATGCCCACAGATTAGTGCCTGATATCGTTGTAGTTCGCTTTTATCGAAATAATAAAAATGGGATAATTGTGAGGCAAGGTAGTACTCCTGAAAGTCTGGAAGAGCAGCTCCTCCCAGCGTTGCTGGGTTTTTCAGGAGCTTCCAGGATAATTTATGTCTGCTGTGTCCCCATATAAATGAGTTAAGAATAGACTCAATCGTTTTGAAAAATTTTTGTGGTATATATAGGGGGGCATGCCACACGAGATAGAGTATCTTTGGTAAAAGTATCATTTTAACCAAATTAATGCGTCCCATAACCCCCAGTGGTAGTCTGGCCCAATTCTGTGTCTTAGTCTTGATCAGGGTACATAGGGGTTCAATGTTAAGGAGTGTGTAGTCTGTGAGCGACCTGGTCACCTGCACCCCAAGGTACTTAATCGAGGAGACCCTTGGGAGACTCAGAGGTGGAGACGTGAACGGAGGGGGGAAATGGTCAATGGGAAGGATCTGAGATTTGGACCAGTTAATACACAAACCCGAATGGCCGCCGATACATTCTATAGAATGAAGGGCAGCGCACAGGGAAGGACCCGAGTCTGCCAGGTATAGGAGGGTATCATCGGCATACAGCCCGATCTTCTCTTCCAGGTTACCAATCTTAAGGCCGCGGATATTAGCATCTGCCCGAATCATGATGGCCAACGGCTCCACCGCCAGTGCATACAGCATGGGGGAAAGAGGACAGCCCTGTCGGGTCCCCCTCTCAAGGGGAAATTGGTCCGATAACCAACCATTCACAAACACCCTGGCCTTGGGGGATTGGTATAGGAGTTGAACCCAACGAATAAAATTGGGGCCAAATCCAAATCTCGAAAGGCACTCCCATAAGTAGTTCCACTCCACAGAGTCAAAGGCCTTAGCGGCATCCAGAGCCACCACGACCCTCGACCCGATGTCATCGTGGGATCCCTGAATATTCATAAATAGATGACGAATGTTCATTGCTGTATTTTTCCCTGGCATAAAGCCTGTCTGATCTGGGTGGACTAGGGACAGAATGACTTGGTTGAGGCGGGAGGCTAGGATCTTAGCTAATATCTTAATATCAACTTGGAGCAGGGAGATAGGTCTATACGATTCTGGGTATTTAGGGTCCTTGCCAGGCTTAGGGATTACTACAATTTGGGCCTCTCTCATAGAGGGGGGTAGGGTACCTGTATCAAAGATAAATTTGTATAAGTCATAAAGTTTAGGGATAAGGGTTTCAGAGTAAGTGGCGTAGAATTCAAGTGGTAAGCCATCTAATCCTGGGGCCTTGGACGCTGCCAGGCAGGAGATAGCCACAGAGATATCTTCTATAGTAATAGGGGCTTCTAACAGTTCAAGCTGTTCATCAGCCAGTCTGGGAAATGCAACTCCCGCCAGGTAGTCCCTGGTGTCTTGGGGAGAGTGGGTGACCCGGGAGGTGTAAAGTGCACGGTAGAACTTCCCAAATTCCTCCGCCACTAGTTGCGGATCGGTGATATCGTTCCCACCGGGATCTAACAACGACACTACCACAGGGGGATGCGCATCCAGATGGGCCAGGTATGCAAGTAGTTTGCCCGATCGCTCACCGTACTCAAACACCCTCTGCCTACAAAAGAAGATGCGCTGCTTAGCTTTCTCAATGTGCAACTGGGAAACCTGTCCCGTCTGTATCCTAAGATTATTGGCGGTGTTGGGCGAAGGGTCCCGATGGAACGCCTCCTCCAGCACCTGTAGATGTTCCGCAGCCTGTTGCAGAATACGTTTAGATGACCTTTTGACTCTATTGATGCGCGTGGAAAGGAGGGAGCGGGCATGCAGTTTAAACATCTCCCAGACCATGTCATAAGCAGCTGAGTGCCCGTTAGCCGTGAAGTAATATTGTAGTTCAGTGGGGATGTCTTCCTGGTCCCTCAGGGCCGTCAGCCAAAACGGGTTGAGCCGCCAAGGAGGAGCAGGTGAGACGCTCAGGAGCTGGAGCGTAATCCAGTATGGAGTGTGATCCGAAAGTATTCTCGGAGCAAAGCCCACATCCCCTAGTTTCGGTGTTAGGGACCTTGAAATTAAAATAAAATCTATACGCGACATAGTATTGTGACTGGCCGAGAAGCATGAGAAGGCTTTAGCGTGTGGGTGTCTGTGGCGCCAAGTGTCAACAATAGCAAAGTCGGTCAGCATGCGGTATAGCCTAGTGTGGGCTGGCGAGTCAGAGGGAGGGTCTGGTGCACCCATACGGTCCAGGGCAGGAGTGAGAGTCATATTAAAGTCTCCCATCCACACCGCTGGTACGGAGGGATATTGAGTCATAAAGGCAAGACCCTCACTAATGACAAGTGAATTGTATGGGGGGGGGACATAGCAAGCTAGTATCAGGATGGGGGATCCATTAACGGTGGCGTGTATAAACACATATCTGCCCTGCTGGTCCGTCTGAAGTGACAGTAAATCAAATGGGACCCTTTTTGCAACCAGGACCGAGACCCCTCTGGAATACGAAGTGTGAGTAGCATGATAGGCCCAGCCTATCCAAGGCTTTTTCAAAGAGGATTGTAAGTGACCCGTAACATGAGTCTCAACCAGTGCGATGACATCAGCACGCTGAGATTTAAGGAATGTCAGAACGGCGGTGCGCTTAATCTTATTGCGCATGCCCCTGACATTCCACGTCAGAAATTTTAGGGAGCTCATGGCGGATATAGGGCGTGCATAATGAACCGCAGATGGACCAGGACCAGCCGAGCAGACATGGACAGAGCCATTGGTGGAAACCTCTGTATCAGCCAATATCTATAGTGCACATGTGACAACAACATAGTACCTATAGCATAACAAAACATTTGTAGATAGGTTGGCATAGAAAAACAAATACCCACAACATTTCCCATCCCTCCCAGTCCACTGCCTCCCCAACTCGGCACGGACATAGTATCCCACAACCAGGTATCAACGGGGGACATCCAACGGGCAAGGCCCATTGGAGGCAAGGGACTTAATTTTAAGGGAGCATAGATACCCTTTATAAAAAGGAAAAAAAAAGAAGAGGAACAGAAAACAGTCCAGCAAACGGACAAAGTTCACAAAACTCCTAGGGGGGCGACTCCTTCTCTGAGAAGCGCATGGGGTGCAGGAGCCACAACAGTGTGGCACCATTAGTCATACAGGGAGAGGTCCCGTTTGCCAACGGAGAAATAGTCAAGGTATAGCAGAAATCCACAACATCGGTCAGCACGTGGTCTTCAGCCAGTCTCTTTCAGGCGCGGAGAAAGTGAGGATAATGGATCAAAATCACCCGAATGCGGCCGGAATATTGCAAAATCCGGGGTGGTATATATAAAAAGGAAAAGGAAAAAAAAAAGGGGGGGGGGAGGGGTTGCCATTATTGTCCCCCCGCTCTGCCAGAATACACAGATCCGCACGGTGTTCATTAAGGGGATAGACCGTAGATTAAAGTCAAACAGCATTGCGGGTATAGGAGAGGAGCGGAAGAGGGGGTTAGAGCACTCACAGCTTTCAGACAGCATGGCACATTCAGGCCCGGCGATCCCTCTGATCAATCCAGGTGGATGCCAGTTCGGGGTCTTCGAAGAAATGGGTTCGGCCGTCACATTCCACACGGAGCTTCGCAGGATATAACATGGCATACTTGAGGTGTAGAGTACGGAGGCGACGTTTAACCTCCTGTAACCTGGACCGTTGCCGTTGCACCTCATTGGAGAAGTCTGGGAAGACGGCCACATGAACGTTGGCATGGGGAATATTCCCCTTCTCTCTAGTCAGGCGGAGAATCTTGTCGCGATCTTTGAAATTTAGGAATTTCGCTATCAGAGTACGCGGTGGAGCTCCTTGGGGAGGAGGGCGGGCAGGGATGCGGTGAGCTCTCTCAACTGCAAACATCACAGAGAATGCCTCTCTACCAAAATTGGTTGTAAGGAAGTTCTCAAGGAAGCTTGCCGGGTCGTTGTCCTCAGCATGCTCAGGGAGGCCGATAAAGCGGAGGTTACACCTCCGAAGGCGATTTTCCATGTCGTCCTGCTTTGCACTAAGCTGCTGTAGCTGACGATGCACCTCATCAGTAGTATGTTGCAGGGGGTGTAAAACATCTTCCACTCTGCCGATGCGGGTCTCCGCTTCCTCCACACGATCCCGCAGGGCGGAAAGGTCCTGTCTGATAAGAGAAACATCAATTTTGACCTCCTCGATTTTGGTGGTAAGCGTGCTCTGGCACATGGCAATGGCATCTAGGACCTTGTTAGTGGCCGCTTCGGAGCGTTCCATATCCGGGGATGCGCCTGCGCCGTCTTTATCCCGCAGGTCTTCTCCGAGCCTGCGGTACTTGGCAAGTTTGTCAGCGGCTTCAGAGCTCTTTTTTTGGTGGAGACATACTGCAGGAGAAGAGCAGGAGAATTCCCGGGTGTACCAAGATGGCCGCTGTTCACCAGGCAGGATTGTTAATATCCCCCCCTCCTACCCAGTCCAGGGGTGTCCCAGAGGCTGTGGGATGTCAGACAATCAGCGGCAAGGTCCAGTGGCACTAAAACGAAGGGAAGCAATACAGGAGATCTGTGAGTCCTCACCAGGGCAGGCACAGGGTGTAGCAAGATGGCCGCCGGGAGCTAGGCCGAGACCGCTGGACCGTCCCCCAGGCCTCCACCGACCAAACAACTGCCTCAGCATGTACCCCAGATCATCCGGTGGGCATAGGGGGCAATAAGCAGGCTCAGGGCTGCCTGCACAGAGAGATAGAGCTGCCGGAGCGGCCGCCGGGTGAACCAAGATGGCCGCTCCTCCAGGAGGTAGGCCGAGTCCCCAGTCTTTCCTGCACAGCAAGCCCGAATGGAAGAGGAGAGCTTCGGCGGCGGCCGTGGGCGGCGCTTTCGAGCGCTGGGTGGCTGGATGGCTGCCCAGGGAGAGTGGCAAGGTCTCTGGCTGTGGAAGCAGGGATAACTTTAGCAGGATAGGTGGCAGGATACAGTGGGCAAACGGAGGACTCACCACAGATGTCCTACTCCATTGCTGTCCAGGCCACGCCCCAACAATGCTTTGTTTACTTAGTCTGAGACTAGATCAATCTGTGAGGGCCGATTCAGACTAACGCGATGCCAGTCATCGCATGCGATTCACACCGCACCGCGCCGCAGTGCTGTGCAGATCACATGCAATCTCTGTGCGATGCAAATTCAGCCATTCAAACTGGCTGAATTCGCATTGCATTCAGACCAAATTTGTGAAGGACTTTTTATTTTTTTTGTCCGCACCAGAATCAGATTGCATGGGCGTTAACTTACATGCCACAATCAGTTCACATGAACAGGTTTGCTATTTAGATGCGGTGCACATTTGCAGCAAATTTGCACCGCATCTAGCATGAACTGGGAATAAAGCATAGCGTTACAGAAAATCTTAAAGCATATCAAACACCATTCCTCTGCCTATATAATTATTTTTTCTTTAAACCCTCGATCCATAAATTTTTAAATTGGCATCCTTTAGAGCCAGTTCACGTTGAGGCAGCGCGACCTGCACACGACAGCAGCGGCCACTTGCAAAAGTCAATGCAAGTCGCCCCCAAAGTAGTACAGGAACCTTTTTCTAAGTCGGAGCGACTTGAGTCGCTCCTATTAGAACGGCTCCATTGTACAGAATACGACTTGTCAGGCGGCAAAGTCCCCTGACAAGTCGTCCCAGTGTGAACTGGCTCTTAGGCTGCTATAGTGATTTCACAGATCCTTTTTCTTCTGAGATGCTGAGTGGTTTCTCCTGGTCTCCAGGCTGTGTGATGTGCTGCCTCCAGGAGGTGTGCCCATGACAGCGTGGCCTCACAGAGGAGGTAAGTTGGTTGGATAATGCAGTCCTTCCAGCGATGTGTGGGGTGTTTTTTTTTTTGTTTTTTTAAGTGTTACTGAACCCAGGACCCTGCAGTCGCTGTATCTGGTCTCCCACAGTACACAGAACATGGAAATGCAATTTTAGTAAATACAAACTGCCAAATGCCTTTTCTCATCAGCAGTTAGAGTAGTCTTGTGACATCTGTCAGTGTCTGGCCAAGCACTAGTTAAAGCTTGTAGGAGAAGTTTTCTGACTGACGTATGAGACTGCAAAACCACTGACCCTCTGTCTGGACAGTGCTGATTGCCCTGTGCTGATCACATGCATCCTCCCAAAAAAACAAAAACAAAAAAAAAAACCTCTAGCAATACACACCAAACTGAGCATGTGTAGCCTGGCTCAATAGACTGTTATCAGAAAATTATTAGGAGTCAGTGGAAGGAGGGAAGGATCAGAAAAGACCGAATCAAACAGCCATTTTTCACAGTGAGTATAACCAGCATGCTTTACTGCATATACAGACTGATTTTACTGTTGTGGGTTTGGTAACACTTTAAGTAGTCATGTGCCTATGCCATAAAGGCCTTACTGTACTAAATATATGGAATATATGGAAAAAAAAAAGAGAAGAAAAAAAAAAAACTTTTTGTATTCACATCATTTTATGTTGGAATGCACTGGGCAGTGTTGCAAAGATAAGGCAATATGCCTTATATTATTTTTTTTTTTTTTTTGTGTCGGTTCACATCACTGCCTGTGTGCATGCAGTACTTTTTTCTGTTTAGCGGGCTACCATGGAAATCGCAGCATCCCAATACCACTATGTGACTAGAACTTACTGGGGGGGGAAAAAAAATGTATGATGCGCCAAGATTGGCGTTTTTAGCATGATGTATTCACAGTAAATATATATAATTTTTAGCAAACTTGATAATGTTTCTTTGCATCTGTGATTGTTAAAAAGCTATGTTCCAACGCTAGGTGATAGAGTTGGTGAAGAAATATGGGACTAAAGACTGGACTCTGATTGCCAAGCACTTGAAGAGCAGGTTGGGTAAGCAGTGTCGTGAGCGCTGGCATAACCATCTTAACCCGGAAGTGAAGAAGTCCTCCTGGACAGAAGAGGAGGATCGCATTATCTATCAGGCGCACAAACTGCTGGGAAACCGTTGGGTTGAAATAGCGAAGCTGCTCCCTGGAAGGTTAGTTCTGTGTTTGCACAGAGTGGATGGACAGATTTAAAACTTAAAGGGCCCTTTAAAAAAATAAAATAAAAATCATGCATCTAAAAATTTAACTGTTCCAATTGTATGTAGTGTCCAGACTTGAGTTTAGAACAATGAGATTAATGTTTTATAGGACACAGATGGTATGGCCAAATAATTGTACAAATCAAAGTGCTGCACTAAATACTGATGAACATATAAATTAATCATAACTTGGTGTGCAAAAACATGTTTACATAGATGTATGTAGCATAAATGCAGAAAAAGTACTAATAAAACAATATGTCTATTGTGATTAAATCAATAATGGTAAATCCTTCCACGTGACATAACTGCGTAAAGTGTACTTGTGCTAATGAAAAAACAATGTCTTTAAAGCAATAGTAATGCCCCACAGCCCCAATACATGCCTAATATTTAATGTCAGTAATTGATGTTCGTTAAAATATTCCAAATGAGGTGAATAAGAGTAAATCCTTGTGATGGGGCTCCAAACTGTTGTGGAAAATTTTAGATGTATTTTAATATGTAATGTCATAGAAATCTCCATGTTTTCGTTCTCCCCCAGCCTGCTCTAAAGAGCTGACTGGGGCAGACTGATGCTTGTTGAGATCCGTTGGGTAGTGGATAACTTCCTGGGATTGGAGGTGTTTGCAGAGTGGGGGTATGTCTGCCAGCAAAGGGCCCCTATGCATTGCACAGACGATCGTCTGAGGGGATATGCTTGCTCTGCAAGGATTGGTTGTGGGCGGATGTACGCTCATGGTCTCTGCTGTGTCTGATCAGCACATGTCGGGATTCGCAATGTGCATCTGCAGATAGCCTCCCATCCACAAGGAAGTGTAGAACAATCCAGGTATGCATTGTTCTCTGGAACAATTTATATTAAGAATTTCTATCAGCGGAATTGTTGTCGTCATTCACTGTTGGAAGCGAACCCTCCAGGGTGTGGCTTCCTGTTTATGTGTAAATAAAAGAACCAGGCTGACTACCCACAGGGTAAGTTATGCTGATGGAACTGAGAACGTAAGAAGGATGGTCATGTCTGTTCATTTGGATGAGTGGGTTAAAAGGTAAAGTATCATTTAGAGGAAATGTTATTTTTAGAAACCGGAAATTTGGCTGTGTGCTCTGCGTATACAGCCAAATTTCTCTAAAAAAAACTAAAATGGGTGCCAACACAATTTCAGGCTCCCGTAGCTGTCTGCCTATACCTCCAGGCAGTTACTGAATGACAGAGATCATTAATGAATGAACTACCTAGAGCACTCATCAGCTTTGATGGTAATTGTAGTTCCCCCATTCACAGTACTCTGTGAATGAATGACATGGCTGGGTGGACTAAGCCCTGCATGGCTGTGACAGAGGGTGTGGGGAGAAGATTCCCGGCCCCTTGCCACTTTTAGAAAGGGGCAGCAGGGTGGAACTTGTAACCGGTTCCCAAAGGTGATCTTATCATTTTTTTTTTTTTTTTTTTTTTTTTTTTTTTTTTTCTCTCCTTTTCCTGATAGCTGTCACAAAGTACTTTGCACGCTTATAAGGATCACACTTATTTTTTTCTCTCTATGCATAGAACTGACAATGCAGTGAAAAATCACTGGAATACCACCATCAAGAGGAAAGTGGAGACAACTGGGTACCTGAGTGGACAGACGAGCAGTGTTACAGGTGATCAGGAGGAGCGGGATGACTCTACCTCTCAGACTGCTGTGGAGAAGGTACAAACTCAATCAACATACAGTTCTTAGTAGTTGTCCACTACTGAGAGTTTTTATGTACATTTATTTTAATGTGAGTGTGTGGGTATATAAACATGTAAAATATAAATAAATATATATTTTCTTACGTAAGTTTAAAACTTTTTTTATTTATTTTATTTATTTTTTGCTAATTGCAGAGCGATCTATGTTTGGTACCTCAGGATAAGGCAGATGTAATAGAGCCTGTCGCCTCCTCTGCTATAATAGAAGTAAATATAACTGAAGGTATGTCAGAGGTGCATAGCGAAGAGGAAGAGAGTGCTGCTCTCGCTTCTGTGAGCTCAGGGCTAGAGAAGTGGATGATGGAGTACGTCAACTACCTTGTGCCGAACAGTGACATGATTGAATCTGTAAGTATCCTTGTACAAATCTTCTATATTTAAAGTAGAATTACAGCACTTTACCATTCCTTAGGCCGGGTTCACACTATTGCGATGCGGGAACGCCGCGAATCCGCGGCGTTTTCCCGCATCGCTCACCTCCCGCCGGCAGTTCACACTGCCCTATGCGGACGGCTGGGGGTGTCAATGTTATGTTAATGACACCCCCAGATCCGTCGGCATATCGCAGTGCGATCTGCCGACTCGCACAGGAATCGGATCGCATGGTGTGAACCCCCATGCGATCCGATTCCGTTGCGGACCCAAAAAAGGGTCCCGTGCGAGTTTGCTGCGGGACCGCTGCGAGTTCAGCCATACTATCTGTATGGCTGAACTCGCAGCGCTACGGAGATCGGATGTGATTTGCTGTGCGAATCACATCCGGTTCTCCCCCCGCAGCGGTGTGAACCCAGCCTTATACGTATTTATTCAGTAAAATGGTTTGACTTCTACAATGGGTGCAAACAAGAAATAGAAGTAATTGTCATTGTCTGTCTGTATAGGACTAAAAATGTGATAGTGGTGGGTAGTATAGGGTCTCAAACAAGGGTCAGAAGAGGACTTGATGGTTTTTGAACAGAAGAAATCCTTAATGTAATTTTTCTAAATAAGGTGTCTAGTACGATTTAACAAGTAGCACCATACCTTTTTAGATGCAGCATACAAGTGAGAAACAGGTGTGTGTATGTGTGCATATAATAACAAATAACAGTCAGCATGTATGTAGATAGTAGTAGGACTGTGTGCTTGGGTCACATGCCAACATCAACCAATCCAGTTCATGCTTGCTGTGGGTACATAGTAACAAACCTATTGTGACAACTGTGTGCATGCAGGAAAGTTAAAACTGAAAGAGGAAGTAAAAGTAAAAGTATAATGTGCTACTATGCATACATGAGCTAGCTGCCGGTCATGGCATACAGCTCTGCAGAAAAGGCATGGGCAGACGGGCGTTCCTTCAGAGCCCATGCGCCCGTGATGTCATGGGAGCTGTATACAGTAAACATCTCATAAAAGGTTAAAGTTTATCCGCTTGCCGACCAGCCGCTGCAGTTTTACTGCAACAGAATGGCACGGCTGGGTGAAACGGCGTTGCCTTACATTGCTTCACCTTTTGGCCACTAGGGGCACGTGTGCCCCGGGCCGAGTGTCGGCGGGAGCTATGACCGCCAGGCTCCTGCGATCACTCGTGACAGAGCGAGAACTGGGATCTGTGTGTGTAAACACAGATCCCGATTCTTTCAGAGTAGACAGATCGTGTGTTCATACCAAGTATGAACACCGATCTCTCTCCTAGACAGTCCCCCCCCCCCCCCTACAGTTAGCACAGTTAACCCCTTGATCACCCCCTAGTGTTAACCCATTCCCTGCCAGTGACATTTATACAGTAATCTGTGCATTTTTATAGCACTGATCGCTGTATAATTGTCAATGGTCCCAAAATCGTAGATCGCTGTCATTACTAGTAAAAAATAATAAAAATGTCATAAATCTGTCCCCTATTTGGTAGACACTATGTTTGCGCAAACCAATATATGCTTATTGTGGTTTTATTTTTATTAACTTTTTTACCAAAAATATGTAGAAGAATACATATCGGCCTGGGTGAGCAGCCAAATCTTCCGGGGCTGAAGTGGTTAGGAGATATTTACAGTCTATAGAGGCAAGCCTTATTATAGGCTTACCAACAGGTACAAACTGAGTGAGATTTACTTCTTGAACACCTGGAATTCACCCACTTTGTAAAATGTGCTGGCCTACTATGAGTTATGTCCAAGGTGCATGCCACCTCTTCGACTTATCTCTATTGTTCACAACTCAGTTTTATGGAGCACTGGGAGTGCAGCCATCTCTACACTCCTAGCACTCTGAGAGGTAAAACACTGTCTTCTCACAGACAGCATCTCTGCCTGCCCCTCCCCTCTGTTGTTCGTTCAGAGGGTTTTGTATTCTGTGGAAAGGGTTTACATAATACAAAGTGGTCTTTGATTGGGCATTCCCCCACTGACAGCTGAAATGTATAAAAAAATTAAGCCAGCAGATATTGATTGATAAGGAGCGAGGCTACCGTGTCCTTCACAGCCAATGACTCGCTCAGCTGTCAGTGGGGTTCCCCTGTTGACAGCTGAAGTGTAAACGAAGTCCCAGCAACTGGAGGAGTTGGGGGGAGGAGCTGCCAAGCTATTTTTTATCAACCACATTTCCCTGTCCCTGAAACAGATGGATAAAAAGAAATATTGTGTTGCACTCAGTTGGACTGCTTTTGGCTTTTCCTGTTGACTATTTGCTTCCAGGGGTACTGAGATGCCTGTAAGGACCACTTGAGTGCTGCTGTTAAATTCTGCAATGAATTGCTCCACGGTGCCTGCAGCTACAGAGGTCCCTCAGGCTTGGGGTCAGAGCTTATTTGCAAGAAAATGTGAACACTTTAATGCCCATAGCCTGGTCGCAGGTTTACGTTTAAAAATATTCAGCTGTCAAGTTCTTGCATCTGGTAAAAAACAAACAAAAAAAAAAGAAAACTCTGCATTTCAAATGAGCGTACATGCTTGGAATAAGAGTATTTGTATAGGAGCTGAAGACAGAACATGTATAGCGATGTTCAGATCTACCTGACATGCAGTCGGTAATTGCTTTTGTTTCAAAAGGGGTAAGATGGAGTCTGACACACAATGGCATTTGTATATTTCAGCGTGTCTTTTCCTTAAACTTTCTTATTATCCTGCAAAGATAATATTGCTGCATTCTCCCACTCAGTGCAAAGCTGAAGAATCTAACCCATTTAACAATAGGTTTTCTTCTGTTTGGAAGCCTTTTTTAAAGTCGATGCATCTAAAAGTTTAAGTGGAAGAAAGGCTACAAAAAGGTTAAATTGTTCACGCTGATTTCGGTACGGATTATAAAGCTGGAGAAGAATTGACTGCAGGTGTTCTCACAGCAAACAACATCCATCTCACTATTACTATGCCACCCATGGCTCCCACACAGATTCATAATTAGAGGAATTTAAATAATTATGCCCTCTCATTTTCAACATGTACAACCAAGTTAAAGGCACCACATTATATTTTACGGCAAATCGTGATTCAGCACGCTGTTTACTCATTCTATAATGTATTTCTGAAAAATGGGGCTCTTTACTCAGCGTACTTTAACAGATCATTATTATAGTCCTAGCAGTAGAGGGTGCCGTGATTACTGTCATTCTGGCGAGAGGATTGGGTGTATTCTTCTGGTACAATAATTTTTATTGTAAAGTGTAAAAAACAAACACTAAAACAACTGTTCACCCACGTGGGGGTACAAGGTATCATATATAACATCAAGGCACGGGCAAGAAAACCGTTGAGCAGTTAAACTTTTGGGGAATGATTGTCCACTGGGCGACCTAGGGGTACAAACCACAGGTCCACATGTGACGCCTGGGCCCGCGAGCCGACAAGCTCTCTCTCTCGGTCTCTCTCTCTGTCTCTGTCTCTCTCTCTGTCTCTGTCTCTCTCTCTGTCTGTCTCTGTCTCTCTCTCTGTCTCTCTCTCTGTCTCTCTCTCTGTCGGTCTCTCTCTGTCGGTCTCTCTCTGTCGGTCTCTCTCTCTCTCTCTGTCGGTCTCTCTCGGTCTCTCTCTCTCTCTCTCTGTCGGTCTCTCTCTCTCTCTCTCTCTCGGTCTCTCTCTCTCTCTCTCTCTCTCTCGGTCTCTCTCTCTCTCTCTCTCTCTCTCTCTCTCTCTCTCTCGGTCTCTCTCGGTCTCTCTCGGTCTCTCTCGGTCTCTCTCGGTCTCTCTCGGTCTCTCTCGGTCTCTCTCGGTCTCTCTCGGTCTCTCTCGGTCTCTCTCGGTCTCTCTCGGTCTCTCTCGGTCTCTTTCTCGGTCTCTCTCGGTCTCTTTCTCGGTCTCTTTCTCGGTCTCTCTCTCTCTCTCTCTCTCTTTTAACACCCTGACCAGAGCAATATGTTACCATAGTAACGTTGTACTGCTCTGGGGAAGTGATGAGTTTGTTTTTACACATTGTTTGCTTATAGCAGCGCATCATCGCATTTCTAGAACCATGCATTTTACTGAATGAAACTGATTTTTCAGTCTGTTTTGTTGTGATGAGCTGTGTTTGGTCAAAGCTATTTACATGGTACAGATTGGCTGTGATTGGCCCAGTCTGTACCATGTGATCAAATTGACCGGTCACTGCTAGCAACCCTTTAAAAGAAGCCATCCATTGTATACAATTGTTTGACCTGCTGCGATTAACGTAAACTTAAAAAAAAAAAATCGAAAAAAAAAATCATTTCAATGGGCAGGGGCGTTTTGAGAGCGCTATTTACAGCGCTCCCAATCTGCCCCGAAGATGCTGCTTGAAGGACTTTTTCTAACATCCCGCAGGTGCTTTTTAGAGGCTATTTATAGCGCTAAAACACCTGAAAACTGCCTCAGTGTGAAAGCAGCCTTATATATGAAATTTTTTTTTTTTGTTTTTTTTTTTACCTTAATGCACTCTGACTGCTATAATCTGGCTGCTAGTCTTGATTTTCATGCCATGAGATGGAGAAGCAAGGACAGTGTCTAGATTCCTTTAAAAGTAAAACTCCTGTTTTGGTCCCCTTTCACACTGGGGTGGTTTTCAGGCGCTTTAGCGCTGGAAATAGCCTCTGCTCAGCGCATTAAAACAGCCTCTCATTCATTGCAAATGTGACTTTTCAGACATGGGTGGTGCGCTTGCGGGACATTCCTGCAAGTAGCATCTTTGGGACAGGTTGGGGGCGCGGTCTTTATCGCTCCCAAAACGCCCTGCCCATTGGCATGAATTTGCAGCGCTTTCAAAGTGCCTGAAAAGCTCTTTGAAAGCACCACAAAAGGGGTGTTTTTAACTTTTTTTTTTTTTCTGGGTTAAGTGTACCGCTACCGGCTGTAAATCGGTGCAAAGGCGCCGCTTAAACATCTGTTTAGCGCTAACGGCCGGTGGTTTAAAACTATCACCTTGGCGCTCCTAAAACGCCCTGCCCATTGAAATGAATGGGCAGCGCTTCCAAAGCACCTGAAAAGCGTTTTGGAATTGCTACAACACAGGTGTTCTTCAGCCGCTAGTGGGGGTAAAAAGCGCAGCACTAGCGGCCGTAAAGCGTTGCTGAAACGAGTAAGGCTAACGCTCGGCGGACAGCAAATTTACACTGTTATACAAGTTGTACACTCACTACTTTATATTGTAGCAAAGTGTAATTTCTTCAGTGTTGTCACATGACATTACAAAAATGTGTGTGTGTGTGTGTGTGTGTGTGTAGAGAAAGATGGAGCTAAATCTCTATCATCTCTCTCTGTCTATATAATCTCGATAACATACACACATACATATATAATATTTGCATGGACAGTCAAGTTTTGCAGTCTTTAAAATTTGCCAACGCTATGTATGAGGTCATACATAAGGAATCCTTTTTAATAATATCCAGTAAAGGAGCTTTCACACCGAGGCGTCGAGCACCGTTTTTTTTTTTTTAAGCGGCGCTTTACCGTCATCTTTACAGAGGTTTTCGGCTGTTAGCAGCCGAAAAAGGGTTATAACGACCCGCAAAACGCAACTGCAGCTTCGGTTCAGCGGCGCTGCCCATTAATTTCAATGGGTAGGGGCCACTTTAGGAGTGGTGTATACACCGCTCCTTCACAGCTCCAAAGATGCTGCTGGAAGGACGTCCTTTTTACAGGTGCTATTTTTAACCCAAGAAGGGTCTTGGGGATATTTAACCAGTTCCCAACCAGCGCACACACCGATGTACGTCGGCAGAATGGCACGGGCAGGCATATTGGTGTACAGGTACGTCCAGTCTTTAATGCCGCCCGGCGGCGCGCTCTCGTGCTGGTCGGGACCCCCGTGAGTCCTGTCGCGGGTCCCGCGGACTTGATCGCCGCGGGCATACCCGCGATCGTCTCATGGGGCGTTGTAAACAGCATCTCCCTGTTCTGCCTAGCAATAAGTGACGCTGATCTCTGCTCCATGTGATTGGAGCAGAGATCAGTGTTCACTAAATGAAAGCCCAGCCCCCAACAGTTAGTAACACACCCCTAGGAACACTGAACCCCTACACTGCCACCCACTGGTTAATCCCTTCACTGCCAGTGTCATTTACACAGGAATCGCTGCATTTGTATAGCAGTGATTGCTGTATAAATGACAATGGTCCCAAAAATGTCCGATGTGTCCGCCATAATGTCGCATAATGTCGCAGTCACAATAAAAATCGCTGATCGCCGTCATTACTAGTAAAAAAAATAAAAAATATATATATTAATAAAAATGCCATAAAACTATCCCCTATTTTGTAAACGCTATAACTTTTGCGCAAACCAATCACTAATCGCTTTATTGTGATTTTTTTTTTTTTTTACCAAAAATATGTAGAAGAATATGTATCGGCCCAAACTGAGGGTATGTATGTATGTATGTATGTATGTAATATAATATAATATAGTGTGTGTGTGTGTGTGTATATGTATACACACACACACACACACACACACACACACACACACACACACACACACACACACACACACACACACACACACACACACACACACACACATATATATATAGTGTGTGTGTATATATATATATATATATGTGTATTGTTTATAGCTCAAAAAATAAAAACCGCAGGCGTTGATCTTTGGTTTGGTCTTTGGCCAGCAAAATGGTCCGGGGCTGAAGTGGTTAAGTACATGGTGTTGGGTAGCTGTAATGAATTGTACATTGTATAATTGGCTTTGGGCAGGACTTTAACTTTGCGACGTCTTGGATGGCTCTGAGGTTTGGTTTAGGATCTGCATTGTGAATTTTGCCTCTGCCGTCTCCCAAGTGACCTGTTCTCTCTCTCTTTCTTCCAGATGAGTGCTGCTTGGAATATCGTTGATTTGGGTGGCTCCAAGGACCAGCTGTTAATGCAGGAAAAAGCACGAGAATTCCTGAACCTTTACTAGCCCAGCGCTGCTTCTTGGACCCTGGACCTGTTTTATTAATTTAATTAAACGTTGTGTTACAGAGGTAATGTCCGTCCTTACTCTAGATAGGCTGAGAAATTCCACAGGATTGTTGTCATGCAGTTGCTACAGTTGACTCCACTGCATTTGTACATCCGCAAGATGACATTGCGTAAAAGTTGAAAAGTATCTTGGATTACGGCCAGGTTGCATTCCTTTTTTGGTATTTGTTTTGTGACCGTTTTGGCCTTTTTTCCGATTTTTGTTTACTGGTTTTAGCCCCTTGGAACAAAGTGTAAAAATGACCTACACATATCAAGCACCTCTGGTTTTAGTTTTTATAAACATTTTAACTTGACCTCCAAGTTGTAAGATAATTGCACATCCTTTCTGTTTGTGTGAGAGGCAATACCTTCCTGACATTTGCTTATCTTGTATTGCATTCAGATGCACATAATTCTATTTTTATTATTCCTTCAAGCAAAACTCCTCTCAAAACAAGCTAGCAGCGCGCTTTCTACCCCAACACGACTTTTCAGATGCGGCTGCGAATCAAGGTTTCCGACTGCACAGTATTACAAGGAAGAATAATCTAATTTAATAAGTGAGAATTCTTAAGGCGACATCTGAATATCATTGACTTTATTAAGTGAATATGTAGAGAAGAACCGGTTTATTATTGGCTTTAATAAGTGAAATACAGACATGGAACTTTTGACCGTCGGATTTCTAGATGGTTCCTCTAGAACAATGTTTTGCCTTGCTACTTTGTTGACTTCGAACCAAGAAAAGGTTTACTCAAATGATTTTGCTCTTAAAAAAAACTGCCCACATGCACATTTGACGAAAATACTGTAGCGACCCTGCAGTAATGTTGAGTGTTACAATGTTTATGTTGGAGTTCTGTGATTTCCCATGGTCTGTGACTGCGTCTGCCTAAATGTGAGAGCGAGGGGGCCGGGGGAGCAGGTGAGAGAGTGTGAGAGGAGCACGGCGAATGAGTGAGTTGATGTATAGACCGAGTTTGCCCTGTTTTGGCGTGGTTACTGCCAACAGTAATGGAGTTCTGCTGTTGTCAATAAATGACAGTTCATTTGACTACTTCTCGTCATTCTTGCACGTCTGGCAGAACGCTACAATATGAACGTAAGAGCCGCATGGAACAGGGCAAAGAGCTGCGGGTTGGACACCCCTGGTCTAGAGGGTGTGGAGAGTGGAGATATACTTGCCTAATCCTCTGATATTTTGAGCGCAAGACCAGTCCCCTCCACTTCTGCCACCTCCAAGCGCTAACGGTTTTGGGCACGGACTGTTCCTGATCACGCCTATAGACTGGCAGAAACAGCCCACCGCTAGATGTGGAGCAGCGCTGTTTTGCAGGGGATCGAGTAAATGTAGCGTTTCCTTGTGGACAAACTGGGCAGTTAACCTATGCAATGTGAGCACCACCCCACTGCATGGGAAAATAAAAATTTTGTCTGGCGTTCTTCTTTAAAGTCTGGCCACAACAACTGAAAGACAGCCAGGCAATTCAAATGGCGTCTTTGGGACAGCTGTGGCATCCTACCTTTATTTTTATTTTTTTCCTTTTCTTTTTAAACCTGCATTCTGTATAGGTGTATTTATGAAATCAACATAATTTGTAGCAGACGTAAGGTACCTATCTTAACATGTACTGTGCCCCCCCTCATTGCCCTGTCTTGCCACCAAGGACCCTCAACATTCCTGTGCAAGTTTCCACTTTCAGACTGTCAATGTGACTGTTGGTTGATGAGACACTCTGTGTGATTAGGAGGATGAATTGTGACCTTTATCCCCATACCCAGAGGCAAGGAGTATTTCTAACCACTCTGGTGGTGGGGGGGACAGTTGTGCAGTAATACTCTCCAGGGTTCCATTCATATCTGAAAACCTACCCAATGGGGGGGATTTACTGAAACTGGAGCACTCATAATCTGGTGTAGTGCTGCATGGTAGTCAATTTGGCTTCTAACTTCAGCTTGTTCAATTAACCACTTTCAGACCGGACCATTTTGCTGGTAAATGACCAGAGGTCTTTTTACACTTTGGCACTGCGCTGCTTTAACTGGTAATTGCGCGGTCATGCAATGTTGTACCCAAACAAAATTTGCGTCCTTTTCTTCCCACAAATAGAGCTTTCTTTTGATGGTATTTGATTGCCTCTGCGATTTTTATTTTTTGCGATATAAACGTAAAAAGACCGCAAATTTTGAAAAAAAATGATATTTTCTACTTTTTGTTATTAGAAAAATCCAATAAACTCAATTTTAGTCATACATTTAGGACAAAATGTATTCAGCCACATGTCTTTGGTAAAAAAAAAGTCAATAATTGTATATTTATTGGTTTGCGCAAAAGTTGTCACATCTACAAACTAAGGTACGTTTTCTGGAATTTACGCAGCTTTTAGTTTACGACTGCCTATCTCATTTCTTGAGGTGCTAAAATGACAGGGCAGTACAAAACCCCCCCAAATGACCCCATTTTGGAAAGTAGACCCCCTAAGGAAATTGATAAGAGGCATGTTGAGCCCATTGAATATTTTATTTTTTTGCCTCAAGCGATTGAATAATGACAAAAAAAAAATTTTTTTTTTTTTTTTACACAAAGTTGTCACTAAATGATATATTGCTCACACATGCTATGGGCGTATGTGAAATGACACCCCAAAATAAATTCTGCTGCTTCTCCTGAGTACGGGGATACCACATATGTGGGACTTTTTGGGAGCCTAGCCGCGTACAGGGCCCCGAAAACCAAGCACCGCCTTCAGGCTTTCTAAGGGCGTCAATTTTTGATTTCACGCCTCACTACCTATTACAGTTTTGAAGGCCATAAAATGCCAAGATGGCACAAAACCCCCACAAATGACCCCATTTTAGAAAGTAGACACCCCAAGCTATTTGCTGAGAGGCATGTTGAGTCCATGGAATATTTTATATTTTGCCACAAGTTGCGGGAAAATTACAAACTTTTTTTTTTTTTTTTTTTTTTTTCACAAAGTTGTCACTAAATGATATATTGCTCATGCATGCCATGGGCATATGTGAAATGACACCCCAAAATAAATTCTGCTGCTTCTCCTGAGTACGGGGATACCACATATGTGGGACTTTTTGGGAGCCTAGCCGCGTACGGGGCCCCGAAAACCAAGCACCGCCTTCAGGCTTTCTAAGGGCGTAATTTTTTGAGTTCACTTCTCACTACCTATTACAGTTTTGAAGGCCATAAAATGCCAAGATGGCACAAAACCCCCACAAATGACCCCATTTTAGAAAGTAGACACCCCAAGCTATTTGCTGAGAGGCATGTTGAGTCCATGGAATATTTTATATTTTGCCACAAGTTGCGGGAAAATTACAAACTTTTTTTTTTTTTCACAAAGTTGTCACTAAATGATATATTGCTCACGCATGCCATGGGCATATGTGAAATGACACCCCAAAATAAATTCTGCTGCTTCTCCTGAGTACGGGGATACCACATATGTGGGACTTTTTGGGAGCCTAGCCGCGTACGGGGCCCCAAAAACCAAGCACCGCCTTCAGGCTTTCTAAGGGCGTTACAGTTTTGAAGGCCATAAAATGCCAAGATGGCACAAACCCCCCCCCCCAAATGACCCCATTTTAGAAAGTAGACACCCCTAAATTTAGGGGTACACTAGTGAGACTAGGTAATAAATGGCGGGTGCCCTGAAACTATAAAAAAATAACTAACCAACCAGCGTCACCTGTAACAGTTATATGGTGATCACTGGTGAAAGGGTTAACTAGGGGGCAATCAGGGGGCTTTATGCGGTAGTATATGGGGGTCCCTGGCGCTATAAAAAGCTGCGGCGAACCTAAATACCTACCTGCCTAACTAGCGTCACCTGTGACACTAATACAGCGATCAGAAAAACGATCGCTTATTAGGCTGGGTTCACACTGGAGCGATGCGGGAACGCCACGAATGCGCGGCGGGTTCCCGCATCGCATGCCTCCCGGCGGCAGTTCACACTGCCCTATGCGAACTGCTGGGAGTGTCAGTGAAATGTTAATGACACCCCCAGATCAGTTCGCATATCGCAGTGCGATCTGCAAACTTGGATCGCATGGTGTGAACACCCATGCGATCCGATTCTGCTGCGGACCAAAAAAAGGGTCCCGTGCGAGTTTGCGGTGGGTGCGACACGAATTCAGCCATACTATCTGTATAGCTGAACTCGAATCGCACAGAGATCGGATGTGATTTGCACTGCAGTGCGGTGCGAATCACATCCGTTCTCATAAACCGCTGCAATGTGAACCCAGCCTTAGTGACACTGGCGACGGGGGGTGATCACGGGGTTAAACCTTTATTGGGGGGGTTAGGGGGGTACCTTAGAACTAAAGGGGGCTAACCCTAACTGCCCTAACAGTTATTAGTCACAAATGACACCTGCCGGGTGATCAGGGGGTTAAACCTTTATTAGGTAATAAATGGCGGGTGCCCTGAAACTATAAAAAAATAACTAACCAACCAGCGTCACCTGTAACAGTTATATGGTGATCACTGGTGAAAGGGTTAACTAGGGGGCAATCAGGGGGCTTTATGCGGTAGTATATGGGGGTCCCTAGCGCTATAAAAAGCTGCGGCGAACCTAAATACCTACCTGCCTAACTAGCGTCACCTGTGACACTAATACGGCGATCAGAAAAATGATCGCTTATTAGGCTGGGTTCACACTGGAGCGATGCGGAAACGCCGCGAATCCGCGGCGGGTTCCCGCATCGCATGCCTCCCGGCGGCAGTTCACACTGCCCTATGCGAACTGCTGGGAGTGTCAGTGAAATGTTACTGACACCCCCAGATCAGTTCGCATATCGCAGTGCGATCTGCAAACTCGGATCGCATGGTGTGAACACCCATGCGATCCGATTCTGCTGCGGGCCAAAAAAAGGGTCCCGTGCGAATTTGCGGCGGGTGCGGCGGGTGTGGCGGGTGCGGCGGGTGCGGCGAATGGCTGAACTCGAATCGCACAGAGATCGGATGTGATTTGCACTGCAGTGCGGTGCGAATCACATTCGTTCTCATAAACCGCTGCAATGTGAACCCAGCCTTAGTGACACTGGCGACGGGGGGTGATCACGGGGTTAAACCTTTATTGGGGGGGTTAGGGGGGTACATTAGAACTAAAGGGGGCTAACCCTAACTGCCCTAACAGTTATTACAGTCACAAATGACACCAATGCAAAAAAAAAAAAAAAAAAAAAAAAAAATGACATTGGTGTCACTGTGACTGGGGGGCAGGGGTAATTGGGGGGGTGATCGGGGGGTAAAGGGGGGGTGTGAGTGTGCCTGGCATGTTCTACTGTGTGTGGGATGTGTTGGTGCAACTCACTGATCCGCTCTCCTCCGTGTCGGAACGAAAAATACCGACACGGAGGAGAGAATACATCACTTCCTCTCCTGTGTTTACATTACAGGAGAGGAAGTGATGTCACCGGGGATTTCCATTCGTCGGGAGCGATCGCGAGGGGGTGGCCATGAATGAATGGCCGTCCCCTCGTCCGGGATCGCTCCCGAACGAAAACCGACCGCCGCAGGCACCGGGCGGGGGCCCGATCGGGCCCCCGACCCGCGGGAGGCAAAGGACGTACATATATGTGCTTATGCCTGCCCGTGCCATTCTGATGACGTAGATCGGCGTGAGGCGGTCGGCAAGTGGTTAAAGAGGGAGTCCACTGAAAAAAAAACCTTAAACGCCAGCAGCTATAAATACTACAGCTGCTTTTAATAAATGGACACTGACCTGTCCCAGGGTCCAGCGATGTCGGCAGCTGAGCCATTCTCAGTGAGGGAATCGGGAAGTGAAGCGTTGCGGCTTCACTTCCCAGTTCCCTACTGCGCATGCGTGAGTTGCGCAGCGCAATGGGAATGGTCCGAGCTGTCTCTGGGACCCTTGTGTGTCCCAGCAGACAGCGGGGCAGGAAACAACATAGACTCCCGTGGGAGTCTATGCCCGGAAGTGGGTGCAAATACCTGTCTTAGACAAGTATCTGCATCCCCCCCCTGAAAGGTGCCAACTGTGACACCGGACAGGGGGGAGGGTTCCGATGAGCGGAAGTTCCACTTTAGGGTGGAACTACGCTTTAAGCTTTGCCATTAAAACCTGGAACCTGATTGATTTCTATGCAGAGCTGCACCAGATTTTGCACTCCCAAGTTTTAGTAACCCCCCCCCCAATAAACAGAAGTATTGGGACGCCTGCCTTTATACGCACACACGAACTTTAATGGCATCCCAGTCTTACTCCGTAAGGTTTGATATTGAGTTGGCCCACCCTTTGCAGCTATAACAGCTTCAACTCTTCTGGGAAGGTTTAGGAGTGTGTCTATGGGAATGTTTGACCATTCTTCCAGAAGCGCATTTGTGAGGTCAGGCACTGATGTGGATGAGAAGGCCTGGCTTGTAGTTGCCGCTCCGTGTTCTTTTGGGTTGAGGTCAGGACTGACTGGTCGATTTTGCTTTAGCAGGGGAGCTGTGAAAAAGCATTTCAAGGCACATGCTGCCAGAAAGGTAAACCTATTTCCTCTAAATTTGTTTGGATATTTTTTAGATAAAAATGATTTGAATGAGCTTCCAAGTGTTCTGGATTAGACGTTCACTACACAGTGCTGCTCTATTCAAAGACATGGCTGAAGGGTTTACAACTGGTCCATTTCAGCACCGCTCTATACTGGCTCCTGCAGAGCAGATAGACTCCCAAATGCATATGCCATGTCATTGGATATTTAATTGAAGGTACAGGAGTTTTTTTTTTTTTTTTGGCAGCTTTGTTTTTTACATAGCTGGAGACAAGGTGTGTGGTGTTGGTAACTGCCATTCCCACAGAGGGGGGGGGGGGGTAGGTTCATACATCACCTAGGAAACACACACACACACACACACACACACACACACACACACACACACACACACACACACACACACACACACACACACGTGTGTGTATATAATGTAAAAAAAAAATATATATATAGTGTGTGTGTGTGTGTATCATTTTAGAATTGTCCAAAATCACAAGGCAGATCTGGGTAAATATTGTATCACTATGCTCTCATCTCATGTATGAAATTGTTGGCCTTGCCTCTCTGCACTGTCAATATGCCTAGCTTCTGCACACACTACATACAACACTTCATGCCTGTTACCACTGCATAGCCCCTTTCTAGTGAAGCTAGACTTTCTGCATTGAGTAAACATGCAGTACTGTAAATCTGTATACGTGTTGCAAACCAGTGGATTAGAAAGCCAAAGTCACTGGATTATCATGGCAGCTAAGTAATGATTAAAGAGGAGCTCCTGTCTATAAAATAAATAAGTCAGCAGGTATGTTTAATATAAGGACACTTACCTGTCCAGGGATCCTGTGCTAACATCTCCCCAAGCCAATTTGTCAATAGTCTTTGTGTGCAGGTGTCGACATCATCAGAAAGGGATACTGGCAGTGAAGCCTTTCTAAATGGCCCCACTGTCTTCTGGGACCTGTGTGTATCCCAGAAGGTGGTGGAGGGGGAGGAGAATGGGCTGGAAATGTCGAAGATTGCTATTTGGTGATCTTACCCAGAAGTGAGAGTTGGGTACCTGTCAAAACCCAGGAACCCTCCCCCTCCAAAATAAGTGACAAATGTGGGGGGGGGGGAGGGTGCTCACAAGCAGAGCTTCCCCTTTTTTGGGGAAGCTCTGCTTTAACTTCAGCATAGGTCAGGGCCATGGGAGCCTTCGTTGATAAAGTCCTGAGAATGCTTGGGGAGGGGTGGTGGTTGAAGTCATTGTAGTCCACTCATTGCACTACGGGCCTCAAGCTGGTGGCCCTCCAGCTGTTGCAAAACTACAAATCCCATCATCCCTCTGACTGTGGGAGTCATGCTTGTAACTGTCAGCCCTGCAATGCCTCATGAGACTTGTAATTTCTCAACAGCTGGAGGGCAGCCAGTTTGAGACCCCTGCGCTACACCAAACTCAGACGATGAGCTTGTGCCTGGCTTAGTGTACAATGCTGGAGTTGCGCTGTAACAGCAAAGGGCTGTAATAAGGTTAGAAGAGCACAGTTGTCCTAAAGGTCTTTGTACGAATCAGCATTCACTGGAAATTCCTGAACTCAGTTGTTTGGATGGCGTTTGCATTCTGTGGGTATGGAACATACCTTATTGAATTCACAGCCTAGTCTGAAATGAGAATTCTGGCTTTCTGACCTCATGTTTTCACAGATACATATATACATTTATTGTTTTCAATGGGTAGGAGCGTTGTATACACTGCTGTCCCTCTGGGCCTTCACACTGGAGAGACAGCGGTTCTTTCAGGGCGCTTTGCAGGTGCCTGCAAAGCCCCCCAGTGTGAAAGGGGTCTTAGGAATATTTGAGGAATTATACATCATAGGACACAAGACTTTGCTCTTAAACCACGCTTCACTCTTTGTGCCATATATATTTGTTAGCAGGACACATTATACAATGTGCCAGAAATACTTTAACCACTTTCAGACCGGACCATTTTGCTGGTAAATGACCAGAGGTCTTTTTACACTTTGGCACTGCGCTGCTTTAACTGGTAATTGCGCGGTCATGCAATGTTGTACCCAAACAAAATTTGCGTCCTTTTCTTCCCACAAATAGAGCTTTCTTTTGATGGTATTTGATTGCCTCTGCGATTTTTATTTTTTGTGATATAAACGTAAAAAGACCGCAAATTTTGAAAAAAAAAATGATATTTTCTACTTTTTGTTATTAGAAAAATCCAATAAACTCAATTTTAGTCATACATTTAGGCCAAAATGTATTCAGCCACATGTCTTTGGTAAAAAAAAAGTCAATAATTGTATATTTATTGGTTTGCGCAAAAGTTGTCACATCTACAAACTAAGGTACGTTTTCTGGAATTTACGCAGCTTTTAGTTTACGACTGCCTATCTCATTTCTTGAGGTGCTAAAATGGCAGGGCAGTACAAAACCCCCCCAGATGACCCCATTTTGGAAAGTAGACCCCCTAAGGAAATTGATAAGAGGCATGATGAGCCCATTGAATATTTTATTTTTTTGCCTCAAGCGATTGAATAATGACAAAAAAAAAAAATTTTTTTTTTTTTTTACACAAAGTTGTCACTAAATGATATATTGCTCACACATGCTATGGGCGTATGTGAAATGACACCCCAAAATAAATTCTGCTGCTTCTCCTGAGTATGGGGATACCACATATGTGGGACTTTTTGGGAGCCTAGCCGCGTACGGGGCCCCGAAAACCAAGCACCGCCTTCAGGCTTTCTAAGGGCGTTACAGTTTTGAAGGCCATAAAATGCCAAGATGGCACAAACCCCCCCCCAAATGACCCCATTTTGGAAAGTAGACACCCCTAAATTTAGGGGTACACTAGTGAGACTAGGTAATAAATGGCGGGTGCCCTGAAACTATAAAAAAATAACTAACCAACCAGCGTCACCTGTAACAGTTATATGGTGATCACTGGTGAAAGGGTTAACTAGGGGGCAATTAGGGGGCTTTATGCGGTAGTATATGGGGGTCCCTGGCGCTATAAAAAGCTGCAGCGAACCTAAATACCTACCTGCCTAACTAGCGTCACCTGTGACACTAATACAGCGATCAGAAAAACTATCGCTTATTAGGCTGGGTTCACACTGGAGCGATGCGGGAACGCCACGAATGCGCGGCGGGTTCCCGCATCGCATGCCTCCCGGCGGCAGTTCACACTGCCCTATGCGAACTGCTGGGAGTGTCAGTGAAATGTTACTGACACCCCCAGATCAGTTCGCATATCGCAGTGCGATCTGCAAACTCGGATCGCATGGTGTGAACACCCATGCGATCCGATTCTGCTGCGGGCCAAAAAAAGGGTCCCGTGCGAATTTGCGGCAAGTGCGGCGAATGGCTGAACTCGAATCGCACAGAGATCGGATGTGATTTGCACTGCAGTGCGGTGCGAATCACATCCGTTCTCATAAACCGCTGCAATGTGAACCCAGCCTTAGTGACACTGGCGACGGGGGGTGATCACGGGGTTAAACCTTTATTGGGGGGGTTAGGGGGGTACCTTAGAACTAAAGGGGGCTAACCCTAACTGCCCTAACAGTTATTAGTCACAAATGACACCCGCCGGGTGATCAGGGGGTTAAACCTTTATTAGGTAATAAATGGCGGGTGCCCTGAAACTATAAAAAATAACTAACCAACCAGCGTCACCTGTAACAGTTATATGGTGATCACTGGTGAAAGGGTTAACTAGGGGGCAATCAGGGGGCTTTATGCGGTAGTATATGGGGGTCCCTGGCGCTATAAAAAGCTGCGGCGAACCTAAATACCTACCTGCCTAACTAGCGTCACCTGTGACACTAATACGGCGATCAGAAAAATGATCGCTTATTAGGCTGGGTTCACACTGGAGCGATGCGGAAACGCCGCGAATCCGCGGCGGGTTCCCGCATCGCATGCCTCCCGGCGGCAGTTCACACTGCCCTATGCGAACTGCTGGGAGTGTCAGTGAAATGTTACTGACACCCCCAGATCAGTTCGCATATCGCAGTGCGATCTGCAAACTCGGATCGCATGGTGTGAACACCCATGCGATCCGATTCTGCTGCGGGCCAAAAAAAGGGTCCCGTGCGAATTTGCGGCGGGTGCGGCGAATGGCTGAACTCGAATCGCACAGAGATCGGATGTGATTTGCACTGCAGTGCGGTGCGAATCACATTCGTTCTCATAAACCGCTGCAATGTGAACCCAGCCTTAGTGACACTGGCGACGGGGGGTGATCACGGGGTTAAACCTTTATTGGGGGGGTTAGGGGGGTACATTAGAACTAAAGGGGGCTAACTCTAACTGCCCTAACAGTTATTACAGTCACAAATGACACCAATGCAAAAAAAAAACAAAAAAAATGACATTGGTGTCACTGTGACTGGGGGGCAGGGGTAATTGGGGGGGTGATCGGGGGGTAAAGGGGGGGTGTGAGTGTGCCTGGCATGTTCTACTGTGTGTGTAGAGTGTTGGTGCAACTCACCGATCCGCTCTCCTCCGTGTCGGAACGAAAAATACCGACACGGAGGAGAGAATACATCACTTCCTCTCCTGTGTTTACATTACAGGAGAGGAAGTGATGTCACCGGGGATTTCTATTCGTCGGGAGCGATCGCGAGGGGGTGGCCATGAATGAATGGCCGCCCCCCTCGTCCCGGATCGCTCCCGGACGAAAACCGACCGCCGCAGGCACCGGGCGGGGGCCCGATCGGGCCCCCGACCCGCGGGAGGCAAGGGACGTACATGTATGTCCTTATGCCTGCCCGTGCCATTCTACCGACGTACATCGGCGTGCGGCGGTCGGCAACTGGTTAAAAAACACATCTGAACACCATCCCCATATTCTTTCAGTGAAAGATACCAGCATCAGAACCAAAACAGTGGAATTAACTTTTTTTTTAAATTGGGCACCTATCTGTACATTGGCACACAAGCAGGCGCCTCTTTGAATTCCTCCAGACTTGTTATGATGGGTCATAGGACACAGTTCACTAAAGAGCCAGTTGCAGTGACTAGCCTGGAATCATTGCTGGGACAAGGGGCCGAATTGCCCTTCCCCCTTGGGGATCCTACGCACAGCAGTCAGTCACTTGTGAAAAATCGCTGCCACTGTCCGTACTGCTGTCAGCCTTGTAACAGCAGGAAGGCGCCCCATCCAGTAAACCATTGCACCCAGGGCAGGCGTCCCTCTCGCCCGCCCCTTGTCCCCGGCCCCTGCCTGGAACAGAATAACAGAGAACAATGCAGGGCGTACATATAGGACACTTTTTTGTCCGGTGTGTTTTGTACTTGCCAGCAATCACTTTATCATTCTTATGATTCTTTATTCTGGAAGAAATCGGCATAATTAGCTGCATTGTTTCTTGGAATAATTTTGGCTGCTTCTATATTGGGTTGTTGCTAAATATGATGATTTTTGGTATACATAAGTTCTAGCCATTTAAATAAAGATGCAGCTTGTGAATGAATAATGATTTCTAATTTTAGGAATCCTCTATTATTATCGTTGTATTAATCACGTCAGGGCTCCCTCTTCCACTCTGATCTCTACCATACTGTTTATTTCCGTTTATGACACATGAACAGGAAGAGTCGCACTCCGCTAGAATATCCTTCTATAATTAAAAGAATATTTCTGCACAATTATCTCTGCATCTCCGGCTAAGGTATATGCCATAGTGATGACAGAATAGAGATCTTCAGGAAAGAGTAATGTATCCCACTAAAGGTATTTTTCAGATGACTGCTGTCATCAGGCAATTATAGAGGCTGCCATTGCTGATTTCCTTCTGAAATTGCTAGTTAAGGCTCGGCTCACACCAGTGGTGGCTAGTACTCCATTGGTCAGGGGGCAGCAGACGGACCTGCAACATTCCCCGACACCCCCCCCCCCCCCCCCCCCCCCCCCCCCCCATCACCGGCTCACTTGCCATGTGCAGACCATGGCTCAGCAGACACACAGGGAAGATGTGAGGAGCAAGTGTGTCTGCTGCTGGCCGAGAATGAACAGAGCAGGGAGGAGGAATCACTCAAACAGTCTGTTTCCGAGTTCACATGCAGAAACTTGCTTTGATATGCGAGTGCTCTGGATTACACGCATTCTCCTGGAGCGGATTATGCTCGGAATCCAAGGTTCCACTGTATATCATATTTATGGACATTTTTTGAAAATATATTATTTAAATATTCTTTTACATTTTTTTTTTTTTTTTTAGCACTGAACAAATATATACAGTCATGGCCAAACGTTTTGAGAATGTGAAAATTTATATTTGTCAATCTGCTGCTTCAGTGTTTTTAGATCTTTTTGTCAGATGTTCCTTTGGTATTCTGAAGTATAATTACAAGCATTTTGGAAGTGTTAAAGGCTTTTATTGACAATTACATTAAGTTTAACCCTTTCATGACTAAGCCTGTTTTTGGAATTTGGTGTTTACAAGTTAAAATCCATATTTTCTACTAGAAAATTACTTGGAACCCCCAAACATTATATATATTTTTTTAACAGAGACTCTAGAGAATAAAACGGCGATTGTTGCAATATTTTATGTCACATGGTATTTGCGCAGCGGTGTTTTAAATGCAACTTTTTGGGAAAATGTACACTTTCATTAATAAAAACAAAACCGTAAAATTATCCCATTTTTTTTGCATAATGTGAAAGATAATGTTACGCCGAGTAAATAGATACCAAACATGTCACACTTTATAATTGCACGCACTTGTGGATTGACGACAAAGTACGGTACCTAAAAATCTCAATAGGTGACGCTTTAAACATTTTTTACGGTTACCAGGTTAGCGTTACAGAGGAGGTCTAGTGCTAGAATTATTGCTCTCGCTCTGACGATCGCGGCGATACCTCACATGTGTGATTTGAACACCGTTTACATACGCGGGCGCGACTTCCGTATGAGTTTTCTTTGCGAGCTCGCGGGGACGGCGGGCGCTTTAAAAAATTTTTTTATTTTATTTTAAAATTACTAAATTGTTTAAAAAAAAATAAAAAAAAATTTGATCACTTTTATTGCTGTCACAAGGAATGTAAACATCCCTTGTGACAGTAATAGGTGGTGACAGGTACTCTTTATGGAGGGATCGGGGGTCTAAAAGACCCCCCACCCCTCCTTTACACTTCAGTGTATTCAGATCGCCGAAAACGGCGATTCTGAATACCGGATATTTTTTTAAAACCGGCGCCATTGGCAGCCGAGTAAACGGCAAGTGACGTCATGACGTCGCTTCCGTGTTTACTATGAGGAGACTGGAACGAAGCCGATTACGGCTTCGTTCCAGTTCCTCCCCAGCGGCCAGAGCCATCGGACACGCAATCGGTGCTCCCGATCGAGCGGGAGCACCGGTAACAGCGGCGGGAGGGGGGGACGTCCCCTCCCGCTCCTCCGGCATAACAGCCGAGCGGCTTTTAGCCGCATCGGTTGTTATGGCTGGATAGCCAATCGCCCGCTGTAAAAGACGGTACCGGGATGATGCCTGCAGGTGCGGGCATCATCCCGGTATACCCCCCGGAAGCCGAGTACGCAGATCTGCGTACGCTCGGTGGGAAGGGGTTAAGCAAAGAGTTAATATTTGCAGTGCTGACCCTTCTTTTTCAAGATCTCTGCAATTCCCCCTGGCATGCTGGCAATCAAGTTCTGGGCCACATCCTGACGGCAGCCTATTCTTGCATAATCAATAGTTGGAGTTTTTCAGACTTTCTAAGGGGCCCTTCACTTGCCCCTTGAGGATTGACCACAAGTTCTCAATGGGATTAAGGTCTGGGGAGTTTCCTGGCCATGGACTCAAAATGTCCATGTTTTGTTCCCCAAGCCACTTGGTTATCATTACCATTGTTCCTCGCCAAACTGTTCTTGGGTGGTTGGGAGAAGTTGCTCTCGGAGGATGTTTTTGTACCACTTTTTATTCATCGCTGTGTTCAAAATTGTGAGTGAACCTACTCCCTTGGCTGAGAAGCAACCCCCACACATGAATGGTCTCAGGAGGCTTTACTGTTGGCATGACACAGGACTGATGGTAGCGCTCACCTTTTCGTCTCTGGAGAAGGTTTTTTTTCTGGACGCCCCAAACAATTGTAAAAGAGATTCACCAGAGAAAATGACTTTACCCCGGTCCTCAGCAGTCCAATCCCTGTGCCTTTTGCAGAATATCAGTCTGTCCCTGATGTTTTTACTGGAGAGAAGTGGCTTCTTTGCTGCCCTTCCTGATACCAGACCATCCTCCAAAAGTCTTCTCCTCACTGTGTGTGCCAATGTACTCACACCTGCCTGCTGCCATTCCTGGGCAAGCTCTGCCCTGGTGGTTCCCCGATTCCGAAGCTGAATCAAGATGGTCCTGGTATTTGCTGGACTTTCTTGGGTGCCCTGAAGCCTTCTTCACAAATACAGTGGAAATGTTTTTTATGGGATTAAGCCCCTGTTCACACCGGCATGATTTGACAGGTCAAATCGAATGTCAAATCAGAGCCTATTGTCAGAAATAGGAGCATCCCAATCGGTGCGACGCCGCAATGTAACTCCTGCATTACTTTTAGCAACTTCGGGGGGGGGGGGTTTCAATAGACATCTGTGCAGGAATCCGCATAGATGTCTTTCAAATCGCCCCCAAAGTTGGACTGAAATACGGCTTTGAAATCTTGCGAGTTCAGATAAACTTCACACGATTTCAAAGCAGAGTTCAGAGTGAACGAGGGCTCTGTTCGTTTTCATGGCAAAGAGACTTGCTGATCACTCTTCATAACATTCTGGAGTATAGTGATACCTCGGTTTGCGAGTAACGCGGTATACAAGCGTTTCGCAAGACGAGCTATATTTTAAAAACCTAACTTGATTTGCGAGCGCTGTTTTGCAAGACTAGCAGAATTTAAGCCGCTGGTGTTAATATTACCGTATGTGACCAGAGGTCCAGGGGGCGCTGGTGGATCCCAGGGCTTCCTGGAGAACTCAGACACTCCCAGCTGGGTAGGGTGGATGTAAAGTGCCCCGGAGCACCCAAGAGCAGTGATTCTCAACTAGGGTTCCTCCAGAGATTGCTAGGGGTTCCTTCAGCATTGGGCAATTTCTGCCGCTCAGATAAGTTCCCACTGACACTATTGATATTTTTAACTATCTGTAAGGAGGTAATTCTTCCCACTGACCACCACACTAATGTATCATGAGTTGTAGATTTCTAATTTTTAGCAGGGGTTCCCTGAGCCTGAAGAACTATTTCAAAGGTTGAGAGAGGCTGCCCAAGAGTGTCAACAGTTCCTGAGTGTCTCCGAGTTCTCCAGGAAGCGCTGGGAGCCACCAGCGGCCCCTGACCTCTGACCACATACAGTACTGCGCACACCAGCAGTGGTTGTGGAATGAATCATCTGAGTTTCCATTATTTCTTATGGGGAAACTAGCTTTGATATACGAGTTCTTTGGATTACAAGCATGTTTCCAGAATGAATTTTATACTCGTAACGCAAGGTATTTCTGTATATGCAAACTGCCATCGTGAGCCAGCAGACTTTGTGAAAATTAATACTTGTGTCATTCTCCAAACTTTTGGCCACGGCCAACATTCCCTGCATGTCAACTATTTACCTAACTTCATGCACTGCTCGAGTTTCACCACTAGATGTCAGCCTCGTTCTACCTGTTCACTAATAAGCCATAAGAACATTTGGGACATGTCCCTAATCCTGCAAATGCATCCTTACTCAAGCCCAAGAGACGTCGGTCTACTCTGCTTCTTGGCAATTGTGTGTCCCACGGTTTTCTAATGACATTTATTTTTTTTCCTCTGTTCAGGACATTGTGCTCTGTCACTGTCCACTTATCTCTGTCCTACTTTTACTAGCCTGGAAAAAAAAAAAAAAAAACTGTTATCCTCGTGTGTTTCTTGGCTATGTGTCAGGCCGCTTCTCCCTTTAATGTATTCTTAATTTTAACGCCACCTGAGTGTACATGTTTGCGGGTATTAATATCTGGTAGAAGCTGTCTTGGAGAGGGGGGCCTGGGATCGGATCCTCAGATCCCCACCCTAAAACACAATTACTCCCAGCTGGCGTCATTCCAGGAGACATCAGACAAACACCTGTTATTGGCGCGATCATCCTGCGCTCTAGACACACATTTGCTTTGCTTCAGACGTTTGCCATTCCATTTGATGTCTTTCCAATCCCTGGGAGTGCAGGAACACGAATGTAAGAGGCACGAACAAACATGAAGGCTGTTTTATGAGTTCAACCAATTTTGGCGAGCCAATACACAAGTGTTACGCTTTTATCACGCACAAGTGACATTTAAGAAGACAGTTGTTCTAATGAAAGAGGAAAAAAAGAAAAAGCAAGATGCTGTTTAAATACAAGGAGTTTTTGAACTCATTAAATACAAAGCTGCACTGGGCACAAGGTGGGCGATTTCAGACAACTGTGCCATGTGACACACCTACAAATAAGCTTCTTCCAATGGAGAAAGGACCGTGGGGGGGGGCTGCCATCTGTACGTGAGATGCCTGTAAATGAATAACTCACCTAATGGGGTTTTAAAGTTGAGTGCCAGTCAAACAATGCACCCCCCCCCGGTCAATCGGGCACCAGCCCCCCACTTCATCTAGGTGGCGGGCAGCGCTTCCCCAGGGCGGCAGCTTCCCAAGTATCTGCTCCTTCTCGACATCACGGCAGCTCCCTACTTCTAGGTCAATAGGATCACTTCTCCTATTCGGCCAATCGGGTGACAGGTCTCAGGAACCGCTTCCTGATTGGCCAGAAGGAGAATCAGGAAGAAAATATTGATTATTAATTTGCTATTGTCACACAACTGGGTGGGCTAAGCCCACCCTTTTTTTTTTTTGAAGCCCACTGGAGTCTCTGGCTCTAATGATGTGCTTAAAAAAACAAAAACATTGGAATCCATGCTTCCGGCACCCCGCGTGTAGATTAGGGGGCCGGACGCATGGATAGGGGGGCAGTGCCCCTGCGCCCTGCATTATGGGCTGCTAATGCCCTAATCATTAAGTGCAGTGCCAATTCCCCCTACTTCCCAGGCTTCCCCCTTTCCCAGGTTTACCCCCCGGCCACGTTCCCTCCTGTCCCCCAGCTGCTGTGAGCGATGTTTCAGGGTGGAGAGTGGGGAAGGGACTAGAAAATATGTAATTTTATAGACCCCTTCATTTTCTAAATGAACACACTCACTGTGTTCATTCATAACTGAAGCATAGTAAACCATGTTTTTTTACGCTTCAGTTTGTAAATGAACAGGAACCTGTTCAGGACAGAGCACTTCTCATTCATTCCTTGTCTAGTGTAGCTGAGGCTGCAGAGAAAGGCATGTGTGTTTTGAGCCTGGGAGTGCACACCCTAATGTGATAGGCTGCGGACACATCTGAGGCTAAATGTGTTTGAATTATTTGCTATGGAATTTGTAATTTATTCAGAAACAGAAGAAAAATGGAGATATGGACTTTTTAGGCACAATACAACAAGCTGAGTAATTAAAAATATACATTTTTATTTACAAAAATTCTAAAACACAAAAGATATTCATAAGTGATCAGAGAGTCATCCCTATTAATGTTAGATAATACTAGAATGGTGGGAACCACTAGCAAACACTCTCAACAGTGAAATATTAAGTAATCCACAGTGGCGGAAACATCAAAGGGGGCTGAAAGATGATGTTATGCTCAACATGTTTCACGCGTCCTCGCGCTTCCTCCAGAGCTTATTCTGACTGACTAGTAAAATAAGAAATAAAGCATAATAAACAACAAAAAATCATAACATATAATATTCATTAATGTAGAAGTAAGATCGAAAAAGTATATTTAGCGCAGTCTGGTTTAAAGACCCGGAACACCGGTGCATAGCAGAGCAGGGAAATTGGAACACCATGGGGGCGTGTGTAATAACATAGAAATAATAATGAGGGGGCCAAGAAAATTTACAAATAAGTAATAACTTACTAAATATAAAAAAATATAGGTGCGACTAAACCAAATCCACAAGGACAAAAAGAAAAATCCCAGTATGTGGGGGCACCAGGTATGATAAAAATGCGCTTATAACGGTGGCCACCAATAAGGACCTACGCTAATCCATTAGCAGAAGCCCAACAAGTACTCTGAAAAGATGAATAAAAAGATATTTAAGTATAATGATTTCTACAAAGGGGCGACATAACGGGGCCATTCAAGATGTATAAAAAACTCACCAAGATACTATAGGTGAAGCAGGACTAGGTATAGCCATAATGAGGATAAACCTAGAGCGACAGGTGCAATTACTACAAACAATGGGATGATATCAACGGAGGTTCCTAACAAAGAGATCACCGCCGTCCAGCCACAAAATCTGTAAAAATATATAATAATATAAAGTGGTACTAAGGAGATGCAGCCGACGATGGGGTATTAACCACTTCAATACAGGGCACTTTCGCCCCCTTCCTTCCCAGCCCAATTTTCAGCTTTCATCGCTCTAGCGCTTTCAGTGACAATTGCGCGGTCATGCTACACTGTACCCAAATGAAATTGTTATTTTGTTCGCACAAATAGAGCTTTATTTTGGTGTTATTTATTCACGACTCCGTTTTTTATTTTTTGCGATATAAGCGCAAAAAAAGCGGAAAAAAAGCAATATTTTCTATTTTAAAAGAAATCCAATAAAATCAAATTTTGTCATAAATTTAAGCCAAAATGTATTCTGCTACATGTTTTTGGTAAAAAAAAATTCCGTTAAATGTATAATAATTGGTTTGTGTGATCACGGACATATGTACGCAAATGATCATGTACAGATGTGTGCAGGTGATCACGTACATATGTGTGCAGATAATCATTGGGACATGTGATTTTAGTGGGACATATGTGGGGGACATGTTTTTATTATTAGGGACATGTGTGTTTTGGGGACATATGTGGGGACTGTGTTTACACTGTGTGGTGTGTTTACACTAGACTGATGATCAGTGAGTAAAAAGCTGTAAAAAACAGCTCATACTCACTGATCACCAGCCGGCTGCAGCGTTCTGCTCTCCTCTACTCAGCGATGACTTCTGTGTGAGGAGAGGAGAGCCGATTGCCTAGCAGCCGGCTGTTTGTTACATCACATGACGGCCGTGATTGGACACGGCCGTCATGTGATCAGGAGGGCCAATCACAGCACCCTTATGTACGGTTGAAGAAAAATAAGAACCTGGCATCTCTCTGGATCCTGGATCTATGGGTCATATACACTGAGCTAGAGGTCGATCAATATATTGGCTGGCCGATATATCGGTCAATTTTTGTCATTTTTTAATTAATCAGCATTGGCCGATTGTGCTGCAAATTAGGCCGATTAATTTATGCACTAGCCGGTTTAAACGGGGCGATCTGACTTGTGGGGCGACTCTGCACATCCCGACTTCAGCGCGACTTGCAAATTACTTCAGGAAAAGAAGTCAATGCAAGTCGCCCTAAAGTCTCCCCGTTGGAGTGACTTGAGTCTCTCCTATCAGTCTGCCAAGTCTTCTGATAAAAGAAGCAAAGAGATGCAATGTTTCTACTTAGCAAAGGAATAAACTCTGGTGTGTAGAAGATCTCAGTTTAACCATTTAAAGACTAAATATCTTCTGACATGTGTTGCTTACAAGTAAAAATCCAGTATTTTCTGCTAGGAAATCACTTAGAACCCACAAACATATATACATATATATATATATATATATATATATATATATATATATATATATATATATATATATATATATATATATACTAGCAGAGAACCTAGAGAATAAAATAGCGGTTGTTTCAATATTTTATGTCACACGGAATTTGCACAGTGGTCTTTCAAACGTATTTTTGGGGGGGGGGGGGGGGGGGGATACACTTTACTGAATTAAAAAAAGACTAAACAGTAAAGTTAGCCCATTTTTTAAATCTAAAATCTACATACAAGTGCACTGATTGGAGGTTTGTTGTGTTTAATAAATGTTTAATTTAAGAAATTTCCTGTAACACTTCTTATTACTTAACTGTAATTCCCCCCGTACACACGATCGGACTTTCCGACAACAAAACCGTCGATTTTTGTTCAAAGGATGTTGGCTCCAACTTGTCTTGCATACACACGGTCACACAAATGTTGGCCAACAATTATGTACGTAGTGACGTACAAGATGTACGTGATATCTCCATTACGAACGCTAGTTTTACAAGACTAAGCGCTTCTGGCTCGTACTTGATTCTGAGCATGCGTGGACTTTTGTGCGACAGACTTGTGTACACACGATCGGAAAGTCCCACAACAAACATTTGTTGGTGGAAAGTCCCATCGTGTGTACACGCCATTAGATTTCATGAGATGAAGAGGAAAAAAAAAAGAAAAAAAATCGGTCTAACATATCGGCCCAAAAAATCGGCATCATATATCGGCCGCCACGATTTCTAAATATCGGCATCGGCCACAGGAAAACCCATATCGGTCGACCTCTACACTAAGCCATGGGTGGTGTTTGATCTAGCATTCAGCTAGCTCCCTTTGATGCATATAGACATCGCCAAGTTTATTATACACCTTTCCTAGTTCTGCAATTTTCAAGTGCCCTAGTGAGCTCCAGCATATATGTATATGCACATGCTCAGTGAAACATTCTTCAGGAAAATTTCTGTAAGTGACTACCCACCTTCTTTGCAAACCGAAAAAAGGGTCTCCTTTACCCAATACTACATGCTTTATTATTACCATTCATAGCTGCTTTATAGTGAGCGGGCTCCCCCTGTGAAGTCGCTGTGTTACCTCCCTGCCTCACCCGAGTGACAAATTTATACCTTTTCTTCTTTACATTTATATTCATATAGCTCCAGAAAAAAGCGCGTTCAGAGAACGAAACTGATCTAGCAATTCTCAATTATACCTTTTGAACATTGATCTATTCTGGTTTGGCTTTATCAACCCCTTTATATACAATCATTGTATGACAAACGATTAACCACTTCCCATCCCAGCCTTCGTCAAATGACGTCCCGGGCAGGCGTCATATGATGTCCTCGGCTTCCTGGCCATCTAGGGGGCATCACTTGGGAGCCAATGGGCATGCCCGGCACTCAATGTCCACCAGGCATCTGTGATTGCCAGATAACAGAGCAGAACCATGGATCTTTGTGTGTAAACACACAGATCGACGTCTTGTCCGTTGAAAGGAGACCTATGGTGTGTTCCCAGTACAGAGGAACACCGATCGGTCTCCTCGCCTTGTGAGTCCCCTCCCCCTACAGTTAAAATCATTCCCTAGGTAACACATTTAAACCCTTGATCGCCCCCTAGTGTTAATCCTGTCCCTGCGAGTGAGATTTATACAGTAATCAGTGCATATTTATAGCACTGATCGCTGTATAAACGCGAATGGTCCCAAAATAGTGTCAAACGTGTCCGATATGTCCGCTGCAATGTCACAGTAACGATAAAAGTTGCAGCTCGCCGCCATTACTAGTAAACAAAAAATAATAATAAAAATGTCATAAAACTATCCCCTATTTTGTAGACGCTATAACTTTTGCACAAACCAATCAATATACGCTTATTGCGTTTTTTTTTTTTTTTTTGTTTGTTTTTTACCAAAAACATGTCGAAGAATACACATCAGCCTAAACTGAGGGAAAAAAATTGTTTTAAAAAAAAAAGGGATAATTTATTATAGCAAAAAGTAAAAAATATTGTGTTTTTTTTTTTTTTTTTTTTTTTCAAACTTGTCATTATTCTTTTGTTTATAGTGCAAGAAATAAAAGCCGCAGAGGTGATCAAATACCACCAAAAAAAAAAAAATGATAAAAAATGTATTTGTGTACGGTGTTACATGACCATGTAATTTTCATTCAAAGTGTTACAGTGCTGAAAAATTTAAATTGGCATGGGCAGGAAGGGGGTGAAAATACCCGGTATTGAAGAAGTTAAATCATCCCATATATATGTATATACATGTGTTTATTTTTTAGGAGCTCATTTGTCAAACCATAAGAACTTTTTGTCAACCTACCAAGCCCAGTCCATGCAGGGTCAGTTTGAACTCTGGACTGTTTGGTTGGTCATTGAGACATGTTTTTTTTTTTTTTTTAAACACATTCACCTATCTAAAGGTTTTTATTCTTGTCCTAGTCTTTTTCATGAATGATTTGTAAAAAATACAGTGATAATTTTTTAAACAAATAGTACAGTATGCCTGAAAAGTCAATTTCTTCCATTTCCTATACATATCTATACTAGGGCATGGCATGTATGTCAGTGTATGTAGGTGAGGTCAGTGTAATGGTCAGTATCAGGTAGCTTAGATTAGTGGTCAAAATTTGATGGGCACTGGTAAGCCCCAGGCAGCAACCAGCAAGTGAGCTTACCCCCCGCCACACAACCCCACTGCGCCAGCCAAAAAACTCTGTGCCACCCTGGACATCCATTCTCCCCTGTGCCAGCATCGGACTTCTGGCTGAAGCCCCTGGTCTTTTTGCCACCTAGCAACACCCCTGCACACCAGTGTGCCGCCTGAAAGGCCTTTCCTTGGCCCTTGCTGTGGTCCTTAGAAAGCTTCAGGGACTTCATTGTATGTAGATTTGGACATAAGAGCCAGTAAAACACAGGAGACAGTTTACCAGCTGACCTCATTAGCACACACATCCTGCACCCATCAACTAGGTCTGCCCGGTATCCTGCCATGCATGCTTTGCTTGGCTTTGTCAATGCAAGCTGCCCATCGCTGCAAACGTACTAAAAAGCACGGTAAAAGATGCACCACACTCCTCGCTAAAAAAAATGTAAAAAATGTCCTGGAGCTTCTTTGGAGCGATTGTTACAAGTGAATGGGCTGCCCTATGCGTGACAAGTGAAAATGCTTCAAAACGCCCCACCAAAAAAATGGATGAGGAAATGCGAGTTTCCGCTACGTAAAGATCAGTACAGCACCTGACAGCTAAGTGTCTCCCTCCACTCCCTCCTACCCTGCTTCCCAGAAAATAAGACCTAGCATGATTGTCGGTGATGGAAGCCCTAGTTAAAGTCCTTGTAGGTCTTATTTTCAGGGTAGGGCTTATATTGCAGCCATCACCGACAATCACATTAGGTCTTATTTTCGGGGAAACGCTATGTATAAAGCTGGCCATACATTATGCAATCTTATTGTACAATTTCCTTTAGATCTACCATCAACTTTGTAGTGCAAGGGTATGCCTGGTTGGATAGAGTGAATAGATAGATAGGTGGGTCCTCTCAGGGCTGGACTGGGACAACAAGTTGGCCCTGGACTTCATCCAGACCGGGCCACTTAATTTTGTGAACACGCACAAAAACAGTATATATATATGCTGTTGGGGAGTGGGGTGGAGGACACAGAGGGACAGTGTGGGTGGTGGAGGACACAGGGGGATACTGTGGGGAGGGGGTGGGTGGAGGACACAGTTGAACACCGTGGGGGGTGGAGGACATAGTGGGCAGTGGAGGACATAGGGGGTGGGGGACACAGTGGGGGGTAGAGGACTCAGTGTGGGTGGAGGACACAGTGAGGGGTGGAGGACATAGTGGGGGTAGAGGACACAGGGGAACACAGTGTGGGTGGAGGACACAGTGGGGGTGGAGGACAGAGGGGGACAGCATGTGGGGTGGAGGACAGAGGGGGGCAGCGCGGGGGGGGGGGGGGACAGGAGAGTATCATGGGGCCTCCTGTCTTCCTGTTGGAGCCATTACTTTGACAGGCTGTCACTCAAAGTGGCCCACTGAGCCATCGGTCCACTGGGAAACTCCCGGTAGTCCCAATGGCCAGTACATGCCTGGGTCCTCTTATTCCATAGTTCTGGTAAATCTAAAGGAAATTATACAGCGATTGTACAATCTGCATAAAAAATAGGAGGGAGTGGATGGAGACACTCAGCTGTCACACTCCGTTCAAATTTCTGCGTAGTGGGAACTCACATTCCTGCATGTGGTTTTTTGGGGGGCGTTATTGAGTGTTTTCGCTTGTCACCCATAGGACGGCTCATTCATTTGAATAGGCTGCCCTACGCTCAACAATCACTTCAAAGAAGCTCCAGAACTTTTTTTTAAATTGGAGTGTGGTGCGTTTTTTTTACCATGCTTTTTGTGTGTTTGCAGCGCGTTTCTGAAACTCAAAATAAAGCGCACATTTTCCGTGTCATTTGCCAAGTATTTGGAAAAGCACAGATGTGAACGGAGACCCCATTGTTCTTGTGTAAACACACCAATTTCACTTCAGGTCTCATTCACACCTAGCTTGGTGAGAGCACACATTTTTTAAAACTCTTTTGCAGACTTTTCTTCTAAGCCCTTATACACACGGTCGGACATTCGAACAACAAAATCCGTCTGATTATTTCTGACCGATTTTGTCATAAACTGGTGTTGCATACACACGGTCGGACAAAGTCAGGGTCTGGTTTAAAGGTTAAACTTTTCAAGAGGCAACAGGGAGAAAATCTCCACATATTCCCCTTTACAAATTTTTTCCCGGATCTTCTGCTTCAGGTGGGCTCCCAACATACACTTCGCAGCAAGCCGCATCTGCGATCCTCACAATGTCGGCTCTCCCTGCCGTCTCTGTGGACCCTGACACAGACGCACTCACCTTGTCCGTTGCCTTCCGCCGCAGCCTTGACCGGTGACATCACCGTATCCGATTGGCCCTGCTCTCCTCCAGCGACCGGCTCCGGGACCACTCCGGCCGTGCCCCCGCCCCCAGGGCCACCAACCGGTGTTTTTACCTGGCCACCCTCGAAACAGCTCACCAAAACCCGCAGGCCATCTAGCAAGGCCTGCAACTGACCTCCGGATCCCCTGCCAGTATCCCCACTCTCCACCCGCGGTTGGACAGAACCTGCCAACAGCGGAGCGGGAGGTACCGTCTTCCCCCCCCCTACAGAAGCCACACCCAATAAACTCTTCAAAACATTGTCAAAATCAACATTGTCATGGGACTTACCGGGCTGACTGGGCGCTGCTCTAACAGCCGCTGAGCCGACCACCCCTGCTGCGTGCTGACCTCCGGGCACCTCTTCTTCTGACAATTCGCCCTTAGACCGACTCCCTCCATCTTGGTCCTCGAGGAGCGGCAACCCCCCTGGAGAGGGGCTCCTGGATACCATGCGCCTCTGCGCCCCGGCCCCGCCGGGAATGCTGGCTGGCTCAATTTGGCTGGTGGTATGGAAAGGTCCCCCTCGGACTCCTGGACCTCCGGGAAGGCCCTGCCACGGCCCCTGGAGAGTACCTGGTTGGCGGCCTGGAGATCCTGCCGCGTGTTGCTGCGCCGCCATCTCCCGCACGTCCGTCCTCTGCATGCTGTCCTCCCGCCTCCGCCAACACGGCCGCGACCTGCCTTTGGATCCATTCGGGCCCCCCGGGATGCCGCCTGTCTGTTGTTCTCCCAAAAGGTAGGAAATCCGAGCATCGCCATTTTAGACCCAGGATATTCAACTGCTCTGCGGCCATTAACAATGCTTGTGCATTCTCGGAATTGATGGATACTGCATTGGTGTAGATATACTGGAGGACCAAGCTCATTATGTCTGGGGAAATTCCGGGTATATGGCACACATTATTTTCTCTCTCTGTCCATCTTCCAGAAAACAGAGCCCTGGGAGGAGGAGAAAAATGGTAGACTTCTTTTATTAAAATAAAGTTTTTCATCATTTAATATGTTGTTTTTTTTTTGGGGGGGGGGGGGGGATTTGCAGTAGCAAAAATGCTACACATAGGTCTGTAGTTGATGGTAGCCAAGGTAAAGTGAATGTTGTATGCGCATTGTAAACATACAATTTAATAATAAAAAATGTTTTATATAAAAGTGGGTACTGACAAAAGGCCATAAAAACAATGCATGGACATGCACAGAACATGGGATACAGCTTGCGCGTTTCGGGGCACACCCCCGTCCTCAGAGCTAAGTTAGCTCTGAGGAAGGGGGTGCGCCCCCGAAACACGTTAGCTGTATCCTGTGTTCTGTGCATGTCAATGCATTGTTTTTAGTCCTGTTGGCACTGGCTGGTCGTTTGCTCTTTGTTTGGTGATTGGATTTGATTTTCCTTTTGGAGAAACCAATTCAGGCTTGCAACAGTGAATTTTGGAGCCTATATCCTAGGCCTACATATTGTGGCATACCTCCCTTTGCCGGGCAGCTCATGCCTCCTGGCATGGGCTAAGCTCAGCGCCCACCACAAGCACACATGGACATCCTTAGTGCCACCTCTGGCTTTCTTTTGGCCATCTGGCAAGACCTTGGCATTGTGCCATCTCTGCACCCCCCAGCAGGACACCACTTGAAGCAAAGCACACTTTGTTGCCCTTACTGTACTTTGTACCACTCTCGACCATCTATATTCCACAGCAGCCATCTGTGGTTTGCTCTCTGGATACCCAGCACCATTTGGGGATTTTTTTGGCGCCCTCTGTTGAGGAATAGTCTTCTGGGGACTGGCTGAAGGACTGGACCTTCTGGCTCTGGGCTAGTCGTTGAGTGCAGAGCAGTGACCTTGCTTATCCCTTTGCCCTCTGTACAAAGGGTTTTCCTTTCTTTTTATTTTGGATGCAACTATACATGATGGTTTCAAGATACATTAAATGATATATGTTGATCTGCTGATCTGTAAACCCTGAAGAAGAGTCAATATTAGAAACGTGTCGGTATATATAACTGCGTATCTTTGATTTTGTATTCCATGTTTGTGATCATTGCATCCTGTATAATTTATGTGTACCTATCTTCCCTTTTCTTCTTTGTAATGTAGGTCTTGTTTACCTACACAAATAATAACAATCTACAATAAACATTGTTTACTTTAGCAAAATACAGTAGTCGTTTTCCCTTTAAAATCCATTAAGAGGAATCAATTCCCTATACATGCATTGTTTTTTATGGCCTTTTGTCCGTTGCATTATTTGAGTACCCACTTTTATATAAAACATTTTTACTATTAAATTATCTTTGGTAATGCACTAGGTGTGCGCGCCTTCAATTTCTGTTTTTCTTGTAGGTCCTTTCGGATTACCCCATCTGAGGAAGGCAGCATCCACCCAGTTTTGGATACCATATATACCGTATAAACCAAAACGCTATGCCCGCCATCTTCTTTTCTATCGACAAAGCAGACTTCCCCACCTCCATATTCCGTGAAACAAAGTGCAAAACTGACAGCAAAACTGGCCGCGGGCCCTCCGTTTTTTCAGCTGCCAAAGGCACCCCAAATTTCGCTGCGATGTGCTGCAACATTGACAATAAGATCGCACACACAGTGGACGAAGGAGGGCCCACGCAGAGAAAATCATCCAAGTAATGGATGACGGAATCCAGTCCAGCCACGTCCCGCACTACCCACTCTAAAAAGGAACTAACTGCTTCAAACACAGCACAAGAAACTGAACAGCCCATGGGCAAACACCTATCCACGTAATAGTGTCCCTGCCAACAACAACCCAGCAAATGAAAACTGTCGGGGTGCACGGGTAATAGCCTAAACGCCGATTCCACATCGGCCTTAGCCATTAATGCCCCCTGGCCGTAACGCCTAACCCACCGGACCGCTGCATCAAAAGAGGTATAAGAAACTGTGCAGGCCTCGGGTCAATGAAATCATTCACCGAACCCCCTTTCGGGAATGACAAGTGGTGAATCAATCTAAACTTATTTGGCTCCTTTTTGGGAACCACCCCTAGCGGGGACACCACCAAATCGTCTAAAGGAACCTGAGCGAATGGCCCCGCCATTCTCCCCAAAGACACCTCCTTTGCCAATTTTTCGGAGACCACCGCCGGGTGTTGTATAGCCGACTTCAAATTATTCACCATCGGGGGAACCACTGTCAATGCACATGGGATCCTAAACCCTTCCTGAAATCCAGCGCTGATCAACCTCGCTGCTGCTCTATCCGGGTACCTATTTAGGAAAGGCTGCATCCTTTCCCGCATCACTGGAGTCGTCCCTCTTGTACGCAGGCTCTCCGGCACGCTTCCCTTACTTGAAACACTTGGCAAGTGTATGCGCACCCCCGCATCCCGAACACTCGTGCTTAAATCTGCAGCCACCCCCGAACTTGCAAGAGCCCTCGTTGAACTGCCAGCATACTCCCCATTTTTTTCCGGCCGGCAGTCCCGAGGAGTGGCTACCCCGCCCCCCCCCCAAAGGACTGTGGCGGGGCCTTTGCCGACACCATTAGCCTCATCCAGAGGCTAATATCCTTATGGTCCCAACGCAGGGCCGGGCGGACTGCCCTGCGCTGTCGGAACTGCTCATCATAGCGCAGCCAGGCCGAGCCCCCATAAACCCGATACGCCTCCCCAATGGCGTCCATGTAACAAAATAACGCTGAACAATGTTCGGGGTTCTTCTCACCGACGACACTTGAAAAGATAGCGAAGGCTTGCAGCCAATTTGCAAATGTATGCGGAATCAGGCGGTAACGTAGTTTCTCTTCATCCTCTTTCTTCGTATCGTCCGGCTTGACCCTGTCCAGGTTAAACTTCTCAAGAGGCAACAGGGAGAAAATCTCCACATATTCCCCTTTCCAAATATTTTCCTGGATCTTCTGCTTCAGATGGGCTCCCAACGGTCCCTCGAAGCACACATAAACTTTGCAGGGAGGCGCATCCGCTATCCTCACAATGTCGGCTCCGTGGACATTGACACAGACGCACTCACCTTGTCCATGGCCTTCCGCCGCAGCCTTGACCGGTGACGTCACCGTATCCGATTGGCCCTGCTCTCCTCCTGCGACCGGCACCGGGACCACTCCGGCTTGCCCCCGCCGCCAGGGCCACCTACCGGTGTTTTTACCTGGCCACCCTCGAAAACAGCCCACCAAAACCCGCAGGCCATCTAGCAAGGCCTGCAACTGACCCCCGGATCCCGTGCCAGTATCCCCACTCTCCACCCGCGGTTGGACAGAACCTGCCAACAGCGGAGCGGGAGGTACCGTCTCCCCCCGCTACAGAAGCCACACCAAATAAACTCTTCAAAACATTGTCAAAATCAACATTGTCATGGGACTTACCGGGCTGACTGGGCACCGCTCCAACAGCTGCTGAGCCGACCTCCCCTGCCGCGTGCTGACCTCCGGGCTCCTCCTCTTCTGACAATTCGCCCTTAGACCGACTCCCTCCATCTTGGTCCTCGAGAAGCGGCAACCCCCCTGGAGAGGGGCTCCTGGATCCCGTGCGCCTCCACTGCATGCCGTCCTCCCACCTCCGCCAACACGCCCATGACCTGCCTTTGGATCCATTCGGGCCCCCGGGATGCTGCCTGTCTATTGTTCTCCCAAAAGGTAGGAAATCCGAGCATCGCCATTTTAGACCCAGGATATTCAACTGCTCTGCAGCCATTAACAATGCTTGTGCATTCTCGGAATTGATGGATACTGCATTGGTGTAGATATACTGGAGGACCAAGCTCATTATGTCTGGGGAAATTCCGGGTATATGGCACACATTATTTTCTCTCTCTGTCCATCTTCCAGAAAACAGAGCCCTGGGAGGAGGAGAAAAATGGTAGACTTCTTTTATTAAAATAAAGTTTTTCATCATTTAATATGTTGTTTTTTTTTTGGGGGGGGGGGGGGATTTGCAGTAGCAAAAATGCTACACATAGGTCTGTAGTTGATGGTAGCCAAGGTAAAGTGAATGTTGTATGCGCATTGTAAACATACAATTTAATAATAAAAAATGTTTTATATAAAAGTGGGTACTGACAAAAGGCCATAAAAACAATGCATGGACATGCACAGAACATGGGATACAGCTTGCGCGTTTCGGGGCACACCCCCGTCCTCAGAGCTAAGTTAGCTCTGAGGAAGGGGGTGCGCCCCCGAAACACGTTAGCTGTATCCTGTGTTCTGTGCATGTCAATGCATTGTTTTTAGTCCTGTTGGCACTGGCTGGTCGTTTGCTCTTTGTTTGGTGATTGGATTTGATTTTCCTTTTGGAGAAACCAATTCAGGCTTGCAACAGTGAATTTTGGAGCCTATATCCTAGGCCTACATATTGTGGCATACCTCCCTTTGCCGGGCAGCTCATGCCTCCTGGCATGGGCTAAGCTCAGCGCCCACCACAAGCACACATGGACATCCTTAGTGCCACTTCTGGCTTTCTTTTGGCCATCTGGCAAGACCTTGGCATTGTGCCATCTCTGCACCCCCCAGCAGGACACCACTTGAAGCAAAGCACACTTTGTTGCCCTTACTGTACTTTGTACCACTCTCGACCATCTATATTCCACAGCAGCCATCTGTGGTTTGCTCTCTGGATACCCAGCACCATTTGGGGATTTTTTTGGCACCCTCTGTTGAGGAATAGTCTTCTGGGGACTGGCTGAAGGACTGGACCTTCTGGCTCTGGGCTAGTCGTTGAGTGCAGAGCAGTGACCTTGCTTATCCCTTTGCCCTCTGTACAAAGGGTTTTCCTTTCTTTTTATTTTGGATGCAACTATACATGATGGTTTCAAGATACATTAAATGATATATGTTGATCTGCTGATCTGTAAACCCTGAAGAAGAGTCAATATTAGAAACGTGTCGGTATATATAACTGCGTATCTTTGATTTTGTATTCCATGTTTGTGATCATTGCATCCTGTATAATTTATGTGTACCTATCTTCCCTTTTCTTCTTTGTAATGTAGGTCTTGTTTACCTACACAAATAATAACAATCTACAATAAACATTGTTTACTTTAGCAAAATACAGTAGTCGTTTTCCCTTTAAAATCCATTAAGAGGAATCAATTCCCTATACATGCATTGTTTTTTATGGCCTTTTGTCCGTTGCATTATTTGAGTACCCACTTTTATATAAAACATTTTTACTATTAAATTATCTTTGGTAATGCACTAGGTGTGCGCGCCTTCAATTTCTGTTTTTCTTGTAGGTCCTTTCGGATTACCCCATCTGAGGAAGGCAGCATCCACCCAGTTTTGGATACCATATATACCGTATAAACCAAAACGCTATGCCCGCCATCTTCTTTTCTATCGACAAAGCAGACTTCCCCACCTCCATATTCCGTGAAACAAAGTGCAAAACTGACAGCAAAACTGGCCGCGGGCCCTCCGTTTTTTCAGCTGCCAAAGGCACCCCAAATTTTGCTGCGATGTGCTGCAACATTGACAATAAGATCGCACACACAGTGGACGAAGGAGGGCCCACGCAGAGAAAATCATCCAAGTAATGGATGACGGAATCCAGTCCAGCCACGTCCCGCACTACCCACTCTAAAAAGGAACTAACTGCTTCAAACACAGCACAAGAAACTGAACAGCCCATGGGCAAACACCTATCCACGTAATAGTGTCCCTGCCAACAACAACCCAGCAAATGAAAACTGTCGGGGTGCACGGGTAATAGCCTAAACGCCGATTCCACATCGGCCTTAGCCATTAATGCCCCCTGGCCGTAACGCCTAACCCACCGGACCGCTGCATCAAAAGAGGTATAAGAAACTGTGCAGGCCTCGGGTCAATGAAATCATTCACCGAACCCCCTTTCGGGAATGACAAGTGGTGAATCAATCTAAACTTATTTGGCTCCTTTTTGGGAACCACCCCTAGCGGGGACACCACCAAATCGTCTAAAGGAACCTGAGCGAATGGCCCCGCCATTCTCCCCAAAGACACCTCCTTTGTCAATTTTTCGGAGACCACCGCCGGGTGTTGTATAGCCGACTTCAAATTATTCACCATCGGGGGAACCACTGTCAATGCACATGGGATCCTAAACCCTTCCTGAAATCCAGCGCTGATCAACCTCGCTGCTGCTCTATCCGGGTACCTATTTAGGAAAGGCTGCATCCTTTCCCGCATCACTGGAGTCGTCCCTCTTGTACGCAGGCTCTCCGGCACGCTTCCCTTACTTGAAACACTTGGCAAGTGTATGCGCACCCCCGCATCCCGAACACTCGTGCTTAAATCTGCAGCCACCCCCGAACTTGCAAGAGCCCTCGTTGAACTGCCAGCATACTCCCCATTTTTTTTCGGCCGGCAGTCCCGAGGAGTGGCTACCCCGCCCCCCCCCCCAAAGGACTGTGGCGGGGCCTTTGCCGACACCATTAGCCTCATCCAGAGGCTAATATCCTTATGGTCCCAACGCAGGGCCGGGCGGACTGCCCTGCGCTGTCGGAACTGCTCATCATAGCGCAGCCAGGCCGAGCCCCCATAAACCCGATACGCCTCCCCAATGGCGTCCATGTAACAAAATAACGCTGAACAATGTTCGGGGTTCTTCTCACCGACGACACTTGAAAAGATAGCGAAGGCTTGCAGCCAATTTGCAAATGTATGCGGAATCAGGCGGTAACGTAGTTTCTCTTCATCCTTTCTTCGTATCGTCCGGCTTGACCCTGTCCAGGTTAAACTTCTCAAGAGGCAACAGGGAGAAAATCTCCACATATTCCCCTTTCCAAATATTTTCCTGGATCTTCTGCTTCAGATGGGCTCCCAACGGTCCCTCGAAGCACACATAAACTTTGCAGGGAGGCGCATCCGCTATCCTCACAATGTCGGCTCCGTGGACATTGACACAGACGCACTCACCTTGTCCATGGCCTTCCGCCGCAGCCTTGACCGGTGACGTCACCGTATCCGATTGGCCCTGCTCTCCTCCTGCGACCGGCACCGGGACCACTCCGGCTTGCCCCCGCCGCCAGGGCCACCTACCGGTGTTTTTACCTGGCCACCCTCGAAAACAGCCCACCAAAACCCGCAGGCCATCTAGCAAAGCGTGCAACTGACCCCCGGATCCCGTGCCAGTATCCCCACTCTCCACCCGTGGTTGGACAGAACCTGCCAACAGCGGAGCGGGAGGTACCGTCTCCCCCCGCTACAGAAGCCACACCAAATAAACTCTTCAAAACATTGTCAAAATCAACATTGTCATGGGGCTGACTGGGCACCGCTCCAACAGCCGCTGAGCCGACCTCCCCTGCCGCGTGCTGACCTCCGGGCTCCTCCTCTTCCGACAATTCGCCCTTAGACCGACTCCCTCCATCTTGGTCCTCGAGAAGCGGCAACCCCCCTGGAGAGGGGCTCCTGGATCCCGTGCGCCTCCACTGCATGCCGTCCTCCCACCTCCGCTAACACGCCCGCGACCTGCCTTTGGATCCAATTGGGCCCCCGGGATGCCGCCTGTCTATTGTTCTCCCAAAAGGTAGGAAATCCGAGCATCGCCATTTTAGACCCAGGATATTCAACTGCTCTGCAGCCATTAACAATGCTTGTGCATTCTCGGAATTGATGGATACTGCATTGGTGTAGATATACTGGAGGACAAAGCTCATTATGTCTGGGGAAATTCCGGGTATATGGCACACATTATTTTCTCTCTCTGTCCATCTTCCAGAAAACAGAGCCCTGGGAGGAGGAGAAAAATATTAGACTTCTTTTATTAAAATAAAGTTTTTCATCATTTAATATGTTGGTTTTTTTTGGGGGGGGGGGATTTGCAGTAGCAAAAATGCTACACATAGGTCTGTAGTTGATGGTAGCCAAGGTAAAGTGAATGTTGTATGCGCATTGTAAACATACAATTTAATAATAAAAAATGTTTTATATAAAAGTAGGTACTGACAAAAGGCCATAAAAACAATGCATGGACATGCACAGAACATGGGATACAGCTTGCGCGTTTCGGGGCACACCCCCCGTCCTCAGAGCTAAGTTAGCTCTGAGGAAGGGGGTGCGCCCCCGAAACACGTTAGCTGTACCCTGTGTTCTGTGCATGTCAATGCATTGTTTTTAATCCTGTTGGCACTGGCTGGTCGTTTGTTCTTTGTTTGGTGATTGGATTTGATTTCCTTTTTGGAGAAACCAATTCAGGCTTGCAACAGTGCATTTTGGAGCCTATATCCTAGGCCTCCATATTGTGGCATACCTCCCTTTGCAGGGCAGCTCATGCCTCCTGGCATGGGTAGCTCAGCGCCCACCACCCACCACAAGCACACAAGGACATCCTTAGTGCCACCTCTGGCTTTCTTTTGGCCATCTGCAAAGACCTTGGCATTGTGCCATCTCTGCACCCCCCAGCAGGACACCACTTGAAGCAAAGCACACTTTGTTGCCCTTACTGTACTTTGTACCACTCTCGACCATCTATATTCCACAGCAGCCATCTGTGGTTTGCTCTCTGGATACCCACTACCATTTGGGGATTTTTTTGGCACCCTCTGTTGAGGAATAATCTTCTGGGGACTGGCTGAAGGACTGGACCTTCTGGATCTGGGCTAGTCGTTGAGTGCGGAGCAGTGACCTTGCTTATCCCTTTGCCCTCTGTACAAAGGGTTTTCCTTTCTTTTTATTTTGGATGCAACTATACATGATGGTTTCAAGATACATTACATGATATATGTTGATCTGCTGATCTGTAAACCCTGAAGAAGAGTCAATATTAGAAATGTGTCGGTATATATAACTGCGTATCTTTGATTTTGTATTCCATGTTTGTGATCATTTCATCCTGTATAATTTATGTGTACCTATCTTCCCTTTTCTTCTTTGTAATGTAGGTCTTGTTTACCTACACAAATAATAACAATCTACAATAAACATTGTTTACTTTAGCAAAATACAGTAGTCGTTTTCCCTTTAAAATCCATTAAGAGGAATCAATTCCCTATACATGCATTGTTTTTATGGCCTTTTGTCCGTTGCATTTTGTGAGTACCCACTTTTATATAAAACATTTTTACTATTAAATTATCTTTGGTAATGCACTAGGTGTGCGTGCCTTCCATTTCTGTTTTTCTTGTAGGTCCTTTCGGATTACCCCATCTGAGGAAGGCAGCATCCACCCAGTTTTGGATACCATATATACCGTATAAACCAAAACGCTATGCCCGCCATCTTCTTTTCTATCGACGAAGCAGACTTCCCCGCCTCCATATTCCGTGAAACAAAGTGCAAAACTAACAGCCAAAAATCTGTCTCGCCCCTACTGACCTCCGCCTCCAAAATTAACTCTAACCACTCCTGCCATACCTTTTGATACGCCGACCACGTGGACATACTCACTGACTGTTGTATCCACCTCGCGCCGATTCCAACGCCAAATCCCAGATCCAGTCCGGGCATGGTACTCCTTCCTTTTTCGCCTCCGTCCCCAGCGCTCTGAACTTGTCCCACTGGAAGAGAGACAAAGAATCAGCTAGGGTGTTGTCCACTCCCGGAATATGCACAGCATAGAGAAAGACATTCAATTGCAAGCAGCACAACACCAACTGTCGCATCAAGCGTATGACAGGTTGTGAAGACGCTGACATGCTATTGATAACCTGCACTACGCCCATATTGTCGCAATTCAACCGCAGTTTCAGGTTTCGCAAGCCTGCCCCCACAATTCTAAAGCCAGCACTACCGGAAAAAGTTCCAACAGTACCAAGTTCCGTAAAAAAAACGCTATAACTCACGATTGTGGCCACGTCGCGGCACTCCAATTGCCTTGGAAAAACGCTCCGTATCCCGTAGATCCCACGGCGTCCGTAACCAACTCCACATCGAAGTTGCTCACCGGGCCTGACATCCACACCGACCTGCCGTTGTACTCGGAAAGGAACTGATACCAAACCCGGAGATCCTCCCTATGTTCCTTATTCAGACGGATAACGTGCACAGGAGCCCTTACCCCTGCTGTAGCGGCCGACAGCTGATGACAAAAAACCCTTCCCATGGGAATGATACGGCAAGCAAAGTTCAATTTTCCCAGCAGGGACTGCAACATGCGTAACTGAACCTTCTTACAACCATGAACTGCCCTAATCTCCGCCTGCAAATCCCTGAGCTTCCCTTCCGGCAACCTGCACTGCATGGCCACAGAGTCAATCACAATACCCAGGAAATTCAGCTCCGTCCACGGGCCCTCCATTTTTTCAGCTGCCAAAGGCACCCCAAATTTTGCAGCGGTGTGCTGCAATGTTTACAATAAGATCGCACACACAGTGGATGAAGGAGGGCCCACGCAGACAAAATCATCCAAGTAATGGATGACGGAATCCAATCCAGCCACGTCCCGCACTACTCACTTTAAAAAGAAACTAAATGCTTCAAACACAGCACAAGAAACTGAACAGCCCATGGGCAAACACCTATCCACGTAATAGTGTCCCTGCCAACAACAACCCAGCAAATGAAAACTGTCGGGGTGCACGGGTAATAGCCTAAATGCCGATTCCACATCGGCCTTAGCCATTAATGCCCCCTGGCCGTAACGCCTAGCCCACCGGACCGCTGCATCAAAAGAGGTATAAGAAACTGTGCAGGCCTCGGGTCGATTAAATCATTCACGGAACCCCCTTTTGGGAATGACAAGTGGCGAATCAATCTAAACTTATTTGGCTCCTTTTTGGGAACCACCCCTAGCGGGGACACCATCCGATCGTCTAGAGGAACGTGAGCGAATGGCCCCGCCATTCTCCCCAAAGACACCTCCTCTGCTAATTTTTCGGAGACCACCGCCGGGTGTTGTATAGCCGACTTCAAATTATTCGCCATCGGGGGAACGACTGTCAATACACATGGGATCCTAAACCCTTCCTGAAATCCAGCGCTGATCAACCTCGCTGCCGCTCTATCCGGGTACCTATTTAGGAAAGGCTGCATACTTTCCCGCATCACTGGAGTCATCCCTCTTGTACGCAGGCTCTCCGGCACGCTTCCCTTTCTTGAAACACTTGGCGAGTGTATGCGCACCCCCGCATCCCGAACACTCGTGCTTAAATCTGCAGCCACCACCGAACTTGCAAGAGCCCTCGTTGAACTGCCAGCATACTCCCCATTTTTTTCCGGCCGGCAGTCCCGAGGAGTGGCTACCCCCGGTCCCCCCTTGAAAGGACTGTGGCGGGGCCTTTGCCGACGCCAATTTCCTCATCCAGAGGCTAATATCCTTATGGTCCCAACGCAGGGCCGGGCGGACCACCCTGCGCTGTCAGAACTGCTCGTCTTAGCGCAGCCAGGACGAGCCCCAATAAACCCGATACGCCTCCCTAATGGCGTCCATGTAACAAAATAACGCCGAACAATGTTCGGGGTTCTTCTCACCGACGACACTTGCAAAGATAGCGAAGGCTTGCAGCCAATTTGCAAATGTACGTGGAATCAGGCGGTAACGTAGTTTCTCTTCATCCTCTTTCTTCGTATCGTCCGGCTTGACCCTGTCCAGGTTAAACTTCTCAAGAGGCAACGGAGAAAATCTCCACATGTTCCCCTTTCCAAATTTTTTCCCGGATCTCCTGCTTCAGGTGGGCTCCCAACGGTCCCTCGAAGCACACATACACTTCGCAGGGAGCCGCATCCGCTATCCTCACAATGTCGGCTCTCCCTGTCGGCTCCGTGGACATTGACACAGACGCACTCACCTTGTCCATGGCCTTCCGCCGCAGCCTTGACCGGTGACGTCACCGTATCCGATTGGCCCTGCTCTCCTCCTGCGACCGGCACTGGGACCACTCCGGCCTTGCCCCCGCCACCAGGGCCACCTACCGGTGTTTTTACCTGGCCACCCTCGAAAACAGCCCACCAAAACCCGCAGGCCATCTAGCAAGGCCTGCAACTGACCCCCGGATCCCGTGCCAGTATCCCCACTCTCCACCCGCGGTTGGACAGAACCTGCCAACAGCGGAGCGGGAGGTACCGTCTCCCCCCGCTACAGAAGCCACACCAAATAAACTCTTCAAAACATTGTCAAAATCAACATTGTCATGGGACTTACCGGGCTGACTGGGCACCGCTCCAACAGCTGCTGAGCCGACCTCCCCTGCCGCGTGCTGACCTCCGGGCTCCTCCTCTTCTGACAATTCGCCCTTAGACCGACTCCCTCCATCTTGGTCCTCGAGAAGCGGCAACCCCCCTGGAGAGGGGCTCCTGGATCCCGTGCGCCTCCACTGCATGCCGTCCTCCCACCTCCGCCAACACGCCCATGACCTGCCTTTGGATCCATTCGGGCCCCCGGGATGCTGCCTGTCTATTGTTCTCCCAAAAGGTAGGAAATCCGAGCATCGCCATTTTAGACCCAGGATATTCAACTGCTCTGCAGCCATTAACAATGCTTGTGCATTCTCGGAATTGATGGATACTGCATTGGTGTAGATATACTGGAGGACCAAGCTCATTATGTCTGGGGAAATTCCGGGTATATGGCACACATTATTTTCTCTCTCTGTCCATCTTCCAGAAAACAGAGCCCTGGGAGGAGGAGAAAAATGGTAGACTTCTTTTATTAAAATAAAGTTTTTCATCATTTAATATGTTGTTTTTTTTTTGGGGGGGGGGGGGGGGGATTTGCAGTAGCAAAAATGCTACACATAGGTCTGTAGTTGATGGTAGCCAAGGTAAAGTGAATGTTGTATGCGCATTGTAAACATACAATTTAATAATAAAAAATGTTTTATATAAAAGTGGGTACTGACAAAAGGCCATAAAAACAATGCATGGACATGCACAGAACATGGGATACAGCTTGCGCGTTTCGGGGCACACCCCCGTCCTCAGAGCTAAGTTAGCTCTGAGGAAGGGGGTGCGCCCCCGAAACACGTTAGCTGTATCCTGTGTTCTGTGCATGTCAATGCATTGTTTTTAGTCCTGTTGGCACTGGCTGGTCGTTTGCTCTTTGTTTGGTGATTGGATTTGATTTTCCTTTTGGAGAAACCAATTCAGGCTTGCAACAGTGAATTTTGGAGCCTATATCCTAGGCCTACATATTGTGGCATACCTCCCTTTGCCGGGCAGCTCATGCCTCCTGGCATGGGCTAAGCTCAGCGCCCACCACAAGCACACATGGACATCCTTAGTGCCACCTCTGGCTTTCTTTTGGCCATCTGGCAAGACCTTGGCATTGTGCCATCTCTGCACCCCCCAGCAGGACACCACTTGAAGCAAAGCACACTTTGTTGCCCTTACTGTACTTTGTACCACTCTCGACCATCTATATTCCACAGCAGCCATCTGTGGTTTGCTCTCTGGATACCCAGCACCATTTGGGGATTTTTTTGGCACCCTCTGTTGAGGAATAGTCTTCTGGGGACTGGCTGAAGGACTGGACCTTCTGGCTCTGGGCTAGTCGTTGAGTGCAGAGCAGTGACCTTGCTTATCCCTTTGCCCTCTGTACAAAGGGTTTTCCTTTCTTTTTATTTTGGATGCAACTATACATGATGGTTTCAAGATACATTAAATGATATATGTTGATCTGCTGATCTGTAAACCCTGAAGAAGAGTCAATATTAGAAACGTGTCGGTATATATAACTGCGTATCTTTGATTTTGTATTCCATGTTTATGATCATTGCATCCTGTATAATTTATGTGTACCTATCTTCCCTTTTCTTCTTTGTAATGTAGGTCTTGTTTACCTACACAAATAATAACAATCTACAATAAACATTGTTTACTTTAGCAAAATACAGTAGTCGTTTTCCCTTTAAAATCCATTAAGAGGAATCAATTCCCTATACATGCATTGTTTTTTATGGCCTTTTGTCCGTTGCATTATTTGAGTACCCACTTTTATATAAAACATTTTTACTATTAAATTATCTTTGGTAATGCACTAGGTGTGCGCGCCTTCAATTTCTGTTTTTCTTGTAGGTCCTTTCGGATTACCCCATCTGAGGAAGGCAGCATCCACCCAGTTTTGGATACCATATATACCGTATAAACCAAAACGCTATGCCCGCCATCTTCTTTTCTATCGACAAAGCAGACTTCCCCACCTCCATATTCCGTGAAACAAAGTGCAAAACTGACAGCAAAACTGGCCGCGGGCCCTCCGTTTTTTCAGCTGCCAAAGGCACCCCAAATTTTGCTGCGATGTGCTGCAACATTGACAATAAGATCGCACACACAGTGGACGAAGGAGGGCCCACGCAGAGAAAATCATCCAAGTAATGGATGACGGAATCCAGTCCAGCCACGTCCCGCACTACCCACTCTAAAAAGGAACTAACTGCTTCAAACACAGCACAAGAAACTGAACAGCCCATGGGCAAACACCTATCCACGTAATAGTGTCCCTGCCAACAACAACCCAGCAAATGAAAACTGTCGGGGTGCACGGGTAATAGCCTAAACGCCGATTCCACATCGGCCTTAGCCATTAATGCCCCCTGGCCGTAACGCCTAACCCACCGGACCGCTGCATCAAAAGAGGTATAAGAAACTGTGCAGGCCTCGGGTCAATGAAATCATTCACCGAACCCCCTTTCGGGAATGACAAGTGGTGAATCAATCTAAACTTATTTGGCTCCTTTTTGGGAACCACCCCTAGCGGGGACACCACCAAATCGTCTAAAGGAACCTGAGCGAATGGCCCCGCCATTCTCCCCAAAGACACCTCCTTTGTCAATTTTTCGGAGACCACCGCCGGGTGTTGTATAGCCGACTTCAAATTATTCACCATCGGGGGAACCACTGTCAATGCACATGGGATCCTAAACCCTTCCTGAAATCCAGCGCTGATCAACCTCGCTGCTGCTCTATCCGGGTACCTATTTAGGAAAGGCTGCATCCTTTCCCGCATCACTGGAGTCGTCCCTCTTGTACGCAGGCTCTCCGGCACGCTTCCCTTACTTGAAACACTTGGCAAGTGTATGCGCACCCCCGCATCCCGAACACTCGTGCTTAAATCTGCAGCCACCCCCGAACTTGCAAGAGCCCTCGTTGAACTGCCAGCATACTCCCCATTTTTTTTCGGCCGGCAGTCCCGAGGAGTGGCTACCCCGCCCCCCCCCCCCCCCCGAAAGGACTGTGGCGGGGCCTTTGCCGACACCATTAGCCTCATCCAGAGGCTAATATCCTTATGGTCCCAACGCAGGGCCGGGCGGACTGCCCTGCGCTGTCGGAACTGCTCATCATAGCGCAGCCAGGCCGAGCCCCCATAAACCCGATACGCCTCCCCAATGGCGTCCATGTAACAAAATAACGCTGAACAATGTTCGGGGTTCTTCTCACCGACGACACTTGAAAAGATAGCGAAGGCTTGCAGCCAATTTGCAAATGTATGCGGAATCAGGCGGTAACGTAGTTTCTCTTCATCCTCTTTCTTCGTATCGTCCGGCTTGACCCTGTCCAGGTTAAACTTCTCAAGAGGCAACAGGGAGAAAATCTCCACATATTCCCCTTTCCAAATATTTTCCTGGATCTTCTGCTTCAGATGGGCTCCCAACGGTCCCTCGAAGCACACATAAACTTTGCAGGGAGGCGCATCCGCTATCCTCACAATGTCGGCTCCGTGGACATTGACACAGACGCACTCACCTTGTCCATGGCCTTCCGCCGCAGCCTTGACCGGTGACGTCACCGTATCCGATTGGCCCTGCTCTCCTCCTGCGACCGGCACCGGGACCACTCCGGCTTGCCCCCGCCGCCAGGGCCACCTACCGGTGTTTTTACCTGGCCACCCTCGAAAACAGCCCACCAAAACCCGCAGGCCATCTAGCAAAGCGTGCAACTGACCCCCGGATCCCGTGCCAGTATCCCCACTCTCCACCCGTGGTTGGACAGAACCTGCCAACAGCGGAGCGGGAGGTACCGTCTCCCCCCGCTACAGAAGCCACACCAAATAAACTCTTCAAAACATTGTCAAAATCAACATTGTCATGGGGCTGACTGGGCACCGCTCCAACAGCCGCTGAGCCGACCTCCCCTGCCGCGTGCTGACCTCCGGGCTCCTCCTCTTCCGACAATTCGCCCTTAGACCGACTCCCTCCATCTTGGTCCTCGAGAAGCGGCAACCCCCCTGGAGAGGGGCTCCTGGATCCCGTGCGCCTCCACTGCATGCCGTCCTCCCACCTCCGCTAACACGCCCGCGACCTGCCTTTGGATCCAATTGGGCCCCCGGGATGCCGCCTGTCTATTGTTCTCCCAAAAGGTAGGAAATCCGAGCATCGCCATTTTAGACCCAGGATATTCAACTGCTCTGCAGCCATTAACAATGCTTGTGCATTCTCGGAATTGATGGATACTGCATTGGTGTAGATATACTGGAGGACAAAGCTCATTATGTCTGGGGAAATTCCGGGTATATGGCACACATTATTTTCTCTCTCTGTCCATCTTCCAGAAAACAGAGCCCTGGGAGGAGGAGAAAAATATTAGACTTCTTTTATTAAAATAAAGTTTTTCATCATTTAATATGTTGGTTTTTTTTGGGGGGGGGGGATTTGCAGTAGCAAAAATGCTACACATAGGTCTGTAGTTGATGGTAGCCAAGGTAAAGTGAATGTTGTATGCGCATTGTAAACATACAATTTAATAATAAAAAATGTTTTATATAAAAGTAGGTACTGACAAAAGGCCATAAAAACAATGCATGGACATGCACAGAACATGGGATACAGCTTGCGCGTTTCGGGGCACACCCCCCGTCCTCAGAGCTAAGTTAGCTCTGAGGAAGGGGGTGCGCCCCCGAAACACGTTAGCTGTACCCTGTGTTCTGTGCATGTCAATGCATTGTTTTTAATCCTGTTGGCACTGGCTGGTCGTTTGTTCTTTGTTTGGTGATTGGATTTGATTTCCTTTTTGGAGAAACCAATTCAGGCTTGCAACAGTGCATTTTGGAGCCTATATCCTAGGCCTCCATATTGTGGCATACCTCCCTTTGCAGGGCAGCTCATGCCTCCTGGCATGGGTAGCTCAGCGCCCACCACCCACCACAAGCACACAAGGACATCCTTAGTGCCACCTCTGGCTTTCTTTTGGCCATCTGCAAAGACCTTGGCATTGTGCCATCTCTGCACCCCCCAGCAGGACACCACTTGAAGCAAAGCACACTTTGTTGCCCTTACTGTACTTTGTACCACTCTCGACCATCTATATTCCACAGCAGCCATCTGTGGTTTGCTCTCTGGATACCCACTACCATTTGGGGATTTTTTTGGCACCCTCTGTTGAGGAATAATCTTCTGGGGACTGGCTGAAGGACTGGACCTTCTGGATCTGGGCTAGTCGTTGAGTGCGGAGCAGTGACCTTGCTTATCCCTTTGCCCTCTGTACAAAGGGTTTTCCTTTCTTTTTATTTTGGATGCAACTATACATGATGGTTTCAAGATACATTACATGATATATGTTGATCTGCTGATCTGTAAACCCTGAAGAAGAGTCAATATTAGAAATGTGTCGGTATATATAACTGCGTATCTATGATTTTGTATTCCATGTTTGTGATCATTTCATCCTGTATAATTTATGTGTACCTATCTTCCCTTTTCTTCTTTGTAATGTAGGTCTTGTTTACCTACACAAATAATAACAATCTACAATAAACATTGTTTACTTTAGCAAAATACAGTAGTCGTTTTCCCTTTAAAATCCATTAAGAGGAATCAATTCCCTATACATGCATTGTTTTTATGGCCTTTTGTCCGTTGCATTTTGTGAGTACCCACTTTTATATAAAACATTTTTACTATTAAATTATCTTTGGTAATGCACTAGGTGTGCGTGCCTTCCATTTCTGTTTTTCTTGTAGGTCCTTTCGGATTACCCCATCTGAGGAAGGCAGCATCCACCCAGTTTTGGATACCATATATACCGTATAAACCAAAACGCTATGCCCGCCATCTTCTTTTCTATCGACGAAGCAGACTTCCCCGCCTCCATATTCCGTGAAACAAAGTGCAAAACTAACAGCCAAAAATCTGTCTCGCCCCTACTGACCTCCGCCTCCAAAATTAACTCTAACCACTCCTGCCATACCTTTTGATACGCCGACCACGTGGACATACTCACTGACTGTTGTATCCACCTCGCGCCGATTCCAACGCCAAATCCCAGATCCAGTCCGGGCATGGTACTCCTTCCTTTTTCGCCTCCGTCCCCAGCGCTCTGAACTTGTCCCACTGGAAGAGAGACAAAGAATCAGCTAGGGTGTTGTCCACTCCCGGAATATGCACAGCATAGAGAAAGACATTCAATTGCAAGCAGCACAACACCAACTGTCGCATCAAGCGTATGACAGGTTGTGAAGACGCTGACATGCTATTGATAACCTGCACTACGCCCATATTGTCGCAATTCAACCGCAGTTTCAGGTTTCGCAAGCCTGCCCCCACAATTCTAAAGCCAGCACTACCGGAAAAAGTTCCAACAGTACCAAGTTCCGTAAAAAAAACGCTATAACTCACGATTGTGGCCACGTCGCGGCACTCCAATTGCCTTGGAAAAACGCTCCGTATCCCGTAGATCCCACGGCGTCCGTAACCAACTCCACATCGAAGTTGCTCACCGGGCCTGACATCCACACCGACCTGCCGTTGTACTCGGAAAGGAACTGATACCAAACCCGGAGATCCTCCCTATGTTCCTTATTCAGACGGATAACGTGCACAGGAGCCCTTACCCCTGCTGTAGCGGCCGACAGCTGATGACAAAAAACCCTTCCCATGGGAATGATACGGCAAGCAAAGTTCAATTTTCCCAGCAGGGACTGCAACATGCGTAACTGAACCTTCTTACAACCATGAACTGCCCTAATCTCCGCCTGCAAATCCCTGAGCTTCCCTTCCGGCAACCTGCACTGCATGGCCACAGAGTCAATCACAATACCCAGGAAATTCAGCTCCGTCCACGGGCCCTCCATTTTTTCAGCTGCCAAAGGCACCCCAAATTTTGCAGCGGTGTGCTGCAATGTTTACAATAAGATCGCACACACAGTGGATGAAGGAGGGCCCACGCAGACAAAATCATCCAAGTAATGGATGACGGAATCCAATCCAGCCACGTCCCGCACTACTCACTTTAAAAAGAAACTAAATGCTTCAAACACAGCACAAGAAACTGAACAGCCCATGGGCAAACACCTATCCACGTAATAGTGTCCCTGCCAACAACAACCCAGCAAATGAAAACTGTCGGGGTGCACGGGTAATAGCCTAAATGCCGATTCCACATCGGCCTTAGCCATTAATGCCCCCTGGCCGTAACGCCTAGCCCACCGGACCGCTGCATCAAAAGAGGTATAAGAAACTGTGCAGGCCTCGGGTCGATTAAATCATTCACGGAACCCCCTTTTGGGAATGACAAGTGGCGAATCAATCTAAACTTATTTGGCTCCTTTTTGGGAACCACCCCTAGCGGGGACACCATCCGATCGTCTAGAGGAACGTGAGCGAATGGCCCCGCCATTCTCCCCAAAGACACCTCCTCTGCTAATTTTTCGGAGACCACCGCCGGGTGTTGTATAGCCGACTTCAAATTATTCGCCATCGGGGGAACGACTGTCAATACACATGGGATCCTAAACCCTTCCTGAAATCCAGCGCTGATCAACCTCGCTGCCGCTCTATCCGGGTACCTATTTAGGAAAGGCTGCATACTTTCCCGCATCACTGGAGTCATCCCTCTTGTACGCAGGCTCTCCGGCACGCTTCCCTTTCTTGAAACACTTGGCGAGTGTATGCGCACCCCCGCATCCCGAACACTCGTGCTTAAATCTGCAGCCACCACCGAACTTGCAAGAGCCCTCGTTGAACTGCCAGCATACTCCCCATTTTTTTCCGGCCGGCAGTCCCGAGGAGTGGCTACCCCCGGTCCCCCCTTGAAAGGACTGTGGCGGGGCCTTTGCCGACGCCAATTTCCTCATCCAGAGTCTAATATCCTTATGGTCCCAACGCAGGGCCGGGCGGACCACCCTGCGCTGTCAGAACTGCTCGTCATAGCGCAGCCAGGACGAGCCCCAATAAACCCGATACGCCTCCCTAATGGCGTCCATGTAACAAAATAACGCCGAACAATGTTCGGGGTTCTTCTCACCGACGACACTTGCAAAGATAGCGAAGGCTTGCAGCCAATTTGCAAATGTACGTGGAATCAGGCGGTAACGTAGTTTCTCTTCATCCTCTTTCTTCGTATCGTCCGGCTTGACCCTGTCCAGGTTAAACTTCTCAAGAGGCAACGGAGAAAATCTCCACATATTCCCCTTTCCAAATTTTTTCCCGGATCTCCTGCTTCAGGTGGGCTCCCAACGGTCCCTCGAAGCACACATACACTTCGCAGGGAGCCGCATCCGCTATCCTCACAATGTCGGCTCTCCCTGTCGGCTCCGTGGACATTGACACAGACGCACTCACCTTGTCCATGGCCTTCCGCCGCAGCCTTGACCGGTGACGTCACCGTATCCGATTGGCCCTGCTCTCCTCCTGCGACCGGCACTGGGACCACTCCGGCCTTGCCCCCGCCACCAGGGCCACCTACCGGTGTTTTTACCTGGCCACCCTCGAAAACAGCCCACCAAAACCCGCAGGCCATCTAGCAAGGCCTGCAACTGACCCCCGGATCCCGTGCCAGTATCCCCACTCTCCACCCGCGGTTGGACAGAACCTGCCAACAGCGGAGCGGGAGGTACCGTCTCCCCCCGCTACAGAAGCCACACCAAATAAAAACTCTTCAAAACATTGTCAAAATCAACATTGTCATGGGACTTACCGGGCTGACTGGGCACCGCTCCAACAGCTGCTGAGCCGACCTCCCCTGCCGCGTGCTGACCTCCGGGCTCCTCCTCTTCTGACAATTCGCCCTTAGACCGACTCCCTCCATCTTGGTCCTCGAGAAGCGGCAACCCCCCTGGAGAGGGGCTCCTGGATCCCGTGCGCCTCCACTGCATGCCGTCCTCCCACCTCCGCCAACACGCCCATGACCTGCCTTTGGATCCATTCGGGCCCCCGGGATGCTGCCTGTCTATTGTTCTCCCAAAAGGTAGGAAATCCGAGCATCGCCATTTTAGACCCAGGATATTCAACTGCTCTGCAGCCATTAACAATGCTTGTGCATTCTCGGAATTGATGGATACTGCATTGGTGTAGATATACTGGAGGACCAAGCTCATTATGTCTGGGGAAATTCCGGGTATATGGCACACATTATTTTCTCTCTCTGTCCATCTTCCAGAAAACAGAGCCCTGGGAGGAGGAGAAAAATGGTAGACTTCTTTTATTAAAATAAAGTTTTTCATCATTTAATATGTTGTTGTTTTTTTGGGGGGGGGGGGGGATTTGCAGTAGCAAAAATGCTACACATAGGTCTGTAGTTGATGGTAGCCAAGGTAAAGTGAATGTTGTATGCGCATTGTAAACATACAATTTAATAATAAAAAATGTTTTATATAAAAGTGGGTACTGACAAAAGGCCATAAAAACAATGCATGGACATGCACAGAACATGGGATACAGCTTGCGCGTTTCGGGGCACACCCCCGTCCTCAGAGCTAAGTTAGCTCTGAGGAAGGGGGTGCGCCCCCGAAACACGTTAGCTGTATCCTGTGTTCTGTGCATGTCAATGCATTGTTTTTAGTCCTGTTGGCACTGGCTGGTCGTTTGCTCTTTGTTTGGTGATTGGATTTGATTTTCCTTTTGGAGAAACCAATTCAGGCTTGCAACAGTGAATTTTGGAGCCTATATCCTAGGCCTACATATTGTGGCATACCTCCCTTTGCCGGGCAGCTCATGCCTCCTGGCATGGGCTAAGCTCAGCGCCCACCACAAGCACACATGGACATCCTTAGTGCCACCTCTGGCTTTCTTTTGGCCATCTGGCAAGACCTTGGCATTGTGCCATCTCTGCACCCCCCAGCAGGACACCACTTGAAGCAAAGCACACTTTGTTGCCCTTACTGTACTTTGTACCACTCTCGACCATCTATATTCCACAGCAGCCATCTGTGGTTTGCTCTCTGGATACCCAGCACCATTTGGGGATTTTTTTGGCGCCCTCTGTTGAGGAATAGTCTTCTGGGGACTGGCTGAAGGACTGGACCTTCTGGCTCTGGGCTAGTCGTTGAGTGCAGAGCAGTGACCTTGCTTATCCCTTTGCCCTCTGTACAAAGGGTTTTCCTTTCTTTTTATTTTGGATGCAACTATACATGATGGTTTCAAGATACATTAAATGATATATGTTGATCTGCTGATCTGTAAACCCTGAAGAAGAGTCAATATTAGAAACGTGTCGGTATATATAACTGCGTATCTTTGATTTTGTATTCCATGTTTGTGATCATTGCATCCTGTATAATTTATGTGTACCTATCTTCCCTTTTCTTCTTTGTAATGTAGGTCTTGTTTACCTACACAAATAATAACAATCTACAATAAACATTGTTTACTTTAGCAAAATACAGTAGTCGTTTTCCCTTTAAAATCCATTAAGAGGAATCAATTCCCTATACATGCATTGTTTTTTATGGCCTTTTGTCCGTTGCATTATTTGAGTACCCACTTTTATATAAAACATTTTTACTATTAAATTATCTTTGGTAATGCACTAGGTGTGCGCGCCTTCAATTTCTGTTTTTCTTGTAGGTCCTTTCGGATTACCCCATCTGAGGAAGGCAGCATCCACCCAGTTTTGGATACCATATATACCGTATAAACCAAAACGCTATGCCCGCCATCTTCTTTTCTATCGACAAAGCAGACTTCCCCACCTCCATATTCCGTGAAACAAAGTGCAAAACTGACAGCAAAACTGGCCGCGGGCCCTCCGTTTTTTCAGCTGCCAAAGGCACCCCAAATTTTGCTGCGATGTGCTGCAACATTGACAATAAGATCGCACACACAGTGGACGAAGGAGGGCCCACGCAGAGAAAATCATCCAAGTAATGGATGACGGAATCCAGTCCAGCCACGTCCCGCACTACCCACTCTAAAAAGGAACTAACTGCTTCAAACACAGCACAAGAAACTGAACAGCCCATGGGCAAACACCTATCCACGTAATAGTGTCCCTGCCAACAACAACCCAGCAAATGAAAACTGTCGGGGTGCACGGGTAATAGCCTAAACGCCGATTCCACATCGGCCTTAGCCATTAATGCCCCCTGGCCGTAACGCCTAACCCACCGGACCGCTGCATCAAAAGAGGTATAAGAAACTGTGCAGGCCTCGGGTCAATGAAATCATTCACCGAACCCCCTTTCGGGAATGACAAGTGGTGAATCAATCTAAACTTATTTGGCTCCTTTTTGGGAACCACCCCTAGCGGGGACACCACCAAATCGTCTAAAGGAACCTGAGCGAATGGCCCCGCCATTCTCCCCAAAGACACCTCCTTTGTCAATTTTTCGGAGACCACCGCCGGGTGTTGTATAGCCGACTTCAAATTATTCACCATCGGGGGAACCACTGTCAATGCACATGGGATCCTAAACCCTTCCTGAAATCCAGCGCTGATCAACCTCGCTGCTGCTCTATCCGGGTACCTATTTAGGAAAGGCTGCATCCTTTCCCGCATCACTGGAGTCGTCCCTCTTGTACGCAGGCTCTCCGGCACGCTTCCCTTACTTGAAACACTTGGCAAGTGTATGCGCACCCCCGCATCCCGAACACTCGTGCTTAAATCTGCAGCCACCCCCGAACTTGCAAGAGCCCTCGTTGAACTGCCAGCATACTCCCCATTTTTTTTCGGCCGGCAGTCCCGAGGAGTGGCTACCCCGCCCCCCCCCCAAAGGACTGTGGCGGGGCCTTTGCCGACACCATTAGCCTCATCCAGAGGCTAATATCCTTATGGTCCCAACGCAGGGCCGGGCGGACTGCCCTGCGCTGTCGGAACTGCTCATCATAGCGCAGCCAGGCCGAGCCCCCATAAACCCGATACGCCTCCCCAATGGCGTCCATGTAACAAAATAACGCTGAACAATGTTCGGGGTTCTTCTCACCGACGACACTTGAAAAGATAGCGAAGGCTTGCAGCCAATTTGCAAATGTATGCGGAATCAGGCGGTAACGTAGTTTCTCTTCATCCTCTTTCTTCGTATCGTCCGGCTTGACCCTGTCCAGGTTAAACTTCTCAAGAGGCAACAGGGAGAAAATCTCCACATATTCCCCTTTCCAAATATTTTCCTGGATCTTCTGCTTCAGATGGGCTCCCAACGGTCCGTCGAAGCACACATACACTTTGCAGGGAGCCGCATCCGCTATCCTCACAATGTCGGCTCTCCCTGTCGGCTCCGTGGACATTGACACAGACGCACTCACCTTGTCCATGGCCTTCCGCCGCAGCCTTGACCGGTGACGTCACCGTATCCGATTGGCCCTGCTCTCCTCCTGCGACCGGCACTGGGACCACGCCGGCCTTGCCCCCGCCACCAGGGCCACCTACCGGTGTTTTTACCTGGCCACCCTCGAAAACAGCCCACCAAAACCCGCAGGCCATCTAGCAAAGCGTGCAACTGACCCCCGGATCCCGTGCCAGTATCCCCACTCTCCACCCGCGGTTGGACAGAACCTGCGAACAGCGGAGCGGGAGGTACCGTCTCCCCCCGCTACAGAAGCCACACCAAATAAACTCTTCAAAACATTGTCAAAATCAACATTGTCATGGGACTTACCGGGCTGACTGGGCACCGCTCCAACAGCTGCTGAGCCGACCTCCCCTGCCGCGTGCTGACCTCCGGGCTCCTCCTCTTCCGACAATTCGCCCTTAGACCGACTCCCTCCATCTTGGTCCTCGAGAAGCGGCAACCCCCCTGGAGAGGGGCTCCTGGATCCCGTGCGCCTCCACTGCATGCCGTCCTCCCACCTCCGCCAACACGCCCACGACCTGCCTTTGGATCCATTCGGGCCCCCGGGATGCTGCCTGTCTATTGTTCTCCCAAAAGGTAGGAAATCCGAGCATCGCCATTTTAGACCCAGGATATTCAACTGCTCTGCAGCCATTAACAATGCTTGTGCATTCTCGGAATTGATGGATACTGCATTGGTGTAGATATACTGGAGGACCAAGCTCATTATGTCTGGGGAAATTCCGGGTATATGGCACACATTATTTTCTCTCTCTGTCCATCTTCCAGAAAACAGAGCCCTGGGAGGAGGAGAAAAATGGTAGACTTCTTTTATTAAAATAAAGTTTTTCATCATTTAATATGTTGTTTTTTTTTTTGGGGGGGGGGGGGGGGGGATTTGCAGTAGCAAAAATGCTACACATAGGTCTGTAGTTGATGGTAGCCAAGGTAAAGTGAATGTTGTATGCGCATTGTAAACATACAATTTAATAATAAAAAATGTTTTATATAAAAGTGGGTACTGACAAAAGGCCATAAAAACAATGCATGGACAGGCACAGAACATGGGATACAGCCTGCGCGTTTCGGGGCACGCCCCCGTCCTCAGAGCTAAGTTACCTCTGAGGAAGGGGGTGCGCCCCCGAAACACGTTAGCTGTACCCTGTGTTCTGTGCATGTCAATGCATTGTTTTTAGTCCTGTTGGCACTGGCTGGTCGTTTGTTCTTTGTTTGGTGATTGGATTTGATTTTCCTTTTGGAGAAACCAATTCAGGCTTGCAACAGTGCATTTTGGAGCCTATTTCCTAGGCCTCCATATTGTGGCATACCTCCCTTTGCAGGGCAGCTCATGCCTCCTGGCATGGGTAGCTCAGCGCCCACCACCCACCACAAGCACACAAGGACATCCTTAGTGCCACCTCTGGCTTTCTTTTGGCCATCTGGCAAGACCTTGGCATTGTGCCATCTCTGCACCCCCCAGCAGGACACCACTTGAAGCAAAGCACACTTTGTTGCCCTTACTGTACTTTGTACCACTCTCGACCATCTATATTCCACAGCAGCCATCTGTGGTTTGCTCTCTGGATACCCACTACCATTTGGGGATTTTTTTGGCACCCTCTGTTGAGGAATAGTCTTCTGGGGACTGGCTGAAGGACTGGACCTTCTGGATCTGGGCTAGTCGTTGAGTGCGGAGCAGTGACCTTGCTTATCCCTTTGCCCTCTGTACAAAGGGTTTTCCTTTCTTTTTATTTTGGATGCAACTATACATGATGGTTTCAAGATACATTACATGATATATGTTGATCTGCTGATCTGTAAACCCTGAAGAAGAGTCAAAATTAGAAATGTGTCGGTATATATAACTGCGTATCTTTGATTTTGTATTCCATGTTTGTGATCATTTCATCCTGTATAATTTATGTGTACCTATCTTCCCTTTTCTTCTTTGTAATGTAGGTCTTGTTTACCTACACAAATAATAACAATCTACAATAAACATTGTTTACTTTAGCAAAATACAGTAGTCGTTTTCCCTTTAAAATCCATTAAGAGGAATCAATTCCCTATACATGCATTGTTTTTATGGCCTTTTGTCCGTTGCATTTTGTGAGTACCCACTTTTATATAAAACATTTTTACTATTAAATTATCTTTGGTAATGCACTAGGTGTGCGTGCCTTCCATTTCTGTTTTTCTTGTAGGTCCTTTCGGATTACCCCATCTGAGGAAGGCAGCATCCACCCAGTTTTGGATACCATATATACCGTATAAACCAAAACGCTATGCCCGCCATCTTCTTTTCTATTGACGAAGCAGACTTCCCCGTCTCCATATTCCGTGAAACAAAGTACAAAACTAACAGCCGAAAATTTGTCTCGCCCCTACTAACCTCCGCCTCCAAAATGAACTCTAACCACTCCTGCCATACCTTTTGATACACCGACCACGTGGACATACTCACTGACTGTTGTATCCACCTTGCGGCGATTCCAACGCCAAATCCCAGATCCAGTCCGGGCACGGTACTCCTTCCTTTTCCGCCTCCGTCCCCAGCGCCCTGAACTTGTCCCACTGGAAGCGAGACAAAGAATCAGCTAGGGTGTTGTCCACTCCCGGAAAATGCACAACATAGAGAAAGACATTCAATTGCAAGCAGCACAAGACCAACTGTCGCATCAAGCGCATGACAGGTTGTGAAGACGCCGACATGCTATTGATAACCTGCACTACGCCCATATTGTCGCAATTCAACCGCAGTTTCAGGTTTCGGAAAGCCTGCCCCCACAATTCTAAAGCCAGCACTACTGGGAAAAGTTCCAACAGTACCAAGTTCCGTAAAAAAAGCAGCTTCAACCCACGGTTGTGGCCATGGCGCAGCACTCCAATTGCCTTGGAAAAATGCTCGGTATCCCGTAGATCCCACGGCGTCCGTAACCAACTCCACATCGAAGTTGCTCACCGGGCCTGACATCCACACCGACCTGCCGTTGTACTCGGAAAGGAACTGTGACCAAACCCGGAGATCCTCCCTATGTTCCTTATTCAGATGGATAAAGTGCGCAGGAGCCCTTACCCCTGCCATAGCGGTCGACAACAAAAAACCCTTCCCATGGGAATAATACAGCAAGCGAAGTTCAATTTTCCCAGCAGGGACTGCAACGCGTGTAACTGAACCTTCTTACAACCATGAACTGCCCTAATCTCCGCCTGCAAATCCCTGAGCTTCCCTTCCGGCAACCTGCACTCCATGGCCACAGATTCAATCACAATACCCAGGAAATTCAGCTCCGTCCGCGGGCCCTCCGTTTTTTCAGCTGCCAAAAGCACCCCAAATTTTGCCGCGATGTGTTGCAACGTTGACAATAAGATCGCACACACAGTGGACGAAGGAGGGCCCACGTAGAGAAAATCATCCAAGTAATGGATGACGGAATCCAATCCAGCCACGTCCCGCACTACCCACTCTAAAAAGGAACTAAATGCCTTAAGAAACCGTGCAGGCCTCGGGGTCGATGAAATCATTCACCGAACCCCCTTTCGGGAATGACAAGTGGTGAATCAATCTAAACCTATTCGGCTCCTTTTTGGGAACCACCCCTAGCGGGGACACCACCAAATCGTCTAAAGGAACCTGAGCGAATGGCCCCGCCATTCTCCCCAAAGACACCTCCTTTGCCAATTTTTCGGAGACCACCGCCGGGTGTTGTATAGCCGACTTCAAATTATTCGCCATCGGGGGAAACACTGTCAAGGCACATGGGATCCTAAACCCTTCCTGAAATCCAGCGCTGATCAACCTTGCCGCTGCTCTATCCGTGTACCTATTTAGGAAAGGCTGCATCCTTTCCCGCATCACTGGTGTCATCCCTCTTGTACGCAGGCTCACCGGCACGCTTCCCTTTCTTGAAACACTTGGCGAGTGTATGCGCATCCCGAACACTCGTGCTTAAATCTGCAGCCACCACCGAACTTGCAAGAGCCCTCGTTGAACTGCCAGCATACTCCCCATTTTTTTCCAGCCGGCAGTCCCAAGGAGTGGCTATCCCCGGCCCCCCCTTGAAAGGGCTGTGGCGGGGCCTTTGCCGACGCCATTAGCCTCATCCGGAGGCTAATATCCTTATAGTCCCAACGCAGGGCCAGACTGACCGCCCTGTGCTGTCGGAACTGCTCGTCATAGCGCAGCCATGCCGAGCCCCCATAAACCGGATACGCCTCCCCAATGGCGTCCATGTAACAAAATAACCCCGAACAATGTTCGGGGTTCTTCTCACCGACGATACTTGCAAAGATAGCGAAGGCTTGCAGCCAATTTGCAAATGTACGCGGAATCAGGCGGTAACGTCATTTCTCTTCATCCTCTTTCTTCGTATCGTCCGGCTTGACCCTGTCCAGGTTAAACTTCTCAAGAGGCAACAGGGAGAAAATCTCCACATATTCCCCTTTCCAAATTTTTTCCCGGATCTCCTGCTTCAGGTGGGCTCCCAGCGGTCCCTCGAAGCACACATACACTTCGCAGCGAGCTGCATCCGCGATCCTCACAATGTCGGGTCTCCTTGCTGACTCCGTGGACTCTGACACAGATGCACTCACCTTGTCCATGGCCTTCCGCCGCAGCCTTGACCGGTGACGTCACCGTTTCCGATTGGCCCTGCTCTCCTCCAGCGACCGGCACCGGGACCACCAGTGTTTTTACCTGGCCACCCTCGAAACGGCCCACCAAAACCCGCAGGCCGTCTAGCAAGTCCTGCAACTGACCCCCGGATCCCGTGCCAGTATCCCCACTCTCCACCCGCGGTTGGACAGAACCTGCCAACAGCGGAGCGGGAGGTACCTTCTTCCCCCCCCCTACAGAAGCCACACCCAATAAACTCTTCAAAACATTGGCAAAATCAACATTGTCATGGGATTTACCGGGCTGACTGGGCGCCGCTCCAACAGCCGCTGAGCCAACCTCCCCTGCCGCGAGCTGACCTCCGGGCTCCTCCTCTTCCTACAATTCGCCCTCAGACCGACTCCCTCCATCTTGGTCCTCGAGAAGCGGCAACCCCCCTGGAGAGGGGCTCCTGGATACCGTGCGCCTCCGTGCCCCGGTCCCACCGGGAATGCTGGCTGGCTCCGTTTGGCTGGTTGTATGGAAAGGTCCCCCCTCGGACTCCTGGACCCCCGGGAAGGCCCTGCCACAGCCCCTGGAGAGTACCTGGTCGGCGGCCTGGAGATCCTGCCGCATGTAGCGGCGCCATCTCCCGCACGTCCATCCTCTGCATGCCGGCCTCCGCCAACACGGCTGCGACCTGCCTTTGGATCCATTCGGGCCCCCGGGATGCCGCCGCCCTCAGCTGCTCCAACAGGGCCGTCGCATCTGCCATCTTGGAAATGTAAACAAGAAGTGAAAAAACTGCCTCCTCGTGTGCTCTTCCGTTCCGACTGCCCTCTCCTGACTCCGCCCCCTTTTTATATGGGCCGCTCCCCCTCCTCTGTTTCGCCTACTTTCTCCAAAACTCCACCCCCTAGTGTGCCACTCGACACACCGTCATGTCCGGCCCTCCCCTTCATTCCCCTTTGCTCCATTTTCGATCCGGTCCTCTCTTTATGGTAACATCACAATTTCGTCCTCCAGCCGCAGCTCATGGAATGTGGTCCAGGCCATTCTTCTAATTGTCTGTTCCAGGATTTCAGTATTGGGACAGGCGGATAGAGCCTCGAAATCCCAATCTTTTGCCAGGCCTGGAGGTCCCGCTGTGCCCTTCTGTGACATCTCTGTCTCCACTAAACTAACAATTGGCTGTACTGCTGAGCTTACCTGACATTTCAAAACTGACCAATCAGAAGCCGCTTTACTACTCTAGGTTACATTATAAAGTATTGGCACCTGGTTATTACAGACAACGCTATTGGTTGTCCTTTGCATTGATAGCAAATCATTACCAATATACAAAACATCTGTCACTTTAAAGCCGCATTAAACCCAAAAACAAACATTTATTATATTGCAGCTTTCCAAAGATGTGGGGGCTGCATTCATTTTCCGTTTTCTTTTTTTTTTTTCTTTTTTTTTTAGGTTTTTCTTTCATTTATTTTCATCTGGTGATCCAGCCAGTAAGTCTGTTGTTCTCCCAAAAGGTAGGAAATCCGAGCATCGCCATTTTAGACCCAGGATATTCAACTGCTCTGCGGCCATTAACAATACTTGTGCATTCTCGGAATTGATGGATACTGCATTGGTGTAGATATACTGGAGGACCAAGCTCATTATGTCTGGGGAAATTCCGGGTATATGGCACACATTATTTACTCACTCTGTCCATCTTCCAGAAAACAGAGCCCTGGGAGGAGGAGAAGAATTCATGTTAGTCTTCTTTTATTAAAATAAAGTTTTTCATCATTTAATATGTTGTTTTTTTGGGGGGGGATTTGCAGTAGCACAAATGCTACACATAGGTCTGTAGTTGATGGTAGCCCAGGTAAAGTGAATGTTGTATGCGCATTGTAAACATACAATTTAACCACTTGCCGCCCGCCATAAAGGCAATTGACGGCGGCAAAGTGGTTTCATAATCCTGACCGGACGTCATATGACGTGATCAGGATTATGAGCCGCTGCGCGCCCCCGGGGGCGCGCATCGCGGCGATCGTTGTTGCGGGGTGTCAGTCTGACACCCGGCAACTACGATCTCGGTAAAGAGTCTCCGACGGAGACTCTTTACCACGTGATCAGCCGTGTCCAATCACGGCTGATCACAGTGTAAATGGGAAGAGTCGGTGATCGGCTTTCCCTCACTCGCATCTGTCAGACGCGAGTAGAGGAGAGCCGATCGGCTGCTCCTCTGACAGGGGGGGTCTGTGCTGATCGATTATCAGCACAGCCCCCCCGAGGATGCCCACACTGGACCACCAGGGACACCACAAGACCACCAGGGAAAAGGTAATCCTCCCTAGACCACCAGGGATGCCAGTCAGCACAATGGGTGCCAATCAGTGCCCATAATGGATGCCAATCAGTGCCCACAATGGGCATCACTGATTGGCATGCATTATTGTTTGGCACTGATTGGCATCCATTACTATAGTATAACACCAATGCCGCCTATGAGTGCCCACCTGTGCCGCCTATGAGTGCCCACCTGTGCCGCCTATCAGTGCCCACCTGTGCTGCCTATCCGTGCCCATCCATGCCCATCTGTGCCGCCTATCCATGCCCATCTGTCCCGCTTATCCATGCCCATCTGTGCCGCCCATCCGTGCCAGCTATCAGTGCCAATTTGTGCCACCTATCAGTGTCCATCCGTGTCGCCCATCAGTGCCACTTCATTGGTGCCCATCAGTGTAGCCCCATCAGTGAAGGAGAAAACGTACTTATTTACAAAGTTTTGAAACTGAAACAAAAAAAAACTTATTTTTTTCAAAATTTTCGGTATTTTTTTATTTGTAGCGCAAAAGAAAAAAAACGTAGAGGTGATCAAATACCACCAAAAGAAAGCTCTATTTGTGGGAAAAAAATGATAAAAATTTCATTTGGGTACAGTGTAGCATGACCGCGCAATTGTCATTCAAAGTGCGACAGCGCTGAAAGCTCAAAATTGGTCTGGGCAGGAAGGTGTTTTAAGTGCCCAGTATTGAAGTGGTTAATAATAAAAATGTTTTATATAAAAGTGGGTACTGACAAAAGGCCATAAAAACAATGCATGGACATGAACAGAACACGGGATATAGCTTGCGTGTTTCGGGGGCGCACCCCCGTCCTCAGACCTAAACTAGCTCTGAGGAAGGGGGTGCGCCCCCGAAACACGTTAGCTGTACCCCGTGTTCTGTGCATGTCAATGCATTGTTTTTAGTTCTGTTGCCACTGGCTGGTCGTTTGCTCTTTGTTTGGTGATTGGATTTGATTTTCCTTTTGGAGAAACCAATTCAGGCTTGCAACAGTGCATTTTGGAGCCTATATCCTAGGCCTCCATATTGTGGCATACCTCCCATTGCCGGGCAGTTCATGCCTCCTGGCATGAGCTAGCTCAGCGCCCACCACAAGCACACAAGGACATCCTTAGTGCCACCTCTGGCTTTCTTCTGGCCATCTGGCAAGACCTTGGCATTGTGCCATCTCTGCATCCCCCGGCACGACACCACTTGAAGCAAAGCACACTTTGTTGTCCTTACTGTACTTTGTACCACTCTCGACCATCTATATTCTACAGCAGCCATCTGTGGTTTGCTCTCTGGATACCCACCGCCATTTGGGGATTTTCTTGGCGCCCTCTGTTGAGGAATAGTCTTCTGGGGACTGGCTGAAGGACTGGACCTACTGGCTCGGGGCTAGGCATTGAGTGCAGAGCAGTGACCTTGCTTATCCCTTTGCCCTCTGTACAAAGGGTTTTCCTTTCTTTTTATTTTGGATGCAACTATACATGATGGTTTTAAGATACATTACATGATATATGTTGATCTGCTGATCTGTAAACCCTGAAGAAGAGTCAATATTAGAAACGCGTCGGTATATATAACTGCGTATCTTTGATTTTGTATTCCATGTTTGTGATCATTGCATCCTGTATAATTTATGTGTACCTATCTTCCCTTTTCTTCTTTGTAATGTAGGTCTTGTTTACCTACACAAAAAAACACAAATAATAACAATCTACAATAAACATTGTTTACTTTAGCAAAATACAGTAGTCGTTTTCCCTTTAACTAGTAGCTGACCGCCGGCCGTCAAATGACGGGCAGGCGGCGCACCTATTGCGGCGGGAGGCCGTCATATGACGGCCTCCCGTTTAAACAGGGAATGCGCGCGATCGTGCGCGCGCATCCCTGTTTCTTCGGTGGCGGCGGGTCAAGGAGACACCGCTCGCCACCGAAGGGGGTGAACAGCCATTGGTTATGGCTGTTTACCACGTGATAGGCCGTGATGAAGTCACGGCCGATAACAGATGGTCACACCCCGAACGTGCACGGCGCATGCGCGCGAGCGCGCTGCGCGTGCACGTCAGTGGCGGCGTGTTCCGCGGTAACGGGATGTTACCAGGTTCTCCTCCTCACACACCGATCGTGTGTGAGGAGGAGATTGCGGTAACATTTCGTTACCGCATACAGTGTACACCAATCATACTGATTGCCCCCCCAATAAAGAGGACCTGTCACCACCCCTCATAGTACCTGTCAATCACAGTCCATCAGAGTACCCGAGTACCTGTCCCAGCCCATCAGAGTACCCGAGTACCTGTCCCAGCCCATCAGAGTAACCGAGTACCTGTCCCGGCCCATCAGAGTACCCGAGTACCTGTCACGGCCCATCAGGGTACCCGAGTACCTGTCACGGCCCATCAGGGTACCCGAGTACCTGTCACAGTCCATCAGGGTACCCGAGTACCTGTCACAGTCCATTAGAGTACCGAGTACCTGTCACAGTCCATTAGAGTACCGAGTACCTGTCACAGTCTATCAGGGTACCCGAGTACCTGTCACAGCCCATCTGAGTACCCGAGTACCTGTTCCAGTCCATCTGTGTACCAGAGTACCTGTCACAGTCCATCTGAGTACCCGAGTACCTGCCACAGTCCATATGAGTACCTGTCACCGCCCTTCAGAGTACCCAAATACCAGTCACCAAACCATCAGAGTACCTGTCCCAGCCCATCAGTGTACCCGAGTACCTGTCCCAGCCCATCAGAGTACCCGAGTACCTGTCACAGCCCATCAGAGTACCCGAGTACCTGTCCCGGCCCATCAGAGTACCCGAGTACCTGTCCCGGCCCATCAGAGTACCAGAGTACCTGTCCCGGCCCATCAGAGTACCCGAGTACCTGTCCCGGCCCATCAGGGTACCCGAGTACCTGTCACAGCCCATCAGGGTACCCGAGTACCTGTCACGGCCCATCAGGGTACCCGAGTACCTGTCACGGCCCATCAGGGTACCAGAGTACCTGTCACGGCCCATCAGGGTACCCGAGTACCTGTCACGGCCCATCAGGGTACCCGAGTACCTGTCCCAGCCCATCTGTGTACCAGAGTACCTGTCACAGTTCATCTGAGTACCCGAGTACCTGCCACAGTCCATATGAGTACCTGTCACCGCCCTTCAGAGTACCCAAATACCAGTCACCAAACCATCAGAGTACCTGTCACCAGGCCATCAGAGTACCCGAGTACCTGTCACCAGGCCATCAGAGTACCCGAGTACCTGTCACCAGGCCATCAGAGTACCCGAGTACCTGTCACCAGGCCATCAGAGTACCTGAGTACCTGTCACCAGGCCATCAGAGTACCTGAGTACCTGTCACCAGGCCATCAGAGTACCCGAGTACCTGTCACCAGGCCATCAGAGTACCCGAGTACCTGTCACCAGGCCATCAGAGTACCCGAGTACCTGTCACCAGGCCATCAGAGTACCCGAGTACCTGTCACCAGGCCATCAGAGTACCCGAGTACCTGTCACCAGGCCATCAGAGTACCCGAGTACCTATCTCCAGCCCATCAGAGTACTCGAGTACCTATTTGCAGCCCATGTCTCATAGAATATACGTTGGGGTGTTTACTTTCCAAAATGGGGTCATTTTGTGGGTAATTTCACTGTCCTGGTGCTCCAGGACCTTCAAAAGTGTGATGGGTAGGAATGAAATGAGATGTGTCATTTATGCTCCTAGAACGCCTGAACATACTACTTCAATGTTCGGCCTCTCTATGTGGCCAGGCTGTGTAAAAGTCCTACACATGTGGTATCGCCATACTCGGGAGGAGTAGCAGAATGTATTTTGGGGTGTAATTTTTGCTATATAAATGCTAGGTGGTAGAAATATCTTATAAATTGACAATTTTGTGTAAAAAATAAACGCGTTTTAATTTTTTTCCACATATTCCAAAAACTTCTGGAAAAAAATGAACCGTTCAAAAGACTCATTATGCCTCACAGATTATACGTTGGGGTGTTTGCTTTCCAAAATTGGGTAATTTTATGGGAAATTCCATTGTGCTGGTACTCCAGGGCCTTCAAAAATGTAATAGGTAATAGGTGGTTGAGAAATGAGATGCGTCATTTTTGCTCGTAGAACGTCTGAAGGTACTACATCAATGTTGGTGCTCTGTATGTGGCCAGGCTGTGTAAAAGTCTCACACACGTGGTATCACCGTACTCGGGAAGAGTAGCAGAATGTATTTTGGGGTGTAATTTTTTCTATATACAAGCTATGTGTTAGAAATATCTTATAAATTGACAATTTTGTGTAAAAAAATGTGTTTTAATTTTTTTCCACATATTCCAAAAACTTCTGGAAAAAAATTAACCATTCAAAAGACTCATTATGCCTCACAGATTATACGTTGGGGTATTTGCTTTCCAAAATGGGGTCATTTTATGGGAAATTCCATTGTCCTGGTACTCCAGGGACTTCAAAAGTGTAATAGGTGGTTGAGAAATGAGATGCGTCATTTTTGCTCGTAGAACGTCTGAAGGTACTACATCAATGTTGGTGCTCTGTATGTGGCCAGGCTGTGTAAAAGTCTCACACATGTGGTATCGCCGTACTCGGGAAGAGTAGCAGAATGTATTTTGGGGTGTAATTTGTTGTATGCATATGCTGTGTGTGAGAAATATCCTGATAATATGACAATTTAGTAAAAAAAAATAAAAAAAATAAAAAATCTTAATTTTGCAAAGAATTGTGGGAAAAAATGACAACTTAAAAAAACTCACCATGCTACTTACTTAATACCTTGGGATGTCTACTTTGTAAAAAGGGGTCATTTGGGGGGTATTTGTACTTTCCTGACTTGTTAGTGTCTCAAGAAATGAGGTACACCTGATGTACTGAAGGCCTGATCAGAAGTGATCAATTTTCAGTGATTGGCACCATAGATTGTAGACTCTATAACTTTCACAAAGACCAAATAATATACACTAATGTGGGTTATTTTTACCAAAGATATGTAGCAGTATAAATTTTGGCCAAAATGTATTAAGAAAAATTACTAATTAGCAAAAATTTATGACAGAAACTAAGAAAAAGGCATTTTTTTCACAAAATTTACGTTTTATTTTATTTATAGCACAAAAAATAAAAAACCCACTAGTGATTAAATACCACTAAAAGAAAGCTCTATTTGTGTGGAAAAAAGGACGCAAGTTTCATATGGATACAGTGTTGGATGACTGAGTAATTGTCATTCAAAGTGTGAGAGCGCTGAAAGCTGAAAATTGGTCTGGTCAGGAAGGGGGTGTAACTGCACTGTATTGAGGTGGTTAAACTCCATTAAGAGGAATCAATTCCCTATACATGCATTGTTTTTATGACCTTTTGTCCGTTGCATTTTGTGAGTACCCACTTTTATATAAAACATTTTTACTATTAAAATATCTTTGGTAATGCAGTAGGTGTGCGCGCCTTCCATTTCTGGTTTTCTTGTAGGTCCTTTCGGATTACCCCATCTGAGGAAGGCAGCATCCACCCAGTTTTGGATACCATATATATCGTATTCATTGGCATATAACACGCACAGGCATATAACAGGCACATTCAATTTAAGAAGGAAGTTTCAGGAGAAAAAAAAAATGTACATTTTAAAATAATTAACTTTGAAGCAAAATAAGGGTCAGTGCCCATCTGCAGCCGCGTCATTGCCATAAATGCAGCCTGATCAATGCCCATCTGCAGCCTCACAAGTGCCATCAATGCAGCCTCACCATTGCCATCAATACAGCAACCTCACCATTGCCATCAATGGAGCAGCCTCACCATTGCCATCAGTGCAGCCAGATCAATGCCCATTTACAGCCTAGAGGGGACAGGAAGGGGGGCGGGACCAGTGATGACAGATTACATACAGTGAGAATCTCCTATGATAGACACAACAGTGGTCCAATGGCGGCCCAGGACATGGGACTTCCTATTACACAGGCCATCCAAGTAAACAGGAGATTCTCACTGTATGTAATCTAATGGCGTTCGTCCCTCCCCCCCGCCCTGACCCCTCCGAGGCAGCTAAAATTGAAGTATTGGCGTATAACATGCACACGCTATCTGCACCCAATTTTCATGGTGAAAAAGTGAGTGTTATACTCCAATAAATACAGTACCTCTCACACTACCATTTTATCTGACATCTGTTACTCCACACCTTGGAGGACCTATTAGCGCTGGAAGTGACTGTTTTTTGAGGCCCATACCCTTCATCCAAGTGAAAGAAACATACACAAAAGTGCAAAGTGACAACAATAGAGAAAAATACATAAAATAAATAGTGTGGGTACAGGTGCGCTGGTTAGGCCTTGCAGCCTGGCAGTAAAAATTGCCTTGGTTTAGCAAAATATCCTAGCCCATAGAAAAATAATGATGTGGCCATGTGTCTTTTCACACCATGGGGTTCCCAAACCAAAGATCCTAGCCAAGAAGCTATTGCAGGCTATTTGGCAATCAGAGTAGTAAAAGGAAACCATGGCTTGGAGTAGGGCTTGGAACCCAACAAGACTGTATACAGTAGCCACACAACTTGTGTTGAGAAGGGACTAAAGCAATCAAAAAGCCCTCCAACCGAATCATTGCACGGCACAGTAGCTATTCATGTATCTCATTCTATCACATATCCCAAAAATAAAATAATTATTCTTCATTTCAGGACAAGCAGGCGGAGCCATGCAAACCATTGCTTTGCGCCCCCATTGGTCAGATGCGCCATACACCATCATACCTCAACATTTTGAGATGGTAATGAGGGACACCTACTAGTAAACGTATGTAGGCATAGGACACACCCCCTGCCACGCCCCTTAAAGGGGACATAATCAAAAAAAAGGTTAATTAAATCCACAAGGGCTTTTTTTTTTAAAAACTACTATTCCTTTATATTGGCTTTTAAAATTTACAAATGCAGCAATTTAGAATTTGGATGGAAGGTTTAGCACAGAGAAACTTTTTGAAAGATAAAAAGTGCATTTTATATACATCTATATAGATCAGACCAAAATGAGTAGGAATGAGGGACAGAGGGACATTGCTCCAAATCAGGGACAGTCCCTCAAAATCAGGCACAGTTGGGAGGTATGCACCAGCTGTTCTGGACGTTGGCCAATGGGACATAAAGCAGTGATTTCCATGGCTCTTCGGAGCAGAAATGTATGTTTTCGGCTCTATAAGCTATAATGGGAACGCTTAAACAAGGCATTGTTTTTATTTGTTTATCAGGCGCTATCACTTAATCTATGGCGCCAAAAATTTGCGATTTTGCTCCTCTATGGCAAATTCTGAAAATGAGAACAAACATGCAAGAGAAGCCTCTAGATGTTCATATAAATCCTGTATAATATTTTTTTTCTGTTTAAGAAGTTTTTATTGTTTAAGAAGTAAAAGGTTTACAATCTCCAAGTCAAAGATACCCACACAGCATAAAACTTGTATGTTATTAATAATAAATCATATGGCTATGCTCACACTCAGGTTTGAATGGGGAAAATTTGAGCCCGAGCCCATGATGCATGAACGTGGTACTCATTGCAATCATTTGGCCAGCCTCTGTAGTACGTCTTGTAAGCCACAAGATGTCAGTCTTCTGGGTTGAATAATCCCCAGTGTCACTCAGCCCGGTCTCTGTGCTGGGAGTGCGCTGTGATTGGCGCATATATGTGGCCCCACAGATAAAGACCCACTTCTGTGAGGCTGCAGATTTGCATACGGCCATCGGGAAGGGGTAATAAAATGTAGTAAAAAATGTACATTTAATACATTTTTGCATTTAAGCCTGCAGAGCGTTGCATTGGCAATCAGTACATCATGGGTGCAATGAACATGCTCTTGCATTCTTTACTCCCAGACCCGGGACCGCGCAGAGGCGTGGACCTTCTGATAGGTTTGGAGGATGACTCTTGTGTGTATATTATTATTTATTTATTTTTTGCTTTTTTTTTTTATTTAAATCGTTTTTTTTTTTTTTATATTTTCATATTAATAGGGCACAGAAATGAAGGAAAAAAGGAAGTGTATAATAATATTAAGAATAAATCACATGGCTATGATCAAACTCAGCTCTGAATAGGGGCAAGACTGACCCCATGTTGCATGAACCATTTTAAGATGGTGCATTCATTTGGCCAGCCTCTGCAGTACCTCTAGTAAGCCACAAGATGTCAGTCTACTCGGCTGTGTCACTCGGCTTAGAAGACTGAGGAAAGACAGTAAAGAAAGAGAGATTTTTAGCCTAATGTAAAAACAAATGCAACCAGAAATCCTAAAAACAGCCAAACAGATCGAAGCGCAGCCCCAAAATGTTATACTATTACATGGCATTGATAAACACTGTCAGTGGTTGTATTAATGTATTTGGATGTTTTTGGATGAAATGCTGATTCAAAAGTTGGGATAAGGCTTAGGAATGCTAAGCTGAGGAGCTTCATAGAGGAGAAGTGTACAAAGCAATGCATGAGATTTCAGCAAGCCTTCAGCTCCAGTCTGGGAGTGTCGAATGCAGATCCTACATTCACCTTTATTGTCCAGAAAAGTCTCTAATTTGCCCTCTGGTTTAGCTTCACTTAGTGGCTGGGGCCTAATCCTCCCTGACCTTATGGCTAGGCCATGCCCAACAGCCATTGAAGCAAAACAGTCTCTGTGACCAGTGGAGGCCAACTATCACCAGACAGGGGAAGGCAATGGGAGGCCATTACACCATGTAGGTCAATTACCATTGAGTACTAATGTTGGCTGCAGTTCTTGGACAAGGTTATAGCAGATTGATTAGAGCTAAATGGGTCTAATTTGTGTGCCAGTAATGATTTATCTACACTTACCTAAAATAAAGGCTGCATACAGAGAGAATAATCTTATGGGCTTTGAACTCGGCATCGTCCACATTTATGGTCACTTTAAAGCCGCATTAAACCCAAAAACAAACATTTATTATATTGCAGCTTTCCAAAGATGTGGGGGCTGCATTCGTTTTCCTTTTTTTTTTTTTAGGTTTTTCTTTCATTTATTTTCATCTGGTGATCCAGCCAGTAAGTCTGTTGTTCTCCCAAAAGGTCAATCTGTCCTGCAGAAGATAGGTGGAACTTCCGAGTAATGCTGTGATCAACCGCAATTGGACACAGCTAATCACATGGTAAAGAGCCTACGTGATAGGCCAGTGATGGCGAACCATGGCATCCCCCCCCCCCCCCCCGATGTTTTGGAACTACATTTCCCATGATGCTCAACTACGATGCAGGTGGCATGAGCATCATGGGAAATGTAGTTCCAAAACATCTGGGGTGCCAAGGTTTGCCATCACTGTGATAGGCTCTTTACCGTGCTTGGTGATGCTGTGTATCGGATATGTTTTCGTCCGAATGCATTTTCATCCGAATTTCAGCTATTTTAGTTTTCGTTTTGACAAACGATAACGAAAGCACAGAATCCGAAAAACGAAAGATCCGACATGAATAAATGCTTTATTTTCGTTTTCATTGTTACAATAGTTCAATGTAGAATAGGAGATTCGACGTGACTCTGACAATAACAATCTGTGTCTATAGAACCTGTGGTCGAATGTTCCTAACCTTACCTCTATTAGTCCAAGATTATATAGAGAAAATATTCGACAGGGAAAAAAAGATTTGACCGAGAGAAAAGATCCTGCAAGTTACTGTCCTAAAAAGTGTTTGGGGACCCGGGTCCTGCCCCAAGGGACATGTATCAATGCAAAAAAAAGTTTTAAAAACGTTTTTTTTTTCGGGAGCGTGATTTTAATAATGATTAAAGTGAAACAATAAAAGTGTAATATTCCTTTAAATTTCGTAGGGGGGGGGGGGGTGTCTATAGTATGCCTGTGAAGGGGCGCATGTTTCTGGTGCTTAGAACTGTCACAAAGTGTCATTTATGCAGGAAAAAAAGTCCTTTAAAATCACTCGCAGCTATCATGAATTGTCGGCTCCGTAATACAGAGAACACTCATTGAAAGTCATTGATAAAAAAAAAAAAAAAGCGTGGGGGTCCCCCAAATTCAATTACCAGGCCCTTCAGGTCTGGTATGGATATTAAGGGGAACCCCGCGTCAAATTAAAAAAAAATCCATACCAGACCCTTTATCCGAGCATGCAACCTGGCAGGCTGCAGGAAAAGAGGGGGGACAAGAGAGCGGCCCCCCTCCCTCCTGAACCGTACCAGGCCACATGCCCTCAACATTGGGAGGATGCTATGGGGGTCTGATCCCTTAAAGCACCTTGTCCCCATGTTGATGTGGAGAAGGGCCTCATCCCCACAACCCTGGCCGGTGGTTGTGGGGGTCTGCGGGCGGGGGGATTATCAGAATCTGGAAGCCCCCTTTAACAAGGGGACCCCCAGATCCCCCCCTGTTTGAAATGGTAAGGGGGTACAAAAGTACCCCTACCATTTCACAAAGAAAGTGTAAAAAATTGTTAAATAAGACAAACACACTTTTGAAAAATTCCTTTATTAAAAATAAAAAAAAGATTACAGCGGTGGTAATCCACTCTTGCTATCCAGCGACGGACGATCATCTCTCCGGGGTCCAGCAATGGCTCATCTGAATCAGCGCAGCGAATCCATCTATCTTCTGTCTCCACTGAGGAGACACTGCGGGGATTCCGGCGGCCTGATGTTTGTTATATGCGGAGGGCGGGGCCACCCGTCACCTGACCCTGCCCCCCTCCGACGCAAGGGCAAACCCGGGGTTCCCCGTGACGTATGGGTGACCCCGCACCCCTCTGATGTAACACAGGCAGGTTTCCGTTACATCAGAGGGGGGCGGGGGATGACCCTTGGGGCAGGACTCGGGTCCCCAAACACTTTTTAGGACAGTAACTTGCAAATTAGCCTTTAAAATTAGTACTTTAGATTGTGAACGTTGGAGTACCATAGACTTTAATAGGGTTCTAAAGTTCACACGAAGTATGCAATATACTAGCTCCGTCGAATCTTCTTTATACATTCGACAGACACCATAAGCCTTCAAAGACAGATTCGACCGTAATTCATGTGGATTTTTGGACGAATGCAATTTTTGAACGAAAAACGAAATAAATAAAAACGAATTTCGGGAGTAACTAAATAAATTCATTTTTCGGACGAAAACAAAAAATTCCGAAATAAATGTCTAGTATCGGAGGAATAAAAACTTTTTTTTTTTTATTCGATCATTTTTTTACAAAAAATAAAAACCCCAGCAGTGATTAAATACCACCAAAAGAAAGCTCTATTTGTGGGAAAAAATAATAAAACTTTCATATGTGCAGATCACGTGTGATGCGATTTCAGCCATACAGCTAGTACAGCTGAATTTGCATCGCATTCGGACCAAACTCGCAGAAGACCATTTTTTGAATTCAGAATCGGAACGCATGGATGTTCACAGCCCCTGCGATCCGATTTCTGTCCGAATTGACAGTTTGCACTGAGATCTGCGAACCGATCTGGGGGTGTCATTAACTTTGTATTAACACTGCCAGCAGTATGCATATGGCAGTGTAAACTGCCTGCACGTCGGATGCGATGTGGGAACCTGCACTGGATTCGCAGGGTTCTCACATCGCACTAATCGGAAGCTAAAAATGGACTGGGGGCAGTTAGGGGGTAAAAGTGCCTGGTGCTGAAGGGGTTGAATAACTCAGAAGTAAAATGCATCATCCTTGAAGGGAGCGTTCATGTTTTATGGTGTGATTAAGCAACTAGAAGAAAGCACAAAGACAATTTATTATTATTTTTTTTGATAAAATTCTTATTTATTTATACATTTCTTTTTTTTTGAGAACTTTCTTATTTCATGAATATACACAATAATTATATTTTGAGCTTTGGCACTCTTCCAAGTTTTGTGTTCCACTGGGGCCTACACCTCTGTGCGTTCCAGCAGTTCCCCCTTTCCAGCAGCGATTCAGCAGCTCAGCTCCCCCTCCCAGCAGTTACTCCTCAGCTCATCCTGCACCTCCTCCCTGCAGTGACTCCACAGCTCCCCAGTGATCAGTAGCTCAGCACCCCTTCCCACAACTGACTGAGCAGCTCCCTTTCCCTTCCGGCAGTGACCAAACAGATCAGCGCCCCCCCGTCACATACATCTAGGGTTGCCACCTTTTCTTCAAGTCAAACCTGAACACTTTAGCGGCACACAGCAATTTTTTTTTAATAGCATAAACTCTATATTTTGCAATTATGGTAAATAACATTTCTAATCATATGAAGTTAATCACAAAAGTCCCCCTTTACATCAGAGTTCCCCTTTTACATCTGAATCTGCAGAGTTCCCTAATGCCCCGTACACACGAGCGGACTTTTCGACATCCAAACTCCGACGGACTGAGTCCGGCGGACTATCCGATCGTGTGTGGGCTGCAACGGACTTTAGCGAAGCTAAAGTCTGACGGACTTTAGAAATGAAGCATGCTTTAAATTTTCCCGACGGAACTCCGCCGGACCCGGTCCCCTTTGAAAAATCCGCTCGTGTGTGTGCTACTCCGACGGACTAAAACCGACGCTAGGGCAGCTATTGGCTACTGTCTATGAACTTCCTACGTCGAATCCAGTCGTACGTCATCACGTTCGACTCCGTCGGAGTTTGGTGTGATGGTGTGTGGTCAAGTCCGTTCGGTCGAAAAGTCCGCCAGAACTCCGTCGGAACTCCGGCGGAACTCCTTTGGAGGTCTGTCAGACTTAATTCCTCTCGTGTGTACGGGGCATTACACTGTAAGAAGGGACTCTGCAGACTCTGATGTAAGGGAGAATTCTGGGGCTCTAACATAAGGGATGCTCTGGGAACCCTGATTTAAGGGGGAACACTGAGAACTCTGATGCACGGTGAGGACTGTAAGGGGGAACACTGTGGACTCTGGTGTAAAGGGGAACACTGATATAAGGGGTGCTCTGAGAACTCTGATTTACCTTAGTGTACTCACTCAGAGGCAGGAGAGAGAAGAGGAGACTTTAGTCACAGACAGGGATGGATGGTGAGCTCACTCACCCCTTGGCACCTCTCATCCAGATGTATCTAAGGCTGCTGGACTTCAAATTTCCAGCCCCCCACTTTCCTTTTCTGAGGCACAGCGCCAGGGATTGGAGTGTGGGCAGACACAGAGGGGTAGGGGCGGGAGGAAGAAGAGGAGATTGAGCCCTCTTGTTACAATAAAAAAAGTTCGTTATGATGAATTTATCATTATGAGGGGCTCCCACCATCCCTGTGCTGTGCTGACTTCCTGGGTTTTCAACTTTTAGGTTTGTTAACTTTTCGTAACAATTATGAATGTTCGTTATGATGAATTTATCATTATGAGGGGTCCCGCCATCCCTGTGCTGAGTTCCCAGGTCTGTACACCCACTGTGCCCATCATGTGGTGTGGGGTTCCCGCCATACCTGTGCTGAGTTCCCAGGTCTGTACACCCACTGTACCCATTATGAGGGGTTCCCACCATCCCTGTGCTGCGTTCCCAGGTCTGTACACCTGTTGTGTCCATTATGAGGGGTTCCCGCCATCCCTGTACTGAGTTCCCAGGTCTGTACACATTTGTGAAATTCGTAAACAAAATTTTGTATTTCATATGGAATTCATATGCATAAAATCCCTGTACTGAGTTCCCAGGTCTGTACATCTGCTGTGCCCATTATAAGGGGTTCCCACCATCCCTGTGCTGAGTTCCCGGGTCTGTACACCCACTGTGCCCATCATGTGGTGTGGGGTTCCCCCATCCCTGTGCTGAGTTCCCAGGTCTGTACACCCACTGTGCCCATCATGTGGTGTGGGGTTCCCGCCATCCCTGTGCTGAGTTCCCAGGTCTGTACACCCACTGTGCCCATCATGTGGTGTGGGGTTCCCGCCATCCCTGTGCTGAGTTCCCAGGTCTGTACACCCACTGTGCCCATCATGTGGTGTGGGGTTCCCGCCATCCCTGTGCTGAGTTCCCAGGTCTGTACACCCACTGTGCCCATCATGTGGTGTGGGGTTCCCGCCATCCCTGTGCTGAGTTCCCAGGTCTGTACACCCACTGTGCCCATCATGTGGTGTGGGGTTCCCGCCATCCCTGTGCTGAGTTCCCAGGTCTGTACACCCACTGTGCCCATTATGAGGGGTTCCCACCATCCCTGTGCTGAGTTCCCAGGTCTGTACACATTTGTGAAATTCGTAAACAAAATTTTGTATTTCATATGGAATTCATATGCTCAAAAATTAGTATTTCAGATTCGTACGAATGTACGAATTTCCGGAAATTTGTGCGAATTTTCGATTCGTACGAAACAAATCGCACATGTCTAGTAAGGACAGGCCCCACTTCCCCCTTTTGGAATTGAGTGCTCACAGTACAACTGTGACTGGCACTGGTCAAATGTGTTCACATGTTACGTGTTGGAATTTAATAAAGCTGTGGCCTTGCCCTTTCCAACCTAACGGTTGTTTTATTTAATGGGTTAAAAGGGCAAGGGTGGTGGGGGATTTGATCCCATTGTGTTACATTAATTGGGACCTAGGCCCACTGTGCCTCAGCAGTCATGGGCAAAAAGTGTCACTCTCTACATGTGCAAAGCTGGTAGAGACATCCCCAAAAACACTTGCAGCTGTAATTGCAGTGAAAGGAGGTTCTACAAAGTATTGACTCAGGGGGGCTGAATACAAATGCTTGCCACACTTTTCACATATTTATTTGTAAAAAAAATTGTGAAAACCATTTATAATTTTCCTTCCACTTCACAATTATGTGTCACTTTGTGTTGGTCCATCACATAAAATCCCAATAATATACATTTACATTTTTGGTTGTAATATGACAAAATGTTGAAAACTTCAAGGGGGTGTGAATACTTTTTCAAGGCACTGTATTAGGTTGGCAGATTCATGTTCCCATGAAGCTTTATATTTTCTGCAATGCCCTCTCTTCCAAGACCCATACATACTCGCTTTACTTTCTTATAGAATAACTCTATTGTCTAATATAAAAGTAAGCAGGATAGATTGTAGCCATTGTGATTCATTGTTTTTTTTTCCATAGATGTATGGACATACGGAAAGAGCGCTACAAGCGCAATCTAATGTATAGAATGTACACAGTACTACACTTGGGTCATAAAACTCCAGAATTCAGAATTAATGGCTCTATAATGTCAACTGCTACAGAAGGAAGGGTCCAGGGAGCCATTATTTCTCATGACTTAGAGCTAAGCAAGCAGAGCAGCAAAGCAGGAGGGAAAAGCAGCAGGCTACTAAATTGTATAGGAAGAGGCATTAGCAGCTGAATGAGGAGGGTAGTAATATCACTTCATAGATCATTGCTATTACCTAGGTCTGAGAGCTGTATTAAACTTAACCTCTCTGTCCACTGCTTGATGCACAGGCTGAATAGAAAATGACTGAATCTTCTGATGGCCACACTATATTGGAACAAAATAATGGCCAATTTTCAAGTGTATATAGGGAAATAACTATGACAGAGCAGGCACTGTAACTACCTGTTATAGAGTTCACCATCTCTGCTTAAAGGAGAACTCCATACTACTATACCTGGTGAAATGCATCATCAAAATTTAGACACATGTACTAATATACTTAGGGGGTTATTTACTAAAGGAAAATCCACTTTTCACTGAAAGTGCACTTGGAAGTAAAGTCGCTGTGGATTGGAGGGGGACATGCAAGGAAAATAACAAAAAAACATTTTAGCTTGCGCATTGGATTGGATGATAAAATCATCAGTTCTACCCCTTAGATTGAGAGTGACTGCACTTCCAAGTGCACTTCAAGAGGAAGTAAAGGCTCTTAAAAAAAAAAAAAAATGCAACCTGCAAGGCAAAGGCATAATGAGCTAGTATGCATAGCATACTAGCTCATTATGAATAACTTACCTGAGAACGAAGCGGTCCTCTGTCTTCATCTTCGCCGCTGCCATGTATCCCGGAGTGACTTCCGGGTCTCGCTGCTCCGGCGCTGTGATTCGCCGGAGCCGCGATGACGTCACTCCCGCACATGCGCACGGGAGCCGTCACGAGTGGCATATCGCCGTGATCTGCAGCCTGCTCAGTGCACCTGCGCGCCGCTGTTTACGCCGTAGACAGCGGTGCCAGTCTTTTTGTAAATATCTCCTAAACCGTATAGGTTTAGGAGATATTTCTTGGACCTACAGGTAAACCTTAATCTAGGCTAACCTGTAGGTCAAAGTGGTTTGTCAGGGTTTACAACCACTTTCAGTGCAAAGTGGATTCATAGTTACATAGTTAGTCAGGTTGAAAAAAGACACAAGACCATCCAGTTCAACCTTAACAATTCGCCTTTCGTAAATAACCCCCTTATGCCACATACACCCGATCGGAATTCCGGGCCAGTGTGTATGCTCCGTCACAATTTAGCTGTCCGAATTCCCGCCAGCCCAAAAATTGATAGCAGGTTCTCAATTTTCCTGACGAAAAAACTTTATCGGTAATTCCGATCGTGTGTATGCAATTTCTGACATGCCAAAAATGACGCATGCTCAGATTCAACTATGAGACAGAAGCTATTGGCTACTGGCTATTGAACTTACTTTTTCTAGTCGCGTTGTATGTCACTGCGTTATAAACGATTGGGATTTGGTGTGACCGTGTGTAGGCAAGACAGCTTGAGCCGAATTCTGTCGGAATTCCTTCGGGAAAACCATCAGAGCTTTTTCCGACGAGAAGTCCGATCGTGTGTATGCGGCATTAGTGTGCTTGGTTTACGAAAGGCAAATAGACAGTACACTTTGTAGGGGAAGTTGCACTTTTGTGCCTGATGATTTCTGTCATCCAATCATGGGCAAGCAAAAAATGCTTTTTTTTTCCCTTGCATGTGATTGGGATTTCACTACATTATTATTATTTAAGGTACTTATATCCCTTTCATGACTAAGCCTATTTTTGACATTTGGTGTTTACAAGTTAAAATCCTTGTTTTTTGCTAGAAAATAGCTTAGAACCCCCAAACATTATATATATATATATATATATATATATATTGGTAGAGAATCTAGAGAATAAAATGGCGATTGACGCAATATTTTATGTCACACGGTATTTGTGCAGTTGTGTTTTAAACGCAACTTTTTGGGAAAAGGGACACTTTCTTGAATTAAAAAAAAACAAAACAGTAAAGTTAGCCCAATTTTTTTGCATAATGTGAAAGATGATGTTACGCCGAGTAAACAGATACCAAACATGTCATGCTTTATAACTGCATGCACTCATGGAATGGCGACAAACTACGGTACCTAAAAATCTCCATAGGCGAAGCTTTAAAAATTTTTTACGGTTACCCGGGTTAGAGTTACAGAGGAGGTCTAGTGTGAGAATTATTGCTCTCGCTCTGGCGATCGCGGCGAGCTTCATGGAACAAAATGAACAAAATCAGGAAAAATATATATACAGATATCCAACAAATTGTACACAATTTACATTCATAATTAACCACTTAACAACCGCCCATTGCCGATTAACGGCATCAGGGCGGTTGTTTAACTCTAAGAGGCCGTTAATTAACGGCCTCCCAGAATTCTGCTCTCGCGCGCCCCCTGGGGCGCGCACACGAGAGCATCCGTGACCGCTGGGTCCAGTGGACCCGGCGCATCACGAATCACGGTAAACGGCCGCTCATCGCGGCCGTTTACCACGTGATCGCTCCGTCAAATGACGGAGTGATCACTTGTAAACAAGCCGGCGTCATGTTATGACGCCGGTTCCTCCCTCCCCCTCTCTGTACCGATCGGTACAGCGGAGGGGGAAGAGATCGGTGTCAGCAGCGATGTGGGCTGCATCTGCAGTGCCCACATCGCTGCTCACCGAAAATTAACCCCTCAAATCCCTGCAAATACTCTGCATTACTCTGCAATTCCCTGCAAATACTCTGCATTACTCTGCAATTCCCTGCAAATACTCTGCATTACTCTGCAATTCCCTGCAAATACTCTGCATTACTCTGCAATTCCCTGCAAATACTCTGCAATTCCCTGCAAATACTCTGCAATTCCCTGCAAATACTCTGCAATGCCCTGCAAACACTCTGCATTGCCCTGCAAACACTCTGCATTGCCCTGCAACACTCTGCATTGCCCTGCAACACTCTGCATTGCCCTGCAACACTCTGCATTGCCCTGCAACACTCCGCAATGCCCTGCAACACTCCGCAATGCCCTGCAACACTCCGCAATGCCCTGCAACACTCCGCAATGCCCTGCAACACTCTGCAATGCCCTGCAACACTCCGCAATGCCCTGCAACACTCCGCAACGCTCTGCAATACCCTGCAACACTCTGCAACACCCGCCAATACCCTGCAACACTCTGCAATGCTCTGCAACCCCCGCCGATACCCTGCAACACTCTGCAATGCTCTGCAACCCCCGCCGATACCCTGCAACACTCTGCAATGCTCTGCAACCCCCGCCGATACCCTGCAACACTCTGCAATGCTCTGCAACACCCGCCAATACCCTGCAACACTCTGCAATGCTCTGCAACACCCGCCAATACCCTGCAATGCTCTGCAACGCAGTACTCTGCAACACCATGCTCTGAGATACCCAGCCATAGTCGGTGATACCCTGCAATACCCAGCCATAGACATCTCCCGCCGCCCTCCGGTGCTTCTACCGAATCGCTAATACGATCAAAGCCAGAATCTTTTTTTTTTTCAGGCTTCCCAGCTTAGAGGTGAGATGTGGGTCTTATTGACCCCACATCTCACTGTAAAGAGGACCTGTCATGCCATATTCCTATTACAAGGGATGTTTACATTCCTTGTAATAGGAATAAAAGTGATCAAAAAAATTATTTTTGGGGAAAAAAATGTCAAACTAAAATAAATAAAGTAAAATGAACAATAAAAAAAAATGTTTTTTTTAAAGCGCCCCTGTCCCCATGTGCTCGCATGCAGAAGCGAACGCATGCGTAAGTCCCGCCCACATATGAAAACGGTGTTCAAACCACACATGTGAGGTATCGCTGCGAACGTTAGAGCGAGATAAATAATTCTAGCCCTAGACCTCCTCTGTAACTCAAAACATATAACCAGTAAAAAAAATGTAAATCGTCGCCTATGGGGATTTTTAAGTAGCGACGTTTGCCGCCATTCCACGAGCGTGTGCAATTTTGAAGAGTGACATATTAGGTATCTATTTACTCAGCGTAACTTCATCTTTCACATTATGCAAAAATTGGGCTAACTTTACTGTGTTTTTTTTTTTTTTAAGCACAAAACAGTTTTTTTTCCAAAAAAAAGCATTCGAAAAATTACTGCGCAAATACCGTGCGAGATAAAAAGTTGCAAAGACCACCATTGTATTCTCCAGGGTGTTTGCTAAAAAAACATATATAATGTTTTGGAGTTCTATGTAATTTTCTAGCAAATAAATTATGATTTTTACATGTAGGAGAGAAATGTCAGAATTGTCCTGGGTGCTCCAGAACACCTGATGGCGCTCCATGCATGTTGGGCCTCTGTATGTGGCCACGCTGTGTAAAAGTCTCACACATGTGGTATCACCATACTCGGGAGTAATAGAAGAATGTGTTTTGGGGTGTAATTTGTGGTATGCATATGCTGTGTGTGAGAAATAACCTGATAATATGACAATTTTGTGAAAAAAAAAAAAAAAGTAAAAAGAATCTTGATTTTGCAAAGAATTGTGGGAAAAAATGACAACTTCAAAAAACTCATCATGCCTCTTACTAAATACCTTGGAATGTCTTCTTTCCAAAAAGGGGTCATTTGGGGGGTATTTGTACTTTTCTGGCATGTTAGGGTCTCAAGAATTGAAATAGGCCATCAGTCCTTCAGGTGTGATCAATTTTCAGATATTGGCACCATAGCTTGTGGACTCTATAACTTTCACAAAGACCAAATAATATCCACCAATTTGTACTTATTTTTACCAAAGATATGTAGTAGTATAAATTTTGGCCAAAATTTATGAAGAAAAAATTACTAATCTGCTAAATTTTCTAACAGAAACAAAGAAAAATTCGTTTTTTTACAGAATTTTCGGTATTTTTTCTTTTATAGCACAAAAAAAAAAAAAAACCAGCGGTGATTAAATACCACCAAAAGAAAGCTCTATTTGTGTGAAAAAAAGGACAAAAATTTCATATAGGTCCAGTGTTGCATGACTGAGTAATTGTCATTCAAAATGCGAGAGCACCGAAAGCTGAAAATTGGTCTGGTTATTAAGGGTGTTTAAGTGCCCAGTGGTCAAGTGGTTAAAAATCTCTGCGATCGGTTAGATGAGTAAGGAGCCAAGACATGGTTTGCCTAACCAAGTTGCTAGCCCGCCACCACAGAGAAGCCCAAAAAAAACCCACGTACTATGGGGCGTGTGTTAAATAGGATGCCGTTCCGGCAGTACTTTCCTGTCTGATTGCCACACCAACCTTAGCAACCGCCAAGTTGGAGTTTACAACTAGTCTCCTTACACCAGGGGTGTCCAAACTTTTTTCAAAGAGGGCCAAATTTGATGAAGTGAACAGGCGCGAGGGCCGACCATTTTGCCTGACATTCTTTGAACCATTAAAATTCGGTCTAAGTGTGTTCGTTCGAACACTAATACACAGCCCAACAAGAATTCTTTTGCCTTTGTGAGCTCGGGCGTGTTATTTGGATATACCATATTTATTGGCAAATAGCACGCACCTTCACTTTAAGAGGGAAGTTTCAGGGGAAAAAACTTAAAATTTTAAATAAAAAAAACTGAAGCAAAATAAGGGTCAGTGCCCATCTGCGCGCCCACTATTGCTGGGAATGCAGCCCCCACCATTGCCAGGAATGCAGCCACCATTAGCCAGGAATGCAGCCACCATTAGCCAGGAATGCAGCCACCATTAGCCAGGAATGCAGACACCATTGCCAGGAATGCAGACACCATTGCCAGGAATGCAGACACCATTAGCCAGGAATGCAGCCACCATTAGCCAGGAATGCAGCCACCATTAGCCAGGAATGCAGCCACCATTAGCCAGGATTTCACTCACTATTAGCCAGGAACGCAGACACCATTAGCCAGGATTTCACTCACTGTTAGCCAGGAATGCAGCCACCATTAGCCAGGATTTCACTCACTATTAGCCAGGAATGCACCCACCATTGCCAGGATTTCACTCACTATTGCCAGGAATGCACCCACCATTAATCAGGATTTTAGCTACCATTAGCCAGGAATGCAGCCACCATTAGCCAGGATTTCACTCACTATTAGCCAGGAATGCAGCCACCATTAGCCAGGAATGCAGCCACCATTAGCCAGGAATGTACTCACCATTGCCATCAGTGCAGCCTTGGAGGGGGCAGGACAAGCGCCAAAGAACAAGAGAATCTTCTGTTTAGACAGCAGCCTCTTTAAGAGAAAGTCCCGCCTCATTTGATGGACAGAACAGTCGTCCAATGGCGGAGACGGGACTTCCTATTACAGAGGCTGCTGTGTAAACAGGAAATACTCCTGTGTGCACGGCGCTCTTACCTCCTCCCATCTCAGCCAGACTGAGTCTATATATCTTTTGTGGCCCCGGCGCTGGGAGATCGTCGGGGGCCACAAAAGATATATATGTTTAGATAACCGCGGCCCGGACTTTGGACATGCCTGCCTTACACTAACTGGGTACGCTATCATACCAATATACCTAGAGAACTGATTGTACACCTCTAGTATAATGGGCTGACTTTAGGTAAACATATCTGTTCTAATCCATTAGATAACTGACCCCTCCGACTTTATATGAACATCAGCACCTGGTGGGGCAGTACCAGTGGGGCTATTTTGTTTGTGTTTTTAACAATTTTTCTATATATAATAAATTCATTTTTAACATATTATGATGTTCTTTGTGCCTATAAAGTCCAAGCCCCCTCGTTGGTTTTTTCTTTTCAAAGCCCAGCATAAGATATCAGTTGGGAATAGAATATAGAAGATTTGTTCATTAGTTCAGGGTTGTAGAAAGAACCAGGATCATCAATTGCGCATAGAATATAGAAGATTTTTTTCATCTGTTTTGAAGTTTACTAGGACATTATTTGTGCATTGAATATAGAAGATTTTTTTCATCAGTGTGGAACAATGCAAAGAACCAAGGGGCATCATGTGTGCATTGAATATAGAAGGTTGATTCATTAATGTAGGCAGTGCTGGGACAAGGCCATTTGGTGCCCAGGGCGAAGATGGCAAACTGCGCCCCCCCCCCCCCCCCGACCGGCTCTGAATGTGGTGTTAAGGAACCTAATGTACATATTGATAATCAGAAAATGTCTATTTGCTTATGTGTATACATGTTTCTATGCTCCTTACTTATTATGTAGTATACAGATTGGCTCTCTGTTCGGAGTTTAAAATGACGTCTACACCCTACATCCCACGCGTTAGAAGAATGCATTTGAGATAACAGAAACAGCTTCAACCGAACTTCAAGCATCAAGTTTGTTCATTTCTCTTGTATTTTAAACAATAAGATGTACCTATTAGACTGACATAGCAATGACGTATCTTTCTGTATAAAATATCAACACCGCCCACATATAAACAGAAGTTAGAAGTAGCCTGAGCTGAACATGTCTCAGAGAGTGTTTACTTCTAATGTGCATGCACATTTATAATTTTTAATTGGAAATAGCAGCAGATAACCTCAAACTAGTTTGTAGTTCTTATCCATTTCATTTTGCACCCTGAATGTGGGGGCTTCAGGCTACAATCGAAGGGAGACCGCATTCCAGGACTGAACAGTTAGCCAGATCAGAGAAGGTAGTTAAGCGTGCAGCCCTAACAGTACGGTAAGCATATTTATCCTTACCATTGTATGACTTCTCTGGTTGGGCCGGTTGATTTTGTCTTGTTGGCTCCTTTCGATTGTTCAAAGAGGCAGGTAACTTATTTCTCGCCTGGAGCTGTTTTAACAAACCTGCTAATGGTTTTCTGCTGACTATTATCTGTTCAGTGTCTATCATTCTGAAGGACTGCAAATTTAGCAGACTGAAAGTGCAGCTGCAGGCGTGTGTCCATCCTCACCCCTAGATTCTACCTCTAGTGGTGGGGTGGACTTCTGCAGGCGTTTATAGACGGGGTTACTCGAGGTTGGCTGTGTAGGGCCTCTGAAGGTTAATCTCAGCTGTGGAATTGGCAGTTTGAAAGAAGGCTTGCGGAATTGGCAGTCTTGCAAACGTCTATAAACGTTCTTCTCGGGTGAGCTTTTCCTGAGGGTTAATCTCAGCTGCGGATTGGGCAGACTGAACGAAGGCTTGCTGGAATTTGTGAGTCTTGTAACTCAGGTGAGCTTCTCCGGAGAGCTATCTTTGCAGTTCAAAGAGTGTCAGGTGTAATGTCCTGTCCTGAGTGTATTTGTGGATTACTGTTTGCCATACACGAGGAGGGTTGGGGATTGGTGAAGGTGAGAGAAGGTGGCTACCTGAAGGATCAGTTGGGCCATAAGCCACTGCTCCCCATCACCCCTGATGTGTTAGTTTTGAGATTAAATGTACATTACCCAGTGAAACAGGGTTTGGGCAGACCCTAGAAGAGATAGAACAGCCAGGAGTGTGCAAGGAGACAGGATCGCTCGCAGGGAATGCGAGCCCCCACCTTAGGAATTCTTTGATAAGACAGCAGTCAGAGGAGTATTAACCCATTAGTTGCCTGTATTCTTCTCTGAAGCCGTCTGCTGAGAGAGAGAGAGAAGGGAATGCTAGCATGTGATATTGTGAAGAGGAGAGAAGATGTTGCAAGAAGCAGAGGAATGGCGTGTGCTGATAAGAGAACAAAGGGGCGCTCTGTGTGATAATGGCTTATTGGATGTGGCCGAAGCATGGTACAGGACGGCAAGGGCATTGCACAAAGAGGGTTGGATAGAAGAGGAAATCAAGAAAGATGCCAATTGTACTATGTATGTGTATCACAGAGTTGATAATGTGGCTGTACCGCCCCCATATACTAAAACTGGAACAAAGAAGGAGAGGGGCAACCCTAACACCCACTCCCTTCTCACCACTCCAGCCCAAGCACAACCCACTGTGACAACTTCACCGGGCAGCCATCTTGGTACACCCAAGCCCTCACTTCAGGCACAGCCCAGTGCACTTCCTGCTGGCGGCCATCTTGGTACACCCAGTAGGCCCTGCCATGGCCTATACCCAGTTCTTCCTGTTCTAAACCAGGATGGTTCCTACCACACACCTGTCTTCCCTAATATGGAAGCACTACATTCACAGGCTGGGTATGTTAATGATGAAGAAGCGTCCGAGTGGGAAGACCAACAACAAGCAGCAAGGCCACCTGCTGATTTAACCCCCAATCCGGCTCCGGACTCACAGTTCCGAGAGGATCTCAAACGTATGCTGACAACCATAAGAAACAGTGCCCATTCTCAGCCCCGCCCCAACACCAGTCTCGGTTACCAGAAGGGGCACTGGCCTTAGTGACAAGTCTGCCTGACCCAGAGAAACAGCCAATGCCCTTCTACCGCAGGATAGTGTTGATACAAGAAACTTACTCAGCTGCCTGGAGAGACTTGATCAGCCTATGCCAAATTAAAGCATGACATGTCTTTTGGCCGGTTATGCAGGCGGCCCTACTATGATGTCTGCCTGGCAAGTGCCACTTCCTACACCTCAGGTGTGGAGTTCTGTGCACAACTCCGCGACTGGGCAAAGGAGAAATTGGCAGATCAGACCACCACAGTCCAAGATATTGCCCAAGATAAAGGGGAGTCTGTGGAGAAGTATCATGCTAGACTCATACAGGCCTTTGATGATCTGGGCTTCTCCCTCTATGAAAAGACACACACACACACGTTATCATCTGCTTTTGTCTCAGGACTCAGAGAGGATATCAGAAAAAGCCTGATGGTGGCCCGCCCTGAATATCGCTCAATGAAAAAGTCCAATTTACTGTTGGTGGCCAGAGGGATAGAAAACCAAAAGGGAAAAAAAACAACGCCCCTCATGGGAACACAAGACGAAGATCCCGCCTACACTCGTCCACCACAACTGCCCAATACCAGGGAAAAGATCATCTGTTACAACTGTGGGAAGCGGGGTCACACCTGAAGAGAATGCAGAGCCCCAAGATATCCGAGACAAGACAGGGATCTCCGTGAAGGGCAACGTGGACATGAACCTCCACCACCACGCCCCCAACTCACGCTAGGAAATGGGCAAACCCGTGTCACCCCTTATGACAGTGTCCTCAAATGAGACTGGGGGACCCCTAGCAAAGGTCACGTTACCTATACAAGGAAAACCTACCACTTTTCTCATTGACATGAGTGCAGCCAGGAGTGTGTTGAGGGCTGAGGACCTGCCTGATAATTCTTTCCTTTTACACTATTGATGTTTCCTGCGTGGGAGTGGATGGGGTGCCCCGCTCCAGTCCACTCACTGAGCCTCTCCAAGTGGGGACATTTCCTGATTTGCTTGCCAGATTTGTGGTGTCCTCTACATGTCCCTTGAATCTACAAGGAGCTGATGTGCTGTCCAGACTACAGGCGTCAATCATTTTCACACCTGAAGGGGGGTGGGGGTGAAGTTACATACTCCCCTATCCTTGGAAGACTCATCTGCTTTGTATTCTTTGCCTCTCCAGATGACACTTCATGGAGCAATAACTCCAAGTTCAATACCACAGGGAGTACTTGACAGAATCCCTGCGTGCCTATGCTCCACAGGACTGGAAGACAACTGTCACTTAAAGGGGCCACCAGTTTCAGTCAAGTTCAAAGAGGGTGCATCAATGCCCCGGAAACCACAATACCTCCCCCTAAAGTTAGCTCAATCTGCAGCTATTTTGAAGCATGTCAAGGCCCTCGTGTCAAATTGAGCCCTGATACCCTGCGCACCTCCATGTAACACACCTCTGTTCTCTAGGAAGAAGAGAAACCCTAAAAGAGAACCAGCTACTTGCGGGGGTGTCCCTGACTGCAAAGTACCTCACAGTGGTGGACCATGCAAACGCTCTCTTCAGTGTCCACCCTCACCCCTCCTGCTGGTACCTTTTGCATTCACCCACGAAAAGACAGCAACATACCTAGACAGTTATGCCAAAAGGGGCACAGAACTCTCCAAGCTAGTTTGCAAACGCTATGGCTATCATCCTTGACACATAACAAGAGGATCACCTGGAAGTGATTCTTCTCCAATATGTTGATGACCTTCTCCACTGTGCAGCTGACTTACCCACTGTTGAAGTCACCTCAGAAAGCCAGTTGTGCTATCTTGCCAAACAGGGTTGCAAAGCCTCAAAGCCCAAATTGCAGTGGTGCTCAACATCTGTCATTTTTCTTGGACACTGTCTTGTCCCATGGGACAAGGCACCTCACTGAAGACAGGGTGAAAGCAATCTTCGACATCCCACTGCCACAAGGTCAGAAGCCCCTTCATTCCTTCCTTGGACTAATTTCCTATTACAGAGCATGGATTCCAGAACTCTCCCTACTGATGCAACCTTTGTATGATGCCCTGAAATCAGACCCCTTCCAGATGTCTCCTGAAGCAATATCCAACTTTGAGGCCCTCAAGCACACCATCTCTGGCACTAGGGCTCCCAGACTACGACAAAACGTTCAAGCCCTTTGTATCCGAACATCTGGGACATGCTACAGGTGTACTCACCCAATCAGATGGCATCTGCCTTCGCCCTATAGGATATTATTCCTGTCGGCTGGATGCGATAGCAAGAGGAGGCCCATCGTGTCTGCGAGCTGTCTTTGCTGCACAAGCCTTGTTTGACAAAACTTCGGGCTTGGGCCTCGGACTCTGCTTCGTTCTGCTTGCTCCCATGACATTGCTCCCATACTCAACCAAGATCCAGCCGAAACATCCGTCCACTGCCAGACACTTGACTCCTGTGTTCCTACCTTCTAGACAGCATTACTCTATTACGTTGTCAAACACTGAAACTTACCACCCTTCTTCCACTTCTCAAGGGGGGAAAGGAGGAGAAGTCAAGTCTTGACTTGTCACCCCATGACTGCATCAAACTAATGCGGCTGGAAACCACGCATCTCCCCACCGTGAGTGAAATACCCCTGCAGGATCCAGGTCACCACTGAAAACTCGGTTCTCCAAACTGAAACCTTACCGTCGATGATGTCTGCACAGGTGGCAGCGCTGCAAGCACTTACTACAGCATGTAAATTGAGGGAAAAAGAGCCAATATTCATACAGACTCAAGATATGCTTTCAGCGTTGCCCATGATTTTGGTGTTATCTGGAAGGACAGAGGGTTCCTGACGGCTGAAGGAACACCTGTGAAACACAGCTCAGCCATCAAGGACTTGATGGACGCCCTGCTTTTCCCAACCCAAGTGACTATTCTAAAGTAAAGCACACGACAAACTCAACTCGAAGGAAGCTCGAGGCAATCTAGCCAATTCAGCTGCCAGACAGCCAGTAGTCCACTGGAAGTGGACAGCAGGGTGGTAGAAGAAGACCACTCCGTGCTTATCCTACAGACTCTCCCAGTGGACAGAGTTTGTCTGAAATAATTACAGGAAGCAGCAAGTCCGGATGAGAAGGAAAGCTGGAAAACGGAGAGGAGCAACTCTCAGAGATGGACTATTCAAGTGCAACAAGACGCCTTGTCTACCCAGGAGTATGTACCCAGCCATGGTGCAATGGGCAAATGGAGCTGCCCACTTGACAAAGACTCTTATGAACTTATGAGTTACTCCATTGACCAACAACTTATGCAGATCATGCACTATCTGCAACAAATGTAACCCAGAATGTACAGAAAAGGCACAGAAGAAGCACCTGGCAAAAGCTCTATACCCCTTCCAGAGGATACAAATTGATCACTCCCAAATGCCAAAGGAGTGGCAGATTCGAATACGCCCTAGTGGAGGTGGACATGACTGCCAGGACCACAGCTAAGGAACTACTGAGTGAGATAGTATGTAGATTTGAGGTCTCAGAGGTGATAGAGAGCGATCAGGGCCCAGCCTTCACAGCAACCCTTACAAAAAGAGATTTGGGCAGCACTGGGGGTTCAGTTGGCTCTGCACACCCCTTACCACCCTCAGAGTAGAGGGAAGGTAGAAAGGATGAAAGGGACACTAGAAAAACAGGATGTTAAAGATGGCCCAAAAGACTAACATGAGTCGGCCAGACAGTGTGCCCATTGCCCTGTTCAGTGTCAGACACACACTCCGGGGGGGAAACATGCCCTATCCCCTTATGAAATGTTGTTTGGTTCAGCCCCCAGATTTGGCTGTTACTTTCCCCAACAGTTACAATCTGATGTGTTGACTAATTATGTAACCGCATTATCACGAGAATTAACCCAAATGCATGTCCAGGTGTTTTCTTCCAGTCCAGATCCTGAATTACAGGAACACACCAACTACTGCCTGGAGATTGGGGGCTGGTAAAGAAATTTTTGAGAAAACATTCTCTTGAACCCAGATATGATGGTCCATTCCAATTTTTGCTGACCACAGCCACCTCAGTCAAATTGGCTGGGAAGAATACCTGAATACACGCTTCCCACTGCAAGAAAGCTCCAACCCCTGAGGACAAGATCCCGCCCACTTCATGACGACCATGCTACATATCCTTTTTCTGTTTGGTCTAGGGGGGAGGCCCAGGAGGTGGCCATCACAAAAAATGATAAAATAATTACATTTTGGTATAACTCTTCAGGTACACATGTGACCACCTTTACCTTTGATTACTGTGACATAGTACCTTGTCCATTTGACTCTTTCATGGCAATGCCATTGGTACAGTGACATCCCTGATGCTAAGGATATATATGTGTGTTTTAAGGACAGTTACTGGGGCCAGAATTGTGGTTCCTGGGAGGGACAGTGGGTTGGAACATAGGACCAGATTAGAGGAAATCTGGACCTGTGAATGTGCCCTTAAAAAGGTCATTATGCCCCTCCATATCCTAGCAGAAGATACTCCTGATACATACACTGACCCAGCACACAGTCAGAGGAGGAAGCGAGCAGTTCTCTCCGGAAGCTTTGACCCTCATGAGTACATACGTGCTATAGGAGTTCCAAGGGGAGTCCCTGATGAATTCAAATCCAGGGATCAGGTAAAAGTTGGTTTTGAGTCTTTGATCCCCATAATAACTGTGAACAAGAATGTAGATTGGATCAATTACATAAACTATAACCAACAGAGATTCGTAAATTACACTAAAGATGCCCTCCAGGGAATTGCTGACCAGTTAGTCCCCACTTCCTACACGACATTCCAGAACCGCATAGCCTTAGACATGGTGTTAGCTGAGAAAGGAAGTGTCTGTAAAATCATAGAAAAAACGGGAATCTGTTGCACCTACATTCCTGATAATACCGGCCCAAATGGTAAAGTAACTTTAGCTATAAAGAAATTAGAAGATTTGTCATTGGAGTTGAAGAAGAACTCAGGTATTACAGACCCATGGGATCAATATTTTAGCTGGATGCGTGGGTGGCAAAAAGTGCTCGCCCAGATAGGGGTAACGGTACTAATAATCCTGGTTCTTTTAGCCCTTATTGTATGCTGTATTCTACCTTTCGTAAAGAAGTTAATGAGCAAGGCTGTAGACAACAGCCCACCTACATTTCTCCACCAAGAAGAAGAGGACCCTCTTATGATGTAGGATGACAAACCCTTCACTCCTCTATAGTCACTCCCTGTCCATAATCTCATAATCCTATAGGGTTATAGGGATAGATAGCACCTGATTGCCCTTCTCCAGCTGTATCGAGGGGGGTAGTGAACTAGTTGCTGCCTAACTCTATATACAGCTTAAAAAGAGTTGCTGAGGAGAATGGGCCAGGTGAGTAGGACCTTTAGATGAGGGACAGAAGAAAATAGCCATTTTAGGGGGGACTGTTAAGGAATCTAATGTACATAATGATAATCAGAAAATGTCTATTTGCTTATGTGTATACATGTTTCTATGCTCCTTACTTATTATGTAGTATACAGATTGGCTCTCTGTTCTGAGTTTAAAATGATGTCTACACCCTACATCCCACGCGTTAGAAGAATGCATTTGAGATAACAGAAACAGCTTCAACCGAACTTCAAGCATCAAGTTTCTTCATTTCTCTTGTATTTTAACCAATAAGATGTACCTATTAGACTGAGATAGCAATGATGTATCTTTCTGTATAAAATATCAACACCGCCCACGAATAAACAGAAGTTAGAAGTAGCCTGAGCTGAACATGTCTCAGAGAGTGTTTACTTCTAATGTGCATGCACATTTATACTTTTTAATTGGAAATAGCAGCAGATAACCTCAAACTAGTTTGTAGTTCTTATCCATTTTAGTAGGACTATACAAAGGGCCAGGGAAATCAGTTGTGTCAGCGGTGTATTTTGGTTTGGTGCTGCCCTAGGAAAGACTATAATCAGGCGCCCCACCCCCCATCTAAATTTGTCCAACCCCAGCCACGGTATACCGTTCTTGGTTTAGGGTCTGATGAAGGAGCTGCAGCCGTTTACAGTGAACAGCTGTGGCTTCCTCATTAGACCCTGAGACGTGATTCGTCCAAGTGCCACATATGTGATCAGTGGAGCAGAGGATGGGGTCGGGGGGGGGGGCATAGGACGGAGTCAGCAGGGCAGAGGATGAGGCAGAACTGGTGAGCACTGATGAGAAGGCAGTGATGAACCTGCACTGATATGTGGCACTGATGGGAACTGATTGGCAGCACTGATTGACACTGATAGGCAGCACTGATTGGCACTGATAGACGGCACTGATGGGCATTGACTGGCACTGATTGGCAGTACTGATGGGCATTGTTGGGGCTGCACTGATCATCAGGACACTGATGATCAGTGCCCTGATTATGAATGTAGATGTTCCCTTTTACACTTGCCGGTTACCGGCTCTCTCCTCATGCTGTGACAGTGTGATGAAAGGAATTCCAATATCCGGCAAGTGTGTTTAGAGTGTGATCATCTGTGATTGGACACAACTAATCACGTGGTAAAGATCTGCTGCAATAACTATCACAGCTCGCACCGGGTGTGTACCGCAGTTCTGGGAGGGTGTCATCAGCCATAGCTGGAATTCAGCTGTAGTGCGGACGCCTGGGTGGGGTGGTGTTGCCCCCCTGAAAAATGCCGTCCAAGGCAAAAGCAGCAGATACACCCCTGCATGAAGTATCGGAGATTGTTTTCATCAGTGTAAAGCCATACAAAAATAACCAGGAGGTATCAGGTGTGCATGGAATATAGAAGACTTTTTTTCCTCTGTGTAGGACTATACCAATGACATCAGTTGCTCATAAAATATAAAAGTTTACAGCAGTTTAGGAAGGGGTTCTCTACAGTTAAAGTTGTTAAACCGTGGATTGTTTCACCACATTAGGTAGTAATGGCAAAAACAGAAATGCCATTTCAAACAGGATTGGATAATTTTCTTCCTACTAACAATATTCAGAGTTATAGTTTCTGAATATTATTTCTAAAGGTAGAAATATGCTCTTCCAGGTATTTAGAGCTGACTGACCTTGGTGGTCATGAAGGAATCTTTTTTTCTCTGTGAATGTAATTGGCAACATTTGCACAGTCGTCTTCCCTTGACCAGAGCTACAGGAGTTCTGAGAGGTTGAACTTGATAGTCATCTGTCTTATTTCATCCTTGTTAATAACTATAAAGCGAATGTGTTATATGTATATTTATGAAACCATATATTCCCTTGAAATAAATCTTTTAACTGCTTCAGCAATACAAATATAAAGCAAGTTTGTTCAAATTAAAAGAACGTAAAAATAATGCCGTTAATGATGTCGTCAAGGGATAAATGAATTTTCTCGTTCAAATATTTTATTGAGAAAAGAAAAATACAATGCAATGGGGGTTATTTACGAAAGGCAAATTCACTTTGCACTGCAAGTACACTTGGAAGTGCAGTTGCTCTAAATCTAAGGGGTAGACCCAGGGCCATCTTTAAGGTAGGGCAAAGGGGGCAGCTGCCCTGGGCCCTGTCGTTGTGGGGCCCAAAACAGCTGCCTCATACTTGCCAACTTTAGTTTAAATTCCCTTATCCCTTGAAGTTTTAGTCCCGTGCTGTGTCCTGATATCTCAGTGTGAAGCGCTGGTACTAATGCTGATCAGCTCTGCCCTATCTTGCCCCCTGCAGTGAGGAGATGATGTGTTGTAACCTCTAGCAACCAATCAGTGAGCAGTATTACTGTACAGTAATCTTTAGCAACCAATCAACAAGCAGAAATCATGTGCTGTAACATCTAGCAACTAATCAGTGAGCCATAATGTGTGATGTAACTTCTAGCAACCAGTCAGTGAGCGGTAATGATACACTGTAACCTCTGGCAACCAATCACAATCACTGCCTGATCTGATACAGTAAACTAATTTTAAGTCTAGCTGCTATTAATTGTATGCCTCAGAGCAGGTTAAGGGCGAAATTGTATGGAGGGGGACCAAGGAAATGTTTGCCCAGGGTCCAATCAATATTAAAGATGGCCCTGGCTAGATCTGAAATGAGTGGAAGCTCTGCTGATTTTATCATCCAATCATGTGCAAGCTAAAATGCTGTTTTTTATTTTCCTTGCATGTCCCCCTCGGATCTATAGCGACTTTACTTCCAAGTGCACTTGCAGTGCAAAGTGGATTTGCCTTTAGTAAATAACCCCCAGCAGGTACTAGGTACCATCTGGTAACAGAGGCGGACTGACAACTCATGGGGCCCCCAGGCAATAGGAGTTTATGGGGCCCCCGGGCAATTGGAAATTATGGGGCCACACAGTATACACACACACATACATGTACACACAGTATACACAGACATGTTTCTATTGGCTGAGAAGGTACTGGAGAGTTGGGGCAGCTATAATCTCAGGATTTTTAGACCAAAAGTATGTCGGTAAGGGACATTTCAGAGACAAATGTAAAAAAAAAACACAGATTTTTACATACTGTCCCTGGTTTTACTGAGGCTGGCAACCCTGATGGGTCCCCCTAGTGGCCCGTGGCCCTCGGGCAGTGCCCGAGTGGGCAAATGGTCAGTCCGCTCCTGTCTGGTAAGTACCTTGTAGTTAGTCTCCAGGGCTATTATATTTAGTGTAGCAGATTTAGTAGCCTGCCAGATGTGAGCCCAGTTTAGTGTGTCTGGTTGGAGGTTTAGATCAGTTTCCCGGAATAAATACATTTTAAAACATACGTGACACAAAACATATTACTGTATTTAGTATTCATTTAAAACTGAACTTTGGTCACATAAAAATACACAGATAAATGCCGCCCTGGGTTACACCAGTACGGCTTTGAAAACGCTACTTCAATGCAATTTCAAAGCTGCCAATTTGTGCCATTTTGTGTGCAGTTTGCTGACATCTGTACCACTTCATTTACACAGATTTCAATGCAAGTTGCACTTGAATTTGCACAGAAATAGTGCAGGAACCTTTTTCAAATTCACTGCGACTTGAGTTGCAGTGATGTTAACGGTTCCACAAATGGGGTGTGACTTTGAACTGTCAAGTAGCATGATGGTGTGAACCACAGCTCAATGCATTTTTTAATGCAAGCAGTGGAAGTACTTGAATTTGTCTTGGAACAGCTAGATGAGAAGTAGGAAAATACCAATGCCCCATTTTTGTGAATACAGTGGAGAAGGTTTAGAACCGCCTTCAAATTTTCATTAACGATAATTTTTATTAGTTACTTTCCAGAAAAAATACAAAGAAATGTCACCGTGCTGCAGCTCAGTTTCAGGCTCTTGGCAATCTTCTTATATCCTAGGCCATCTTTATGTAGAGCAACAATTATTTTTTTTTTAGATGCTCAGAGAGTTCTTTACCATGAGGTGCCATGTTAAACTACCAGTGACCAGTATGAGAGAGTGAGAGCGCTAACACCAAATTTAACACACCTGCTCCCCATTCACACCTAAGACCCTGTAACACTAACGAGTCACATGACACTGGGGAGGGAAAATGGCTAATTGGGTCCAATGTGAACAGTTTCACTTAGGGGTGTACTCACTTTTGTTGCCAGTGGTTTAGACATTAATGACTGTGTGTTGAATTATTTTGAGGGGACAGCAAATTGACACTGTTATACAAGCTGTACACTCACTACTTTACATTGTAGCAAAGTGTAATTTCTTCAGTGTTGTCACATGAAAAGATATAATAAAATATTTACAAAAATGGGAGAGGTGTAGTCACTTTTGTGAGATACTATAGTATATGACATATTATTTTTAGTATTGTTTAGATTGTTGAACGTGTTCACCTCTATGGCAGATTTGAGTAGTGTCCATATATGTTCCAATCTCTACTACAATATTGTCTGTGTTTTCGATTGTCTATAAGCTTGATGATTTATATATGTGCCCTTATAGAGATCATTGCATATAATGACTCTGGAAATATACTCCTGAATAAGCGCTCATACCGCGAAACATGTTGAGTCTGAACAGACCTAGGACGACATTCCGATTCCTTCCTTGGATGGATATATGCCCAACTGCTCAGTTCTTGTTCAGAGAATGAATTTATATGTATATTTTATATTCTCTGTTGTCAGGACCTTTTTTAAAGAGGAGTTTCCCTTAAAAAAAGAAATAAAAAATCAGCAGCTACAAATACTGCAGCTGCTGACTTTTAATAATCGGACACTTACCTGTCCCACAGTTGCAATGTCGGTGGCGCCGGCATTGCAATTGCGGGCACCCAGCTGTGGCTTCACATCCGGGCACCCACTGCGCATGCGTGAGCAGCGACGCGCGCCGTGATTGGCTGCGCAGTCATCTGGGACCTGTCACCTGTCCCAGATGACTGACAGGAGGGAGGGGCAGAGCTGAGCCCTTCCTGCGCCGAGGGGAAGTGATGTCACCAGCCCAGGCACTGAAGGAGGCAGACTACGAGGGACCCCCTAGCAACAGGCATTTAGAGGTGAGTTTAAAAAAAATCCAAATGTTTTTATTTTTTAGGAATTTTAATCTTTATTTTTTTGTGTGTGGAGCACCACTTTAATCATGTTTCTGCTTCAATAAATTATACATTTTTATATAAACGTGTATGTAAGTCTACCGTAGCATGAGAGTCCATAGTTGCCTCAAATCCTCTGCCATTTGTTTTTTTTCTAAATATTATAGGATGATGATACACTATTATAGTTTTACTATCAGTAGCATTCAATAATATATCACAGAGGGAACTGGGAATAATGTTAACTGAAAAAAAGACAGCAGACAGCACAGGACACAGAGCAGCGCTGGATTTATAGCATGATCACATTTTTTTGCACTGATCTTACAAAGCACTTTCAATGGTATATTTTTAGAACACCAAAAGGAAGAAAATTAAAAAGGTTTATTGTTAGGGTTTACGTACACATTAATCTCTCAGCAAAGACCTACCTTGTAAATCGGAGTAGACCATCCCTGCCGAATCCTGCAAAAACAAAAAAAAGTTTTGTGCAGACTTCCATTTGAAGGTAAGCATTTCGTTTTCTTCTCTGAAGCATACTGTTATAACAATTCAATATCTTGAATCCTTTTGCTGAACAATACATAAAAAAAATAGTCAAAAGAGCGAACTACATGAACTCTATATTATAAAACAGAATTAAATGTGAAGTGCATTCACAGTTACATTTTCCTTCTAATAGATGAAAAACAATAGGTGACATAATTCACCCCTCCCGATGCTTTGTTACCACTATTGTTCTGTGAAGCTCCAACTCTGTTGGGATCTCGCCCGCAAAGGCTGCAGCTCTTTGTATTTGTTAGCGATAGTATGTTCAGTTTGTTGGCTTCATAGCACCTTCTGCCTCAGAGAATTCTTCTCGCAACAAGGATGTTGAATCGGTTTCACTAGTGTTAATGATTTGAAAAACAATCATCGCTTCGTAACATTTCTCCCCACAATATGCCCTCAGCTCTGCCAAGGCTGATAGAAAATAAAAAAGGCATGATGAAACAGTATCAGAGAGCCATTAAAGTGGGTTTGTACCCATTAAAGTGGGTGGACCATTGTTCTGCAGAAACCTATCCCACTTATTTACAGTGCATCCGGAAAGTATTCACAGCACTTGACTTTTTCCTCATTTTGTTATGCTACAGCCTTATTCCAAAATGGATTCAATTAATTATTGACAATTAATTATGAAAATGTGAAAGAAGTTTGCTTGAAAATTTGATTAAATTGTAGCTGGTGACTTTTGGGATCAAATGTCACACGCATGTAAATTTAGTTTTTGGCCTCAGAACAATAAAGGTTCTGAGGGTTAATTGTGTAGGTAGGCCTTAACACCAGTCTGGCCAGGCTGAGTTTGGAAGTTCTGCCTGGTCATGTGAACGGTGAGGTGCACATGACAGGCCAGAACCAGGTCTGGTTGGATGTTTAGGTATCGGCCTTCTCTGAGCCAATCAGTGGGAGTGCAGAGGGCCGCTGAGGAGTCTGGGAAGGGGTACTTAAGGGGGTGTGGGTCACGTGTTCGGGGTTCCGGAGGTGTTCGTGAGACCCATGTGGTCTGGTCTGGTTCCAGGACCGGGGTAGCCCCGTGAAGGGTCCCGGTCATGGAGTGTTCGACACCCACAACATGTTCCTGTAGGTGGCCCCTGATAGATTTGCTTGGTCTGGGGTAGGGATCCGTCCATTCCCGAGTCTCAGAACCTGCTAGTCCGAGGCACAGTAACTGAGGGAGGATTCAAAGTGTCCGGGTGTGCTCTCGGCTTGGAGGGCACCGCAGCTCATGGAAGTGACGGGGGGAGGACTCTTCAGAGGAGGGCCGGCAAGTGGCATCCTGAGAAGTGCCTGGTTACTGAGTTGAGAACGACATTGACGAATTCACACGTTTCCAGTACCATTGAGGAGACAGGAAACATTCCAGGTATGGAGGAAAAAGGTCCCTATTCACCCTTAGTTGATTGTTCAAGTGTGAGTCAACGTGCTGACTGCTATGATCTCTGGCTAGAGATCTGTTCAGCCTTGAAGTGCCCAGCTGCGAGTGGCTACTCTCTTGGTGGAAATAGAGACTTTACTACACCTGCAATTCAAGGTGCCTGAGTTCTTCACCTGTGCCCTCTGTTCCCTAAGAGACTGTGTTAATTGAGAGTTCTTACTGCAAAATAAAACCTTTTAAAGAGGACTTCATCTGTGTCAGTGTTCAAGTCATTGGGTATTAACCCTGGGAACCCCTAGAAGTGAAAGAGCAGGCCAAGAGAAGGTAACTGGTAAGCCCATGAAAGTCAAGGCTGCCCTGCAACGGGTTATGGCCGCTACAAAATAATAAAAAACGAAAAAAAATCCAATGTACCCAGCCTTTGCTCAATACTTTGTTGAAGAACCTTTGGCACCAATTACAGCCTTGAGTCTTTTTGAGTATGATACTACAAGCTCAGCACACCTATTTTTAGGCGGTTTCTCCCATTCTACTTCGCAGGACCTCTCAAGCTCTATCAGGTTGGGTAGGGAGCATCCGTGCACAGCCATTTTCAGAGATGTTCAATCAGGTTCAAGTCTGTGCTCTGGCTGGGCTACTCAAGGACATTCACAGAGTTGTTCAGTAGCCACTCCTTTGTGACATTTTGTCATGTTACAACCAAAAACATAAATATCTTTTATTGGGATTTTATGAGATAGACCAACACAAAGTGGCACATAATTGTGAAGTGGAAGGAAAATGATAAACCGTTTTAAATTTTTTTTTTTTACAAATAAATATCTGAAAAGTGTGGCTTGCATTTGTATTCAGCCCCCTTTACTCTGATATTCCTAACTACATAGAGTCCACCTGTGTGTAATTTAAAGTGGTTGTAAACCCTAGGACAAAAGAAATCCTGCTAGACAAAGGCATAATGAGCTAGTATGCATAGCTATCTTACTACAAAACAGTTGGTAGCCAAGAGGAAAGATAAGAACCTCTTCTTATAATGCACCCTATAGCATGCAACCTGCAGTAAACATCCCACCGAATCTAAAACAGGTTCTACAAAGCATTAGGTAATCACTTCCACTTTCCTGCATTTGTGTATAGGCAGGCCTACAAAGGTAGGACCTCTTTTAAACCTGCCCTATTGTCTATGCATAAATGTGAAAGGAACATTACATCTTGTTTTGCTTTCGTCTATCTAGCAAGGTTACTCTGTGGTATTACAAGGAAGCTGAGACCTCTACAGTGTGTAAATGTGCTTTTACTATATAAAGATGCTGTACATACGAAACTATTACAATATTGGGAATACAATACAAGACTGACAGATATCTATAACAAGCAAAATTCCTAGAAAATAGAACAGCCTATGGTATATAACTACAAATAAATTTAAATGTTACTTATCTTCTGTTTCTGTATGTTCGTGATCTCCATTGGCAAAGATTCTTCTTGGAGACCAGGCTCTGTTCTTCTATCATGAGTAGTGATGGACGAACTTCCGACGGGACGTTTTGCGAACCGCGAACGCGGCCGATAGTTCGCGAACCGTAACATTCGCGGCGGGCCCCATTGACTTCAATGGGAGGCGAACTTTACAAACCTACAGGTCATATTTGCAGCCACAAAATAATTACTAGCTGTGCACACATAGTCCCACCACATGGCCAATGACATAACACATGTATGAGGTGAATCTGGGATCGACAAGTACAAGCATTCTTTTTTTATATGTGAAATTGTGACAATTCAGGACTGTGGAGCGCATGAAGGCAATGGAGGAGAGGGAAGGTCAGGGTAGGCAAAGAAGAGGGTGCATGAGATGATCACCAGCACAGTGATATAGAGCACTGACACCTGCACTGTGATAGAGTCATCTGACACCAGCACCGTGATAGAGAGCACTGACATCAGCAGCGTGACATACAGCAATGACACCTGCACCGTGATAGAGAGCACTGACATCAGCAGCATGACATACAGCAATGACACCTGCACCGTGATAGAGTGATCTGACACCAGCACCGCGATAGAGAGCACTGACATCAGCAGCGTGACATACAGCAATGACACCTGCACCGTGATAGAGTGATCTGACACCAGCACCGTGATAGAGAGCACTGACATTAGCAGCGTGACATACAGCAATGACACCTGCACCGTGATAGAGTGATCTGACACCAGCACCGTGATAGAGAGCACTGACATCAGCAGCGTGACATACAGCAATGACATCTGCACCGTGATAGAGTGATCTGACACCAGCACTGTGATAAAAAGCACTGACATCAGCAGCGTGACATACAGCAATGACACCTGCTCCGTGATAGTGTGATCTGACACCAGCACCGTGATAGAGAGCATTGACATTAGCAGCGTGAAATACAGCAATGACACCTGCACCGTGATAGAGTGATCTGACACCAGCACCGTGATAGAGAGCACTGACATCAGCAGCGTGACATACAGCAATGACACCTGCACCGTGATAGAGTGATCTGACACCAGCACCGTGATAGAGAGCACTGACATCAGCAGCGTGACATACAGCAATGACATCTGCACCGTGATAGAGTGATCTGACACCAGCACCGTGATAGAGAGCACTGACATCAGCAGCATGATATACAGCACTGACACCAGCACCGTTATATACAGCACTGACACCTGCACCGTAAGCAGCCCCAGGAGGAAGTCAGCATAGCACAGGGATGGTGGGAGCCCCTCATAATGAGCATAGCACATGGATGGTGGGAGCCCCTCATAATATGCACAGCAGAGGTACAGCCCCAGGAGTAAGTCAGCATAGCACAGGGATGGTGGGAGCCCCTCATAATAAGCAGCCCCAGGAGGAAGTCAGCACAGGGATGGTGGGAGCCCCTCATAATATGCACAGCAGAGGTACAGCCCCAGGAGTAAGTCGGCATAGCACAGGGATGGTGGGAGCCCCACATAATAAGCAGCCCCAGGAGGAAGTCAGCACAGCACAGGGATGGTGGGAGCCCCTCATAATGAGCATAGCACAGGGATGGTGGGAGCCCCTCATAATGAGCATAGCACAGGGATGGTGGGAGCCCCTCATAATATGCACAGCAGAGGTACAGCCCCAGGAGGAAGTCAGCACAGCACAGGGATGGTGGGAGCCCCTCATAATAAGCAGCCCCAGGAGGAAGTCAGCACAGCACAGGGATGGTGGGAGCCCCTCATAATGAGCATAGCACAGGGATGGTGGAGCCCCTCATAATGAGCATAGCACAGGGATGGTGGGAGCCCCTCATAATATGCACAGCAGAGGTAGAGCCCCAGGAGGAGGTCAGCACAGGGATGGTGGGAGCCCCTCATAATAAGCAGCCCCAGGAGGAAATCGGCACAGGAATGGTGGGAGCCCCTCATAATAAGCAGCCCCAGGAGGAAGTCAGCACAGCACAGAGATGGTGGGAGCCCCTCATGAGCATAGCACAGGGATGGTGGGAGTCCCTCACAATGAGCATAGCCCAGGGATGGTGGGAGCCCCTCATAATATGCACAGCAGAGGTACAGCCCCAGGAGGAAGTGAGCACAGGGATGGTGGGGGCCCCTCATAATAAGCAGCCCCAGGAGGAAGTCAGCACAGCACAGGGATGGTGAGAGCCCCTCATAATGAGCATAGCACAGGGATGGTGGGAGCCCCTCATAATATGCACAGCAGAGGTACAGCCCCAGGAGGAAGTCAGCACAGCACAGGGATGGTGGGAGCCCCTCATAATAAGCAGCCCCAGGAGGAAGTCAGCACAGCACAGGGATGGTGGGAGCCCCTCATAATAAGCAGCCCCAGGAGAAATATGACACCGCTCAACCTCTTCAAACAGGAGGGTACGGGCATATAGTACGGTGTGCTTTTTTTTGTACAAGGAAGTGAGCCAAATGAAGAAAGAACGTCTCTGTGCTCGATTAAAAAAATAGTTTATAGACATATAGATGGTCTACTGGTCACATGTGTTGAATTCCTCCGAGATCCATGCCTCATTCATTTTAAGAAATGTGAGGTAGTTAACACTGTCGTGAGCTAGGCGAGTACGCTTATCGGTCACGATCCCCCCTGCTGCGCTGAACGTCCTTTCGGACAGGACACTGGACAAGGGGCAAGCCAACAGTTTGATTGCAAATTGGGCAAGCTCTGGCCAGAGGTCAAGCCTGCCCACCCAATAGTCCAGGGGTTCATCCCTCCTCAGAGCGTCCACATCGGCCGTTAACCCGATGTAGTCGGACATCTGACGGTCTAGGCGTTCCCTGATGCTGGATCCGGATGACACCTGTCGATGGGTCGGCTGAAAGAATGACCTCATATCAGAAGTCACCAACACTTCTTCAAACCGGCCTCTTCTTGCAGGCGCTGTTGGATTGGTACCCGCAACTCCTTCTCTGGGAGTGGGAATTGCTCCTCTGCCAGCGCACGCAAAAGCAGAATGCAGCATTTCTCGAAGCAAGGCCTGGAAGTGCTCCATTCTGACAGCCCTCTGTGACGGCGGTAACATTTCCTCCACTTTGTGTTTGTACCGGGGGTCTAAGTACGTTGCCACCCAGTACTGGTCCTTGACCCTTATGCTTTTTATACGGGGGTCCCTATTAAAACACTGGAGCATGAAGGCCCCCATTTGCACTAAACTGGAAGCGGTGTGGTGGCCTGGCTCCTGCTCATCATCCAGGATAATGTCGTCCTCTTCATTCTCCTCTCCCCATCCACGCACAACAACAGGGATCCCAGAAAGGTTTAAAGTATGCTCTTCTTGCTCCTCCTCATCCGCCCCGGCACCATCCTCCTCTGACTCCTCTTCAGACTCCTGTTGTTCACTTGTCTCAGATAGAGTAACCCCCCCCTGGGAATTCATCCAGCATTGCGACTTCCTCATCTTCCCACTCCTGCTCCTCCACAGCTTGATCAATGACACGACGCAATGCACGCTCCATAAAGAAGGCATAAGGTGCCATGTCACTGATGGCTGCGACTGACCAGTTTGGTGATCTCCTCAAATTGCCGCAGAAGTCTTCATGCATCGCGCATGAGCAGCCACTGGCGCGGTGAAAAAAAGCCCCAGCTCCCCAGAACCTGTTCTGCCGCAGAGTTCATACAGGTAGACGTTAACTGCATGTTTCTGCTGGAGCAGCCTATCAAGCATATAGAAGGTTGAGTTCCATCGCGTCGGGCAATCGCAAATAAGACGTCTGACCGGCAGATTGTGTCGCTGCTGAATGTCAGCAAGGCGAGCCATAGCCGTATAAGATCTTCTGAAATGGGCCGAGATTTTCCTTGCCTGCCGCAAGATGTCCTGGACCCCAGGGTATTTGACAACGAATCGCTGCACGACCAAGTTTAAGAGGTGTGCCATGCATGGCACGTGCGTAATTTTGCCCTGTTTCAATGCGCTAAGCAGATTGGCACCGTTGTCACACACCACTTTACCAACTGTCAAATTGAGCGGTGTTAGCCACTGATCTGCCTGTGAACGCAAAGCTGAAAGGAGTGCCGGGCCAGTGTGGCTCTTGGCTTCCAGGCACAACCGACACAGCGCGGCATGGCAACATCTCACCTGACATGTCAAATAGGTTCTGGGGAGCTTGGGCCGTGCAGTGGAAGAGACGCTAGCAGCGGAAAAGGAGGAGTCAGCCGAGGAGGAGAGGGAGGAGGATGGAGGAGGAGGAGAAGAAGAGCCAGGCCTGCATGCAATCCGTGGCGGTAAAACCAAATCTACATGGGTGCCACGGGTTACATGCTTGACGGCCGTCAGAAGGTTCACCCAGTGGGCAGTAAAAGTGATATACCTTCCCTGCCCGTGTTTGCTAGACCACATGTCTGTGGTCAGATGTATCTTGGCACGACACTGTGTGCCAGAGATACATTCACTTTTGCCGCTGAACATGGCCATATAGCTCTGGGATGCCCTTCTCTGAGAAATACTTCCTTCCTGTGACCTTCCATTGTGGTGTTCCAATGGCCACAAATTTTCGAAAAGCCTCCGAGTCCACCAGTTTATATGGCAGTAGTTGGCGGGCTATCAGTTCTGACAAGGCAGCCGTCAACCGTTGGGCAAGAGGGTTATCCAGCGTCATCATTTTTTTACGCTCGAACATTAGGTCCACGGAAGACTGCCTTTTTGCAGAAAAACGTGAGCTTGGCGTGATGGAAGGTGGAGTGGAGGACAATTGTGAGGAGAGAGGAGAAGTAGAAGACGAGGCTGGACGGTGAGAGCCTGGAGTGTGGCTTTGTGTGTTCCGTTGCTCCCACTGGGCTCGGTGATGGCTGCTCATGTGCCTTCTTAAGGCGGTTGTCCCTAGGTGAGTGTTGGGCTTACTGCGACTAATGCGTTGACTGCAAAGATTGCAGATGGCAACAGTATTTTCAGCAGCGGACACGTTAAAAAAAGCCCACACTCAGGAGCCATGTGCCGGCGTCCTGGGAGCGCCAGATGTGACCGTACATGATCGATGACTCGCTCCTGATACATTAGCAGTCTGCTTTGTCCCTCATGTGCAATGTAAGTTATTCCTGCTTCTCCTCCCTATCTGATGGTCCATATCTCCCTCTGAACTCCTCTCCTCTTCCTCTCTTGTGGGCACCCACGTCACATCACTAGACAAGTCATCATCAATGTCAGCCCACCGCTATAAGTAGAGATCTCGGAGTAGGCAGCAACACCGGGGACCAACCTCCTCCTTGGGCTGATCTGGGTACTGTCGTCAGACTGCTGAGTGGCGGTTGTTGCTACCTCCTCTTCCTGATTCAATGCCAAGAGTGGCTGCGCATCAGAAATGTCTTGATATGGATCGGAAAATAATTCCTGTGACTCAAGCGGAAGGTATGTGGTGGTGGTGGTGTTGTTGGTGGTAGTGTCTTTGGGGGTGCACATAGCAGAGAGTGAAGAAGAGGGTGCAGATCGAGAGGATGAGGAGGGTGCAGAAGAGTAAGGCTGAGTGAGCCACTTAACCAATTCTGGTGCTTCCTTTAAAGTAATCGCACGCACCTTCTGCAATTTACCACTTTGGCTCAAGCCTGTTGCTCCTGCCCTACCCCTACCACCCCTGCGGAAGGGCCTGCCTCTTCCTCTGCCTGTCATTTTTTAAATGACCCTGTGACAAAACTGTGGAAGAAGGTATATAACACCCCACTTCAATCTGTTGTTTTTGAGGGCCACTGGTCTATCACACCAGTTACAATACTTTTTTTTTTTTGGATTGCGTTTGTCACTCTTTGTAATATCACTGCAGAACCGCTGAGCAGTCACAACGCTGCACAGTGGAAACGCACTATATTATGCTTTTTATATGTGCAAGTATTTTATACGTGTATTACACAACTATATACTGCACACCAAATAGTACACCCTTACCAGTCCTTATAAGGACCTTTGTGGAACTAGTAGGTTGTGATTAGCAGACTGTACCTCACTCAACTCTATATACTCTAGTACGCTATACCTTACCAGTCCTTAGAAGGACCTTTGTGGAACTAGTAGGTTGTGATTAGCAGACTGTACCTCAGTCCCTATACTGATAAAGGACTGCTGCAGAATAGGGCAGCAGTCAGCAGTAGTGCACCTCAACCCTATATATTGTGGACCTATACCAGTCCTTAAGGATTAGCAGACTGTACCTCACTCAACCCTATATGCTGTAGTACACTATACCTTACCAGTCCTTAGAAGGACCTTTTTGGAACTAGTAGGTTGTGATTAGCAGACTGTACCTCAGTCCCTATACTGATAAAGGACTGCTGCAGAATAGGGCAGCAGTCAGCAGTAGTGCACCTCAACCCTATATATTGTGGACCTATACCAGTCCTTAAGGATTAGCAGACTGTACCTCACTCAACCCTATATACTGTAGTACACTATACCTTACCAGTCCTTAGAAGGACCTTTGTGGAACTAGTAGGTTGTGATTAGCAGACTGTACCTCAGTCCCTATACTGATAAAGGACTGCTGCAGAATAGGGCAGCAGTCAGCAGTAGTGCACCTCAACCCTATATATTGTGGACCTATACCAGTCCTTAAGGATTAGCAGACTGTACCTCACTCAATCCTATATACTGTAGTACACTATACCTTACCAGTCCTTAGAAGGACCTTTGTGGAACTGGTAGGTTGTGATTAGCAGACTGTACCTCACTCAACCCTATATACTGTAGTACACTATACCTTACCAGTCCTTAGAAGGACCTTTGTGGAACTAGTAGGTTGTGATTAGCAGACTGTACCTCAGTCCCTATACTGATAAAGGACTGCTGCAGAATAGGGCAGCAGTCAGCAGTAGTGCACCTCAACCCTATATATTGTGGACCTATGCCAGTCCTTAAGGATTAGCAGACTGTACCTCACTCAACCCTATATACTCTAGTACGCTATACCTTACCAGTCCTTAGAAGGACCTTTGTGGAACTAGTAGGCTGTGATTAGCAGACTGTACCTCAGTCCCTATACTCATAAAGGACTACTGCAGCAGAAGGGCAGCAGTCAAGTATAATATTCTTTCTATATTTGGAAGAAAGAATATTATACGTGTACAACCCTATTACCATACCAGTCCTGAAAAGGACCTTTGTGGACCTAATAGTAACAGCTAATGATTAAACTGACTGTCCCTCATTGCCACGCACAGCTTCCTGTCTGTCCCTATTTAAACTGACAAAACAAAGGCTGCTGCAACAATAACTTGAATAGCACTCAAAACTATATCCTGTACTACTACACCATACCAGTCCTGAAAAGGACCTTTGTGGACCTAATAGTAACAGCTAATGATTAAACTTACTGTCCCTCTCTGCAACACACAGCATCCTATCTGTCCCTATCTGCACTGAGAAAAGACAATCTGCTGCAACAATGACTTGAATAGCAGTGCCTCAAACCTATATCCTGAACTACACCTATACCATACCAGTCTTTAAAAGAACTTTTGTGGACCTAATAGCTAGCGATTTGGGTCACTGCAGTCTCTCCCTGCTCCACACAGCAACCTCTCCCTATAGTGACAGTAGAAAGAATGTAAAATGGCCGCCGGATCGGGTCTATTTATAAGTTAGGGGGAATGTCCAAGTGTCCATGTGCTGTAATGTCTCAATTGGCTGTCCTGTACCACATGATGGATGTGTCATCATAGGTCAAAGTTTTTTTACACAGTAAACACGTAAGTCCGCCGGGCGAACAGCGGCAATAGTCCGCCGATCGGGCGGACTGCGAAACAGACGAAATTCGCTGCGAACCGACCGCCGGGCAAACTGTTCGGTCATCCCTAATCATGAGTGGCTTCTTCTGATCTTACAGCAACATGATGTGTGTTCTGATATTACAGCATGATGATGATGATGTGTGTCCTAGCTTATGCCTGAATCCCCCTTTTATGTATTACCTGTTTGCTGTAGCTGTAGAAACAATGGACTGTTGAAAACTGTCAGTTGAATACGACAATACTATCTACCCATTGTCTACTCAAACCAAACCTGCCAGTAATCTAACAGTCATTCTTTCAGTTTGAGAGCTGAAAGAATATCAAACAAGTAAATCTCTTACTTGTTGACTGTAGCTACAGAGACAATAGCCTATTCACACTGTAATACAACAATGGATTGTACGTACCCATTGTCTAGCAGCATTTCTTTGAGAAATCTACTCAAGCCAAAAAACCTGACAGTATCTCTGAGCAACCACTTTTGTGTAATGTGTGCCCATTCATATGTCATGTCTGATTAATATAAAAAAATCATATTTTTAACAAACGCAACACACATCTCTGAAAGGATCTAGGTATCCATTCACATTCAGTGCTGCAATATAATGCATTAATGAACGTGCATTGCTTTAAAGGAGCCCAATCATTTTGAATAGATTGTCAGAGTACCACAACACAGTCAAAAATGGACATGACCTATTTTTTCTTGCACAACACACCAATGTAGATCCATTGCCTGCTACTGTTTAAGTGTGCTATGGTGCGATTCAAAATTAATGGCATGACAATGCACCACAGTGTGCCTGTGACAGAATGCTTGGCACCCCGCTTAGGTGCTTCCGCAAAACAGTGCCTCCTGTTTTCCAAACCCTTCCTGGCAGATCGAGAGCTAATGCCAGCCCTTTTATCTCAAACATAATACACAGACAAGATGTTGAGGTAGAACCAAAGGAATAGCTATTTATTGAACAGAAATAGAGGTTTTTATACACTTCAAAAGTAGGTCAGTCACCACATGAATTATAAAAGCAAATATTACCCAAAACATCACACAATGGTTTGTAATGAGGTAGAGTTGACAAGAGGCTATTCCTATCATAGTAACCTCCAAGAGTTAGCCAAATTAGCCAGCAGACAGAAACAATAGGTGACTCAATTAGAGACCTACTGGGGAGAGGCCTACTTAACAATAAACACATGACAAACCGTGATCCCAACCAACCTTAAGCCCCATACACACTATCAGTTTTTCTGCTGAGTTTTTCCTTCAGATTGACCAAAACCATATGATATGAGGTCAAGCCTTAGGAGTTTCAATTTGTATACAATCAGGCAGGCCCTTGCACTATACGGTTTTGGTAAATCTGCAGGAAAAACTGATAGTGTGTATGGGGCTTAAGGTTGGATGGGATCACGGTTTGTCATGTGTTTATTGTTAAGTAGGTCTCTCCCAGGTAGATCTCTAATTGAGTCACCTATTGTTTCCGTCTGCTGGCTAATTTGGCTAACTCTTGGAGGTTCCTATGATGGGAATAGCCTTGTGTCAACTCTACCTCATTACAAACCATTGTGTGATGTTTTGGGTAATATTTACTTTTATAATTATGCTCCAGCAGTCTGAAAAGGTGGAATTAATTTATCTTCATACATTCCCTGAGGCTTATTATTGATAAATATTTTTGTCCCAAGTGAAGGAGCCTCTCCAACTCAGTCTACAGGAGGGCCACCGTATTTTTTATTTTATTGACCAATAACCTGTACAAGATTAATATCACACCTTTCCATCCACTCCAGAAGGGAAACTTTATTGTCCTTATTCCTTAATCTAAGCCTCGCTCTCAGCGTTCATCACATTGTTGTCCATCATTGGAGAATGATCTGTTCTTTCCATGGGCCATAATCACTGGGTAGGAGGCTTTCCCCTAGTCCTCTCCAAAAGCCCCTTTCCTGGTTGGGCCTGTCAGAATGCCCACTACTGCAACTCATAAGTGTGAATTGGCCCCTACAAGGTTGCATAATAACATATACAGACTGAAAATAGGCAGGGTATATGTATGTAGGGTAAAATAACCATACATTTATAAAATAAAAATAAAAAGATAAAAAAAAGGTTAAAAACTGACACTGTTACTTTAAACCCCCCCTGCTAATTATTCATTGCATTCAATCTTCTGCTGAAGAGCCTTTTGTGTGCGCACCACAGATGAAATAGATATAAAGGGCTTAAAATGGGCATAAGATATACTGCAACTTTTCAATGACCTTGTCTGTATGTATTTATACCAGTTCTTCAGTTGCACCTCTCATTCTCTCTTCTGTATTCATGGCTGATTCAGAAATATTTTCCAATTTTCCAGCGGACTCTTTCATAAGGGGCAACACCACTCTGCTCCCGACACAGGAGAAATCACGTTTTTAATCAAATAAAAAAAGTTTCATTAGAGGCTCAAAAGGCTTTATTAAAAGGTATTAACTCCTAGTGCTGCAGTCATCCAACAGAGCTCTTATTATTGGAAGCGTATTAAACCTGTGAAATGTTTTTTTTTTTTTTTATATAGAGGTATTGGATATAATAAAGGTAATCCAAACCTTTTGGGCCAGATTTGTAGAAAAAATTGCAAAAGAAAAAAAATCTTTATGTGTTGTCCAAAAAAGCAGTTGCATTCAGTTGCCATTTTCTAACCCAAGCAATAATCCATCCTAGGTACATAATTTGGAGGGTTGATAACATATACAGTGGGTATAGAAAAGAATCACCTCCCTTTAAAATAATCACATTTTGTTGCTTTGCAGCATGACATGAAGACAGACACAGTTTTGGTTTTATCCAACTGTATAAAAGTAAAAAAGTTCAAAAACAGAAGTTGGAAAAAGGATCACCCCCCCCCGCCCCCCTCCGAAAAATGACTTGTAAACTCAATCAGGTGTAACTAATCACCTTCTCAATGGCACATAAAGCCATTTCACTTTCATCTGTGATCAGCTGTGGTCATTTTGATTAGCTCAGCATGAAAAAAGTGTTCCTGGAGCATTTCGGTCCCTGGTAGTGTAACTGAAGCAAACAATCAACTATGGCTGGCAAGGCACTGGCAAAAGTTGTGGACAGGCACAAGTCAGGAGATGGACACAAACATTTCAAAGGCTTTATATATGCCTAGAAGTATAGTGAAGTCTATTATTAGGAAGTAGAAGGTATTTGGTACAACACAGACCCTCTCTGGATCAGGATGGTGCTCCAAACTGGATAAAAAAAAGCCAGGAGAGGCTACCAAGAGGCCTACAGCACCCCTGAATGACAAAGTGGTCATTGTGTACTGTGCACTGTTACCAGAATAGTTTGGCTGTGACAAAATTGCGCTATCAGTGGGAGGGAATTGAAACTTGTACACAGCATGGGGTCAAAAGTATATAACATACAGAGTGCAGGTATCCGAAGTATATAACATACAGAGTGCATGAATTAGGTGTATATAATGTTTCAGGAATATGTAAGGTACAGAGTGCAGGTATCTGGAGTATATAGCATACAGAGAGCAGGAATCAGGTATATATAATGTACAAGATGCAGGTTTCAGGGATATGTAAGGTACAGAGTGCAGCTTTCTGGAGTATGTTCTGTGCAATGTGCAGGAGTCAGGGATGGGTAATGTACATTGTTCAGGCATCAGGAATGGGCAATGCATGGAGTTCGGGAGACAAGAGTGGATAATGTACAGAGTACAGATATCAGGAGTAAATACTGTACAGTATGCAGGGGTTAGGAGTGGGTAATGAACATGTTTTAGGGGTCAGGAGTATGTAATGTACACAGCACAGGGGTCAGGAGTAGGTAATGTAAATATTTTAGGGGTCAGGAATGGGTAGCACATAGAGTGCAGGGATCAAGAATTTGTAATGTACATAGTGCAGGGGTCAGGAGTGGGTAATATACATAGATCAGGGGTCACGACGAGTAACATGAGTGCATGGGTCAAGAGTATCTAACTCTTACATTACATATTCCTAAATGCACAAAATAAAACTAGATATTAACATTTATAGGTAATAACACTAGGGATAGTTGATCCACGGAATATCTGATTGCCTAATGATCAGGAAGGACTCCCCCAAACCCCCCATCATGTTCTTTTTTGCTTTCCTCTGGATCAACTGTAGGCATAGGATTATGTATGTAGAGGTTTTATATTTTTCTATTAGTTGACCTAGATGGACTTGAGTCTTTTTTCAATCTGGCTAACTATTTAACTATATGTAATGTACAGGGTGCAAGGGTGGGTAACGCTTAAGCAAAAACTACAAAGGCAGAGGATGGAGGTATACACATGTGGTGGCAACAATGCTTTCCATCGTGGCACGGCAAAGTTAATCCCCCTTGTCGTACTCTGCAATCATATACAATGCACACAGTAACAATGTAGTGGTGCAGGTTTTTAGGGATAAATCAGGCAGGGAGGAGGTAATATAACGCTTTCTCGTTGCCAGTCAAACGCCCTTCAAAAAGCAATTTATTCTTGAGAGGGTGACACAAGTGTACACTAATTCATAACAATAGTGCCCCCAGTAAAGTATATTTCCACTGGAACAGCCATCACATCGACATATTGATCCTGGCACTCAGCTCCAGGCTCTGACACATTGCTTAATGATGGGCAGAGAGGGGACTGCCAACTTCTGAGCACCAGTGGAGTAATACCGCACTCTAGTACAGTTTAAAAAAAGTCCCCAGTTCCCATTTGTTCAGCAGGGAGCCAAGGGCAGAAGGGGGACTATTTAATGATTTTTGGGTGTACTGCATTTCCCAGTGCATTGATATAGAAGAGCCCAGGACTTACTCAGTCTGCACCTGAAAATTCTTTTCCACCCTTGGCCCACTGCTGAAAAAATAGGGCCTGGGGAAGTTTTTTTCAAATTGCTCTAGAGGGTAGTAATACTCTGCTGTTACCAGAAGTAGGCAATCCCTTCTCTGCCTTTGGGCCCCTCTGTTGAATTGGTAGGGCCAGGCCTGATACAGGAAGGCTGATGCTACCACTCATTAGAGACCCTGCCAATGTCTCTACTGGCTGCTTACTTAAAGTACTATACTTGCCAACAGTCCCAATTTTCCAAGAACAAAACCGCTTTTAGGACCTTTGTTCCGATCGGAGCTTGCCCCAATTCATTTCCCGGGATTTTGCCTTTGTCCCAGGAAAATCAGGAATGTTTTAGGAAAAAACGACCGGCGGGCTAAAAAAAATGGCCGCTGCCCACGAGGATTATTTCCCCTTGTGTTCAGTGGAGAGAGGAGGGGTACGCAATTAGCTTCTGCCCTCTCCACTGAACACACACGAGAAAGCCGGGAACTGTAGCTGCCACGCTGCTGGGGAACACAGATCGCTCTGTAAGGAGGGCTCCGCTGCTGCTGCCAGGTACACTGAAGTAAGGAGGGCTCTGTTGCTTGGTGACACAGATCGCTCTCTAAGGAGGGCTCCGCTGCTGCCAGCTGCTGGGGACACTGAAGTAAGGAGGGCTCTGTTGCTGGGGGACACAGATCTGTAAGGAGGGCTCCGCTGCTGGGGGACACCAGATGTAAAGGAGGGCTCCGCTGCTAGGGACACCAGATGTAAGGGAGGGCTCCGCTGTTGGGGACACCAGATGTAAATGAGGGTTCCAGTGCCGGGGACACAGATGTAAAGGAGGGCTCCGCTGCTGGGGGACACCAGATGTAAAGGAGGGCTCCACTACTGGGGACACCAGATGTAAAGGAGGGCTCCGCTGCTGGGGACACCAGATGTAAAGGAGGGCTCCGCTGCTGGGGACACCAGATGTAAGGAGGGGCTCCGCTGCCAGGGACACAGATCTGTAAGGAGGGCCTCTGCTTCAGGGGGCACCTGATGTAAGGACGGAATCTGTTGGGGGCACCTGATGTAAGGATGCACTCTGCTGGGGGCACCTGATGTAAGGAAAGACTCTTCTGGGGGCACCTGATGCAAGGACAGACTTTGCTGGGGGCACCTGATGGCATCTGGTGGCAGGCGACGTGGCAGGTGAGACTCTCAGGGGTCCCACTGATTCTGGATTATGGTGAATTACAATGTAATAATAGTAATAATGCACTTCAATCATCCAGACACCACAACAACCATGGTGCTGGGATGATTGAAGCGCTAACACCAGGTGTTTGGAGTATCTTTATCTGCTGATTTGTTAAACTCTGGAATACACATTTCGATTGGGGTGTAGGATCTGGGCCTGCTGTCCCTCCATCCATCTTTCCTTCCTTCTCTCTCCTTCCCTCCTTCTTTCCTTCCTTCTCTCTCCCTCCCTCTTTTCCCCTTTCTTTCCCTATCTCTCATTAATCTCAGACTCTAACTACACCCCCATTTGAACCACGCCCATATACGCCACACCCACTATTTAATGTAAACTACGCCCATTATTCGCACAGTGCGCTACGCGTGCCGCATTTTTATTTTTTTGCTGTGTCCCGCCTACAAACTCATGCCCCACCCCTAATTATAATAAGACTCTGCCTACAGCCAAAAAAGTTTCCCCATACATTTTTTTACAATGTTGGCAACTATGCTATGTAACATTGTCTGAAGTGGTCATACTGGTTATGATTAAATCTGAATTCTGGGCAGATATAAAAGACACAGATTAATGCATTAATCTGTATTCGTCAATACATCAATAACTTTATTTTAAATGCAAGCAGGGGACATACCTGTATTTGACTTGGTACTAACTTCTTGCAATGAACTTTACAGCAGAGCTCAGATTGCAAGAAGGAGAAGTAGCAGAAGTAACCAGACCAGAGAGCTGAGCTCATCAGTCTGCTGCTTCTTCTTTTATTGTCCTGTCACATAGTTGGCAACATTGTAAAAAAATGTATAGGGACACTTCTTTGTCTGTAGGCGGAGCCTTATTATAATTAGGGGGTGGGCATTCATTTTTAGATGTGGTGCAGGAGGGGAAGGAAAAGCGTGCTGTGGCAAAAATGGACATGGTTTAAACATAACATTGGGCGTGGCTTAAGGGGGTGTGGCTCAAAGGGGTGTAGTTCGAATCTGAGATGAACGAGGGATGGAGGGAGAAAGAAATAGGGAAGGAAAGTGAGAGAAGGAAGTAAAGGAACGGAAGGTGTGACAGCAGGCCCAGATCCTACACTACAATAGAAATATGTGTATTCCAGAAAATGTAACACTCAACACACGAAGATACTTCAAACACCTGGTGTTAGCGCTTCAATTATTGTGGCACCATGGTTGTTATGGTGTCAGGATGGTTGAAGCGCATTATTTCTATTATTACATTGTAATATAAAATGAAATTGTTCAACTCACCATAATGCCGAATTAGTGGGAGCCCTGAATGTGTCACTTGCCACCATCGCCTGCCACCAGATACCATTAGGTATCCCCAGCAGAGTCCCTCCTTACACCAGGCATTCCCAGCAGAGTCCCTCCTTACATCTGGTGCCCCAGCGGAGTCCCTCCTTACATCAGGTGCCCCCAGCGAAGCCCCTCCTTACATAAAGTTGCCCCAGCGGAGTCCCTCCTAACATAAAGTTGCCCCAGGCAGTGGAGTCCCTCCTTACATCAGGTGGCCCCAGGCAGTGGCGTTCCTCCTTACGTCAGGGGTCCCCAGAGGAGTCCCTCCTTACATCAGGTGCCCCCAGCGGAGTCCCTCCTTACTTAAGGTGTCCCCAGGTGGTGGAGTCCCTCCTTACATGAAATGTTCCCAGCGTAGTCCCTCCTTACATCAGATGTCCCCAGGTAGAAGAGTCCCTCCTTACATCAGGTGTCTTCAGGCAGTGGAGTCCCTCCTTACATCAGTTGTCCCCAGGCAGCGGAGTCCCTCCTTACATAAGGTGTCCCCAGGCAGTGGAGTCCCTCCATACATCAGGTGTCACCAGTGGAGTCCCTTGGCTCTGCCTCTTGCTGGCAGCAGACCACGGAGCGGGGGGTTGGCGGCAGCTCCATTTGCAGGCCTCTTTCCCCATGTATTTAGTGGAGAGGGGACGTCTATCCAATCCGTGCAGCTAACCAGCTTCAGTGTACAAGCAAATTGTCTACTTGTACACTGAAGAGAGAAGCTGATTGGCTGCATGGATCGGAGGCCCCTTCCCTCTCCACTGAACACACGGGGAAAGATCTCACTGCGGTGGCCATCTTTTCGGAGCCAGAAGCTGCTTTTAGTGCCAAAAATAGTCCAGATTCCCGGTACAAAAGCAAAATCCCGGGATTTTGATTGGGACGGCCTCAGATTGGGATGAGGGTCCAAAAATCAGGATTGTCCCGGGAAAATCTGGACTGTTGGCAAGTATGCTGTCGTATGATTTATGGGATAGGGACAAGACCTGTACATGTTACTTAAATGCAGTAGGGAAAACTCAGCCCTACCCATATTCTTAAAACGGGAGTCAAATGTAGAATGATGGATTTGTCTACACAAGCCCTAACTACATTACATTAAGTAATAAAGTGTTAAATGTTATATTTCTGTAGTACCCTGATGTTTTGGCAGGGTTCCTAGAAAATGTTTTTGCCAAGAGATAGTTGCCTTGGCCAATTGATAGGTCAATTGATTTCACCCTAATTCTGGAGTTAATGCACTTCTCTCTACTGCCACTAGATGGCCAGGCATCTGTGGGATTAAATAAGACAAGGGCATTGCAAGGACGGATTAGAAATTAATGGGGTGTCTCAGCCAATAGGCAGGAGTCCCTTGGCCTGCTGGGAGAGGCTATTTATTTGGGTGAGGTCAGGAAATCGAGGTTTGGTGCCACCTGGACGGCTGTCTGGGTGAACGTGTGTTGTGCTGCCCCGGCTGCTAGGCCAGAGCCTGAGGCCTATCCCAGGAACATCTGGCTGCTAGGCTGTCTGCGGGGCTATCTAGAAGCAAGAGAGCAGCTTGGGGTTGGGACTGTGGCCTGAGGTCTAACCAGAAGTGACGGTTCTGCTAGCTGGAGAACCTGTCATGGTGAGAGGTAGAGGGGAAGCTGTCACCACTAAGGGACCAACCACCTTAATACCAGGGGCCGCTGTGAGTAGCTGAAGTAAGTACCAGAGCAGAATTCTCACCAACCGGGAACGGTGAAGAATTGGGAAACTTCAGCAGATGTCAAACCAGGAACCCAGCCAGTGGAGGTGATGCTTGCAGAGCAATATCGTGTGTCAAGCCAGGGATCAAGCAGGCTAGTGGGATGACGCTTGAGGAGTATCTGTGAGTGCCAAGGTAGGGACCCAGCAAGGATGCAGGGGGTGATGCTTGAGGAAGATACAGAGAGAGTGAGAAGATTGGAAGAGCTCAGGGAACCCAGTGGCAGTGGATTGGCAAGTCTAGTGAAAGACTGGAGCTCAGTTGAGTGAAGATCTACAATAGGAGATTGTCAAAGTGAATAAGTTCATTATAACTTTTGTTAGAAACTGTTTCAAGATTGCTGCCATAGGAGACAGCAGGCCTACTCACGCAGATGTGGTGTGGTGCTGTATTCCTTTTCCTGCGTGCCTGTCTACCTATAGAAGTCTCGGAGTCTGCTAAATTAACATTGCAACTACTAAAGGGTGTACTGGTCCTAACTCTCTCTCCCACAGTTCTGTTTAAGATACAATACTCTTTACATTCAAGAAGTGTCTGGCGCTCATTAATCTACCTTGCCTTACACCCACCATGCCTCATAACCCACTTTACACAGAAGGATGTCAGCTGTCCCTAACTCTGGGGGTCATCATTAGGCTTGGAGAGGCCCAGGACTTGGGTACATTTGGTGCCCAACGTGGTGCAAAGTCGTTATCCTCGCAGCAGTCGCCCATATCAACCGTCTACAGCTCCATCAGGATTTTGTGGGAAAATGGCACAATTTCTATGGTTAGTCAGTAGGTAGAGCTTTTGGCTTCTTATTCATTTTCTTGTTTTACTTTACCAACTGCCGTCTACAGGGATCAATAGCTCAAGAATCAGAGCAGTGACTGTTCAAGCTTTCAGTATGAGAGCATGCCTCTTAGAATAACCCACAAATCTCTATTAAAATAAGAATAAAGTCAAATCCAATATTGTTTGTGTTTAACTACTAGGCATCAGAAATCGGCTATGGTATTTTAAAAGACACAATCTGGACAATAAAGCATACAAACTGTTCATATTTAAATTGTGCATTGCACATACTGTATGTAAATGAAAGACTGCAGGACCTTCAATGCTTGTCACTGAACTAATTTGAATACCGCAGAGGAGGGAGGGAGGGAGCGTCAGTTACACTAATGGATGGAATGATACAGGACATTGCAGGGTTCATAACGCAGTAAAAGACATCAAGAATAGATGCAGAACCTGCTGTGAATGTTCTAAGAGAAGATATTCGTAATGAAAAGATTTCACTGCCCTAAAGAGCAATTTGCAAAGATTTCTTTTCTAAAGACAGGATACTTTTCAAACAGATATTCACCTAATGAAAGAAATATACATCAGAATTTGCAAGAGGTGAAGTTGTAAAGGAAACTTGGGACATGGGCAAGAAAGGGGGAAGAGGGTGGAATATACGGGAATGAATCCCAACCTACAAACAAGGAACGCAAAATATTTTTAAATTTTTTCACCAAGTTAAACATTATAAAAAAAATATATATATGTTTGGGCTTGTACATTTGCAATATATATAGATATATATGTATATGATATCAATATATGATATATATATTGATATCATATACATATACATATATATATATATACACACACACACACACACACACACACACATACACACACTTTATATAGTATATATACAATTATTAGAATACATTCATGGATTCAGTGCATACTTTGAAGTGTACCAGACTAAGGACATACTCGAAAAAGCTGCGTTTATAACTTTTCCACACCATTAACCCCCTCTCCAGACTTTCATACCTCCCAACTTTCTGAGATGGGAATGAGGGACATCTAATAGCAAAAGTATGCAAGCATAGGACACACCCCCTGCCATGTCCCCCTTAAAGGAAATAAAAAAAAAAAAGATGATTGGTGAATAATTGGTTAAACCCACAAGTGCTTTTTTTTAACACTTCAAATCTTTTATATTGGCTTTTGAAATTTACAAATGCAGCAATTTAGAAATTGGACGAAAAGGTTTAGCACTGGGAAACACTTTAAAAAAAATAGTACATTTAATATACAAAGCTTTATAGATCAGACTGAAATGGGGGAAAAATGAAGAGGAATGAGGGACAGAGGGACACCTACTAGCAAACATATGTAAGCACAGGACACACCCCCTGCGGCACCTCTTTAACCACTTTCAGACCGGACCATTTTGCTGGTCAAAGACCAGACCACTTTTTGCGATTCGGCACTGCGTCGCTTTAACTGACAATTGCGCGGTCGTGCGACGTGGCTCCCAAACAAAATTGACGTCCTTTTTTTCCCACAAATAGAGCTTTCTTTTGGTGGTATTTGATCACCCCTGCGGTTTTTATTTTTTGCCCTATAAACAAAAATAGAGCGACAATTTTGAAAAAAACGCATTATTTTTTACTTGTTATAATAAATATCCCCCAAAAAAATTTTTTTTCCCTCAGTTTAGGCCGATATGTATTCTTCTACATATTTTTGGTAAAAAAAAAATCGCAATAAGCGATTGATTGGTTTGCGCAAAAGTTATAGCGTTTACAAAATAGGGATAGTTTTATAGCATTTTTATTAATATTTTTTTTTTTTACTAGTAATGGAGGCGATCAGCGATTTTTATTGTGACTGCGACATTGTGGGGGACCCATCGGACATTTTTGACACATTTTTGGGACCATTGTCATTTATACAGTAATCACTGCTATATAAATGCAGTGATTCCTGTGTAAATGAGACTGGCAGTGAAGGGGTTAACCAGTGGGTGGCAGTGTAGGGGTTAAGTGTTCCTAGGGGTGTGTTACTAACTGTGGGGGGTTTGGGCTTTCATTTAGTGAACACTGATCTCTGCTCTAATCACATGGAGCAGAGATCAGTGTCACTAGTTGCTAGGCAGAATGGAGAAATGCTGTTTACACGGCATTTCCTCCATTCAGCCGTCCCGTGAGACGATCGCGGGGATGCCCGCGGCGATCGAGTCCGCGGGTCCTGCGACCGGACTCACGGGGTTCCCGACCAGCGCGGGAGCGCAGGGCGGCATTGAATATTGGACGTACATGTAGGCCAATATGCCTGCCCGTGCCATTCTGTCGACGTACTTCGTCGTGCTCTGGTCGGGAACTGGTTAAAGGAGAATTAACCAAAAATAAAGGTTAATTCAATCCACAAGGGCTTTTTTTTTACCACTACTATTCCTTTATATTGGCTTTTAAAATGTACAAATTGCAGCAATTATGAATTTGGGTGAAAGGTTTAGCACTGGGAAGCACTTATTGAGAGATAAAAAGTGCATTATACTGTATATACAACTATATAGATCAGACCAAAATGAGGGACAAACAAGGAGGAAAGAGGGACAGAGGAACTGTTCTCCAGATCAGGGACAGTCCCTCAAAATCAGGGACAGTTGGGAGCTATGGACTTTTCCATCAAAATCCATAGCACAACTTTCAGTTCCTTCCCTCATGTAATCATAGACTCAAACCACTCCTTTTGGTCTTACATCCAGTGTCTATTCAAATCTCGTCACCTTCAGCTCCATAACATATCCAAAATGATGTCTCTTCTTAACCATTGATACCTCTAAGCTGGTAATTCACTCCATGTTTATCTCTCATCTCAACTATTGTAGCTCCTTATTGGCCTGCTGATAAACAGGCTGTCCTTGCCTTCAGTACAAACAAATAGCCACTGCCCCACCTATAACTGGCCTTCCCAACTCACAAACCAGCCTGCAAACAACCAAATTATCCTGTATAACAATTTGCATTAAAAACAGGGGTTTTGTTTGCACACATTTGCAAATACATGCGCAAGCTGCAGAGCCACGTCACGGTACCCCAGTATTATCTGCAGTCCTAACTCTATACATTTTTTAAAGCCTCCACACTGGAAGCACATGCATCATAATGGATAGATAGAGGTCAGGTAAGCCTAGAGGGAGCCCAACCCTCATGAAAGGCACAGGGGCGCACTGGACATCCAGTATTTTATGAAAAGGGCAGCAAAGGCGTCCAGTGCTTCCGCTCACCAATATTCCAACAGTACAAATGGCCACTGCCCTCACCTATAACTGGCCTTCGCAAGAAGGAGCACATGGAAGGGCCACACATGTCAACCAAAACCAAAGAAAATTCCCACTTCAACTCACCAACCAGCCTGCAAACAACCAAATTATCCCGTCTAATTTTGCACATATTTGCAAGTACATGCGTAAGCTGCAGAGCCATCAAAATCTATAGCACAACTATCAGCCTTTTCCCTCATGTAATCCTGAACTCAAACCTTTCCTTTTGGTCCTAAATCCAATGTCTATCCAAATCTTGTCGCCTTCACCTCCATGACATTTCCAAAATATGCCTCTTCTTAAAGCGGGATTCCACCCTAAAGTGGAACCTCCGCTGATCGGATCCCTCCCCCCCTCCGGTGTCACAATTGACACCTTTCAGGGGGGAGGGGGGTGGAGATACCTGTCAAAGACAGGTATTTTCACCCACTTCCGGGCATAGACTCCCATGGGAGTCTACGCCATTTCCTGCGCTGCCGCGCTGTCTGCTGGGACACACACAGGTCCCAGTGACAGCGCGGAGATTTCCTATTGCGCGGCGCGGCTTGTGCATGCGCAGTAGGGAACCGGGAAGTGAAGCTGATTCGCTTCACTTCCAGATTCCCTCACCTAGAGTGGTGGCGGCAGCAGCCGAGGGCCTCGGCTGCCGGCATCGCTGGAACCCGGGACAGGTGAGTGTCCATTTATTAAAAGTCAACAGCTGTAGTATTTATAGCTGCTGGCTTTTAATATATATATTTTTTTTTTGGTGGAATCCCTCTTTAACCAATGGTATCACTAAGTTAGTAATTCACTTCCTGTTTATCTCTGATCACAACTATTATAGCTCACACCTCGTTGGCTTGCTCCTAAACAGGCTATCCTCCCCTTCAGTCTATCTTGAATTCTGCTGCCAGACTCATCCACTCTATCAACTGTTCAGTGCTCTTCATTCCTCTGTGTCTGTCCCTCTACTGGCTTCTGTTCGCCCAACAAATAATATTCTAAATACTACCAACAACATACAAAACCATGCGCAACTCTACCACAAGTGACGTCACCATCTCAAAGTATCACCCAAACTACCGCTCCTCCTTGGAGACATACTCCTCTTTAAATCTTTTGTAATAAGAGGCCATGGTGTGGCCTTCCTGCCCTAATCTTTGCAGTTACCTCCTACTCTTTACACTTATAGGTGATCCCTGAAAACAAATTTATTCCAGAAATCCTATTCCTCCTCTTCCTAAAAACTGAACTTTTAAGGTGGCCATAGATGGAGTGAAATTTGGCCAGTTGAGCAGTGGCCGGATGAATTTTGATCTGTGTGTGGCCACTACGGCTGAACAGAAGTCAAACTACCAATCAGCTTCTGTTCAACTTCCCTGTCAAATAGAAGCCGATCGATCAGTAGCTGCAGCCAATGACTGCAGTGCTGATCTGTGGATTCTGACAACAGGAAGTCTCCTTACCTCAAATGTGTGGATGGGGGAGTTGGCTCAATTCTTTTCTTTCAGCTTGTTGGCAGAATGAAAAGAAACAGAACCATGTATGGCCAGCTTTGCTTTCTCCATCATCTCATCCCTTCCCAGTTATTACCTTTTATATTGGTTGCTCCTTCCTTTTACATTGTAAGCTTTCTCGATCAGGTTTTCCTACCCCTCTTGTTTTGCATTGTTTTGTAACTTTACTGTCTCCCCTCTTATTTTGAAATGCAATGCACAAACTGTTGGCAATCTATAAATTCAGTAGAATAATTACAGCTTTTGCATACTTTTAAAAAGCAGTAAAGAGAGTCCACGTAGCAACAGCCAAAGGCTGTAGGCGAAGGGACGGCATGACAGTTGCTTTGTATGCACTGTCGCCGTTTTTAGAGATCAGAATAGGGGGCCGCTTTAAGAAGTGTTGGTAGGCGGAGTTAGGGGCGGAGCCAGAACATTCGGCCGGGAAGCCGAGCGGAAGTCAGGGCACTTGGAGGGCGGAGGAGGAAGAGATTCCCACCCACCGTCCCCTTTTTGGTAGTAGGATTTTGTTTTTTGGGGGTGTGTTTACAGGGTGGGCAGGTTGTTTGGGGGGTCAGTTGAGAAGGTTAAGTGGTGCAGGTGGTAATTAGGTTGTACCCATCCATGGGGATGGGGATGGTTGGCGATGTACTTCCTGGTTACAACGGGATAACCGAAAGAGAAAAAGGGGTAGGTCACTGCATTAGTTTGGGTATAGCCTCCGAGACAGGGGAGCCATCTGGAGGTCAAGAGGTCAAATATATGGTGCAGTGACCAGTAAGGTCTTGGATATGCTAATGACCCATGTTTCAGTGTTAAGGGAAAGTTTACATGTTATTAAAAGTTATTTATTGAAAGTTTATATTTTTATATTGATACATATTTTGGTTAATAAATCAAGGCCTTTGGCCATTTACTCCAAACATAGTCTGGTCTGGTTAATGGGGTGTGAGGGGGTTTGGAGAAAAGGGAGGAGTTGGTGGTATGTGGTGAAATGTGGTGGAAGTGTCAGACAATACAAATGTCAAGGAGCTTTATTACTGACCTCTTTAGATGTATGTACTGTAAAATAATTAATCTTCAGTGATCACAATAGAGACCCTGAAGTTGAGTTTTAGTTGATTTTTATCAGCTATCAAGCAACATGTGTTTGTGTACAATAGAAGCCCGGCAAGCTGGCAATATCCTATGTCTATAGAATATAACGGCTCGTTCACACGGGCATTCGTCGCCTTACAGTGTGAAGAGACTTTTTTTATTCTTGTGTTAACATTGAGCTTTGTGCAAGCAGCCTATGTAAAATTAATGGACACACGTCGATTGTACAGAGTCACCCACGCAGCAGAGTTTGATAGGTATGCAGGGACGGGTGCACAGACCAGGATGCACAGGGATTGATTTACTAATGGCAAATAGCTGTGCACTTTTCAAAGTTGCTCCAGAGCTTAGAAAAATGAGCAGAAGCTCTGCTGATTTCTATCATCCAATCATGTGGAAGTAAAAATGCTGTTTTTTTTTTAAATTTTTGTAGCTCAAGGCTTGAGCCACAAGTTTACCAGCACCTACCCAGTATCTGTCCCGAGGAAGCTAATATTTTAGTGAAACGCGTGGATGAGAACGTTTTTGGAGGAATTACTGGATCAGAAATTTTTCTTTTACCTTGATACAGTATTAACTTAATCTTTGTACAGTAGGTCCAGTCCTCTATAACTGCATTATTGGGTAACTGTGCCCATAAGGCTCGGTTCACACAGGGGGCGATGCGAGGCGACACGACTTGCAGCACCGCGACCTGCCGCGACCTCAGCGGCGACTTGCAAATGACTTCTGTATAGAAGTCAATGCAAGTCACCCCGAGGTCGCTCAAAAGTAGTACAGGAACCTTTTTTCTAAGTCGGAGCGACTCGAGTCGCTCCTCTTAGAACGGTTCCGTAGTACAGAACGGGGGCGACTTGTCAGGTCGCGGCACGGCAAGTCGTGACGCCTCGTGTCGCCCCCTGTGTGAACAGAGCCTAAAGGGTGTTGTTTGTATGTTGTTTATATGTTTTTTAACTATATTGTAATAAAATGTATACTTTTTTTACTGATTCTCTCTCTCATTATGTGCCCACAAAGTCCTTTAAAGGGGTTGTAAAGCTTTGTTTTTTCTAAATAGGTTCCTTTAAGCTAGTGCATTGTTGGTTCACTTACCTTTTCCTTCGATTTCCCTTCTAAATGTTTTTTTTCTTTGTCTGAATTTCTCACTTCTTGTTCCTCCTCACTAAGCTGTTCAGTAAGCTTTTCTGACTGACTAAACACCGCTCAGATGATGGTGTGAAGTTTACTGAGGAGAAACAGGAAGTGAGAAATTCAGACAAAGAAAAAAAACATTTAGAAGGGAAATCGAAGGAAAAAGGTAAGTGAACCAACAATGGATTCGCTTAAAGGAACCTATTTAGAAAATAAAAAACTTTACAACCCCTTTAATTTTTTGACTTGGTCAGTTCTTGAATACCCTGTTTCCCCCGAAAATAAGACCTAGCCTGATTGTCGGTGATGGCTGCAATATAAGCCCTACCCCCCCAAATAAGCCCTACCCTGTTTCCCCGAAAATAAGCCCTAACCTGACCTTCGCTGTACAGCACAGCTCTTGCCACGCTCTGCCATCATCAACATTCAGTTTCGAAAAAGGACACTCCGCGTTGGAAGCCATCCCTACATAGGAACCGTGTGATGTGACGTTATCAGCTCCGCACACTAATAATACAATTATTCTGTGTTCCTCCGCTGTCACACTGCTTAACTTAATTGTGTTTTAATTAGACTTTGCTGCGGAGATTAAACACATCGTCTCTGTCACCCGCGCAGCCAGGGGCTGCTCTCCGATTTGTATTCCCCTGCACACCGCCGGCTCTCCCCCCCTCTGAAAGGTGGCGAGCTTGTAATTTGAGGCTCTGCTGCTCCGCACATTGTGTGTGACCAAGAATTACATAGAGTCATTTTCCTGCAGCCGAGAAGAAAATCGGCGGCGTGGTATCAATGTGACGACAGCTTCTCTGTGTTTGCAGTCAGAGTAATAGGATTGGGGGCACAGTGTGTTACACAGCTTGAATACTAGAGAAAGAACGATACACTCTGTCTGCACAGACTTGGATCTATCTAGCTATTTCGCAGCGCATTGGCTTGTCTGCAGCATATTTAAGTCTGTCTGTTGCTCTGATGGGTCTGTCACCTTTGAAGCTGTTTAGTCTGCCTATCCAACTTGTTTATCTTGAATGGGAAAGATATAAAGTAATTGCCTGGTATTCCTATGAATTATAACTCTTCTTGGCTCATTCTAGGCACATCATGGTATTGAAGGCCCATATGTGTCACATGATGGGCAGAAGATTGGACTACCTTAAAGCGGAGTTCCGCCCAAAAGTGGAACTTCCACTCAGGGTTGGACTGACAACTCATGGGGCCCCCGGGCAATAGGAGATTATGGAGAAATCAGAGATTATGGGGCCACATAGTATACCCACACACACACACACACACACAGTATACACATAGATGTACACACAGTATACACATATTGGCTGAGAAGGTACTAGAGAGGTGAGGCAGCTATAATCTCAGGATTTTTAGACCAAAAGGATGTCAGTAAGGGATATTTCAGAGACAGATGTAAAAAAAAACACAGATTTTTACATACTGTCCCTGGTTTTACTGAGGCTGGCAACCCTGATGGGGCCCCCTAGTGGCTCGGGGCCCTCGGGCAGTGCCCGAGTGGCTGAATGGTCAGTCCACCCCTGCTTCCACTCATTTGTCTCCTCCACTCCTCCGGGCCACATTTGGTATCTTTTTTTTGGGGGGGGGGGGGGGGTATCTTTGACAGGTATCCTGTCCCCACTTCCGGGAATCCAGGCTATGACAAATTACGTCACTGCTCGGTTCCCTCCTCCTTCCCCCCACCACCGGGCCAGTAGGAGAGGGCAGCGGTGCCTCATGCATGCACAGTAGGGACCCGGTGTCAAGCCGTATGGCTACACTGCTGGGTTCCCTTATCCACAATGGTGGCGGCAGCACCCGAAAGTTGATGGAAACATCAGCTGTGGTGCCAACATCGCTGGACTCCAGGACAGGTAAGTGTCCTATTATTAAAAGACAGCAGCTGCAGTATGTGTAACTGATGGCTTTTTATTTTTGCACTGGTGGGAGGACCTCCTCTTTAAATCACTGTTTAACATACATAATTTAAAGTGGAGGACCACCCAAAAAAATTAAAAAAATGAAACGCTGTTGCTAGGCAGTCTTCCTAATCTGCCTCTTCCTATTCCGCGGTGCTTACTCCTCTTCATTGAGCAGCCCTGTTGCCTTCTGGGACATGTGTGTGTACCAGAAAACAATGGGGCCATTCACAAAGCTCTGTGCGACTTGCGCATGCGCAGTAGGAAACGGGGAGTGAAGCTGTAAGGCTCCACTGCCTGTTTCCCTTCGTTAGGATGGAGGCGCTGGCAGCCGATCAGATGGATCGTTGGACAGGTAAGTGTCCTTATTAAAAGTCAGTAGCTACAGTGTTTGTAGCTGCTGACCTTTAAAAAAAATTGCGGCCGGAACACCCCTTTAAACATACATAAAATTACATAAACTTGTATGCTCACATTGGATGTGCATTTGTGTTGTACAGGCATACCCCACTTTTAAGTACGCAATGGGGTTTATTTACTAAAGCTGAAAAGTGCAAAATCAGGCTCACTTCTGCATAGAAACCAATGAGCTTCTAACCTCAGCTTGTTCAATTAAGCTTTGTTAATAAAACTTGGAAGCTCATTGGTTTCTATGCAGAAGTGAGCCTGATTTTGCACTTTTCAGCTTTAGTAAATAAACCCCATTGTGTACCGTATATACTCGAGTATAGGCCGACCCGAATATAAGCCGAGGCCCCCAATTTACCCCCAAAAAAACTGGCAAACTTATTGACTCGTGTATAAGCCGAGGGTGAGACATGCCTGTCCATCCCTGTGTGTGTGTCCGTCCCTGTGTGTCCGTCCATCCCTGTGTGTCCGTCCATCCCTGTGTGTGTGTGTGTGTGTCCATCCATCCATCCATCCCTGTGTGTGTGTGTGTGTCCATCCATCCATCCATCCCTTTGTGTGTGTGTGTCCATCCATCCATCCATCCATCCCTGTGTGTGTGTGTCTCCATCCATCCATCCATCCCTGTGTGTGTGTGTCTCCATCCATCCATCCATCCCTGTGTGTGTGTGTCTCCATCCATCCATCCATCCCTGTGTGTGTGTGTGTCTCCATCCATCCATCCCTGTGTGTGTGTGTCCATGTGTGTGTGTGTGTGTGTGTGTGTGTGTCCAGCCTACCTGTGTCCCGAGCCTCCGTCCCGTGCCTTGCCTCCTTGCCTCCGTCCCGTGCCGTGCCTTGCCTCCTTGCCTCCGTCCCGTGCCTTGCCTCCTTGCCTCCGTCCCGTGTCGTGCCTTGCCTCCGTCCCGTCCCGTGCCGTGCCTTGCCTTGCCTCCGTCCCGTGCCTTGCCAGGATCGCCGCTCTTCGTCGGCGCCTCGGCGGACATACTACAATTCGAAAGCCGCGCCTCCGCCTCCGCCTTCGCCTGTGATAGGCGGAACACTGAATTTCCCAGCAGCCTGTGTTCCGCCTATCACGGACATCGTCTCATCCTCGTACTACGGACGAGGATGAGACGATGTCAGTGATAGGCGGAACACAGGCTGCTGGGAAATTCAGTGTTCCGCCTATCACAGGCGGAGGCGGAGGCGCGGCTTTCAAATTGTAGTATGTCCGCCGTCTGTCTGCTCGATACGCTGATCGAGCAGTCAGACGGCGATGACTCGAGTATAAGCCGAGGGGGGCACTTTCAGCCTCAAAAAAGAGGCTGAAAATCTCGGCTTATACTCGAGTATATACGGTACTTTAGACCCCTTTCACACTGGGGCGTTTTTCAGGCGTTTTAGCGTTAAAAAACGTATGTAAAGCGCTTTAAAGAAGCCTCATCTGCAGTCCCAATGTGAAAGCCCAAGTGCTTTAAGAGCCCTTTCACAATGTCAGCGCCCGAAAAACGCTCGTAAAGCGCAGCTTAAACTAGCAGCGCTTTACCAGCGTTTTTCGAGCGTTATTGGGGCGCTTTTAACCCCTGCTAGGGGCCAAATAAAGGGTTAAAAGCGCCCACAAAACGCTGCTGCCAATAGCGTTTTGCAGGCGTTTTACAGGCGCTTCCCATTGATTTCAATGGGAAGGGGCGCTTTAGGAGCGTTGTATTCACCGCTCCAAAAGCACTGCAAAGAAGCTGCTTGCAGGACTTTTTTTGACGCTCTGCCAGCGCAGCGCCTCAGTGTGAAAGCACTCGGGCTTTTACATTGGGATTGCAGTTGCAGCTTCTTTCAGGCGCTTTTTTTTAACGCTAATGCGCATGAAAAACGCCTGAAAAACGCCCCAGTGTGAAAGGGGTCTAAAAGTGGGGTATGCCTGTACAGACTCCCATCATGAATGGTTAGCACAGTGGTCTCCAAACTGCAGCCCGGTGGCCGGATGCGGCCCTTTGCTTGCTTTTATTTGGCCCATGGGGTATTATTTCATTCATTGACACTAGAGCTGCAGGATTCTGGCCAAAATGAGAATCACGATTTTTTTACTTAGAATAAAAAGATCACGATTCTCGCGACGTAAAATCTTTCACATCATACAAAAAAAAAAAAAAAGGGCCAACTTTACTGTTTTTTTTTTTTTAATTCATTAAAGTAATTAAAAAAAAGAAAATTACAATTGAAAGACAGCTGTGCAAATACAGTGTGACGTAAAATATTGCAACAACCACCATTTTATTCTCTAGGGTGTCTACTAAAATATATATATATATATAATGTTTGGGGGTTCTAAGGCCGCGTACACACGGGCGGATTGTCTGCCCAACTAAGTTCGTCAGACAATCCGACAGACAGTCCGTTCAACTTTTGAATGAACGGACTTGACCACACACGATGAGCAGACAGTCCGCCGAAAGCTTGCGCGATGACGTGTACAGCACGTACGACGGGACTAGAAATTCGACGTCCAATACACTGCAATGCAACCTTCGGCCGTGTAAATCCTTTCTGAGCATGCGCCATACTTAGTCCGTCCAACTTGCCTACACACGAGCGGACTGTCCGCTGAAACCAAGTTTGGACGGACAAAATTACGGAAATTCCGAAAGACTAAGTCCGTCAGACTGTCCGCTGAAAAAGTCAGCTGAAGCCCACACACGAGCGGATTGTCCACTGAAACACGGTTCAGCGGACTAAGTTGGGCAGACAAAAGGTTTAGTGTTTAAAGCGGTTCTCCACCCTTTAAGGGGAAGTTCCGCTAATCTGATCCCTCCCCCCCTCCAATGCCACAATTGCCACCTTTCAGGGGGAAGGGGGGTGCAGTTACCTGGATAATCCAGGTATCTGCACCCACTTCCAGGAAAGACCGCCGCCCCCCCCCCATGTTCTGGGAAACACACAGTTCCCAGGACACAGCGGGGACCAGAAGAGATGCGCAGCGCGACTCGCGCATGCGCAGTAGGGAACCGGGCAGTGAAGCCGCAATGCTTCACTTCCCGATTCCCTGACAGAGGATGGCGGCGGGGGCAGCAGAGAGACGAGCGATTGCTCGTCATCAGCCGCCGACATCGCTGGACCCTGGGACAGGTAAGATTAATTGTGCAGCTCTAATTGACACCAATGAAGAGCACAATTCCTCCCAATGACCCCAACGAAGAAGCACAATTCCTCCGGATGATACCAAAGATGGGGCACAGTTCCTCCCAATGACATCAACATTGGGGTGCAATAACACCAGTGATGGGGCATAGTTCCTCCCAAAGACACCAATGCGTCCATCGACACAGACAGCAGGACTCGGCCGCACCCCCCCGGCTCCCGTGTCACTGGATTTGATTGACAGCAGCGGAAGCCAATGGCTCCTGCGGCTATCCAATGAGGATGGAGACAGTGGCTGGAGCCGCTGGGTTCGTGCTCAGCGCTGGACCGATCGGGTTCAGGTAAGAAAATAGGGGACTCTGGGGGGCAGCTGCAGCACAAAAGGTTTTTCACCTTAATGCATTAGAGCATTATATGAGACTTTACAACCCTTTTAAAGACCAAAACCAAATATATACAGCGGGTATACAAAAGAATCACCCCCATTTAAAATAGTTACATTTTGTTGCTTTGCGGTCTGAAATGAAGACAGACACAGTTTTTGTTTTATCCAGCTGTATTTTGTTGTTCTGCCTTTAATAAAATGGGACAGAAAGCATTGAAAACAGTATTTCCTGGCTGAGCTCACTGGAGACGCAGTACACGAGTAACAGCCCTAACACATCACATTTGTATATTGTTTATAGGTTTGAAATGACATAATAAGACAGTTCCTATAGGCACTGATAATCGGGCAACTGAGCAGTAGATATTTATACAGTATTGCAAAATAGCAGTTGGTATTTGTACAGTATTCCAGGCTTAAAGTGACTGTAAACAATCACCTTGTAAAACAGCCCAGTTTAAATTAGAAATGAAAGGCATTTTTGTATAGATATAAAAAAAAAAAAAAAACATTATAAATATATTTTTTCCCTTTTTTTCTAAGTGATCACATTCTCTCTGTTCTCAGCTGCATATGAGCTGGGGCAGGAGAAGCAGCAGCACACTTAGCTTCCCAATGAATGGTTGTGTAGCGGGGGCTTGTCAGGACAAGTCTGATCACTGGAGGAAAACGCTGTGTTCTCCTGCTTAGTGTGGTCAGTTTTTAATAGGAAATCAGGGGACTAGCAGGAATACCAGAGATTTCACATAAAGGAAGCAATCCAAAGAGAACAGGATACTTTCTTATACAAGTACATGGTACAGCAGCCTAGCTCCCAATTGTCCCTGATTTCGAGGGACTGTCCCTGATTTGGAGAAATGTCCCCCTGTTCCTCATTCCTCCTCATTTGTCCCTCATTTTAGTCTATATAGATGTATATAAAATGCACTTTTTATCTTTCAAAAAGTGTTTTCCCGCGCTAAACCTTTCATCAAATTTCTAAATTGCTGCATTTGTAAATTCCAAAAGCCAATATGAAGGAATAGTAGTAAAAAAAAGCACTTGTGGGTTTAACCAATCTTTTTTCTTTCTCCTTTAAGGGGGCGTGGCAAGGGGTGTGTCCTATGCCCTGCATAATTTTACTGATAGATGTCCCTCATTCCCATCTCAAAAAGTTGGGAGGTATGCAGCAGGTAAATATCAGGAATATGAAGTGTTGGGGTAACAGACGCTTTAAGCCTGCTTTACCAGAGGTCAGCTTCCACTGGAGAGATGGTGCATAGCGGTGTACTGAGGCAGCTATGCTATTGAGGGGAACCCACTACAATGGTCCAGATACTGGGATGTCTACTGTGCACAGCCGGTGTCTCTGAACTGATCCTACTGGAAAAGGAACCTCTGCTTGCGCTATTCACTTTTCCTGACTAACGGGGTCTCTATGCCTCACCTACCACTCTCTCCAGGCAAGTCCGTATGGAGTGAGCACCCTAACCTCTAGCGTCCCACACCAAGATGACTGCCAGAGGTCACCGGGAGCTGCATCCAATCAGCCAGCTGAAACCTCTGTGACAGCTACGGAGTGCCTGAGGGAACAATAACCTCCACTGTAAAGTGACACTAGGGTTGATTTACTAAAACTAGGGAGTGCAAAATCTGGTGCAGCTCTGCATGGTAGCCAATCAGCTTCTAACTTCAGCTTGTTCATTTTTACGGTCATGTCTTAGCCCACGTACACACAGTCGGAGATTTTGGCAACCAAATCCGTCGGATTTTGTCTGTCGGATTTAGTCCGACGGATTGTGTCCGAAACTGTTGCATACACACGGTCGGGCCAAGTTGTCTGATTTAGCGGTTGCCAAGAACGCGGTGACGTAATTTCGTTACGATGGGACTACATTCAGGCTAGTAGCCAATAGCTTTGATGTAGGAATTTGATCTGAGCATGCGTGGCACTTGGTCCGATCAAAATTCGCTACACATGATCGGATTAGGTTCGACCGGCCCAGTTGGTCGGGAAATATTTCCAACATGTTGGAAAATTGGGTCGGACGGAGATTCGGACTGAATCAGTCCGATGCAGACCACACACAGTCGGATTATCTGACGACACGGTCCGATAAGACTCATTCCGACAGATTCTCTGACTGTGTGTACAAGGGCTTAAAGCTTCTGGTTGTAGGAATGGTGGGAAACAAATTTATTCCTGTAGAAGATACTGAGCTCATCTACTGTTGTCCTAGATTTTTCCTACAGGGCCTTCTGATAATTAGTTTGGGCAGATGTGGCAGTGCCTTGAAAAGTTTTTAGTTTATGCACACATTTGTCCAGGCCATTTATTTTATTCTGCATTGAGTTGGTAACTTTAATTTGGAAGCAGGGGAAGAATTTTTGGTAGTCATCCCAGCAGAGGATAGGTATCTCATTACCATACAGTGGGTAACTTTTTATTTATTATGCCGCGTACACACGACCGGACTTTTCGAGGGACTAGGTCCGACGGTCTTTCCGACGGACTTTCGTCGGAGTTCCGACGGGCTTTCTGAATGAACGGATTTGGCCACACACAATCACACGAAAGTCTGACGGATTCGAACGTGATGACGTACGACTGGACTAGAATAAGGAAGTTCGTAGCCAGTAGCCAATAGCTGCCCTGGCGTCGGTTTTTGTCCATCGGACTAGCATACACACGAATAGATTTCTCGGTCCGGCGGAGTTCTGGTGGAAACATTTAAAACATGTTCTATTTCTAAAGTCCGCTGGATTTTTGGCAAGCAAAGGTCCGATGGAGCCCACACACTATCGAATTGTCCAACGCACTCGTTCCCTCGGACCTTTGCTGTCAAAAAGTCCGGTTGTGTGTACGCGGCATCAGGATATCCTTGGTTTTGGCTTGTTGTTTGCAAATGTGACTCACATGTAGCTATTTCACTATAAGAAAGATGATTCTGAAGTGCTAAATTACGTAGGAGATTATTGTGTAGGCTTTCTATTGGGACATGCTTGGTTATGTTCAAAAGACAGTATCTTAAATGGCTGGAACAAACGAGCAACCAATGTGACAAATCCAAATTTTTTGCTTTTTTGGCTATGTGGCACAAGGACTGCCCTTGATGACCACAGTGCTTTTGTTCTCATGTAGTCGAAGACATGTTCCTTCAGTTGTGTTATTGTATTCATGGGTAACTGGCCTCTGAAGAGTCCTTCACGATCCTGCACTTTCAGTTTTTTAATGAGAAAATACCCAGGCTCCAAAATTGTGCCTGAAGCCTGGTGCACACTATCAGTTTTTTCTTCGTAAAAAACCCAGTGGGCTGAACGAAAAAAAAACAAAAAAAAAACTGAAGAGCACAGCGAAATCTGCAAGGAGACATAAACATATCACATATAATTCCTAATCATGCAACCCAACTAGGGGAAGCAAAGACATAAGGTGGAGAAGGTAAAAAATATATCCATCTCCTAGACTACTTACATATTAGCAGCATGTGAAGGTATGTATACTGGATGAATTGGGCCAGCAGAATTGTCTGAGCTGGGAGCTGAGGTGGGGTCCGTGGCAAGACAGAGCATGGATGTGATTCCCAAGGACATACATGTCCAACCTGGGATGCAACAGGGACTCCAATCTAGAATTAGATAATAAGTAAGTAGTAGTAAAACCCAAGTGGGCTGAAAGTAAATGAAACCCCTGAGCCAAGTGAATGTAACAAAGAGGATAGAAAATGGCATATATGTGTAAGTGTACACATACACGCCAGAAAATGTGAGTACGTGCCAAAAGTAAATAGAGATGAAAAATATAAACAGGTAATTACCTGAAAAACTGAGATAGCAGTGATTAAGAAGATAGTGCTCATTGATAAGGGTTTGAGAGTGGTACGGTAGCCCATAACACGTGCAAGGTGCGTGTTGTTCCCAGCATTGCTTAGCAAGACCTGACCAGCGTCACGCTGGTATGACATATAAGGGAGGTGTCTGAGTCAGAGTGGCGTACCCAGACGCGATTCCCCATTGGTAAACCAAAAGGAAAATTCTGCTGGCCCAATTTCTCCAGTATACATACCTTCACATGCTGCTAATATGTAAGTAGTCTTGGAGATGGATATATTTTTTACCTTCCCCACCTTATGTCTTTGCTTCCCCTAGTTGGATTGCATGATAGAAATTTACTACGCATCTGCCCCTGAAAAGTGGCATTATTGCCATGAAACGCGTGGGGATTATACCGATGCATTATGGTTACTCTTCGGATTTTCCTATGTTTTAGGATTCATTTTATGGAGGATTACCTTTTTTTTAACCATGTTATGTACAAGTTGACAATTATATTTGCAATATGCTGTTCATGTGTTTACTATACTCTATGTATCCACTGCTGCATGCCATTGTTGTGTGTTTTAGACACACATTTTCTATTACCTGGTTTTATTTGAGTCCCATCATACTTACCCCATTTAAATTCCCAATTTTTTTTTTTATATTGTGAAAGATAATGTTACGCCGAGTAAATTGATACCCAACATGACGCGTGTCAAAATTTCGCCCGCTCGTGGAACGGTGACAAACTTTTACCCTTAAAAATCTCCATAGGCGATGTTTAAAAAATTCTACAGGTTACATGTTTTGAGTTACAGAGGAGGTCTAGGGCGAGAATTATTGCTCCATAAATGGTTAAAGCTAGATATTGTTTTTAACATTGTGAGTGTCATTCCACTTTTTTTTACATGAAAACTGTGATCATACGACAGTACACTTAGACGGTGCTGCTCTTTTTGTTCTTCAAGATTAGGACAGAAACATCCCCAGCTGGAGTCCACCAATAACCTTTGTTTTTTGGGCCTCTAATGCCCTGTACACACGACCGGTTTTCCCATTGGAATAAACTCTGAAGGTTTTCCCGACAGAATTCCGCTGAAACTGCCTTTTGTACACACGATCACACCAAAGTTCAACCGTCAAGAACGCGGTGACGTACAACACGTACGTCGGGACTAGAAAAAGGAAGTTCAATAGCCAGTAGCCAATAGCTTCCGTCTTGTACTTGCTTCAGAGCATGCGTCGTTTTTGGTCTATCGGACAGACGAGCGGTTTTCCTGCTAGGAATTGGTTCCGTCGGAAATATTTAGAACATGTTCTATTTCTAGGTCCGTAAGAATTTTCGACTTAAAAAGTCAGATGGGGCATACACACGATCGGAATATACGATGAAAAGCTCCCGTCTGACTTTTTCTGTCGGACATTCCGCTCATGTGTACGCGGCATAAGTGTAGCAATATGGTTACAAATGGTTGTGGAATGAATCATCTGAGTTTCCATTATTTCTTATGGGGGAAATCCGCTTTGATATATGAGTGCTTTAGATTACAAGGTAGGGAAGGGGATGTCACCGCTCCAGGAGAATAGTTTGATAACAAGACACTCTGTCCAGCTGAAGAAGCCACAGGTACCGGCAATGCATATAGCAATGAATGGAAAGTAGTTATGGACAGCCGCACTCCAAAAAAACCTTTTATTCAAAAACGAACACGGAATCCAAAATGCATGGCACAGCAGAACAAGACACTGACGCGTTTCACACTACACACAGTGATTAACCACTTAAGGACCACCTCATGCCGATGTACGTCGGCAGAATGGCCTGGGTCGGGAGCGTGGCCGCCGCCGGCGCGGTCCCGACCCGGTCCTGAGCTCCGTGACCGTGGGACCAGAGGACCCGATCGCCGCTGGTGTCCCGCGATCAGGTCACAGAGCTGAAGAACAAGTCTGTGTAAACAAACCTCTTCCCGTGCTTCCTAGTATGGCTGTCACCGATCGTCTGTTCCCTTTTATAGGGAAGGATGATCAGTGACTTCGCATGCCAGGCCACGCCCCCCTACAATAAAAAAAAACACATAACGTCACACATAACCCCTACACTGGCCCCTAGTGGTTAACTTCTTCACTGCCAGTGTCATATACACAGGAATCAGTGCATTTAAATAGCACTGATTGCTGTATAAATGACAATGGTCCCAAAAATGTGTCAAAAATGTCCGATGTGTCTGCCATAATGTCGCAGTCACAATAAAAATCGCTGATCGCCGCCATTACTAGTAAAAAAAAAAAATATTAATAAAAATGCTATAAAACTATTTCCTATTTTGTAAACGCTATAACTTTTGTGCAAACCAATCAATAATCGCTAATTGCAATTTTTTTAACCAAAAATATGTAGAAGAATACGTATCGGCCTAAACTGAGGGAAAAAAAATGTTTTTTTATATATTTTTTGGGGATATTTATTATAGCAAAAAGTAAAAAATATTGCATTTTTTTCAAAATTGTCGCTCTATTTTTGTTTGTAGCGCAAAAAATAAAGACCAAAGAGGTGGTCAAATACCACCAAAAGAAAGCTCTATTTGTGGGGAAAAAAGGACACTAATTTTGTTTGGGAGCCCCGTCGCACGACCGCGCAATTGTCAGTTAAACCGACGCAGTGCCGAATCTCAAAAAGGGGCCTGGTTCTTTGGCTGCAGTTTGGTCCAGGGCTTAAGTGGTTAATCATAGCTATGATTGAGCACTGTGTGTAGTGCGAAATGCGTCAGTTGTCTTGTTCTGCTGTGACATGCATTTTGTATTTTGTGCGTTTTTTTAAAATAAAAGGCTTTTTGGAGTGCGGCTGTCCAGAACTACTTTCCATTCATTGCTTTGGATTACAAGTATGTTTTTCGGAACAAATTATGCTTGCAATCCAAGGTTTTACTGTATTTCCACTTTTGAAGCCACATTGAGGTACAATCTACTTTATATTTATTATATGTTCTCATTCACATAGCATAACTTAAAAGTAATGACATTCACAATGTTAAAAACAATATTCAGCGTTAAGGGGTCTGGTACTCATCCGCGTAAAGTCGCTGGTGTATGGGCGACTAGAAGTATGGGGGCACTTGTGGCTCCCAGCGCTTCCTAGAGAACTCAGACACTCCCAGCCAGTTTGTTCGCGTTTGGAGCACCCGGAAGTAACGCCAACAGTTCCTCAATGTCTCAAAGTGTCTGGGAGCCACCAGTGCCCCCGGACCTCTGGCCACGTATAAACCAGCGGCTTACGCGGATGAGCACCAGATTTCTTGTTTTTTTTGTTTTCTTAAAAAATGTGTTTATTTATTTTATGAGAAAAGACAAAATAAACGAAGGCATAAGAAAACATTTTCTTACCCTGGGCCGAAATATGTCACAATACAGAATAATTACTATCCTAGGATACAAAGAAACAGGATCTACACTAATATGAATTTGAAACAGGATTTACACTAAAATGCAATAAAAAAAATTATTTAATGTCAGTTGAAAAAAAAAAGTCTCTTTAAAGAGGAAGTAAACCCTAATGGGTTTACTTCCTCTTTGTTTCACTGCAAAGGCAAACCAAAATGAACTACTATGCATCGAATAGTAGCCCATTAAGTGTCACTTACCTGACACAGGAGCCAGCGATGTCCCCGATTTCCTTGCCGGCTGGAAGCGTCCATCTTCCTTCCGGGGTCACAGACTTCGGCTCTGTGACTGGCCAGAGTCGCGTGACGTCACTCCCGCGCATGTGCGCGGGACCCGCCAGTCACGGCATGTCGCTTAATGAAAATGGCACGCCGTGACCCTTCTAAAGTGCGCATGCACCGAGTACATCGGCACATGTGCAGAAAGAAAGAAATCCTCGTACGGGGAATTGTAAATATCTCCTAAACCATGTAGATTTAGGAGATATTTGCAGCACCTACAGGTAAGCCTTAATCTAGGCTTACCTGTAATTGAAAGTGCGTTGTAAGGGTTTACAACCACGTTAAGAGCTATGGGCAGAATCGACTTTTTGACATCGCTTCCGTCCAGCAATGGTGTGGAGATAGGTGGGGGGCCATCTTCCCCTCACTCATCTCCATACCACACACGGAAGAGGATCCGATCGGCTTCGCTGATACTGACGGCTCCGGTAAGCAGCAGAGGGCACCGGAGGGCGGCAGGAGGGGCCCTCTGCCACCGCTGATAAAAGTGATCTCGCGGCGAATGCGCCGCAGAGACCACTTTGATCTGAGAGTGGACCACCTGCTGAAGATGAGGATACCGAGATTATGGTAGCTAGCTGCTGCCACAATGATATCCCTCCTTAAAGTAATGACGGCGGGCGGACCATAAGTGGTTAAAGCTGGATATTGTTTGCCCATGGATGGTGGGAGCCCCATATAATGAGCACAGCACAGGGATGGTGGGAGCCCCTCATAATGAGCACAGCACAGGGATGGTGGGAGCCCCTTATAATGAGCACAGCACAGGGGTGGTGGGGGCCCCTCATAATGAGCACAGCACAGGGGTGGTGGGAGCCCCTCATAATGAGCACAGCAGGGGTACAGCCCCAAGAGGAAGTCAGCACAGCACAGGGATGGTGGGAGCCCCTTATAATGAGCACAGCACAGGGATTGTGGGAGTCCCTCATAATGAGCACAGCACAGGGGTGGTGGGAGCCCCTCATAATGAGCACAGCACATGGATGGTGGTAGCCCCTTATAATGAGCACAGCGCAGGGATGGTGGGAGCCCCTCATAATGAGGACAGCACAGGAATGGGGGGGAGCCTCTCATAATGAGCACAGCGCAGGGATGGTGGGAGCCCCTCATAATGAGGACAGCACAGGAATGGTGGGAGCCTCTCATAATGAGCACAGCGCAGGGATGGTGGGAGCCCCTTATAATGAGCACAGCACATGGATGGTGGTAACCCCTAATAATGAGCACAGCACATGGATGGTGGGAGCCCCTCATAATGATCCTTCCACGTGGCCTGATAGAGTAGTTTGGACTCTGGCCATAAGAGGGCACGAAACCCGCAGGAGGAACAATATAAATCTCCCATGCTAACGTGCTGCCCCCCTCCCCGTTTTCTTGATGAATTTAGTCGCAGTTGCTCAGAGCGGGCCTACAGAGAGACACAATAAGAGGAAAGGGTTACTTAGGGGGCTTGGTGCTGCCATCTCTACAACTAGCTATGCATGTTATAATTTAAGTAAATTTCAGCCACTTTTCATCCACTGAAAATATTATCGCAAATAATCGCCAGAAACCAGGTAATCAGCAACCTATAAATTTGATCAATCACCAGAATGTGGTCATTTGTGAAGTCTAAATTGGGCATTCAATTGACAGATTTATTTCAATTCATTGAAAAAAATAAATAAAAATTGAATGCAATCAGATTTCTCAGCTGGGTTTGAATGGGGAAATTTCAATCCAATCTCCTTGTGGTCAACCGAAACCACCAATTTCTCTTCAATTACTTTGTGTTTCTGAATCGAAATTTCAATTGCTCTGCCAAATTGCCACGTGCATAACCAGCATAAGGAGATTTAAAATCTACGTTTTTGTTTTCCCCATAAAATACTGTTTTCACTTTTCATGCATACTTTTTTGTATGTTGGCGCTGTTGATTTTTTTCAGCCTCCACAAGGGCTTTTTTCTTTTACCACTACTATTCCTTTATATTGGCTTTTAAAATGTACAAATGCAGCAATTTAGAATTTGGGTGAAAAGTTTAGCACTGGCAAACACTTTTTGAAAGATAAAAAGTGAATTTTATAAAGGAGAATTAACCCAAAAAAAAGGTTACTTAACCACTTCAGCCCCGGAAGAATTGACCCCCCTTCCCGACCAGAGCACTTTTTGCGATTCGGCACTGTGTCGCTTTAACTGACAATTGCGCGGTCGTGCGACGTTGTATCCAAACAAAATTGACGTTCTTTTTTTCCCACAAATAGAGCGTTCTTTTGGTGGCATTTAATTCCCTCTGTGGTTTTTATTTTCTGCGCTATAAACAAAAAAAAGAGCGAAAATTTTGAAAAAAAAACATATTTTTTTACTTTTTTCTATAATAAATATCCCCCAAAAATATATAAAAAAACTTTTTTTTTTCCTCAGTTTAGGCCGATATGTATTCTACATATTTTTGGTAAATAAAAAATCGCAATAAGCGTATATTGATTGGTTTGCGCAAAAGTTATAGCGTCTACAAAATAGGGGATAGATTTTTAGCATTTTTATTATTTTTTTATTTTTTACTAGTAATGGCGCGAGCTGCAATTTTTATCATGATTGCGACATTATGGCGGACACAACGGACAATTTTGACACATTTTTGGAACCATTGGCATTAATACAGCGATCAGTGCGATTAAAAATGCATTGATTACTGTAAAAATTTCAACACTAGGGGCGGTGAAGGGGTTAACTATGTTCCCTGGGAGGTGATTCTAACTGAAGGGGGAGGGACACAGCTGATCACATGGTAAAGAGGCTACATCATAGGGTCCTTACCAAGATCGGAGATGCGTTGTGTCAGAGCGGCACACTACACCAATGATCGCTGCACGCCCCTGGGGGCTTATCCAGCACCATGTGACCCCCCCAGTCAGGATAATGGAACCCCCCACCTAGCCGTCATTCTGCTATAGGCCGGGTGGGAAGGAGCTTGGCATATGATATCATACATCCCCGGGGTCTTCAGGGGGGGAGGAGAGGAGCAGGGGCTTTCTCAGCTAAGCACACTCTCTCCTTCATGCATGCTTGAGCTAAAGGCAGATGGATTCTAGGAAGTAAATGCTACATTAATAATTTGCCCTTACTCAAGATGGCCACAGCCAGAAATGCTAGGAGGGGGTAAAACACGGAGACATGGGTGAATGGGTGAGTTTTCTTTGAATATTAAAAAGAACTAAATAGTGTTTTTGGTTTGTGGTGCTCATATGAAGTGAAGATCAGCTTTAATGTTTGAAATGACCTCTACTGTTTAGTTATCTTTAACTATCTGCCCATCTTCCCTCCCCTCTGTCCATCCATTCACCCATCTATCGATCCAGCCATCTTTCTCTCTTTCTCCCTCTCTATCTGTCTAGCTAGATTCCACTAGCTACCTGTCTGCCCATCTAACGAATCTATTTTTACATGTGTTATCAAATCTTTGTCTTACTATTGTCACCTTTCTTTCTAGGTGTCTGTCTGTATTGCTTTCTGTCCTTCTCAATCTTTTGCGCTGTCACTCTGAGTCTGTCTCCATCTCTCTTCTTTGTCCTCTATCTATCACTCACCCCTCTCTATCAATACAAGGAGGGGGCTGGGAGGAGAAGGGCCTCTGTTCAACCATTCGGAAAATAGACTGTTAGCAGCGAGCTGGTACAAAATGAAGTGCTGGCGTTTTCCTGTGTTTAACATGAGCTGTCACTTATCTCTGCTCCCCACAGTGTCCCCTCCTGTCACACCTGTGGCCCGCACAGCTGGGCTCCTGGAACACGTCTCTCCCCAATGGTTAATAAGAGCAATATTTTTGGGTTAATGACCGCTATAATTTTTACGGGCTATATTTAAAACTGAGAAAATAGCTTCGCTTAAATGCCTCATTTTCCTGACTTTCTGAAATACTAACATCTGCCAGTTTACAATCCGGCAGCTCCGGCTAAATGAGAAATTCACATTTCCCCTTATTTCCTATAATTCCTATCCTCCCGTCTCTTAGATGACTTCAAAATGAACCCAACCTGGTCTACAACTTTTTTTCTATGGAGACAATAGTGATGAAGTGTGGGCTTCTTGTAGTGCCTGTAGATTTCCAGTTTGATCCCTATGTCCCTTGTTGAGCCCCTTGGATCCTAGGCCTAGGTTGTACATAAAGACCTCATTCACACAGGCGCTGAGGCCTGTGGTCCGTGAATGGGATGTGGGTTTATGCGGGTTAAGCTGATAGATGCTGTGGTCAAGCAGCCATGACTGCTGAGGCGCAATGGGCTTCGGTACAAATTAATTTAACATAATGGGATCAAATCCCCCACCACCCTTGCCCTTTTACCCCATTAAATAAAACAAACACTTACAACCATTAGGTTGGAAAGGGCAAGGCCACAGCTTTATTAAATTCCAACACGTAACATGAGAACACATTTAACCGGTGCCAGTCACAGTCGTACTGTTAGCACTCAATTCCAAAAGGTGGAAGTGGGGCCTGTCCTTACCCTAAGTGCTGGATGGACAGCCTACTTCCAATTTTTTCATCAAGGGCATAGCCCATTACAGCAACTTTAAATGCTGGCAAGGTCAAGAAACCGCAACAAGCTGTGACGTACCATAACAGAGAAAAAAGGGGGCGGGAGGGTGGGCAGCTCTTCCATCCACTTCTTTCGAAAGACACAGAATTTCCTGGGGCACACGTTCCCTGAGCTCAGTCCCATCCCATCCCCATGTTTTCACCGATTGTCTCCTTTGTCCGGCACCTTGTCATGCTCCCATCAGTCAAAGCTCTCTTTACCTGGGGGGGGGGGTCGAGAGGCCTTCATTTGTCTCAATTTGACAGGCATGCAGGTGTAAGTGTGCGGCTCTGAATGTACACTGTGCTGCCCCAACTGGGCATAGAATTGATATAGATTATATAGATTGTTTTCCTAACCATTTTCCATGGACATTTTATATTTGATTCACATGCTGCCATCTAGTAACCTTTTGTGGTAATGCACTTGTTTTCACATGTTCATTTTCCCTTATGTTATGACACACTTCCTTTGTATGTAATGCTCCACCCTTATTCCTGTGTTTGTACTTCCTGTGTCATGGATGCAGCTACAAGCCACATGTAGCAGGGAACATGTATTCTGCATTGTAAGCTACTGACAATGTCATCTTTTGACCGCATAAATACTACAACCTATTCATCTGTTTGTATCCTGTTATCTGCGGTAACTTGATGTTCAGAATAAAAGCATCTTGTGGATGGAATATGTATTTGGTGAGTTCAAACTATCTGATGAGTATTGTCCTCAGTGATTATATCTTATACAGGCCAGGCATAGAGGTCTCACAAGGGATAGTCGCTTCACAACAATCGGAGTCAGAATATACACTGTCCGCATGCTGGGCCGTTCACCCACAGCCGCACGCCTGTCAAATTGGGACAACAATGCCACATACCATTCACGGGCTAAAGGCCTCAGAGTCTAAGTGAAGAAGCCAAATCCTTGACTTTCTCCAAGTCAGAGTCCGGTCCAGCCCCCTCTTGCTTATAAAGGAAGTAAACTTCCATCTCTTGCTTTTACCTATAGGTAAGCCTATAATAAGGCTTACCTATAGGTAGTGTAAATATCTACGTCACATGTAGCCAGTGACATCACTGGCGCATGCGCTTTGAAGGAGCGGCCAGCCATGCCATTCCTTCAGAACCATGTGCCGTGAACGCCGGCTCCTGCATACATGTGTGGGAGTGACATCATTGCGGCTCCGGCCAGTCACAGAGCCGGAGTCCGTGAACACGAAAGCAAGATGGGTGAAGATGGGAGCAGCCTCCAACGATGGCATTGCATTGTTGGAATGCTTTGTTTTCAGGTAAGTTTCACATAATATCATGGCATTACCTTGCAGGTAAGTAAAAAAAAAAAAGGTCCAGTGGTTTACAACCGCTTTACTTACTAATTGCAAAAAAAAATAATTGGGCATTAGAGCCTCTGGCATTAGGCCTCATGCACACCGGCCATCTGTTTAGCCTCTATGAATGCCGGAGCTCCTGGCTGGAGAAAAGGTGCTTTAGGCGCATCAAGCATTTGAGCGTTCATGGATTTCATGAAATAATAACCACTTTATTCCCGCGCTATAGTTGAAAGATGGCTACAGCGTGGCGCTCTCATTCTGGGAGGGCGTTCATGGACATTGTCCCAGGACTACGCCCACCACCCATGTGCCCCTGGGGCGCGCATCCAGCACGCTGGGTGATTGCAGTAAAGGGCCAACCACAGTGACTCTTTACCTTGTGATCGGCTCTGTCCAATTACATGTAAACAAACTTGTTGGTTATCACATGCACTTCACAGCATGAGAGGAGAGCCAGTAACCGGCAAGTATGACAGGGGACACAGATAACACAGAAATTAGGGCACTGATCATCAGTTCCCTCATTATCAGTGCAGCCCCATCAGAGCCAATCATTACCCATCAGTGCCACCTACCAGTGCTGCCTATCAATGCCCATTAGTGCTAGCTATCAGTGCCATCCATCAGCACCACTTATCAGTGCCCATCAGTGCCATCTCATCAATGTAGCCTTATCAGTTCCACCTCATCAGTGTCCATCAGTGCCGCCTCATCAGTGAAGGTGAAAAATTACTTATTTGCTAAATTTTATAACAGAAACTAAGAAAACAATTCTTAATTTTTTTTACATTTTCTGTCTTTTTTCATTTGTTTAATAAAAAAATTAAAATCCAGTGGTGATTAAATACTGCCAAAAAGAAAGCTCTATCTGTCGAAAAAAATGATAAAAATGTCATATAAAGTACAGTGGTGACTGGTCGCACAATTGTCATTCAAAGTGCAACAGCGCAGAAAGCTGAAAATTGGCCTGGACAGAAAGAGGGTGGACATGGCCGGTGTTGAATTAGTTAATTGATTCTGGCCATTGGAATGCATTAAAGCTCAAATGCGCATCTAGCCTTTAAAAATTTTTTGGCGTATTCAGCTTTTTTCTGTTCTTTAGCTCCTCTCCTGAACGTGCCTTTAGTGTTTTTTTTTTCAGGTTGTAAACACTCCTCCCCCTTTAATATACCTACACTCCTCCCCTTGTAAACACCTACACTATATTGCCCAAAGTATTGGGACACCCCTCCAAATCATTGGATCCAGGTGTTCCTAGGGCCCCAGGTCTAGGTTGCTTTGTAGATAATCTAGATCTTGCAATAACTCAACTTTAACTCAACTCATACTCTAATGCAGCTTAGTGATGATCTTGCAGCTATCTGTAGAAATGAATAAGACACCTAAAGCTCCCATCCATTCAGGCGGTGTCCTGGAAAGTCACACAAGGACACAAACAAGAGACCAAACTGGCAGGACACTACGTAATTATTAGAGTTGAAAGTGACGGTGATTGGCATCTCTCTCCCTTGTTCAGCCGCCAGTGCCACCTGTTAACTTCCTTCCTGCAGCTCAGGCATTGCCCAGAGCCACCGATGTCAAGTACACAATGCATTGCAGAGACACACACCAGTCCTCGATGCTTCATAGAAGAGCTCCTCCTCGTTCATTCGTGTTTAGGGATGCATAAATTAACCTTCTCTGAAGCCAGCAAAACATGTCTAATCAATAATTCTCAAACAATTACCTCACGTAAATTGGATATTAGCATACGAATGACATCTTTAGCATATGAAAGGATGTTTCTGGGATTAAAATGGGCAAACGGCTGCCTGGAATACATATGAGCTAGGCAGGCCTTTGGAATCTGGCAAGAGACGATGGCATTGTAGAGTTCAGGAAGGAAGGAAGGGGTTATTTGCCCATTGCATTTGCACCTAGCTGATGTCTGAGGTGTGGAAGAGTAGAGCGTTCCTTAGGGATGAGGAGTGGTGTACCGGCACCATTGTATAGAAAAATAACCATTATCTTTAATTTAATCAACTTTTTTTTCTAAGTCATCCAGGTTCGCTACTCCATTTATGGTGAACATGTCCTAGTATTACATCCTTTTGGTCAGCCATATTTGATATATACGATCACATATTAGATGCTCAGATAACTCGCTCTCCTCAAATTGCATTACTATCAATCCTTGCGGGTTCTATAAACAAGATGTGTGCGTCTTTTTCAATTCTTGCTAATAGCTGCTACATCAATTTTTTACGTAGACATTGGAATCTTCCCGTTCCCCATTTCTTTGTGAATGGGTAGATGAAATGCAACAGCTGCAAAGATTGGAAGAGTTAACCGCTACTTTTATATGATAAATATTTAACATTTTTAAAAATCTGTTGCCCTTGGATTCATTTTTATACAACTTCTAGAGTTAGATCTACTGACAACAGGTGATTTTTGAACATAAGACCTAACAGACTTGTGAGATGGGGATATGTTTCCTTACCCCCCCCCCCCTTTTTCCCCCCAGTTTAACAGATTAAAGGGGCTGTAAAGGTAAAAAAAATTTCACCTTAATGCATTCTATGCATTAAGGTGAAAAAACATCTGACAGTGCCTGCGCCCCCAGCCCCCCCGTTTTACTTACCTCACCCCTCGAAAGTCCCGCGCTCGTCCCCCGACAACCTTTCCACCGTTCAGCCTGCCCGCTGATTGGCTGGAGTGGATGGATGGAAAGCAGCGCAGCCATTGGCTCGCGCTGCTGTCAATCACATCCACTAACGCGGAGCGTCGGGGGCAGGGCCGTGTGATACAGCGAGCGGCTATAGCTGCCGGCTGTATCACGGGAGCGTGCCCACTGATGCTTCTAACCATGCGAGGGAGCTCGCATGAACGTGAGAAGTACCTGCGGGAAGAAGCAGAGACACCCGCCGAGGGACCCCAGAAGAGCAGGTTCGGGGCCACTCTGTGCAAAACGAGTTGCACAGTGGAGGTAAGTATAACATGTTTGTTATTTAAAAAAAATAAATAAAAAAAAATAACTTTACAATCCCTTTAAGGTAGTCTACATAGATAAAATTATAAAATATTGATACACACTAAGACTGAGATGAAAGGATGTATATGCTTTTTTTTCTTTCTTTCTTTTTCTGTATGTATATGAAATATATGTCTTGCGATTTGCTATGTAACACTTTTTTTCTTACTGAGAATTTAATTCATAATGTCATTTGATATTGTATTGTATTTTGAAAAAATCTCTTCTTTGATTTCAATAAAAATATAAATATAAAAAAAATGGTATTTTATTTGTTGTATACTATCAAGACATTTTCTATGTGCTTAGCAGAAAATGATCTGCTGACAACAGGTGATTTTTGAACATAAGACCAAAAAGATTATTCTATGGCATAGTGAGATGGAGTTGTGTTTCCTTACCCCCCCCCCCTTTTTATATTTTACCTTCCATTTATTTTATTTTTTTGCATAGATTATTGTTATACAGGCAACAGTGTAAGGGATTCTACATAGATCAAATAAAATATTGATATACCCTGAGATGAAGGGATGTACGTTTTTTTGGTTTTGTCTTTCTTTTTCTGTATGTACGGTATATGAAATAAATGTTTTGTGATTTGCTATGTAACACTTTTTTTCTTACTAAGAATTTAATTCATGATGTCATTTGATATTGTATTGTATTTCGAAAAAATTCTTTGTATTTTGAAAAATATAAATATAAAAAAAGGAATTATTTTTATTCGTTGTTTACTATGAAGACATTTCTATGTGCTTAGCAGAAAATGCTGAACTATTAATATTCATCCCTGTGAAAACTACACCCCTACCATAGTCCTAGAAACACATACATATTGTATGCTACTATGGCTGCTTGCCAAGTAACTTACCAGTATCTTATTGGGTATTGAGGTGAAATTGGGGAATCAAAAGAACCCCTCACAAATCCAAAACCTAAACGTTTGGCTATACTCCTCCTTTGGATCACAGGAGTGCAGTTTGTTCTGCACTCCTGTGACTCCTTTTCAGCAAACAGCGGGTTGAAGTCCACTAGAACCCGTCCAGGCTTGGGCAAGGTCGCGACAATGAAGTCGGAATCTGCCCACATGCCTGGACCGCCATCCGGCTCAGCCTCTCAGCGAGTCACTAAGAGCCTGAGCCGGCAGGTCGTTCTCACTGCCTCCACAGCCCGGCACTCTAGTGAGCGAGGAGGGTGGGTGGACAGAGCAGAGAGCAGTGACTGACAGTCACCAGCTCTCTGCTCACAAAGCCCTGAGAACTAAGTGATTGGTGGTGTTAGATCGCTTGGTTCTCAGTGTTAAAATGGTTGTAAACCCTTGCAAACCACTTTGACCTACAGGTAAGCCTAGATTAAGGCTTACCTGTAGGTCCAAGAAATATCTCCTAAACCTACACTGTTTAGGAGATATTTACCAAAAGACAGGCACCGCTGTCTACGGCGCATGCGCTGTAGACAGTGGCGCGCAGGCGCACTGAGCGTGCCGCTGTTAACGGCGATATGCCGCGAGTGGCGGCTCCCGTGCGCATGCGCGGGAGTGATTTCATCGCGGCTCCGTTGAATGACAGCGTCGGAGCAGCGAGACCCACCAAGAAGTTGGAGGCTCCGTACACAAGGGGACAGCAGTGACTTCGCTGGCTCCTGTGTCAGGTAAGTGACACATAATGGACTACTATGTGATGCATAGTAGTCCATTATGCTTTACCTTTGCAGGGAATCAAAGAGGAAGTAAACCCATTAGGGTTTACTTCCTCTTTAAAGCCAGCGGGGTACAAATGCAGCATCGGACCGATGCTGCATCCACCTAGGTAAGTATGATTCTGAAAAAATAAATTAGGGCTGTTACTGAATAAAATTTTCATGTTTTGGTTAATCGATTTTTTTAAAATCGATGAATCTACTAATTTTGATTAATTATAACGCACATACAGATCCAACTCTGCATTAGTCAGTGGTAAATAGGGTATACAATATATACAATCACCCGACACTAGTTAGTTTCCACAATCCATGACTTAACTTCACAGTTCACACAAATACATTTTAAATTCAAACAGTAGCACTGATGCAAGTAATTTTTTTTCCACAGTAGCGTGACAATCCCTCCACCTCCGGTCTAACTAATCACTCTCACCTTATGGCATGGACCCCTGTGCAAGCAGGTGGTCATGCATGCGGGTATCAAAAGGGTTAACATGGACCATAAACTTCTCTCATGTCTCCTTAGATCTCAGCAAGGACACCAGGTCATGGGTAGAAAGAAAAGATCTAAGTGCTCACCGCTTAAGTATAAGATTTAATTTTTGTGTTCAAACACAAACTACTCACATAAAGATGATAAAAAGACAGCATGTAAAGCCGACAATTGTGTTAGTTCCATTGGGCAGCAGCGGGTGACGCCATGCATAGCTCCTCTCCTGTACACGTTACGTTCAATCAGAACTTCAATGTCACCCTTCCCTTCGTTAGCAGACGGAGACACTTGGGGAACGGGGGAGGAGTCCAGTGACGTCGATGTTCGTGATGTCACCGAATCTCCGACGGAAATCCCTGAAGACCCGGAAGCCGACGGAGAGATGAGTACCGATCAAACAAATTTTGATTGATCAAAAAAATTAATCGATTAATCTGCGAACTAATCTTTAATTTCCACAGCCCTAAAAAAAATCCCTATATATCTCTTATAATTCCATATGGTGCCCTTATTAGGAATTTAACCCGCAAACCTAAAACTGCCCGAATGCACCATTAACTGCTATTGTCCTAAAATTAATGTCTATGATGCTAGGATGAAAGACATACAAGTGAACAGTAAACTACAGCATTTTTACACCATTTATGACAGTTTTTTGGATAATGAATTGTAGATATCTGTGAAAAATCGGACTGCAGCTACTCTTGGGTTGAAGATCACACATAGGTAGAATGTGTATAAGATAATTTTTTGTTTCTGGAATTTCTTTTTTTTGTCATCTATGGAGGAGGTGCTGGTGTTGCAACATGACCAAATGGGTAATAAAAGGTAAAAAGGTAAAGTGACTGGTGCCCAACTTATCTTTTGCCCCACCAAACACCAAGGACCAGATTCAGAAAACCGTGCCCTCTAAGCTACCAGCTCAGGGGTAAAGGGGTGCTACACTTGGAACAGACGCCTTTCTAGGTCTTTGGGAACTGAAGTCTGGATATGAATAATAGCGTGTCGTAGGAATGGTGGCCCTGCTAGGTATGTCAAAGTCAATGTAGGTGGGCACTCCTAACTTCCTGCACATTATTCATGCTTAGAAGGTTTAGTACCTACAAGGTTTAGAAAATCAACAAGTTATGTTCCCTTTTTTTAATTGAGTACTTGAAGTAAAATGATTCTTCATGGTACGGGTACCATACCAAGGTTTGGAATATTAACAGGCTACGTTTCTTAATTTTATTGTCTATTGGAAGTCAAGATTCTCCATAGAACCATACTGATGCTCATAACAGGCTAATTTATTAAGGCAGCTTAAACTCTATTGATAATACGCATTGTATAGAAACCACTTGACCTGGCTAAAATATCATAAAGTTGGTGGCCAGTTAACACCGGTTAACACCAATGTAGTCTCAATGGATAGACAAAGCAATGTGCCTTGGGTCCTAGCCAGGGCCGTCTTTAATACTGATTGGACCCTGGGCAAAACTTTTCTTGCCCCCCCCATGCAGTTTTGCTCTCCACATGCTCTGAGACATACAATAGCAGCTAGACTCAAAATCAGTTAATTGAATCAGATCAGGCAGCTATTGCGTTTGGTTGCCAGAGGTTACAATGTATCATTACCGCTCACTGACTGGTTGCTAGAGGTTACAGCACATATTACAGCTCACTGATTAGTTGTTAGAGGTTGCAGCACATATTACAGCTCACTGATTAGTTGCTAGAGGTTGCAGCACATGATTTCTGCTTGCTGAGATTACTGTACAGTAATACTGCTCACTGATTCGTTGCTAGAGGTTACAGCACATCATCTCCTCACTCCAGGGGCCATGTTATACACATGGATGTCGCCTTTATTTACATATCTATGCAGCTATTTACATATTAATAATGCTGCTATTTACATATGAATGCTGGTTATTTACATGTAAATGCAGGGTCTGCAGGTGAATCATCTGTACACAACAATAGGGCAGAGCTGGGCAGCATTAGTAGCAGCACTTCACACTGAGATATCAGGACACAGCAAGAGACAAGGACATTTAAACTGGGATAGTTGGCAAGTAAGAGGTAGCTGCTTTGGGCCCCACAACAATGACAGGGCCCATGGCAGCTTCCCCTTTTGCCCTGCCTTAAAAACGGCCCTGGTCCTAGCACTACTTTTTTTTCAGTGTCGTCTTTTATGACGCGGTACAATGCATCTTGGCCCAATGCTTTGTGATATTTCAATAAAGTTGAAAAAAAAAAGAAAAGTGTGATGCATCATTTATAATGTATGTGCACTTCTCCCTTTGCATTGGGCATGGTATAATATGGCTATCTTTCTATGGGTTACTACACTTCATGTCTTCACACTATTTAGCTGAATAAGCACAGATAAATGCTTACTAGTTGAGCGAGTTGACTGAGCTTAAGCATTTTCCTCTTGGCACCTGTTTGGGCAACTTGGCATCCGACCAACAGGGATACATTATGAATTCTGCGGAGGTTAGTCACACCTTGTAAGCCTTGTGATTCTGCAGTGAAGTGAAGAAAATGTACATGCCGAAAAGAAGTGGAGGGGGAGGGAAGGTACCTTAGCATCATTGTCAAAAATAAAAGACGACAACCTAATTTTGCTATATTTAAGACGTATTGCCCTTAAATCACCCTGGCCAAAGAGACCTGTAAGCATTTTTTTCAGTGGTTTAATTGAATGTTTCTGTGTTCATTCCCCTGGGTTATAAGCACAGGTCAGCTGTAAAGAGTCAACCCTTGTATATTGAACGTCCTTATTAAATTCCCATAGTGTGCTGTATGATGCGTGAAATAAGGTTTCGACCCCCGTCTGGGAATCAATATTTCTATGAAGTTACATTTCAAAGCAATCCTTACTGGACCCTCAACATTACTCCATCTTTTACCAAGACTCGACTGTCAGTTCTGTTACATGTTGTGATCACGTGTTACTATATATCGATTGAATATGATATCATGGATGGAGAGTCAAGATACTACCCTTTGTAAGACCGAGGTTGCCTTCTGTTCCATGGATTGACATTTCCGTACTACTGAAATAATCTTATGGACAAGAAAAAAAAACAGTATCTTACAGGAGATTCCATAGTTACAGGAGACCATATGTAAAAATGATTTAACTTTTAAGGGGTTGTAAACCCTCATGGTTTTCCACCTTAATGCATTCTAGTCGCTGCCATTACTAGTAAAAAAAAAAATAAAAAAAAAAAACATAAAACTATCCCCTATTTTGTAGACACTATAACTTTTGCACAAACCAATCAATAAACACTTAGTGATTTTTTTTTACCAAAAATATGTAGAAGAATACGTATCGGCCTATCTGAGGAAAAACTTTTTTTTTAATATATTTTTTGGGGATATTTATTCTAGCAAAAAGTAAAAAATAATGTGTTTTTTTCAACATTGTCGCTATTTTTTTGTTTATAACGCAAAAAATAAAAATCGCAGAGGTGATCAAATACCACCGAAAGAAAGCTCTATTTGGGGGGAAAAAAGGACATCAATTTTGTTTGGGAGCTACGTCGCACGACCGCGCAATTGTCAGTTAAAGCGACGCAGTGCCGAATCGCAAATGTGCTCTGTTCTTTGGCCAGACAAATGGTCCGGGCTTAAGTGGTTAAAGGCCACGGCCTACCCGAATAGTGTTGCTGGCCATGTCTATCCCTTTATGACTACAGTGTGCCCATCTTCTGATGGCTCCTTCCAGCAGGACAATGCTCCATGTCACAAAGCTCAAATCATTTCACCACTGGTTTCTTGAACATGACAATGAGGTCCCTGTACTTCAATGGCCTCCAAAGTCACCAGATCACATCCAATAGAGCCCCTTAGGGATGTGGTGGAACTGGAGATTTGCACGATGGATTTGCAGCCGACAAATCTGCAGCAACTGCGTGATGTTATCATGTCACCAGGGGTCAGGTCCTGGGGAAAAAAGCGTGGGAACTCCCACCCAAGATCCACTCCCCCACCAAAAAAATAAAAAATAGGACACCGGGGCACATCAGGGCATGGGGAATATGGCACATCGGCGCACATTATGGCACATCAGGTCACATTATGGGGCACATAGCACATCAGGACACATAGCACATAAGGGCACAGTGCACATCAGGGCATGGGGCACATCAGACCACATGGCACATCAGGGCACGGAGCACAAAGCACATCAGGGCATGGGGCACATCGGGGCACATCAGGGCTTGGGGCACATTAGGGCACATTACGGGGCACATTGAGGCACATAGCACATCAGGGCAGGGGCTACATGGCACATCGGGGCACATTATGGCACACAGTGCTGCCTGACATGAGAGAAAACTTACTATAGACAGACGCTTCCTGAGCTCGGCTCCGGTGGCTCTAGTCCTGCAAAGGGAATGGCGTTCCTGCTGTGAAAAAAGTACAGGGACGCTGTCCCCACGCGTTCCCACAGGCCTCGAGCCCTGCATGTCACTATGAGCCAAACTTTTTGAGGAAGGTTTTCTACACCTTGTTGAATCTATGCCATGAAAAATGAAGGTAGGACTGAAGGCAAAAGGGGGTCCAACCCGGTACTAGGAAGCTGAACCTAATAAAGTGCCCGCTGACGCTGAGTATATACAGTACTGTGTGCTACCAAATATGCTATAGTACACTAAACCTTTAATCCAACCTTTAAATTATTACATGCGTTATTTTGAAAAGCCAGTGAAAAGTAAATTATGGAATTTTTCAAAAAAGGCAAGTGTGTCATAGGCCTTATGCCGCGGACACACGATCAGAATTTTGGTCGGAAAAAGCTCTGATGGTTTTCCTGACGGGATTTCGCTCAAGCTGTCTTGCATACACACGGTCACACCAAATTCCGACCGCCAAGAACGCGGTGATATACAATGCGTACAACGGGACTAGAAAAAGGAAGTTCAATACCCAGTAGCCACTAGCTTCAATCACGTAGTTGAATCTGAGAATGTGTGAGTTTTTGCGCGTCGGAATTGCATACATGCAATCGGAATTTCCATCTGGAAAATTGAGAACCTGCTCTCAATCATTTGCTGGCTGAAATTCCGACCACGTGTATGTGGCATAATTCTTCCTTGTATAGCAATGTCCTTTCCAGCGGGCGCCCAAAAAAATAGGAGCACCAGCCGCCACTGGTCCTTTCTCTACATACTTTGTGCTAAAAGGTGTCACATTTTGTCATCTTTGAAAGTCGGGAGGGATGAGATCAATGTATGCCTTCAAGATGTGACTCATATTGAGGCTCTTTTCATTTATGAGCTTACATTATAACAACAAAAGGGAGCAGTGAAGCGCGGCACCCCATGGCAACCAATCAGAAATCATTTCCTATGAGTCTGCCCATTCTTATCTACAGAAAGCAGATTGGTTGTCATGGGTTACTACAATTCATTGCTTCTTCCGCTCTGTTATTAAAAAGTCCAAAAGAGCAAGAGTGGTGCTTGCTTTTTCATCAAAAACCTTGGGCAGAAATATTGCCTGGTCCATGGAGAGTGAAGAGATATTCCTCAGGCATTTTATTACTATTTCTGTGACAAATGAAAAAAAAAAAATACAGAAGTTTGCTCTGCTTGGCTTCACCCTGTATTAATACCGCGATGGGGAATCATTTTTATTGCAGTTTCCACTTTTATCAATACAGCGATGAGAATTGGGAAAGAGGATGTTTTCTTTACCGTCTATTTGACCACTTGACCTCCGGAAGATTTACCCCCCTTTATGACCAAGCCATTTTTTTGCGATACGGCACTGCATTACGTCAACTGACAATTGCGCGCTGGTGTGATGCCATGCTCAAATAAAATGTATGCCCTTTTTTTTTTTGGTGGTATTTTATCACTTTATTCTTTGTGCTATAAACAAAAAAAGACTGCCAATTTTATTAAAAAACAAACAAAAAAAAAATGTTTTACTTTCTGCTATAAAACATATCCAATAAAAAAATTTAAAAAATCGAATTTCTTCATTAATTTGGCCAATATGTATTCTTCTACAAATTTTTGGTAAAAAAAATCCTAATAAATGTATATCGATTGGTTTGCGCAAAAGTTATAGCATCTACAAACTATGGGAAAGATTTATGCTATTTTTATAGCATTTTTATTATTATTATTTTTTTTACTGGCAGTGATCTGTGATTTTTAGTGGTACTGCGACATTGTCTACAAACTATGGAATTAATTCATTCATTAATTATACTAGTAATGCTGGCAATCAGCAACTTATAGCCGGACTGCGATATTGCAGTGGACAGTTGAACACTCATGCCCTGTACACACGAACGATTTTCCCGTCGAAATAAACTCAGAAGGTTTTTCTGACGGAGTTCCGACGCAATTCTGCTGAAACTGCCTTGCGTACACACGATCACACCAAAGTCTGACCGTCAAGAACGTGGTGACGTACAACGCGTACGACGGGACTAGAAAAAGGAAGTTCAATAGCCAGTAGCCAATAGCTTCCGTCCTGTACTGGCTTCAGAGCATGCGTTGTTTTTGGTCCTTCGGAACAGCATACAGACAAGTGGTTTTCCCGATAGAAATTGGTTCCGTCAGAAATATTTAGAACATGTTCTATTTCTAGGTCCGTCAGAATTTTCGAAAAAAAAAAAGTCCGATAAGGTGTACACACGATCGGACTATACGATGAAATGCTTCCATCTGACTTTTTCTGTTGGACGTTCCACTCCTGTGTGCGAGGCATAACTGACACTTTTGACACTTTTTGGGGACCGGTGACACTAATATGACACTAATAATCTTTTGACACTTTTTGGGGACCAGTGACACTAATAATCAGTGATAAAAATGTGCACTGTCACTGTACTAATGCCACTGGCTGGGAAGGAGTTAAACATCAGGGGCGATCAAAGGGTAAACAGTGTGCCTAGCTAGTGTGTTTGTTGCACAATGTGGGAGGTGCTTTTACTAGAGGAATGCATAGATCCATGTCCCTGCTTTGCAGCAACACAGGATCCATGCCTTTCCTACTGACAGGACAGCAATCTGCCTCTGTGCTGAAGGAGCGGGTGCTGGGGGGGCATCGATACCCGAGGATCAGCTCTCATTGTGTATAATCATAGGATCGGCTCGCTGGTGGCGAGCATGCACACTCCAGACCAGGAAGTTTAGAATCACGTACTAGGTACATGATCCACCGCAGCAATGCCTACCTACTGTATAAGTAAGTAATATGCAGTGGCGTCGCTAGGGGGTGGCTTTTGGGGCCCATAGCGCTGAGTCCCAGCAGGGGTCCCCAAGGGGAGGGAAGGTTCTCTGGGGACCCTGATGTAAGTGGGGGCTCTCTGGGAACTCTGTTGCAAGGGGGAGGCTCTCTGGGGACCCTGATTTAAGGGGGAGGCTCTCTGGGGACCCTGATTTAAGGGGGAGGCTCTCTGGGGACCCTGATTTAAGGGGGAGGCTCTCTGGGGACCCTGATTTAAGGGGGAGGCTCTCTGGGGACCCTGATGCAAGGGGGAGGCTCTCTGGGGACCCTGATGCAAGGGGGAGGCTCTCTGGGGACCCTGATGCAAGGGGGAGGCTCTCTGGGGACCCTGATGCAAGGGGGAGGCTCTCTGGGGACCCTGATGCAAGGGGGAGGCTCTCTGGGGACCCTGATGCAAGGGGGAGGCTCTCTGGGGACCCTGATGCAAGGGGGAGGCTCTCTGGGGACCCTGATGCAAGGGGGAGGCTCTCTGGGGACCCTGATGCAAGGGGGAGGCTCTCTGGGGACCCTGATGCAAGGGGGAGGCTCTCTGGGGACCCTGATGCAAGGGGGGGCTCTCTGGGGACCCTGATGCAAGGGGGGGCTCTCTGCGGACCCTGATGCAAGAGGGACTCTCTGGGGACCCTGATGTAAGGGGGACTCTCTGGGGACCCTGATGTAAGGGGGACTCTCTGGGGACCCTGATGTAAGGGGGACTCTCTGGGGACCCTGATGTAAGGGGGACTCTCTGGGGACCCTGATGTAAGGGGGCCTCTCTGGGGACCCTGATGTAAGGGGGACTCTCTGGGGACCCTGATGTAAGGGGGACTCTCTGGGGACCCTGATGTAAGGGGGACTCTCTGGGGACCCTGATGTAAGGGGGACTCTCTGGGGATATATATATATATATATACACACACACACACACACACACACACACTTATATTACTGTATACACATGTGTATGCCCGTTCAAGCATATGACTTTCTTTACTACACTGCTATGGGTTCTAGCCCCAGATCTTTTGCAGACCTAGCAATGGCCCTGGTAATATGGATGGTAAGTGGTTAAAGGAAACCTGTATTGTAATAATATTTCCTTCTGAAAATGCTTGTTATCTGGCTTTCTCTGGTTTTAGCACTTTTCAGGTCACTGATCTGGATAAGTACTGTATTTTGTAAATGAAATCAGAGCTCCTGATCTACATACTTGCGCTGAGTCACTTGCTCAGAAACGACTGAAGCATGACAGCTTGGAAACAATGATAGACAAGCCCAAATCCCACATATCGCCCACAACTGCACTAGTTGAGTGCCTCTGTTGCGTAAATTTTCTTGTATCAATAAATCTAATTTTAATTCTTAATTGCTTCATTATCCCTGACAATTAAAAGGAATAAGTGTATGGTCATCTTCAGCAACTGCCCCACTTCCCCACCCTCATCTTTTTTTCTCAATGATAGACAGGAAACTAATTTCAAGAGGCCATAAATTGCAGCCTACATATTCCTCAAAGGCAGTGGTTACCAACAGGGTGTGCGTGGCAGTACTTTTGGTGGTACCTGAAAAATGTTTGCTAACGGTGGAAACTATGGAGTTAGGGACTTCTTTGCAGGAGTTTATGCGGCAAAGTAATTGAGCAGACACAGATGACGCAGTCACTCCCTCGGTCAGTTATCTTCACTGGCAGGTTGGATGGCTGACATGACTGACTATATTTTTTAACTGTTCTTGCAGCCTGCAAGCAGTGTCCAGAGTCTTTAGACCAGCGTTCTATGGGGTTGAGGTCAGGCCAGTCAAGCTCCTCCACCCCAAACTCACTCATCCATGTCTTTATGGACCTTTCTTTGTGCACTGGTGCTCAGTCATGTTGGAACAGGAAGGGACCATCCCCAAACTGTTCCCACAAAGTTGGGAGCATGAAATTGTCCAGAATGTCTTGGTATGCTGACACCTTAAGAGTTCCCTTCACTGGAACTAAGGGGCCAGGCCCAATCCCTGAAAAACAACCCCACACCATAACCCCCCCCCCAGTGCACAAGGCAAAGTCTATAAAGACATGCATGAGTGAGTTCGGGGTGGAGGAACTTGACTGGTCTGACCTCAACCCGATAGAACACCTTTGGGATGAATTAGAGCAGAGACTGCAAGCCAGGTCTTCTCTTCCAACATCAGTGCCTGACCTCACGAATGTGCTTCTGGAAGACTGGTGAAACGTTCCCATAGACACACTCCTAAACCTCATGGCCAGCCTTCCCAGAAGAGTTTAAGCTTTTATAGCTGCAAAGGGTGGGCCAACTCAATATTGAACCCTACAGACTAATGCCTTGTATACACGGTCGAAAATTCCAACGGAAAAGGTCCGATCAGATAAAATCTGATCATGTGTGGGCTCTATTGGACTTTTTCCTGTTGGAAATTCCGACGGAAAAAATTTGAGAGCAGGATCTCAAATTTTCCGACAAAAAAATCCGATCTGACTTTTTCCGATCGTTTGTAGAGAATTCCGATCGGACAAAGTCCATGCATGCGGAGATAAAATTACAAGACCAAAGCTATTGGCTACTAGCCTCAACATAGTCGTAACAAAGGAATGTCATCATGTTCCGAACTATCGGATTTTCCGACAACTTTGTCCGACCGTATGTATGCAACACCGGTTTAGGACAAAATCTTTCGGAAAAAATCTGACGGATTTTGTGGTCGGAATGTCCGACCGTGTGTCCAAGGCATAAGACTGGGGTGCCATTAACCACTTAACAACCGCCCCATAGCCGAATGATGGCTACAGGGCGGTTTCTTAACTCCGGGAGGCCGTCATATGACGTCCTCCCAGAATTCCGCTCTCGCATGCCCCCTGGGGCTCGCACTCGAAAGCATCCGTGACCGCCAGGTCCACAGGACCGGGCGCATCACAGATCACGGTAAATGGGCACTCATTGCAGCTGTTTACCACGTGATCGCTCCGTCAAGTGACGGAGTGATCAATTGTAAACAAACCGGCGTCATGTAATCAGTACAGCGGAGGGGGAAGAGATCGGTGTTAGCAGCGCTGTGGGCTGCATCTGCAGTGCCCACATCGCTGTTCACCAAAATTAACCCCTCAATACCCTGGCAATACTCTGCAATACCAGCCAATACTCTGCAATACCCGCCAATACTCTGCAGTACCCGCCAATACTCTGCAGTACCCGCCAATACTCTGCAGTACCCGCCAATACTCTGCAGTACCCGCCAATACTCTGCAGTACCCGCCAATACCCTGCAGTACCCGCCAATACCCTGCAGTACCCGCCAATACCCTGCAGTACCCGCCAATACCCTGCAGTACCCGCCAATACTCTGCAATACCCGCCAATACTCTGCAATACCAGCCAATACTCTGCAATACCAGCCAATACTCTGCAATACCAGCCAATACTCTGCAATACCAGCCAATACTCTGCAATACTAGCCAATACCCGCCAATACTAGCCAATACCCGCCAATACTCTGCAATACCCTGCCAATACTCTGCAATACCCTGCCAATACTCTGCAATACCCTGCCAATACTCGGAGATACCCAGCCATACTTGGAGATACTCTGCAATGCTCAGCCATACTCGGTGATACCCTGCAATACCCAGCCATAGACCCCCCCCCTGCCCTCCGGTGCTTCTACCGACTCGCCAATACGATCAAAGCCAGAATCTTTTTTTTATTTTTTTTATTTCAGGCTTCCCAGCCTAGAGGTGAGATGTGGGGTCTTATTGACCCCATATCTCACTGTAAAGAGGACCTGTCATGCCATATTCCTATTACAAGGGATGTTTACATTCCTTGTAATAGGAATAAAAGTGGTGAAAAAATTTTTTGGGGGGAAAAAAATGTCAAACTAAAATAAATAAAGTAAAATGAACAATACAATTTTTTTTTTTAAAGCGCCCCTGTCCCCATGTACTCACATGCAGAAGCGAACGCATACGTAAGTCCACATATGAAAACGGTGTTCAAACCACACATCGCTGCGAACGTTAGAGCGAGAAAAATAATTCTAGCCCTAGACCTCCTCTGTAACTCAAAACATGTAACCAGTAAAAAAAATTAAAGCGTCGCCTATGGGGATTTTTAAGTAGTGATGTTTGGTGCCATTCCACGGGCATGTGCAATTTTGAAGAGTGACATGTTAGGTATCTATTTATTATTATTTGTGGTATCGCCATACTCGAGAGTATTAGCAGAATGTGTTTTTGGGTGTAATTTGTGCTATGCATATGCTGTGTGTGAGAAACAAACTGATAATATGACAATTTTGTGAAAAAAAAAAAAGGAAAAAAAATCTTGATTTTGCAAAGAATTGTGGGAAAAAATGACAACTTAAAAAAACTAATCATGCCTCTTACTAATCACCTTGGAATGTCTTCTTTCCAAAAAGGGGTCATTTGGGGGGTATTTGTACTTTTCTGGCATGTTAGGGTCTCAAGAATTGAAATAGGCCGTCAGTACTTCAGGTGTGATCAATTTTCAGATATTGGCACCATAGCTTGTGGACTCCATAACTTTCACAAAGACCAAATAATATCCACCAATTTGTACTTATTTTTACCAAAGATATGTAGTAGTATAAATTTTGGCCAAAATTTATGAAGAAAAATTACTAATCTACTAAATTTTATAACCGAAACAAATAAATATTTATTTTTTTACAGGATTTTCGGTCTTTTTTCTTTTATAGCACAAAAAATAAAAAAAACAGCGGTGATTAAATACCACCAAAAGAAAGCTCCATTTGTGTGAAAAAAAGGACAAAAATTTCATATGGGTACAGTGTTGCATGACTGAGTAATTGTCATTCAAAATGTGAGAGCACCAAAAGCTGAAAATTGGTCTGGTTATTAAGGGTGTTTAAGTGCCCAGTGGTCAAGTGGTTAAAGTTCATGTGCGTGTAAAGGCAGGCGTCCCAATACTTTTGCTAATATCGAGTATGTTGGTGATGTTACTTCCAAAGGATTTGTAGCTTTCATAGATTTTTTATTTTTTTTGGTTCAAGTTTAGATTTAGCTATTTACCTGGAATTTTGCTCCAACTGTGCCTCTGTGACAAACGTGTTATTGTTTTGACATGTGTTTAGAATGCATACAGCTTCAGTAATCTATGCTTGTCAGTCCCTCTTATGGACAGGACGTGTGATGACAAAAAAAGCTGTTTTCCATCAGAGCTTGTATTGCTGCTAATAAACACAGAACCCACTTTGAATTGCTATATGCTTGGAAATCGAGTGTTTAAGGCAAATATATGTTTTTTGTTGTATTATCACCTATTGTTATCCTACTGTCTTAAAGTGAACCCTGGTTTTAAAAAAAGCAAAAAACTATTCAAATATGTATCCTTAACTCAAAATCTTACCTTCTATTGCTTTAACCGCTTGCTGACTGTGCCTATATACATAATATATATATATATATATATATATATATATATATATACACATACATATACACATACACACACATACATATACATACATACATATACACACACACACACACAGTGGGTCTGGGGCGACCCGCTCCCACTGGTCGAGGTCCGCCAGGTCCGCCAGGACCCACCGATCATTCCCGAGAGAGACAGAACGACGGTCTGCCTATGTAAACAAGGCAGACTGCTGTTCTGTGAGAAGGGAAGGTAGTGATCCTGTGTTTCTGCTAAGCAGGAGCACGGATCTCTGCCTTCCCACAGTAAAAGCACACCCCACACAGTTAGAAAGCACTCCCTAGGAACACATTTAACCCTTATGCCCCATACACACGATGAGATTATCAGACGAATGATCATCTGTTTTTTATTGCATGCTAATCTCAGATCGAAGCTGATGAGTTTACTAAAGTCACGAAAATTCCTGCACGACAGAAAAAAAAAAATTGGAAGTGATGTCATGTGCTGTGATGCATTTGTATTGCATTTTTGATTGATAGCTGTACTGATTAAACGAAAATTGTACGATCTGGTATTGCACGGAAAAAAAATGTCCGTGCATGTCCGATAGAATAATATCGGATGAACTGTCCTGATCGGCACTCGAAAGCTCTGTACGAACGATCTGATTATCGTACGATTGCTTCAAAAGCGGTATTTTCCGTACGATTTTCTGACCGCGTGTACGGGGCATTTGATCGCCCCTGATGTTAACCCCTTCCCTGCCAGCATCATTAGTACAGGGACAGTGCATATTTTTAGCACTGATCACTGGTCTCCAAAAAGTGTTCCTTAGAGTCCAATTTGTCCGCCGCAATTTAAAAAAAATCTATTCAATTATGTATCCTTAACTCAAAATATTACCTTCTAATGCTTTAACCACTTGCTGACTGTGTGTATATGTATATATATATATATATATATATATACACACACACATATACATACATACATACATACACACAGTGGCTCTGGGGCGACCCGTTCTCCTTGTAATTGGGCACAGCGGGAGACAATCAGCGGGTCCAGTGGACACGAGGTCCACCAATCGCTCCTGAGAGAGACAGAACGACAGTCTGCCTATGTAAACAAGGCAGATTGCTGTTCTGTGAGAAGGGAAGGTAGTGATCCTAAGTCGCTAATCACCGCTATTACCAGTAAAAAAAAAAAATGAAAATTTCAATTCCATAAATCTATATATATAAATCCCATCGTTTTTAGACACTACAACTTGCCAAAACCAATCAATATACGCCTATTGGGATTTTTTTTTTCTAGCAAAAACATGTAACAGACATGCATTCTACATGTATGTATCTATATTGGCCTAAATTGATGAAGAAATTCGATTTTTTCCATTTTCTATTGGATACGTTTAATAGTAGAAAGTAAGAAATATTGAGTTTTTTTCAAAATTGTTGTTTTTTATGTTTATAGCACAAAAAATAAAAACCACAGGGGTGATCAAACGCCACCAAAAGAAAGTACTATTTGTGGGGAAAAATGGACAAACATTTTATTTGGATACAGCGTTGCATGACCGCGCAATTGTCAGTTAAAGTAACATAGTGCCGTATCGCACAAAATGGCCTGGTCATGAAGGAGGGTAAATCTTCCAGAGGGCAAAGTTGTTAAGCCTCCTCCAAAATCCTTTTTTTTCTTTTTTTGCTGTTGTGATCTGACTTCCTGCATTCATTCTCCATGGTCCCTCCCATGGTGTATGTAGGAATGTAGCCACCCTCCTGCTTGTGAAAAGTAGAGCTTTTAAATAAAATACATCAACAAAGAATTTGCTTCTCTGTATATGGTTTACTGAGCAATAGCAGTATATGCTAGATCAGAAACCATCAATGGCAGAGGGACAAGTTCCAACAAGAAACACGCAGTTTTTATATACCCTGTTTCCCCGAAAATAAGACCTAGCGTGATTGTCGGTGATGGCTGCAATATAAGTCTTCCCCCCCCAAATAAGCCCTACCCTGTTTCCCCGAAAATAAACCCTACCCTAAAAATAAGACATACAAGGACTTTAACTAGGGCTTATTTGGGGGTAGGGCTTATATTGCAGCCGTCACCGATAATCACGCTAGGTCTTATTTTTCGGGGAAACAGGGTAGAATCTGTTACATTACACTATTCTATGTCTCCAGCACATATCCAGTTGGAAGGTGGAAACTCTGATTATCTAAGATAACATTGTGGCACATAAAATGATAAATGACGTTTACATGATAATTAAAGTCTAAAATGCCATTTTAAAAAAAAAAACATAATATAAAAGAAAAACCATAACCAAGGCAGACCTTCCTTTTCTATATCCACCTGCTTCTGACCACCATCCCACATATCAAGAACAAAAGTTACAATCATGAGCCTACATTTGCAGACATCCGCAATATCTTTTCTTTCCTATATTGTCTATACCAGGGATATGCAATTAGCGGACCTCCAGCTGTTGCAGAACTACAAGTCCCATGATGCATAGCAAGACTCTGACAGCCACAAGCATGACATTCAGAGTCAGAGGCATGATGGGACTTGTAGTTTTGCAACAGCTGAAAGTCCGCTAATTGCATATCCCTGGTCTAGACAGAACTATAAAAAGGAAAAGGAACTCAAAACACAAGAAGAAGTAGGACATAGTTAGTTCACTTGTGGTTAAACATTCAATTCATGCTGAGATATATTCCATCTAACTCCATCATGTTATATGCTAATAACTCAACTCCATGTTGTATTCCATCTTAACACTGGCTCCCAAGGTGGACTGAGGACTATAGACTATGGGATTTGTATGGTGCTTAGAGCAATGCACATGAACGTAACTAATTTGCACCATTCATTCCAAACAAAGGGAAGTGAAAAGGAAAAGTGAAAGGGAAAAGGAGAGGTTTGGGACCATAGGGGTAAGTATAATTAAAGCTGAATTCCAAGTACGCTAGAAACAACTGCAATCGATCCAATAAGTTCCACAGGTAGTGAGGTCCGGAGCGGAATGGCACTGCAGGGAACTGATAGCATAGGGCTGGGCATGACAGTGTGCCCAGTGACACACTAAGGGGTTAAGGTAGGAGGGAATAAGGGGGCGGCCTTTATATAGGGGGAGGAGCTGGGCGGAGGCACTCGGCAGAGATCACGCAAGGAGGCAGTTTCCCCACCCACCCTCCCTTTATGTTGGTTTTAATGGTGATATTGCATGTTGTCTTTACAGGTTCAAGTGAAGATGGACGTCATGACAGCTGGTGGGTTGGCGATGTTTAGTTTGTTGGTCAGTGACGGTAGCTGTAACAGTTGGGGTAAAAGGGGTGGGGGGCTCATCAGTAGTATGGCCCCTCCGGTGTATTTCATCCAAGGTTGATGAATACTGGTTTGGTTGCACTGCGGGAAAAGGGGTCGTCTCCGAGCGGTACAGCTGGAGGCCTACAATGGTTGGTAAAGGTCCCGCAGTGTACTGGTGATATACATATTTGGTGGAAATGGAGGTAGCGCCGTCACTGACCAATAAAATTGGGGTTGAAACATGTTGTTTCTCGGTGGTTATATATTTATGTTGTTATATATATTAAAAGTTATTTTGGAGTTTACTTAGTTTGTTTTAATAAAGGCTGTTGTGGCCATTATACTCCATAAGAATAGTGTGGTCTTTTATTTAAGGTAAAAGGGGAAGGGGAGTATAGAGGGTTTGTAACAGTCTAAAGGGTGTTATATGTGGGTTACACTGGTCAAGTAATAGAGCAGAACTCTTGATCCAGTACCCGTTCATCTCTGCATGATAACCTTTCTGCATAGAAAGTATCCTCTTTCCTTGACACCCAGTGGTTGCTCATTCCTATGACAATGCCCAGGCTGTCAAGGACACACCCACCCGTTTACTTAACAACCGCATACAGTGCTCAGCATAAATGAGTGAACCCCTTTTGAAAAGTAAGATTTGAATCAATATTTCAATAAACACAAGAACAATTTCCTAAAATTTTACAAAACTGAGTTTTATAGAACTTTTGTTTAGCTCATTACATGAAAGTAAGGTTAATAATATAACTTAGATTAGGAAATCTCCAGTTTTACTCAAATTAGTTGATGCAAAAATGAATACACCCCACAACAAAAACGACTACATCTATGATTTTGTATGACCTTTTGTAGGACAGCACCAAGTCTTCTAGGCCTGGAATGAACAAGTTGGCGACAAATTGCAACATCTATCTTTTTCCATTCTTCAAGAACGACCTCTTTTAGCCCTTGTACACACGGTCGGAGATTTCGACAACCAAATCCGTCGGATTTTGTCCGTCGGATTTTGCCCGTTGGATTTTGCCCGTCGGATCTTGTCCAAAACTGTTGCATACACACGGTCGGACAAAGTTGTCGAAAAATCCGATCATTCAGAACGTGATGACGTAATTTCATTACGATGGGACTACGTTCAGGCTAGTAGCCAATAGCTTTGATGTAGGAATTTGATCTGAGCATGCGTGGCACTTGGTCCGATCAAAATTCTCTACACATGATCGGAGTATGTCCTATCGAACCAGTTGGTCGGAAAATATTTCCAACAAGTTGGAAAATTGGGTCCAATGGATATTCCGACAGAATCAGTCCGATGCATACCACACACAGTCGGATTATCCGACAACACAGTCCGATAGGACACATTCCGACGGATTCTCCGACCGTGTGTACAAGGGCTTAGAGTCTGGATGCTGGATGGACCACTGTGGTGGTTTGTGTATTGTCTTTGCCTGTCAGCCACAGACACTTTTGGAAGATTCAGTGTGGTTAATATATTAAAACGAAAGGGGAGATGGGGGCAGGCGGGGCAATTGGAACTTTACATGAAACACAACACAATTTATTGTTGTGTTTCATGTAAAGTCCCAATTGCCCCGCCTGCCCCCATCTCCCCTTTAGTTTTCATATTAACAGGGATGGAGACCAATGTACTGGAGGTCGTGGTCTCATATAAAGTCCCAACATATTATTTTTTGATTCGTGGTTAATATATTGTCATTAGGCAGCACCTGATTCACTGAAATGAAAGTTGTAGTCACACTATCCACCTAACAGCGGAGTTGTGAGCAGGGACTAAAATGGGCTTTTGGGAAATTTGTTATATGACAGCATTTTTCTCACTTAACAACTTTGAAGTAAAGCAAATGTTTATTTATTGCAGAAATGATCAGCGCTTTCCATTTTTTATTTCATTTTTCACTTTTCAATTTACATACTTCTGCCCACTCTAGAAGTGTGCACAAATCGATTTTTTTCAGTTTCAATCATAGCTATCTCCCTATTTTTTTAATCTGACAATTATTACGTAACATAAAAGCTATGTTTCTATAAAGCAGCCTTATAACTGGCGTATGTATGCAGAGATAAGATGAAGAGAGATTCTGTTCGGGGACAACGATTGGGTGAGCAATAACTACTGTAGTGAATGGAAATGTAGCAACTGCTTTAACCCCTTCAGCCCCAGAAGAATTTACCCCCTTCCTGACCAAAGCACTTTTTTTGCGATTCGCCACTGCGCCGTTTTAACTGACAATTGCGTGGCTGTGCGACATTGCACCCAAACAAAATTGATGTCCTTTTTAGTGATGGACGAACTTCCGACGGGACATTTCGCGAACGCGGACCGCAAACGCGGCCGATAGTTCGCGAACCGTAACGTTCGCGGCGGGCCCCATTGACTTCAATGGGAGGCGAACTTTGCAAACCTACAGGTCAAATTTGCAGCCACAAAATAATTACTAGCTGTGCAAACATAGTGCCACCACATGGCCAATGACATAACACATGTATGAGGTGAATCTGGGATCGACAACTACAAGCATTCTTTTTTTATATGTGAAATTGTTGTGACAATTCAGGACTGTGGAGCGCATGAAGGCAATGGAGGAGAGGGAAGGTCAGGGTAGGCAAAGAAGAGGGTGCAGGAGATGATCACCAGCAGCGTGACATACAGCAATGACACTTGCACCGTGATAGAGTGATCTGACACCAGCACCGTGATAGAGAGCATTGACATCAGCAGCGTGACATAAAGCACTGACACCAGCACCGTGATATACAGCACTGACACCAGCACCGTGATAGAGAGCACTGACATCAGCAGCGTGACAAAGCACTCACACCAGCACCGTGATATACAGCACTGACACCAGCACCGTGATATACAGCACTGACACCAGCACCGTAAGCAGCCCCAGGAGGAAGTCAGCATAGCACAGGGATGGTGGAAGCCCCTCATAATGAGCATAGCACAGGGATGGTGGGAGCCCCTCATAATATGCACAGCAGAGGTACAGCCCCAGGAGGAAGTCAGCACAGCACAGGGATGGTGGGAGCCCCTCATAATAAGCAGCCCCAGGAGGAAGTCAGCACAGCACAGGGACGGTGGGAGCCCCTCATAATAAGCAGCCCCAGGAGGAAGTCAGCACAGCACAGGGATGGTGGGAGCCCCTCATAATGAGCATAGCACAGGGATGGTGGGAGCCCCCTCAAAATGAGCATAGCACAGTGATGGTGGGAGCCCCTCATAATATGCACAGCAGAGGTACAGCCCCAAGAGGAAGTCAGCACAGCACAGGGATGGTGGGAGCCCCTCATAATAAGCAGCCCCAGGAGGATGTCAGCATAGCACAGGGATGGTGGGAGCCCCCCATAATAAGCAGCCCCAGGAGGAAGTTAGCACAGCACAGGGATGGTGGGAGCCCCTCATAATGAGCATAGCACAGGGATGGTGGGAGCCTCTCATAATATGCACAGCAGAGGTACAGCCCCAGGAGGAAGTCAGCACAGCACAGGGATGGTGGGAGCCCCTCATAATGAGCATAGCACAGGGATGGTGGGAGCCCCTCATAATATGCACAGCAGAGGTACAGCCTCAGGAGGAAGTCAGCACAGCACAGGGATGGTGGGAGCCCCTCATAATGAGCATAGCACAGGGATGGTGGGAGCCCCTCATAATAAGCAGCCCCAGGAGGAATATGACACCGCTCAACCTCTTCAAACAGGAGGGTACGGGCATATAGTACGGTGTGCTTTTTTTGGACAAGGAAGTGAGCCAAATGAAGAAAGAAGGTCTATGTGCTCGATTAAAAAAATCGTTTATAGACATATACATGGTCTACTGGTCACATGTGTTGAATTCCTCCGAGATCCCTGCCTCATTCATTTTTAGAAATGTGAGGTAGTTAACAGTGTCGTGACCTAGGCGAGCTCTGGCCAGAGGTCAAGCCTGCCCACCCAGTATTCCAGGGGTTCATCACTCCTCAGAGCATCCACATCGGCCGTTAACCCGATGTAGTCGGACACCTGACGGTCTAGGCGTTCCCTGATGCTGGATCCATTGTGGTGTTCAAATGGCCACAAATTTTCAAAAGGCCTCCGAGTCCACCAGTTTATATGGCAGTAGTTGGCGGGCTATGAGTTCTGACAAGCCAGCCGTCAACCGTTGGGCAAGAGGGTTATCCGGCGTCATCATTTTTTTACGCTCGAACATTAGGCCCACGGAAGCCTGCCTTTTTGCAGAAAAACGTGAGCTTGGCGTGATGGAAGGTGGAGTGGAGGACAATTGTGAGGAGAGAGGAGAAGGAGAAGTAGAAGACGAGGCTGGACGGTGAGAGCCTGGAGTGTGGCTTTTGTGTGTTCCGTTGCTCCCACTGGGCTCGGTGATGGCTGCTCATGTGCCTTCTTAAGGCGGTCGTCCCTAGGTGAGTGTTGGGCTTACCGAGACTAATGCGTTGACTGCAAAGATTGCAGATGGCAACGCTATTGTCAGCAGCAGACACGTTAAAAAAAGCCCACACTGCGGAGCCATGTGCCGGCGTCCTGGGAGCGCCAGATGTGACCGTACATGGTCGATGACTCGCTCCTGATACATTGGCAGTCTGCTTTGTCCCTCCTGTGCAATGTAAGTTATTCCTGCTTCTCCTCCCTATCTGCTGGTCCATATCTCCCTCTGAACTCCCCTCCTCTTCCTCTCTTGTGGGCACCCACGTGACATCACTAGACACGTCATCATCAACGTCACCTTCCCCACCGCTATAAGTAGAGATCTCGGAGTAGGCAGCAACACCGGGGACCAACCTCCTCCTTGGGCTGATCTGGGTACTGTCATCAGACTGCTGAATGGCGGTTGTTGCTACCTACTCTTCCTGATCCAATGCCAAGAGTGGCTGCGCATCAGAAATGTCTTGATATCGATCGGAAAATAATTCCTGTAACTCAAGCGGAAGGTATGTGGTGGTGTTGTTGGTGGTAGTGTCTTTGGGGGTGCACATAGCAGAGAGTGAAGAAGAGGGTGCAGATCAAGAGGATGAGGAGGGTGCAGAAGAGTAAGGCTGAGCAACTCAACCAAGTCTGGTGCGTCCTTTAACCACTTCGGGACCGCCGTATTGCCAATGTACGTCAACACAATGGCACAGGCAGGCAGAATCACGTAAATGTACGTGATTGCCTTCTAGCGGGTGGGGGGTCCGATCGGACCCCCTCCCGCTAGATACGGCGGTCCCTTTCGGTGCCGGAGCGATCGGCGATGAGGGGATGGCCGTTGGTTTCCGCCCATCCCCTCTCGATCGCTCCTGGCCAGTGACGAACTTCCTCCCCTGTGAAAATGTAAACACAGGAGGAGGAAGTGATGTCACACTCCTCGTGGCGGTCTTTTTGAACCGGACAGCGAGGAGTGAAGACGCAAGTAAGTGCACCAACAGTCCACTGACACATAGGTACACACAGGCACACATTTCACCCCAGTCACCCCCCGATCGGCCCCCCGCCCCCCCCCAGTCACAGTGTCACTAATGCAGTGTTCATTTATTTATTGATCACTACATTTAGTGTCAGTTGTGACTGTAAAAAGTGTCAGGGCAGCTAGTGTTAGGCCCCTTTAGGTCCAGGGTAGCCCCCTACCCCCCCCTAATAAAGGTTTAACCCTTTGATTGCCCTCCCAGTTAACCCTTTCACCCTCTTTTACCAGTGTCACTAAGCGATCGTTTTTCTGATCGCTGCAATAGTGTCACTGGTCCCGCTAGGAAGCTATTTTTTTTTTAGGTTCAACGCCAGGTTTTTATACCGTTAGGTACCCCGATATATAACCTAATAAAGGTTTTAACCCTTTGATTGCCCCTAGAGTTAACCCTTTCACCAGCGATCGCTGCATAAGTGTCACTGGTGACGCTGGTTAGCCAGTTAGTTATTTAGTTATTTAGGTTCCCCGTCAGCTTTTTATAAAGCTTCAGGTACCCCCATATAAATACCCAATAAAGGTTTTAACCCCTGATTGCCCTTAGTTAACCCTTTCACCAGTGATCACCGTATAAGTGTTACGGGTGACGCTGGTTTGGTAGTTCGCTTTTTATAGCATCAGGGCACCCGCCATTTATTACCTAATAAAGGTTTAACCCCCTGATCACCCGGCGGGTGATATAAATTTGGTTTTAGGGTCAGAAAGGGTCTGCGTCGCCCCAGGCAGTGCTAGGTTAGTGCCAGCACCGCTAACACCCACGCGCAAAGCATACACCTCCCTTAGTGGTATAGTATCCGAACAGATCAATATCTGATCTGATCAGATCTATACTAGCGTGCCCAGCAATTTAGGGTTCTAAAAAAACGCATTGTTAGCAGGATCAGCCCAGATACCTGCTAGCACCTGCGTTTTGCCCCTCTGCCCAGCCCAGCCCAGCCCAGCCCACCCAAGTGCAGTATCGATCGATCACTGTCACTTACAAAACACAACACACATAACTGCAGCGTTCGCAGAGTCAGGCCTGATCCCTGCGATCGCTAACAGTTTTTTTTGGTAGCGTTTTATACAGTCGCTGACAGGCTAGGTGCTTTTTTACCTGTGAGTCTCACTACTGTACCCCTAAATTTAGAGCCCAAAATGGCAAAGCGAAGGTACACTAGTGAAGAGGCCTACACGTTTCTGAGCATGACAGATAGTGAAGAGGAAGACACTGATCTGTCAGAATCAGGCTCAGAATACGAACCTGTAGAGGACAGCGCCTCCATGTCAGATAGCTCTGACGACGAAGAAGAGGTCCCTGCTATTGTCAGGCGTACCCGACCCCGATTTTCTGATGTTGTTGAGGTGCAGGAACCGGAAGTCCCTCGTATGGAGTATAGAGCCAGTACTAGCGCCGCTCATCCTTTTGGTGAACTGGCAAGCACCAGCGGCCTAGTACACCCTGGGCATACATCCAGCACTGCAGTATCACGTGGTGACGTGGCGAGTCCCATAAGTGCAGTTCAAGCTGGCGAGGTGGCAAGCACAAGTAGTGTCCCGCTGCCACCAAGAAGAAGAAGACAAAGACAGGCCCGTCGTACCCATAGTGCCCTTCCTGCAGAATTCGCCTATCCCAATTGGGTGCCCACCACTTCTGCAGAACCCGTACTTCCCCCATTCACTGCCCAACCCGGTATTCAGGTGGATACAGATGATTTTACGCCACTCGATTTTTATTCTCTGTATCTCACGGAAGATCTCTATAGATCTATTGTGGACCAAACCAATTTATATGCTGGTCAACGCATCGCCGCTAATCCCCAGTTGCCGTCTCTTGCCAGAGATTGGAAACCAGTTACGGTTTCCGAATTTAAGACGTTTTTGGGCCTTTCCCTCAACATGGGCACACACAAATTTATGCGGATGCGGGCTTATTGGTCCACGCATCCGGCTGACCACATGCCCCTGTTCTCTAACTCCATGCCCAGGGCACGATACGAGCAGATCTTGCGGTTCTTGCACTTCAGTGACAATGAACTTTGTCGTCCACGTGGAGACCCTGAATACGATCGGCTCTACAAAATTCGGCCCCTCATAAACCACTTCAACCAACGTTTTGCAGACTTGTTTATTCCCCAAAAAGTTGTCTGCGTTGATGAGTCCCTGGTTAAGTTTACTGGTCGCTTGTCATTCAAACAGTACATTCCCAACAAGCGTACCAGGTACGGGGTCAAGCTCTATAAGTGCTGTGACAGGGCCACAGGCTATGCATGGAGCTTTATGGTTTATGAGGGTAAAGATAGTTACGTAGAGCCGGAGAACTGCCCTGATTACATAGGAAGCGCTGGCAAGATAGTGTGGAAATTGGTGTCACCCTTATTCGGAAAGGGGTACCACTTGTACGTGGACAACTATTACACCAGCGTGCCACTGTTTAGTCATTTATTTGATAATCAGATTGGAGCATGTGGCACCGTGCGACCTAATCGCCGGGGCTTTCCCCAGCGGCTTGTAGATTCCCGTCTTAGGCTGGGGGAGAGAGCCTGCTATCGGTGTAATAATTTGCTCGCTATGAAGTGGAGGCATAATAAGAATGTTTTCGTTCTTACCTCCCTTCATGCAGACACGACGGTCCAAATTTCTACGGCGACTGGTATTGTGGAGAAACCCCTCTGTGTCCACGAATATAACAAAAATATGGGAGGGGTGGACCTCAATGACCAGATGTTAGCGCCGTATCTAACTTCCCGTAAGACCAGACGCTGGTACAAAAAAGTGTCTGCTTACTTATTTCAATTGGCTTTGCTGAATGCTTTTGTGCTATACAAAGCTTCAGGCGGAACATTAACCTTTCTTTTCTTCCAAAGAGAGGTTGTCACAGAGCTTCTGTTTCCAGACGGTTCTGTACCTCACCATTCCCAACCAAATGCAGTAAGCCGGCTGTATGAGAGGCATTATTCTTATGTCCTCCCGAGTACCCCTACCCAACGAGCCCCCCAAAAAAGATGTCGTGTCTGTAGCAAGCGCGGATATAGGCGTGACACCCGTTCTTATTGTCCACGCTGTCCTGGCCAGCCTGGTCTTTGTCAGGGTGAGTGTTTTGAACGCTACCATGAACGAGTGAAGTATTAGCGTAGGGTACAGCATTTCACAGGCTAGGCACACTAACACAGGGTCTCCCAAGATGCCAGCGCATTTTGAGAGACCCGAACCGTTACAGTTACAGTTTACAGTTCAAAAAAAAGTGTATAAAAAAAAAAAGTAAAATAAAAAAACCAAAAAAAATATAAAATATAAAAACCAAAAATAGTTGTCGTTTTATTGTTCTCTCTCTCTCTCTCTCTCTCTCTCTCTCTCTTCTCTCAAATTTTTTATACTTTACTGTTTACTGTGTTATTGTTAACCATTTTTCATGTTTTCAGGTACGCCATTCAGCTGCAGCGTGGATTTATTTATCTTGACAGCAACAGCGTTTGCTCCCACGATACATAAAGCCGCGACTCCAGTGCTGTAGGAGGTGATTTCACCACCACAGTTAAAAAAGAGCATATATGCCGAAGCATGGGGGCATAAGGGGTGGAGGAGCGATTTTGCTCCTAATGCCGCGTACATACGGTCAAAATTCCGACGGAGGGCTTGCCCGTGGAAAAGTTTGAACGTATGTACGCAGCATAACTTTTTTGCGGGAGGATGCCCCCATGCTTCGGCATATATATATTTTAGGCACAGGTTGTGTTAAAAAATGTTTTATTTTTTACAGTTTTTTTTGGCAATTGCTTTGCAGGTATGGTATGGTAAGGTTTTACTGGGATGTTACTTTGTTTTAACGTTAACCATAATTTGCTTAGCAGGTACGCCATTCAGCTGCAGCGCGGATTTATTTATCTTGACAGCAACAGCGTTTGCTCCCTCGATACATAAAGCCGTGACTCCAGTGCTGTAGGCGGTGATTTCACCACCACAGTTAAAAAAGAGCATATATGCCGAAGCATGGGGGCATAAGGGGTGGAGGAGTGATTTTGCTCCTAATGCCGCGTACATACGGTCAAAATTCCGACAGGGGGCTTGCCCATGGAAAAGTTTGAACGTATGTACGCGGCATAACTTTTTTGCGGGAGGATGCCCCCATGCTTCGGCATATATATATTTTAGGCACAGGTTGTGTTAAAAAATGTTTTATTTTTTACTGTTTTTTTTTGGCAATTGCTTTGCAGGTATGGTATGGTAAGGTTTTACTGGGATGTTACTTTGTTTTAACGTTAACCATAATTTGCTTAGCAGGTACGCCATTCAGCTGCAGCGCGGATTTATTTATCTTGACAGCAACAGCGTTTGCTCCCACGATACATAAAGCCGTGACTCCAGTGCTGTAGGCGGTGATTTCACCACCACAGTTAAAAAAGAGCATATATGCCGAAGCATGGGGGCATAAGGGGTGGAGGAGTGATTTTGCTCCTAATGCCGCGTACATACGGTCAAAATTCCGACAGGGGGCTTGCCCATGGAAAAGTTTGAACGTATGTACGCGGCATAACTTTTTTGCGGGAGGATGCCCCCATGCTTCGGCATATATAAATGGTGCATGTATGTCCATCATTAGAAGTGGGTGGATGAAGGGAGGTATCTAATGGTGGGCATACCCACCGATCAATCTCTTTTTTTTCGTTCAGACAACATGACTCTCAGTAAATAGCTTGGGGTGTCTACTTTCCAAAATGGGGTAATTTGGGGGGATTTTGTGCTATTTTGGCATTTTATGGCCTTTGCACCCTTAGAAATCCTGAAGGTGGTGATTGGTTTTCGGGGTGCCGTACGCGACTAGACTCCCAAAAAGTCCCACACATGTGGTATCCCCATACTCGGGAGAAGTAGCCGAATATATTTTGGGGTGCAATTCCACATATAACCATGGCATGTGTGAGCAATATATCATTTAGTGACAACTTTTTGTACATTTTTTTTTTTTTTTTTTTTTAGTCATTATTTAATCCCTTAGGACAAAAAAAATAAATATTCAATGGGCTCAACATACCCATCAGCAGTTTCCTTGGGGTGTCTACTTTCCAAAATGGGGTCATTTGGGGGGGTTTTGTGCCATCTTGGCATTTTATGGCCGTCAAAACTGTGATAGGTAGTGATAGGTAGTGAGGAGTAAAATAAAAAAATTATGCCCTTAGAAATCCTGAAGGCGGTGCTTGGATTTCGGGGTCCCGTACGCGGCTAGGCTCCCAAAAAGTCCCACACATGTGGTATCCCTGTACTCAGGAGAAGCAGCAGAATGTATTTTGGGGTGTCATTTCACATATGCCCATAGCATGTGTGAGCAATATATCATTTAGTGACAACTTTGTGCAAAAAAAAAAAAGTTTGTAATATTCCCGCAACTTGTGGCAAAATATAAAATATTCCATGGACTCAACATGCCTCTCAGTAAATAGCTTGGGGTGTCTACTTTCCAAAATGGGGTCATTTTGGGGGGTTTTGTGCTATTTTGGCTTTTTATGGCCTTCGAAACTGTGATAGGTAGTGAGGGGTAAAATCAAAAATTTGCACCCTTAGAAATCCTGAAGGTGGTGATTGGTTTTCGGGATGCCGTGCGCGACTATACTCCCAAAAAGTCCCACACATGTGGTATCCCCGTACTCGGGAGAAGTAGCGGAATATATTTTGGGGTGCAATTCCACATATAACCATGGCATGTGTGAGCAATATATCATTTAGTGACAACTTTTTGTACATTTTTTTTTTTTTTTTTTTTTTAGTCATTATTCAATCCCTTAGGACAAAAAAAATAAATATTCAATGGGCTCAACATACCCATCAGCAGTTTCCTTGGGGTGTCTACTTTCCAAAATGGGGTCATTTGGGGGGGTTTTGTGCCATCTTGGCATTTTATGGCCGTCAAAACTGTGATAGGTAGTGATAGGTAGTGAGGAGTAAAATAAAAAAATTATGCCCTTAGAAATCCTGAAGGCGGTGCTTGGATTTCGGGGTCCCGTACGCGGCTAGGCTCCCAAAAAGTCCCACACATGTGGTATCCCTGTACTCAGGAGAAGCAGCAGAATGTATTTTGGGGTTTCATTTCACATATGCCCATAGCATGTGTGAGCAATATATCATTTAGTGACAACTTTGTGCAAAAAAAAAAAAGTTTGTAATATTCCCGCAACTTGTGGCAAAATATAAAATATTCCATGGACTCAACATGCCTCTCAGTAAATAGCTTGGGGTGTCTACTTTCCAAAATGGGGTCATTTTGGGGGGTTTTGTGCTATTTTGGCTTTTTATGGCCTTCGAAACTGTGATAGGTAGTGAGGGGTAAAATCAAAAATTTGCACCCTTAGAAATCCTGAAGGTGGTGATTGGTTTTCGGGATGCCGTGCGCGACTATACTCCCAAAAAGTCCCACACATGTGGTATCCCCGTACTCGGGAGAAGTAGCGGAATATATTTTGGGGTGCAATTCCACATATAACCATGGCATGTGTGAGCAATATATCATTTAGTGACAACTTTTTGTACTTTTTTTTTTTTTGTCATTATTCAATCCCTTAGGACAAAAAAAATAAATATTCAATGGGCTCAACATACCCATCAGCAGTTTCCTTGGGGTGTCTACTTTCCAAAATGGGGTCATTTGGGGGGGGTTTGTACTGCCCTGCCATTTTAGCACCTCAAGAAATGAGATAGGCAGTCATAAATTAAAAGCTGTGTAAATTCCAGAAAATGTACTCTAGTTTGTAGACGCTATAACTTTTGCGCAAACCAAAAAATATACGCTTATTGACATTTTTTTTACTAAAGACATGTGGCTGAATAAATTTTGCCCTCAATGTATGACTAAAATTTAGTTTATTCGATTTTTCTTATAACAAAAAGAAGAAAATATCATTTTTTTTCAAAATTTTCGCTCTTTTTCCATTTATATCGCAAAAAATAAAAATCGCAGAGGCAATCAAATACCATCAAAAGAAAGCTCTATTTGTGGGAAGAAAAGGACGCAAATTTCGTTTGGGTGCAATATTGCATGACCGCGCAATTACCAGTTAAAGCAGCGCAGTGCGAAATTGCAAAAACACCTCTGGTCCTTAAGGTATTTATTGGTCAGAGGCTGAAGTGGTTAAAGTAATTGAACGCACCTTCTGCAACTTCCCACTTTGGCTCAAGCCTGTTGCTCCTGCCCTACCCCTACCACCCCTGTGGAAGGGCCTGTCTCTTCCTCTGCCTGTCATTTTTTAAATGACCCTGTGACAAAACTCTCAGTCCCTATACTGATAAAGGACTGCTGCAGAATAGGGCAGCAGTCAGCAGTAGTGCACCTCAACCCTATATATTGTGGACCTATACCAGTCCTTAAGGAATAGCAGACTGTACCTCACTCAACCCTATGTACTGTAGTACCCTATACCTTACCAGTCCTTATAAGGACCTTTGTGGAACTAGTAGGTTGTGAATGATTAGCAGACTGTACCTCAGTCCCTATACTCATAAAGGACTACTGCAGCAGAAGGGCAGCAGTCAAGTATAATATTCTTTCTATATTTGGAAGAAAGAATATTATACGTGTACAAGCCTATTACCATACCAGTCCTGAAAAGAACCTTTGTGGACCTAATAGTAACAGCTACTGATTAAACTGACTGTCCCTCACTGCCACACACAGCTTCCTGCCTGTCCCTATTTAAACTGACAAAACACAGACTGCTGGAACAATAACTTGAATAGCACTCAAAACTATATCCTGTACTACTTTACCATACCAGTCCTGAAAAGGACCTTTGTGGACCTAATAGTAACAGCTAATGATTAAACTGACTGTCCCTGCTGCACACAGCGTCCTGTCCCTTTCTCTACACTGACAAAAGACAGGCTGCTGCAACAATCACTAGCACAGCAGTGCCTCAAACCTATATCCTGAACTACACCTAACACCTATACCATACCAGTCCTGAAAAGAACTTTTGTGGACCTAATAGCTAGCGATTTGGGTCACTGAAGTCTCCCCCTGCTCCACACAGCAACCTCTCCCTATAGTGACATAAGAAAGAATGCAAAATGGCCGCCGGATCGGATCTATTTATAAGTTAGGGGCAATGTCCAAGTGTCCATGTGCTGTAATGTCTCAATTGGCTGTCCTGTACCCCATGATGGATGTGTCATCATAGGTCAAAGTTCTTTTACACAGTAACGCCGGGCGAACGGCGGCAATAGTCCACCGATTGGGCAGATGGCGAACAGCCGAAATTCGTCGCGAAACGACCGCAGGGCGAACCATTCGGCCATCCCTAGTCCTTTTTTTCCCACAAATAGAACTTTCTTTTGGTGGTATTTGATCACCCCTGCGTTTTTTTTTTTGTTTTTTTTATAATTTCATTATTTTTTCTCTTTTTTTTTAAAACTTACATGAACAGTCTAATGCTCAACATTACATTCCCATATATTTCCAACACAAGATAAATCAATGCATTCTATTCCCTCTATCTCTGGAAAAAAGAAAAAGTTTATGTGTATAAATTAGTATTAATTAATATTAATTAATTAATAATTAATATTAAACCTCTGCTTTTTTTTATTTTTTGCACTATAAACAAAAAAGAAAAACAATTTAAAAAAACAAAAAAAAAACAATATTTTTTACTTTTTGCTATAATAAATATCCCACAAAAATATATAAAAAAACAGATTTTTTCCTCAGTTTAGGCCGATGTGTATTCTTCTACATATTTTTGGTTAAAAAAAAAAATCGCAATAAGCATATATTGATTGATTTGCGCAAAAGCTATAGCATGTACAAAATAGAGGATAGATTTATGGCATTTATATATATATATATATATATATATATATATATATATATATATATTTTTTATTAGTGGTGGCAGTGATCTGTGATAAAAATGCACTGATTACTGTATAAATTACACTGCCAGGGAAGGGGTTAAACACTAGGGGCGATCAAGGGGTTAAGTGGGTCCTAGGGAGTGATTCTAACTAAGGGGTGGATGGGCTACCTAGGACATGACCATGATCACTGCTCCCGATGACAGGGAGCAGTAGATCTCTGTCATGTCACTAGGCAGAACAGGGAAATGCCTTGTTTACATAGGCATCTCCCCGTTCTGCCACTCTGCTACACAATCGCAGGAGACCGGCAGACATCGAATCCGCGGGACCCGTGGGCACGGTCACGGAGTACGCGGCAGCCGCGCGCGTACCCACAATGCCGCATCTTAAAGGGGACGTACCTGTATGCCCATTTGCACAGCCGTGTCATTGTGCCAACGTATATCGTTGTGCACTGGTCGGCAAGCAGTTAAAGGTGATCTCTGGGTAAACCGCTAAATAATGCAGTGAGGAAATACATATCTGGTAGCTATTTTACCTACCAAAGAATTTCTGCCTATCCAGTTCTAGAATTTACACAGCTCTGTTAACACAGTACATCTTTGTTTTTTTGTTTGGCAGGTCATAGTTAATCTGGTTCATCCAATTCAACCAACACAGAAAAAAAAAAATCACACACACACACACACACACACACACACACACACACACACACACACACACACACACACACACACACACACACACACACACACACACACACAGAAAACCTCCTTATACACTATCCTATGCCCACAGTAGGCCAGAACACTACCTAAGTAACATTTATTTAAAAAAAAAAAATCAATGAAGAAACTGTTATTATTGCTGTCACATCTAAAATGTATTAAAAAGCATATCCATAAATCTCCAGCAGGTGGCAGCATTCCAGGTGGTCTATGGTAAGACAGCAAGCCTCTCTGGGTGGATGTGTGGTGAGGCTCTTGGAGCCAGGAACTCAGCCAAGGGAACACCAGGAAGAACTAGCAGGAGCAGCAAGCTATATCTGTATATAACATAGATGATAACCACAGTGGACAGCAAGGAAGTGTAACAAGCCAACCTGGTGGCTGTCATACATCATGTAAATGGATGTGACTAGTACTACATGTTTCATGGTGGGGACCCCCTTTCTCAAGGCTTGGCTGACTTCCTGGCTCCAAGTACCCCATATCACATCCACCCAGAGGGGCTTGCTGTCTCACCATCAACCACCTGGAAGGCTGCCATCTGCTGGAGACTTATGGCTATGCTTTTTAATACATTTTACATGTGAGTGTAATATTAATTGTTTCTTCATTGAATTTTTAATAAATGCTACAATTAGGTATCATGCTTTTCTCTCTTTTCTTTTTTGCTGGTGGGAACCTCCCCAGATCCTGCTTGGAAGAGAGATTAATTACATTGCCATAATGGGAACTTCATGCCTATTAGTTTTTATATGAACTTTTTTCAAGGACTGGACACATTTTCTTTTATGTCATTAATTACTGTTAATGTTAATTCCCACCCTTTGGCTTTTGCACTAGTGCTCCATTCTTGCGCTTGTGTATGCACACACATACCTGAACATGTTTTAGAATGTTAGCATTTTTCGTAATCGTAATATGCACAACTAATTGGCTCCTTATGGGGATTCTCCCTTCTCCAGTCTTAACTGTGCTATTGCAAAAGGGTGATACCAAGAAGATGTGGGTACTTACACTACTTGCGTTTACATAAACACATTTAATCGTTAACTAATGATATGTTTAAACTAAGGAAAATGGGACCTGTCCATTAGGGGCGCAAAGGCACTGCCCCCCTCTATCCATGCGTCCGACCCCCTGATTGTTTGCTGCCCCCCCCCCCCCCGCCACTGACCACATCACTTATTTCTACAATCTCAAAACCCAAATATATTGAACTTTAGTGTTACACGAGAGGACAGACACATGTGTATAAAAAAATAACGACAAAGATTTTTATTACAAAATTAAAATTTACAGTTAAAAAAAAAACACAATGTGGAACTCTAATCCCATCAAATCAATGATAACCACATGCACTATTCAAAGATATCTGTGCCTCAAAATGTATGTTACCCCAAAACGTTATGTTCCTAATATGTGCCTGCTGTACCATGTACTTACATGTACCTAATATGTGCCTGCTGTACCATGCACTTGCATGAGAAAGTATCCTGTTCTCTTTGTATCGCTTCCTTTATGTGAAATCCTGTGTTCCTGCTACTCTCTCTGCTTTCCTCGTAAAACCTGACCACAGTAAGCAGGAGAACACAGCATGGTCAGTTCTCTAGCTGTGCACTCTCCTCCAATGAGACACTTCTGTATCATTCCTTTTGCAAATATTTGATGTTAGTTTAGTTAATTAGGTTTTCCATAGTAAATAAATCAGTAGACACAATTGGTTACATATCTAACAGAGTTGGAAGCTCCTACCATTATCAGTGATGACTCGCCCCGAAGATAGCGCCAACAACACACCAACAGATCTATGGCGATAAATAGACTTTATTAGAACTTGCAATAAGCCTTGAAGAACAGGTGATGAACAGTATTGACCAATATGATAACACGGCAAAGAGAATCGTGTTGATGTTTGCTTTCTTTATCATCAGTAACAGGCCATACCTAAAATGTACTGAGCAAGTGCAGGGCGATGCTGCAAGCAGTAAATGACAATAATCAGTGTAATCAATTGTCCAGAATAGGAGTAAATGGACGCAGCTGACTATGGGGTATAACTACCACTTTTAGACCCTAATTGACCACTGGCCAGTGGGTAAACTTGCAACAATGTCTGCTGGTGTTGGGGCCCTTTAAACTCTGATGGAGTGCTCAACCTTCAATGGAAGGAATTTGTAATCCACAGGGTAAAAAATGTTATCACCTTAAAGTTTCCCTATAACAAGAAGTAAATCAATGATGTGTTCCCTTTCAAATATAGCACTGCCAGCTGCAGTATTGTCCCAGTAAGTGCAAGCAAGATTCAATAAACAGAAGGATGGCCAAAAAGGCCACTCGCCTCTCCAAAAACTGCTAGATGCCGTTTGCTCTTCCAACCAGATGAAGGCTAATTAGGAGTAGGCTGCACTGTATGATGGCCTCTGTGATGCTGGACACACTTCTGGGGGAAGGTCTAGTAGGAGGTAGCCCACAATACACTGCCTCCCCTTCCACAGCCTGCACCTACCTCTGGCTTGCGTCTAGGTGTTTCACACTGTTCTTTGTACACAGAACACTGTACTGCCCTGTTTCACTTAGGGAGCTGATCTAGCTACCCAACCTTGCTCTCTAGCCATTCAGCAGTCTATCCTTTGGCTCCCAGTCTGTCAATCAAATGACCAATCGAGGGACATGGCTTGCAAGAAAGCTCAGGCCGTGAGGGTAAAAGGGACTGCCAGTCAGGGCTACACAGTCATAGCTTGAATTATTAGCGAAGCACAGGAGGTGGGTTGGAAAGGCTTTAACTCTACACTACTATTGTTGATTATGCATAATAAAGTTACATAGTTAGTCTGGTTGAAAAAAGGCACAAGTCTATCCAGTTCAATTAATAAAGTGGAAATTTTTTAAAATAAAAATCATACAATCCCATATACACAAACCTATACCCAAAGTTGATCCAGAGGAAGGCAAAAAAACCCAGAAAAGCATGAGCCAACTTGCTCCAGCAGGGGAAAAAATTCCTTCCTGATCCCCCGAGTGGCAATCAGATATTCCCTGGGTCAATTTTACCTATAAATTTTAGTATCCAGTTCAGTGGCGGTGTGTCTATGAGATCTTTATTGAAAACAGTCTATGTGTTTCGGATGTTAATCCTTAGCCCCCGTACACACGGTCGGACATTCTGCCAACCAAATCCGTTGGATTTTGTCCTACGGATTTAGTCCGAAACTGTGGCATACACACGGTCGGACAAAGTTGACGAAAAATCCGATCTTTCAGAACGTGATGACGTAATTTAGTTACGATGGGACTACGTTCAGGCTAGTAGCCAATAGCTTTGATGAAGGAATTTGATCTGAGCATGCGTGTCACTTTGTCCGATCGGAATTCTCTACACATGATCGGAGTATGTCCTATTGGACCAGTTTGTCGGAAAATATTTCCAGCAAGTTGGAAAATTTGGTCCGACGGATATTCCGATGGAAACAGTCCGATGCATACCACACACAGTCGGATTATCCGACAACACGGTCCGATAGGACACATTCCGACCGAGGGCCAAGGGCTTAGTCATGGCTGAACCATGAATCGTGACTAAGGACTAACGTCTGAAATGCGTAAGTGGTTTTTACAGAATTGTACATGTCTTCTCAATAAAGATCCAGATAAAATATTGTGTAAGGGTGCTCTGAGTAACAAGACTAAGCAAAATATTGTCTTTATTGGAGGTGAAGGGGTTCAGATAAAGCGGAGTCTTCAGTGCACTTAGGGCAGCACTCGAAAGAAACAGTAAACTCTAGAAACAAGATAAACAAAAAATAGGCACCTCTAAGTGCAATATTAAAAAAAACTTTTAATATCTCAAAAGGCATTAAGAACACTTACAGGATGGATGATGAGAGGAATGCATCGTATGTATAATGAAGGTGATCCGGCATCATGTGGTCCCAGTGTATATCAAGGTTTCCCAGAGAAGTCACTATGCGGCAGAAGAACGTCCCAGCATTTCCTGTTTGTGGTCCATGCTGATTGTAGGTCCCCTTCCGCTGACATCACTTCCAGGATTCACTTTCAATGCTGATTCTGACAGCACAGCCGCTCCATTGGTGCCTCCAGAGCTGTGGTGTCTTCCTGCTGGCCCTGCTGGGAAGTTCTTCTGCCTCATAGTGACTTCTCTGGGAACCCTTGATATACACTGGGACCACATGATGCCGGATCATCTTCATTATACATTTGATGTATTCCTCTCATCATCCATCCTGTAAGCCCTTGTACACACGGTCAGACATTCTGGCGGAAAATGTCCGATCGGACCGTGTTGTCGGATAATCCAACTGTGTGTGGGCTCCATCGGACTGTTCCCGTCGGAATATCCGACTGACAAAGTTTTAGAGCCCAGGCTATAAAACTTTCCAACAACATGATCCGATCGGAATTTGTCTGATTGTGTGTAGAGAATTCCGATCGGACAAAGTGCCACGCATGCTCAGATCAAATTTCTACACCAAAGCTATTGGCTACTAGCCTGAATGTAGTCTCGTCGTAATGAAATAACGTCATCATGTTACGTACGATCAGATTTTCCGACAAATCTGTCCGACCGTGTGCATGCAACACAAGTTTCGGACAAAATACGTCAGATTTTTTTGTCGGAATGTCCGACTGTGTGTACAAGGGCTAAGTGTTTCCTAATCCCTTTTGAGATATTAAGTTTTTTAATATTGCACTTAGAGGTGCCTCTTTTTTGTTTATCTTTTCAATAAAATAATACTATTTTTTGGATGTCATCCTGAGTGCTGACTATTCCCTTTCTAGCCCCAGAAGATGAGGATCAGAGCTACTTTGTTCCAAAAAAAGTCTGTATAGGTTTGTTATTTAAAAAAAAAAAAATTCAAGGGCAGTGAAGTGGCTCCAATCTGCGGTGCGCCAGGAGGATACTGCACTTTAAGTTGCTCTTTGTAGCCTCTAATCTCTAGTTAAAAGTAATTTGCAAAACTCATAGCTTTGTTTTTTTTGGTAGCTGGCTTGCCCATTGATGCCTCGCCCATGTTCTTTTTGGCTCATCATTATAACGGGTGGAATTTCTTGGCCTAAAAATCCTGTTAGCAGCAAACAATACTTAACACGATTGAGAACTAAACAACAATGAAGAACACAGCAGCTTGAGGTTCAGGAAACAGCACTTTAAAACTGTGTGTGAGTGCTGGGGGACAGCACTGCAGCACTGGAACCATCCTTAGGGTACTCTTTGTTCCTGTTGGAAGTGAGAGGATATTTCATTTTGTTTCCCGATGTGTCACCAAGACAGGGAAAGAGTGGAAATCTCCCCAGCTGTGAATATCTGAAAGAAGTTCTGAAGCTTCCCCATTCTATCCAAAAGTTGCCTATTTATACATTGTTGTTGGGCTTGCTCATTAACACCTGCTTTGTTGCAATGGGCAAAACTGGTATTTTAGCTTCGCTGCTGCAATAATAATAGTTCCTAATAATAGTTCCATTGCAATTTCATTCACGTGTGCAGAACACAAAGAAAAGCATCAGTGTTAGAGACTATAAAGAGTAACACATTGCCCCCCCTTCCATCTTCTTCCGACATGTAATTCACTCCTTCTTCCAGGCACGGTCTCATAGAAATCTCATTCTTCCCTTTCCTCTCTTGGGTTCTCTCACATGCTCCACTGTATTGCCTGACAACTTGCCTCACACCTCGGTCTATGCTATTCTTTCTCATCTCATTCTTCTGCCCTTTAACCTCCCCTCTCCTCTCCCTCCTCCAGCTTCATCTCTGATGACACGGTCCCTTCTCCTACAGTGTGACAGCTGTATATTGTGTATGTTTATACACCTCCCCGATTTCCCCTCACAATATTCATACTGTCAGCAGAGCAACAGACATGGATCATTTATATAGCCTGCGGAGAGCTTTCATTGCCCCCTGCTTGCTCAACGGGCCTATCTTGCCTCCATCCCAGAGTGCCTCACTTTGCCCAGTTTTAACCCTGTCTCTCCCAGATCATTTATGATTGAAAAGTGTAAAGGGCTCACACTTTAAATATTTCAGTGTCATGATCTAAGAAGACCCTACCCATAACCGTACTCCCAAGTAAATATAGCACTGGTGGTTAGCCAATTCAAACAAAAAAAGTTATTTTATGTGTCTGGGCAAAATAAATCTATTCAAGATTATTTGTTTCTTTATGTATTGTGTAGCACCCTCCTAGATAGAGGCTAGAAAAGTTAGGTACATTTAGTTCTTTTGGGCTCCTCTGTAATCCACAGAGCAACTTGCGATTGCTTTGGGCTGTTCTGGGCTCCACTGATTGCAGGTTTGATTGTTCCCCCCTGCCTTCTGGAGGATCCTAGAACCTTACTTCATCAATTGTTTCTATCTTTTAGGGACTCTTTAATGACTGGAATAGTAAGACTTGATTGGCGTACTATAGACCTGTTTAACTTCCATAGTTATGAAGATACTGGAGAGTTTAATAAAAGATCACATAGATGAGTTCTTGGAAAAAATAATTGAAGCAACAGACAGCATGGATTTATGAAAGACAGAAGTTGTCAAACAAACCTGATTTCTTTTTATGAGGAGCTAAGAAAAACCTTGGACAGAGGGGTGGCTGTGGATGTGGTATACTTGGAGTTTGACACAGTTCCCCACACATGGCTGATGTGTAAGGTAAAGTCTACAGGCTTAGAACAATAGATTGTAAATGGATAGAAAACTAAAATATAGACTTCAGAGAGTAGTGGTTAATGATTCTTACTCTGGATGGTCTAAGGTTATCAGTGGTGTACCCCAAGGTTCAGTGTTGGGGCCCTTACTTTTTAATACCTTAAAAATTATACAGGGTCTGGGATTAAAAGTGACAGTTTAGTCTTTGCAGATGACACCAAGCTATGCAGTGCAATAACGTCCTTACAGGATGTCTCCAATTTACAAGCCGACATCAATGCATGTTGGATAACTAGGTGGCAAATAAGGTTTAATGTTGATAAATGTAAAGTTAAGCACTTGGGGGCTAAGAATATGCATGCATACTAGGGGAAGTACAACTGGGGGAATCAATGGCAGAGAAGCATCTAGGGGTTTTGATAGCCTTGCCCTCTATTTAGTGGCCCTTCCATGGTGCCTGCCATCTGGTGAGAAATGATCCCAGTGCCACCTTGCTTTGGTGATTGGTGTGTGAGTATAACCACATATATTGGGAAGTGAGCTCTGTATATTTGAGCTGTGTACAGTTACTGTGTTCCCTGTATGGGTACACTTTTCTCAATATTACATTTATTACATGTTTAAATTACATGGTTTCTCCACAGATGTTGTCTATCAACTTGGATTTTATTACTCCTGAAGAAGTGAACCTTGAAGTGAAGTCTTGAGCTACTAGCCAGGCCTGAAGAGTTACTCGCCACCAGTTGTCCCACTCAACCCCTATCCTGCCCTGCCCCTAATTCCACCCCTAAACATACCCTCGTAAATTATCTTATGAATTGACATTGTTAAATGTTTTATGCAGAATTAAGTTACAAAAATAAATATCAACAACAACTTTAGTAATATTAACATAAAGCTTATTTCATTGATCTGACTGTGATAAATAAAATAAGGATAACATATGATTGGCTACTATAGGCACTGTTTTGCAGGTTTGGGTAGTATAGAAGCAGGTTTGGGTAGTATAGTGGCAGGTTTGGGTAGTATAGGGCATAATAGTGGCAGGTTTGGGTAGTATAGGGTGGTATAGTGACAGGTTTGGGTAGTATAGGGTGGTATAGTGACAGGTTTGGGTAGTATAGGGTGGTATAGTGGCAGACTTGGGAAGTTTAGGGCGGTATAGTGGCAGGTTGGAGTAGTTTAGGGTAGTATAGTGGCAGGTTTGGGTAGCTTATTTCCACTCATATAATGCAAGCAGGTAAGTGGAAATTTGAAGAGCTGACCGATAGCTTGCTTCTGAAATTTTATTGTAAAACGCAAACAATAAAGATGTAAAACTTTTTATATATCATGGCTTAATTTTTTGGCGTAACTCTCAAAAAGTCCCATGAGCATCTGTTTCACTTTAAGTATTCTAGAATGTAGTGGCCTGAAAAGGCAAATCAGCAACCTGAATATTTATGCGGTCTCAGCCAATCCCTGGGGAAGGGTGCCCAGAAAGTGAATGGGGGGTGTGCATAAATAGTTTGGGGCCTGGAGCTACCTGGTTCTTGTCCAAGAGGAGAGCTTAAAGTGGTGGTAAAGGCTATTGTTTTTTCCCTTTTTTAACCTTCTGTGTGCTGCTCCCCTCACCTCCCCCCTATCACTCACCTGAGCCCCCTCTCGATCTAGCGATGTGCATGGGAGCCTTGGCTGTTCCGGGCCTCTCTCTCCCCATTGGACATAGGCGCATAGGCACTGCTGTCAATCACAACCAATGAGCTTATAAGGAGAAAGTGGAGGCGGGGCCGAGCCATGATTCTATGTGTTTTATGGATGCATAGAGCGGGGTTTGGGAGTTTGCCCCTATAGCAAGCGACTTGTGACTTGCTATTGGGGTCACTGGTCAAGCGAGAAGGGCCAGGAGCACCAGCAGGTGACCCGAGAAGAGGAGGATCGGCGCTGCTCTGTGCAAAGGTTTAAGTTTAACATGTTTGTTATTTTTATTTAAAAAAAACAAAAAAAAAGTACCTATAATATCAATTTGAAAATGTTGACCAAAGAGAAATCTGGGCAATGAGAAGTAAGTACCTTGGACATTTGTTTTGTGGCACAATATACCTGTTCCATTTGTTGGTTATTTACGCCTCATCCTTGGACCTATTGTATCACAAAAAATATTTTGAAGATTGATTTTTTTTTAAGCCTGTGAAATTCATTAGCCAAATATCTTTACAAGTAACATAATATTTTGTCATATATTTACCATGTTTTGTAAAGTGATTTGAATCCTAGAAGGAAAAAATAACTACTGAAATGATTACTATTTAAAAAATATTTTTATAACATAACTGAATCATATCTGCTTGCAATTGTGCTTTATGGCTTTTGTTCACTCTGTATTGATGTAGAAAAGCATCCAGTGCATTGTGTTTTTTTTGGATAGCATTCCTCCCATGAATAAAACGCTCTATGAGAATCAATAGATAATAAGTCAAGGCCTAACCTCTGCAAAAAGCATTTGAGACACCCCCGTCCCTTTCAACGATGTGTGTGCCAATCTCTTTAGCTCAGTGCAAGCATTTAGATCCATTGTCTCAGCGTGAACAAGACCTAGGGCTGATCATACAATATACTCTATTCTGATTGTACTCTCCTTGAGATGTTCCATCAACTATTTAGTGCAGTGTAGTCTAGTACTCTTTAAGTTAAAATCAGCTAAATACATCTCAGAACCAGTGGTGGCTGATGCTCAAAAAATTTTTTTTGGGGGGGGGGGGGGGGGCACAAACAAACGGAAACATCAATCGCAGCCACTGTGCCATCAAACGCAGCCACTGTGCCCTTCAATTGCCACTACTGTGCCATCAAACTCAGCCACTGTACCATCAAATGCAGCCACTGTGCCAGCAAACGCAGCCACTATACCCATCAATTGCCATCACTGTACCATTAAACACAGCCACTGTGCCATCCATCGCAGCCACTGTGCCCATCAATTTCCGCCACTGTGCCATCAAATGCTGCCATTGTGCTCCATAAAATGCTCCCACTGTGCCATATCAAATGCTGCCAGTGTGCCCTCCCACCCGCCATCTGCACTTACCCTGTCTTCATGGGCGTTGTCTTCTCCCGTCCTCTCTTCCCGTCCTCTGCTATGATTGGACGCCTGTCGTTTCAGCCAATCAGGTGACGGGTAACAGATCCAAGCACCTGATTGGCAGAGAGGCGGTTTAGTGTTAGGAAAGCGAATATTCATTCACTTTTCTAACACAGCTGAGTGACCTGCGAACATCCAGCATGGCGCTCGCAGGTCCCCTTTCTTTTGACGCGTATTAGAGTCTATGGCTCTAATCAAGTGCTTCAAAAACACCCCCGCTGTTGTAATTCCGACGCCCAGCTCTCGAAAAGGGGTTCGGTGCCTGAATAGGGGGTGGCAGCGGCAGCAATAGATAGATAGATTCATGCATAGCATGAATCTGTTGGTGCTAGAGGGGGTGGTAGGAGAGAGGGGCGGCACAGTGCGCCCTTATGGATGCACTGCTACTTCTCAGGTGGATAAAAAAAAAGTGCAAAATCTTACAGCTTGTTTTCTCCAGAAAGCAGTCACAACCTCAGTAGAAAGGCCTATCCATTGCCAGCACGCTAATGACAGTGGTGGGATGGATTTCTCGTTCTGTGAGGTTGTCATATGACATCATATGTCTGATGACAAGGCTCTTTACCCATGTGATCAGCTGTGTCCAATCACAGCTGATCACATGTAAACACGGAAATTCCGGTTATCGGCTCTCCTCATCTCACACTGACAGCATGTGAGGAGAGGAGAGCCAATCAGCATCATTTCCCCACAGGGGAGACCTGTACAGATAATCAGGGCACTGATTATCAGTGCAGCTCCAACAGTGCCCATCAGTGATGCCAATCTGTGCCCATCAGTGGTGCTAATCAGTGCCCATTAGTGATGCCAGTCAGTGCTGCCTTTCAGTGCCCATCAGTGCCTGCTCATCAGTGCCGCCCATCAGTGGTGTCGATCATTGCCCATAAGTTCCGCCTATTAGTACCCATCAGTGCCACCTATCAGTGCCCATCAAATGAGTATTTGCCCTCAAGCCAGTACTAGAATGATATGTTGGACAGGTTCATGAGTGAAGATGCTTCACTATTCAGACATTGACCAGAAAAGGACCCACTACCAATGATACGGGGTAGACATTATATACAATAGCTCCCCTACTATACACAGCAACAGGTAAGTCTTCCACCATCGACTTCGATTGTGACTCTGAAATGTCATGTGAATGAATCCTGAGAGCTATGAAGGAAGCTGATGATGCATGATAGGAAAGTGTGTCACGTCAGCCCACTGAAATTTGTCTCTACCATGAAAGAGCCTCTTGCTTGTATTAGCCCCCCAAGTTAAGGGTTCCCAGCCCACCTGTGCTTCCATTGCCATGCAGTGCTCTTTCAATGTGCTAAGTGGTTGCTTGGCAATCAAGAACATCACCCACTTAAGAGGAATAGATAAAGTAAGAATTACCTTTAACAACGTTCTTTTTAATCTAACAAACAATCAAGCCCCTTCCTACAAAATCAAGCGCTTGTGGGATATGTGAAAGAATTCAAAACTCCCTGAATGGGTTAATCTTATGACCAATTAGGTCTGAAGCAGCTACCACACACACCTACCAATGGCAAGTTTATGAGATGCAATAAAACAAACCTAAAAGCAGCGCTACATAGCAAAACACAGTCCGATTATTCCAGGTGTCCTATCATACAATAGTGCAACACAGTCCAATTAAAGTGGTTGTAAACCCTTACAAGCCACTTTGACCTACAGGTAAGCCTAGATTAAGGCTTACCTGTAGGTCCAAGAAATATCTCCTAAAACTATATGGTTTAGGAGATATTTTCCCGAAAACAGGCACCGCTGTCTACGGCGCATGCGCCGTAGACAGCGGCGCGCAGGTGCACTGAGCGCGGCATTCTCAACGACAGAGCTGCCGCGCGTGTCGGCTCCCGTGCGCATGCGCGGGAGTGACGTCATCAAGGCTTCGCCGAATGACAGCGGCGGAGCTGCGAGACCCCACCAAGAAGATGGATGCGGCGGACTACAGGGGACAGCTGCGACTTCGCTGGCTCCTGTGTCAGGTAAGTGACACATAATGGACTACTATGCAATGCATAGTAGTCCATTATGCTTTGCCTTTGCAGGGAATGAAAGAGGAAGTAAACTCATCAGGGTTTACTTCCGTCTTTAATCCAGGTGTACTGTCGTACAATAGTGCATGCATATATAAAGTCAAAGATGAGCTGCAAACCTATGCTATATTAGCTCCACAATATCTGTATAGAAAAGTCCAAACGGTGTTTGATTCCCACACTGAGATGGAAAGCTGTCACCAACAATTCCACACATGAAAAAATGGGGGATAAGAGAGACCCCATTTGAATCAAACTCTTACCAGAAATAACTGCATAAAAAGCATAAACACCAGAACTTTACTTTGAACGCTCTCTCTGGGTGAATCACATGCTAATGAGCTCACTCTCAGGGTCTCCGGTATGATATCGGAACTTCCATCTTCACTGGAAGGTGAAGAGTGAAGGCGGAAGTTCCGACATCTTGCAGCTCATCTTTGACTTTGTACATGGATGCACTATTGTATGAGAGTACACCTGGATTAAATTGGCTGTATTACACTCAGGGCTTTTTATCAGCCAGAAGGCGAGGGAACGGAGTTCCGGCACCTCCAGCACTGAATGTATGTAATAGCATGGGGTGTGGGATGTGCTGGAGGGCCTATTGATGTTGGCTTCTGGGGGATCTATTGTCACTGGTGGGAATGTGATTTTGTGTGAGGATCTATTGTTGCTGATGGGGAACATATTGTTGCTGGGGGGGTCTTATGTTTCTGGAAGGAATCTAATGTTGAGGGAGAGGTCTATTTTTACTGTCTACTGGAGGATCTGTTGATGCCGGCTGCTGGGAGGAGATTTGTTGTTGCTGCTGGGGAGGAGGGTCTAATGTTGCTTGGGTGGATATTTTGTTGTGGGTGGTTCACTGTTACTGCACTGAATCCATTGTTGTTGGGGTGGAGTCCATTGTTGCTGGGGTGGAGTCCATTGTTGCTGGGGTGGAGTCCATTGTTGCTGGGGTGGAGTCCATTGTTGCTGGGATTCTATTGTTGCTGGCTGCAGAGGATCTATTTTACTGCTTTTCTTTTTATCATTAACATGTTCCATATAAATGATTTAGTACCACAAAATGATACTTGGTTTTGTATCCTCTATAAGGGGCAGTACTGGTAGGCGGGTAGGGGGTGGAATCAAGGGACGGTGGTCAGAGGTGGGTAGGGGGCAGAGACTAAGGGTGACTCTGATGGGGGGAGTTCCTGCACCTATTCTCAGAGGAAAAAAAAAACCCTGGTTGCACTATTGTATGATAGCACACCTGGAAAAATCGGACTGTGTTTTGCTATGTAGTGCTGCCTTTATTTTTGTTTTATTGTTCTTTTTAATCTGTTATCAAACGATGTTTAAACCTAGTGCTTAGATTAAGATTGAAAAAAATTTTTTCTCTATGGGGTAAAAGTATGTCCTCTATTACAAGCCATACTAAGAAATAAACCTTCAAGATCAAGTTGGGATTTTGTACAGAAGTACCATCTCAATGACTTGAGATAATTATAAGAGGTTATTCTATTTTGATGCAATCTAAATACATAATAAATACTTCACCACTGGAAACTCTCAATGTCAAGTACTTTTCTTTGTACCTCAAGCTTGAAAGCAGTATAATATTTCTAAGACGGGCACACCAGTGTGAAGATAAAGGAAATTATGGCAGGCATGTAAATGATGGAGAAGAGATCACCAAGCTCCCAATCTTTTGTGATGCCATCTGTGGCATGAGCACAGTGAAAGGATTAATTCTGTTTCTTCTGAACAGTGAACAGTCAGAGACAAGTTGCAATGGATTTTCAGAATCATTGGAATATCTCCTACTCCTTGCGCTGATCTTTGATTCTTAATTATGCATCATGGGCCCCCTTGCAAAGTTGTTAAAAGTTTGGGTGCTTCTATAATGTGAAATTAGTTTGCCTTCATAGCAATTGTATAAAAGTTTATAACTGTACGCAAATTTATTTAGCAAATTAATTTAGATATATATAAGCCCTTGTATACACGGTTGGACATTATGAAAACCAAATCCATTGGATTTTGTCCGACGGATTTGGTCCGAAACTGTTGCATACACACGGTCTTACAATGTTGTCGGAAAATCTGATCGTTCAGAACGTGGTGACGTTATTTCATTACGACGGGACTACTTTCAGGCTAGTAGCCAATAGCTTTGGTCTAGGAATTTGATCTGAGCATGCGTGGCACTTTGTCTGATCGGAATTATCCACAAACGATCGGAAAAAGTCCGATTGGATCATGTTGTCGGAAAATTTTATAGCCCTGCTCTAAAACTTTGTTGGAACGGATATTCAGACGGAAACAGTCCAATGGAGCCCACACACGGTCGGATTATCCGACAACGCGGTCCGATCGGACATTTTCCGTTGGAATGTCCGACCGTGTGTACAAGGGCTTATATATCTAATTTAATTTGCTAAATGCTTCTGCTATCTGCATAAATTGCTACGGTGTCTTAAAAAAGTATTCATACCCCTTGAAATGTTCACATGCTTTAATTTAAACTATTTCACTGTAACTTTGGCTGTATAGTTACATAGTTACATAGTTAGTCAGGTTGAAAAAAGACACAAGTCCATCCAGTTCAACCTTAAAAACAAATAAATAAAATAAAAAATAATCGTACAATCCAAATACCCAATTTTATGCCCACAATTGATCCAGAGGAAGGCGAAAAAAAAATATGTCGAAGGTCGTCCTGCTGGAAGGTGATCCTCCGCCACAGTCTCAAGTCTTTTGCATACTCTAATGCCGCGGACACACGACCAGATTTTGACAGCAAAGGTCTGATGGAACAAGTCCGTCGGACAATTCGATTGTGTGGGCTCCATCGGACCTTTGCTTGCCAAAAAATCCGGCAGACTAGAAATAGATCATGTTTTAAATTTTACCCGCCAGAACTCCGCCGGACCGAGAAATCCGTTCGTGTGTATGCTACTGGCTATGAACTTCCTTATTCTAGTCCGGTCGCACGTCATCACGTTCTATCTGACTTTGGTGTGATTGTGTGTGTCCAAATCTGTTCGTTCAGAAAGTCCGCCAGAACTCCACCGAAAGTCCGTCGGGAAGACTGTCGGACCTAGTCCGTTGAAAAGTCCAGTCGTGTGTGTACGTGGCATAACAGGTTTCCTTCTAAAGCCTCATACACACGGTCGGACTTTGTACAAACTTTTCCGTGGACTTTTGTACAAAGGGCGTGGTCCACAAGTTTGTATTGCATACACACGGTCGGACTTTTTGACAACAAACACGAACGTAATGACGTCACAACGTACTGACGCCGCTTCAAAAGAGGACGTTCAATGACTCCAGCGCCACCTTTGGTGAACTTCTGTATTGTAGTCTGATCTTTTGCATTGGTTCTGAGCATGCGTGTTTGTACCTTGTACAAAAGTCCGATGCTTTTGCATACACACGGTCGGACTTTGCTCCATCGGACTTTTGTTGCCAGAAAGTTTGTCCGTTCGCACAGCCAACAAAAGTCCGATGAAAACAGAAAAAGTTTGTCCGATGGAGCGTACACACAGTCGGATGTTGCTCCAAAACAGCTAATTTGCATGTTTGTTGTCAAAAAGTCCGACCGTGTGTACGGGCCTTAAGATTGCTCTGTATTTGGCTCCATCCATCTTCCCATCAACTCTGACCAGCTTCCCTGCTGAAAAAAGAGCTGTTTACAATTCACCTGCAGCATTTTTCATAAAGATTTGGATAGAATTAAATCTTTCACAGAATCCTGCATCTAGTTGGATCCTGAGTGCCACCACCAATCATCTTTTGGGGACACAATAGGAAATCTAATTTTTCATATCCCACAACCCGGCCATTTTGCTGGATCACAATAGAGCAGTCAGGGTTCTGGGTAGTCAGAGATCATGGGGTTTAATGCTTCCAAGACTTGAGGTCATGTGATTGAGCAATTTCTTATTCAGATCAGATTTTGTTTTACTCATACCAATAATGTTTTTGGTACTGCTGTTAATTCATATGAAGTGTGAATTTAAATAATAAACACACTTTAAAGTAGTTCATTCTCAAATGCAGGTTAATCACTAATAGAATTTGAACAATTCTCTTCCCTTATTTCTTTTGCTGATTAGCAAATGCATAATTAATCATGTGTACAGCACTAATGGAAAGTAGAAGGCTGCATTTAGGGGCCCCAGAATCTCCCAGGGTGCCCCCATCACTGCAGTAAGGGACCAACTATTTACTGTCATCTAAAACACTTGAAAAATAAGGTAAAGTATAAAATAGGAATTAAAAACAGTAAAAAGACTGAAAAAAATAATTTCATATTTAAATGTTTAATACAAAACACTATGCCGTTAAATCTACAAAACACTTTTTCATATTTCCTACTAAAGTCATTAAGAAGCAATATCTAACAATGGCCTGTAGGTACTCACTTTACTGCCTGTAATAATATAAAGCAAAAGAATGCCGTTTAATTTTATATCATCTTAAACATATAATGATTAGACATTCCATTGGGATTACTGTGAATTTCACCGGCGTAAACACTGAGACAGCTCTTATATGGCTTGCCTGATGGCTTTGCAGAGAAGCAAAGCAACAAATAGCCCTCAGTAGACCACTAGTAGGGTACTAGTGAACATAGAACAAATGAATGCATTGTGATTGTATTAAATTAAAGGGACAGTCCATCTAGAACTGATATATCAGTTCCGATAGATGCCAGAGAGATAAATATATGTATTATAGGTACTTACATTGTGCTATGATTTGCACAGTGCTTTTACATACCCTGTTTCCCCGAAAATAAGACCTAGCGTGATTGACGGTGATGGCTGCAATATAAGCCCTACCCCCCAAATAAGCCCTACCCTGTTTCCCCCCAAAAAAGCGCTACCCTGTAAATAAGACCTAAAAGGTTATGCTAGGTGTTATTTTCGGGGAAACAGGGTATGTATTGAACATTCACATCAGTCCCTGCCCTCAGAGAGCTTACAATCTAAGTTCCCTAACTCATATACAAGGGCCAATTACCCCACCAGCATATCTTTAGAGGAAAGTCATGCAAGCACAGGGAGAACATGCAAACTCTGTGCAGGTAGTGCCACAGCTGGCATTTGAACCAGCAGCCCTAGGCGCTGCTAGGTGAAGTGCTAACCATTTAGCCACTGTGCTGCCCAACAAGTCACAGGTTGTTCTTGTATCTTTTAGGGATCCTATTAACCACTTAAGGACCGCCGCATGCCAATGTACATCATCACAATGGCATGTACAGGTACAGGCACAAGCACGTATATGTACGTGCTTGCCTTGCAGCGGGTGGGGGGTCCGATCGAACCCCCTCCCGCTGGATGCGGCTCTCCGCTTCGCTTCAGGAGCGATCCGGGATGAGGGATGGCCGTTGGTTTCTGGCCATCCCCTCTCGATCGCTCCTGGCGATTGAGAAGCTTCCTCCCACTGTATATAGTAAACACAGGCAGGGAGGAAGTGATGTCATTCTCCTCGGGGCGGTCTTTTTGACCGGACTACAAGGAGAAGTGAAAGTAAGTGTGCACCAACACTACACTAACATATAGGCACACACAGGCACACAACCCCCCCCCCCCCCCCCCCAATCACCCTCCCGATAGCCCCCCGCCCCCCTCCCAGTCACAGTGTCACTGCATTCAGTGTCAGGTGTGACAGTAAAAATTGTCAGGGCAGTTAGTGTTAGGTCCAGGGTAGCCCCTACCACCCCCCAATAAAGGTTTAACCCCCTGATTGCCCCTAGAGTTAACCCTTTCACCCCCTTTTGCCAGTGTCACTAAGCGATAATTTTTCTGATTGCTGCAATAGTGTCACTAGTGTCGCTAGGTAGCTAGTTATTTTTTTAGGTTCACCGCCAGGTTTTTATTGCGCTAGTTACCCCCGATATACTACCCAATAATGGTTTTAACCCCCTGATTGCCCCTAGTTAACCCTTTCACCAGCGATCACAGTATAAGTGTCACTGGTGACGCTGGTTAGCCAGTTAGTTATTTAGGTTCCCCGTCAGGTTTTTATATAGCGCCAGGGACCCCCATATACTACCTAATAAAAATTTGAACCCCCTGATTGCCCCTAGTTAACACTTTCACCAGTGATCACCGTATAAGTGTTATGGGTGATTCTGGTTAGTTTGCTTTTTATAGCATCAGGGCACCCACCATTTATTAACCAATAAAGGTTTAACCCCCTGATCACCCGGCGGGTGATATCAATTAGGTTTTAGGGTCAGGGTCTGCGTCGCCCCAGACAGCGCTAGGTTAGTGCCAGTACCGCTAACACCCCCGCGCAAAGCATACACCTCCCGTAGTGGTATAGTATCTGAACAGATCAATATCTGATCTGATCAGATCTATACTAGCGTCCCCAGCAGTTTAGGGTTCCAAAAAAACGCATTGTTAGCAGGATCAGCCCAGATACCTGCTGGCACCTGCGTTTTTGCCCCTCCGCCCAGCCCACCCAAGTGCAGTATCGATCGATCACTGTCACTTACAAAACACTAAGCACATAACTGCAGCGATCGCAGAGTCAGGCCTGATCCCTGCGATCGCTAACAGTTTTTTTTGGTAGCGTTTTATATTTAAATCCGGAAGGCAGTGCTTGGTTTTTGGGGTCCCGTACGTGGCTAGGCTCCCAAAAAGTCCCCCACATGTGGTATCCCCGTACTCGGGAGAAGCAGCTGAATTTATTTTGGGGTGTAATTTCACTTATGCCCATAGCATGTGTGAGCAATAAAAAAAATTTTTTGTCATTATTCAATCACTTGGGACAAAAAAAAAATATTCAATGGGCTCAACATGCCCCTCAGCAATTTCCTTGGGGTGTCTACTTTCCAAAATGGGGTCATTTGGGGGGGGGGGGGTTTGTACTGCCCTGCCATATTAGCACCTCAAGAAATGAGATAGGCAGTCGTAAATTAAAAGCTGTGTAAATTCCAGAAAATGTACTCTAGTTTGTAGACGCTATAACTTTTGCGCAAACCAATAAATATATGCTTATTGACATTATTTTTCACTAAAGACATGTGGCTGAATAAATTTTGCCCTAAATGTATGACTAAAATTGAGTTTATTCGATTTTTCTTATAACAAAAAGTAGAAAATATCTTTTTTTCTCAAAATTTTCGGTCTTTTTCCATTTATATCGCAAAAAATAAAAATCACAGAGGCAATCAAATACCATCAAAAGAAAGCTCTATTTGTAGGAAGAAAAGGACGCAAATTTCGTTTGAGTACAACATTGCATGACCGCGCAATTACCAGTTAAAGCAGTGCAGTGCGAAATTGTAAAAAGACCTCTGGCTGAAAATTAAGCCGGGGCTGAAGTGGTTAATAAGAGTTGCACAGCTGCTGTGACCATCATTAGGGGAGCTTGCTCTCCTTGTTATTTTATGTATAGAAAATGAGACCAAAAAATGGTTGAGAATACCCAAAAATCTCAGACTGACAGGAATAGAGTGAGAAATTATGGTTCTTGAGGTTTTGCTGTTGAGTCACAGACAAGAAGCAAGAGGCTTATTCAGTCTACCAGGCTCTACCTATACCGATATAGCACCTCCTTGATCCATGGAGATATATAAAGGACAACCAGTGGCAGGGTGGGCTGGCGTGCCCCAGAGCTAAGTCCTCGCTAGTGATAGGGGATTGAGAAACATTGGTTACCAGTAAGTTTAAGGTTTTCAACGTTTTGTTTTTTTTTGCGTCCGCAACTCACAGGGAGAGAGGGTGAAATTGGTTGCAAAGGCTTAAGGTTTTTTAACTTCATGCATTCTAGCAGCACTTTCAGCCCCATCACGATCCAGCGTCTCTGCCATTGGCTATCTCTGCTGTCAATTACACTATACAACACTACAGTATACTCACACTGCACTCATACTACACTGACACTACACTGTACTCACACTACACTGTACTCACAATATACTCTCACTATACTCAGACTACACTAACACTACACTGTACTCACAATATACTCAGACTACACTAACACTACACTGTACTCACAATATACTCTCACTATACTCAGACTACACTAACACTACACTGACACGTCACACTCAGAGTCACAATAATACACTAACTCATTAGTAGCAAACATAGCCCTATCTATCTCCACTCCAACAACATACTGCAAAAGGTTCCTGTGGGAAGGAACCTTTTATAGTGTGAGGTGGGACTACGAGCACTGAGCCATGATTGGGCAAAGTCATCCTGACTTTGTCCAATCATAGCTCTGTCTGTGTTTTGTGCACAGATTGGGCAAAGCCTTGCATCTGACCAGCCATGAGGTGAATTGTTTCATCCAAATAGGGCCTTAGAATGCACGGTGTGGGACAAATATCCCGCCGAGCGTCCCACAAATTTGCGTGCTCCCCGAACAGGTGATGTTCGAGCCAAACTTTTGCTCAGCTTGAACTGTTCCCCCAACTCTAATCATAGTCTTTGTTCAAACCATAAATATGTAAGGTATTTAGTTGATTGATCTACCAGACTATATACTGTATATATTTAAAAAAATAATTACTCACTGGTGACACGATTTTCAGAAGTCATAGGACAGCCTATGAGAAATTGCCCATCGAGTGTTTGATCTATAGTAGGTCCCAAACTTTTCCATATGAGGGTCACTTTGTATATTTTACAAATATTCACAATGTGAAAAAAAAAAAAATTGACGTTTTATACATGAATAAAAAAATTGTAAATTAATGACTTCTCATCTGATATCTCCCCTTGAAATCAGAAGCCTCCCGATCACAGAGTCCCCCTTCCCCATTAGAAGCCCCCCAACATCAAATTAGAAGTTCTTCCATCGCATCAGAGCCCCCCTTCACATCAGAGCCCCCCTTTCACATCAGAAGCCCACCCTATCACATCTGAAGTCCCTGTCTTTACATAGGAGTCCCCCCCTTACATTAGAAGTCCTCAATTCACACCAGAGCCCCCTTACATCACATCCCTTACATCAGAGTCCCCATCTGAGTCCCCCTTACAGCAGGGTCCCCATCAGAAAAGGAGACCAACTGACCTCCCTTCACATCAGAGTCCCCCTTACATTGGTGTCTCTGTTACAGTCCCCCTTACATCAAGGTCCATATTAGAGCCCCTCCTTTACATCAGAGTTTCACTTTCACATTATAAGCCCCCCATCAGATCTAAAGTCCCCTTTCACATTTGATATTCCCCATCATGCTAGAGCCCCCCTCTCGCCATCATAGTCCCCCTTTTACAACAGAAGTCTCCCCTTCACATTAGAACCCCCCCCCCCCCCTTCATATCAGAGCCTCCCTTCATATCAGAAGCCTGTCAATCACATCTGAAGTTCCCCCATAACTTCTGACATCCCCATTTAACAACAAAAGTCCCCTCTTCACACCGCAGCCCCCCTTAACACCAGAGCCCCCCTTACATCAGGGTCCCCATTACAGTCCCCCCTTACATTAAGGTCTCAGTTTCTGCACAGTCTCAGGATAAGCCACTAACCCAAGCTACAAGGAAGATAAAACCTCGTAGTGGGCCAGAAGTGGCCCACAGGCCATCATTTCGGAGACCTGTGATCTAGAACTACTATATAAATTCCCTTAAACACAATAACATGTCTAGCTTTGCATATTTTTATTCAGTTTACAATCTACAGGGATACCCAGGTCCTTCTCCCTCAGTGATAAGCTCAGTTTGCTCCTCCAGATTGTATGTCACATGCATATACCTATACAGTATACTGCAAAACAGGCAGCAGTAGTCTACCAATCATACTTCGTAACATTGCATGATATGTATGCAGTTGCAGCATGTGATGTGTACAAAGCACAAGTCAGCCACTGTGCCCAACAATCTCACACAGTAATATAGTCTGACACGTACACACAATACGGGCAGATTTCATGTGGCAGTTGTGTCACTCCTCTCTTACACACTTAATTCTTTCATACCATACACTAACACACCGTAACATGCATACACAGCTAGTGAGCATTGGAAACAGCAGTGCAGCCAGGAAGCTTTAATTTTCACACTACTTGCCGTAATATTAAGTAGTGGTAATGAAAGCAACAAACGATTCATTTTAAAGGGAAACTCTAAACGCTGTGTCTCCATTTTTTTTTTTTTTTTTTAAGTTCATACATTTCTTAAAACCCAAGAACCCAAGTCAAGGTAATACCCCAACATTAGCGGATCACACACCTCCCCCCTAGAGTCCTATTTATTGTATCTTATGGTGTTCTTCTATACACTAAAACCTGTAAATTGCACATATCTACAACCTGTAAATTGCACATTTAAATTGCACATATCTACAACATGCAAATCGCACATATCTACAACCTATAAACTGCACATATCTACAACATGCAAATTGCACATATCTACAACCTGTAAACTGCACATATCTACAACCTGTAAATTGCACATATCTACAACATGCAAACTACACATATCTACAACCTGTAAATTGCACATATCTACAACATGCAAATCGCACATATCTACAACCTGTAAATTGCACATATCTACAACCTATAAATCGCACATATCTACAACATACAAATCGCACATATCTACAACATACAAATCGCACATATCTACAACTTGCAAATCGCACATATCTACAACCTGTGAATAACACATATCTGCATTTTGTAAACCGCATTCTGTAAATTGCACATATCTACAACCTGTAAATTGCACATATCTATGACCTGTAAATTGCACATATCTACAACCTGTAAACTGCACATATCTACAACATGCAAATTGCACATATCTACAACATGCAAATCGCACATATCTACAACATGCAAATTGCACAGATCTACAACCTATAAATCGCACAATTCTACAACCTGCAAATAGCACATATCTGCATTCTGTAAATCACACATATCTAACATGCAAATCGCACATATCTACAACCTGCAAATCTTGTTTGAGGGGCAGGTATGGTGGTTAATGCTGCCGACCACGCATTAACCCCCATACCTGCCCCCCAAACAAGATTTAAATAAAGGGTTAATATCGGTGTTCGGCAGCCCCTTACCTGATCCAGTCTCAGGCGGGCAGGAGAGAGAAGTGCCGTGCCAACGTCACTTACTTGAGTGACGTCGGAAGCACCGCCCACCGCTCACTCAAGTGCAAGTCTATGCACTTGCTCGGCCATTGCATAGATTGCGATTTGTGATTGCATAGACGTGGCGCTTCCTATATTGCACTGCACTCGGCGCCAGTGCACATAGGGAGGGAAATGTAAACAAAAGAAAAAAATAATTTCTTAAAGGGACATGTTTTAAAAAAAATGTTTTTACTTTTTTTTTTACTACATAGGAGGGGGGGGGGGGGGGGCGCCCTGGCACCTCTTATGGACAGGCCTCCACTGAATCTAACTAAAGCCTCATACACACAATAGGACTTTGTACAAACTTTCCCTTGGATTTTTGTACAAAGGGCGTCGGCCCTGGACTTGTATTGCATACACACAGCAGGACTTTTTCAGCCAACTTTCACCAAATCATGCGATTTTTCTGCTCTTTACCGCCACCTTTGGTCAACTTCTGTATTGTTGTCTGATTTTTTGCATTGGTTCTGAGCATGCCTGTTTGTACTTTGTACAAAAGTCCTATGGCTCTCTGTACACACAGAGTTTGTCTGATGAAGCATACACACAGTCGGATGTTGCTCCAAAACAGCTAATTTTCATGTTTGTTGTCAAAAAGTCTGATCATGTGTATGGGCCTTAACAACAGGAAGTCTAAAGGCCCGTACACACGATCAGACTTTTTGACAACAAACATGCAAATTAGCTGTTTTGGAGCAACATCCGACCGTGTGTACGCTCCATCGGACAGACTTTTTTGGTTTTCATCTGACTTTTGTTGGCTGTGCGAACGGACAAACTTTCTGGCAACAAAAGTCCGATGGAGCAAAGTCTGATCGTGTGTACAGAAAACCATAGGACTTTTGTACAAAGTACAAACAGGCATGCTCAGAACCAATGCAAAAGATCAGACAACAATACAGAAGTTGACCAAAGGTGGCGGTAAAGAGCAGAAAACCCACATGATTTGGTGAAAGTTGGCTGAAAAAGTCCTGCTGTGTGTATGCAATACAAGTTCAGGGCCGACGCCCTTTGTACAAAAATCCAAGGGAAAGTTTGTACAAAGTCCTATCGTGTGTATGAGGCTTAACAGGGCCTTCTCCAACCGAAGGTGACTGAAGATATAGATTTATCAGTCCCTTTCTTTGCAGCCTTAGCTGCACAGATGAATGAATAGGAAGCGCCCTGAGGCTTCCTGTTCATTCACAAACTGAAGCATAACAAACACAGTTTACAGCCAGAGGTAGCCCCAAAGCACATACCCCCCCATGTTGAAGGCATGTGGCCTGGCCTCGCAATGGCAGGGCGGCATTAAAGATTGGACATACCTGTACGCCAATATGCCTGCTCGTGCCATTCTGCCGAATTACATCGGCGTGCGCCGGTCGGGAACTGGTTAAAGGAGAATCAAAAAAAGGTTATTTAAATCCACAAGGGATTTTTTTTTACCACTACTATTCCTTTATATTGGCTTTTAAAATTTACAAATGCAGACATTTGTAATTTGGATGAAAGGTTTAGCGCTGGGAAACGCTTTTTGAAAGATAAAAAGTGCATTTTATATACATCTATATAGATCAGACCAAAATGAGGGACAAATGAGGAGGACAGAGGGACATTGCTCCAAATCAGGGACAGTCCCTCGAAATCAGGGACAGTTGGGAACTATGAGAATGGGGAATTGCCTTGTTTACATAGGCAGTTTCCTGTTCTGTCTCTGTACACTGCTAACGTGGTGCTCGGCATGCGCGCGCCCCGCTGTCTCCTGTGCAAAGCCCAACCTACACCTTCGGCGGTTTACGTAAGAAAGTTGACCTGCCGCAGTATAAATGGCGGCTGGTCGGCAAGCGGTTCATGAGTGTTGCTTCTTTCTTCATAATCAGCACATGTGAACGAGCCCGTAAATAGGTTTTTAACCTAGTTCATAAACATATCACTTAACTAGTAAGTAATTATAAGGTTAATACAGCGACAACTAAATGCCCCCCACTTTTCTGATAAACTAAGCTATGATATCCATCCACGGCTCCATTGGACAGCATTGAACAGCTGTTCCAGCCTTCCTCCCCCACATACACGTAATGCTTCTCCTTCATATGAAGACACCACACCGGTACAGACAGCAGCGGCTGCCTCCTCCTTTTTTGGGATTACAGTAAATCCTAGGATTACCACAGTTGATCAGCGTGTATATGCAGACATGCAGATAATAAAGAGCTTTATAACACCTACAGTGCTAATGTTATTTCCAGACACCTTGATCTGCAGAGCATCTCGCTTTATCTGCTCTTCAAAATTCTGCACAGCTTGCGTCTTCCTCACGATGGGTGGAACAATTTTCAGACCCTGCAAGAGAAAGACTGTAATTACTGAGAAAGTAAGTAAAATGTAACTCCATCTTTATTATCATTCTAATACAATAAAACAATTCCAAAAATGTAAAAGGGGCTCAGTGCCCACCAAAGCAGAAAGTTGCCGTTAAAGCCGCCCAACTTGGTTATCCCTTCATAGCAGGAATCAGCAACCTTTTTCCATTGAAGGGTCGGATTCAATGTATGTAAATGCGTGGAGGGCCGCATTCACCTGCTAATAAATGAAGATAATAATAATCCTAACACAGTAATAATAACAGTACAGGTTTACCTCACTTTAAGGTGCTTCACTAATACAAAGCCAGTTCATCCTGAGGGAGCATGTTGGCCCGCAGATTTGGATTTTACTGCCCCCTTCTCTATCCTGGCACCTAACGGTGGATGATGCCAGCCCTGCCAGCCAGCATGGTCTGGAGATGGAGTTCCTGTGCCTATGGGAGATGGGGTCCCGTCACTAGGGGAGAAGGTATCCCTGTCCCCAGGTGAAAGAGGTCCCTCTCACCAGGTAGGATGGGGTCCCTGTCCCCAGGGGAGAGGGGGTCCCTACCCAAAGGGAAGAAGAGGTCCCTGTCTCCAAGGGAGATGGGGTCCTTGTCCCTAGCGGAGAGGGGGTCCCTGTCCAAAGGGGAGAAGAGGTCCCTGTCCCCAGTGGAGATGGGGCTCCGAATCCCCAGGTGAGAAGAAGTCCCTTTCCCCAAGGCCGATGGGATCCCTGTCCCCAGGTGAGAAGGGGCCCCTGTCCTAAAGTGGGAAGGGGCCCCTGTCCCCAGGGGAGATAGGGTCCCTCTCCCCTGGTGAGAAGGGGGTCCCTGTCCCCAGGGGAGATGGGGTCTCTGTCCTCAGGGGAGATGGGGTCCTTGTCCCCAGGTGGAAAGGGGTCCCTGTCCCCAGGTGGAAAGGGGTCCCTGTCCCCAGGGGAGAGGGGGTCCCTACCAAAAGGGGAGAAGAGGTCCCTGACCAAAGGGAAGAAGAAGTCCCTGTCCCCAGGGGAGATGGGGTCCTTGTCCCCAGTGGAGAGGGGGTCTCTGTCCACAGGGGAGATGGGGTCCCTGTCCCCAGGTGAAAGAGGACCCTGTCCCCAGGGGAGATGGGGTCCCTGTCCCCAGGGGAGAGGGGGTCCCTGTCCAAAGGGAAGAAGAAGTCCCTGTCCCCAGGGGAGATGGGGTCCTTGTCCCCAGTGGAGAGGGGGTCCCTGTCCACAGGAGAGAGGGGGTCTCTGTCCAAAGGGGAGAAGAGGTCCCTGTCCCCAGAGGAGATGGGGTCCCTGTCCAAAGGGGAGAAGAGGTCCCTGTCCCCTGGGGAGAAGGGGTCCCTGTCCCCAGGTGAAAGAGGTCCCTTTCCCTAGGAGTGATGGGATCTCTGTCCCCAAGGGAGAAGGGGTCCCTGTCCCCAGGGGAGATGGGGTCCTTGTCCCCAGGGGAGATGGGGTTCCTGTCCAAAGGGGAAAATAGGTCCCTGTCCCCAGTGGAGATGGGGTCCGGATCCCCAGGTGAGAAGAAGTCCCTTTCCCCAAGGCTGATGGGATCCCTGTCCCCAGGTGAGAAGGGGTCCCTGTCCTAAAGTGGGAAAGGGCCCCTGTCCCCAGGGGAGATGGGGTCCCTCTCCCCAGGTGAGAAGGGGTCCCTGTCCCCAGGGTAGATGGGGTCTCTGTCCCCAGGGGAGATGGGGTCCTTGTCCCCAGCGGAGATGGGGTCCTTGTCCCCAGGTGGGAAGGGTTCCCTGTCCCCAGGTGAGAAGGGTCCCTGCCCCCAGGGGAGATGGTCCTTGTCCCCAGGTGAGAAGGGTTCCCTGTCCCCAGGGGAGATGGGGTCTTTGTCCCCAGGTGAAAAGGGTTCCCTGTCCCCAGGGGAGATGGGGTCCTTGTCCCCAGGGGAGAGGGGTCCCTGTCCACAGGGGAGAAGGGGTCCCTGTCCACAGGGGAGAAGGGGTCCCTGTCCCCAGGTGAAAGAGGCCCCTGTCCCCAGGGGAGAGTGGGTCTCTGTCCAAAGGGGAGAAGAGGTCCCTGTCCAAAGGGGAGAAGAAGTCCCTGTCTCCAGGGGAGAGGGAGTCCCTGTCCACAGGGGAGAAGGGGTCCCTCGTCCCCAGGTGAAAGAGGTCCCTTTCCCTAGGGGTGATGGGATCCCTGTCCCCAAGGGAGAAGGGGTCCCTGTCCCCAGGGGAGATGGGGTCCCTGTCCCCAGGGGAGATGGGGTTCCGAATCCCCAGGTGAGAACAAGTCCCTTTCCCCAAGGCCGATGGGATCCCTGTCCCCAGGTGAGAAGGGGCCCCTGTCCTAAAGTGGGAAGGGGCCCCTGTCCCCAGGGGAGATAGGGTCCTTCTCCCCTGGTGAGGAGGGGGTCCCTGTCCCCAGGGGAGATGGGGTCTCTGTCCTCAGGGGAGATGGGGTCCTTGTCCCCAGGGGAGATGGGGTCCTTGTCCCCAGGGGAGATGGGGTCCTTGTCCCCAGGTGGAAAGGGTTCTCTGTCCCCAGGTGGGAAGGGGTCCCTGTCCCCAGGGGAGAGGGGGTCCCTGTCCCCAGGGGAGAGGGGGTCCCTACCAAAAGGGGAGAAGAGGTCCCTGTCCAAAGGGAAGAAGAAGTCCCTGTCCCCAGGAGAGATGGGGTCCTTGTCCCCAGGTGAAAGAAGACCCTGTCCCCAGGGGAGATGGGGTCCCTGTCCCCAGGGGAGAGGGGGTCCCTGTCCAAAGGGAAGAAGTCCCTGTCCCCAGGGGAGATGGGGTCCTTGTCCCCAGTGGAGAGGGGGTCCCTGTCCACAGGGGAGAGGGGGTCTCTGTCCCCAGGGGAGAGGGGGTCTCTGTCCAAAGGGGAGAAGAGGTCCCTGTCCCCAGAGGAGATGGGGTCCCTGTCCAAAGGGGAGAAGAGGTCCCTGTCCCCTGGGGAGAAGGGGTCCCTGTCCCCAGGTGAAAGAGGTCCCTTTCCCTAGGAGTGATGAGATCTCTGTCCCCAAGGGAGAAGGGGTCCCTGTCCCCAGGGGAGATGGGGTCCTTGTCCCCAGGGGAGATGGGGTTCCTGTCCAAAGGGGAAAATAGGTCCCTGTCCCCAGTGGAGATGGGGTCCGGATCCCCAGGTGAGAAGAAGTCCCTTTCAACAAAGGCTGATGGGATCCCTGTCCTCAGGTGAGAAGGGGTCCCTGTCCTAACGTGGGAAAGGGCCCCTGTCCCCAGGGGAGATGGGGTCCCTCTCCCCAGGTGAGAAGGGGTCCCTCTCCCCAGGTGAGAAGGGGTCCCTGTCCCCAGGGTAGATGGGGTCTCTGTCCCCAGGGGAGATGGGGTCCTTGTCCCCAGGGGAAATGGAGTCCTTGTCCTAAAGTGGGAAGGGGCCCCTGTCCCCAGGGGAGATGGGGTCCCTCTCCCCAGGTGAGAAGGGGTCCCTGTCCCCAGGGGAGATGGGGTCTCTGTCCCCATGGGAGATGGGGTCCTTGTCCCCAGCGGAGATGGGGTCCTTGTCCCCAGGTGGGAAGGGTTCCCTGTCCCCAGGTGAGAAGGGTCCCTGCCCCCAGGGGAGATGGTCCTTGTCCCCAGGTGAGAAGGGTTCCCTGTCCCCAGGGGAGATGGGTTCTTTGTCCCCAGGTGAAAAGGGTTCCTTGTCCCCAGGGGAGATGGGGTCCTTGTCCCCAGGGGAGATGGGGTTTCTGTCCAAAGGGGAGAAGAGGTCCTTGTCCCCAGTGGAGATGGGGTCCGGATCCCCAGGTGAGAAGAAGTCCCTTTCCCCCAAGGCTGACGGGGTCCCTGTCCTAAAGTGGGAAGGGGCCCCTGTCCTAAAGTGGGAAGGGGCCCCTCTCCCCAGGGGAGATGGGGTCCCTCTCCCCAGGTGAGAAGGGGTCCCTATCCCCAGGGGAGAGGGGGTCCCTACCCAAAGGGGAGAAGAGGTCCCTGTCCAAAGGGAAGAAGAAGTCCCTGTCTCCAGGGGAGATGGGGTCCTTGTCCCTAGGGGAGAAGGGGTCCCTGTCCCCAGATGAAAGAGGTCCCTGAGATGGGGTCCCTGTTACCAGGGGAGAGGGGGTCTCTGTCCAAAGGGGAGAAGAGGTCCATGTCCCCAGAGGAGATGTGGTCCCTGTCCAAAGGGGAGAAGAGGTCCCTGTCCCCAGGTGAAAGAGGTCCCTTTCCCTAGGGCTGATGGGATCCCTGTCCCCAGGTGAGAAGGGGTCCCTATCCTAAAGTGGAAAGGGGCCCCTGTCCCCAGGAGAGATGTGGTCCCTCTCCCCAGGTGAGAAGGGGTCCCTGTCCCCAGGGGAGATGGGGTCTCTGTCCCCAGGTGAGAAGGGGTCCCTATCCTAAAGTGGGAAGGGGCCCCTATCCCCAGGGGAGATGGGGTCCCTCTCCCCAGGTGAGAAGGGGTCCCTGTCCCCAGGGGAGATGGGGTCCGTCTCCCCAAGTGAGAAGGGGGTCCCTGTCCCCAGGGGAGATGGGGTCCTTGTCCCCAGGTGAGAAGGGTCCCTGCCCCCAGGGGAGATGGTCCTTGTCCCCAGGTGAGAAGTGTTCCCTGACCCCAGGGGAGATGGGCTCCTTGTCCCCAGGTAAGAAGGGGTCCCTGTCTCCAGAGCCCCCCCTGTACCCCTGAAGAAATGTGTCCTTTGTCCCCCATCACATCACTCCCATAGTGTCCTTTGCCCCCCTCACCCCATAGCAAGTTTCCTGTGCCCCCAAATCACTGTCCCCTGCACCCAACCCCCCCATACACACACACACTGTGTAGGGAGAACTCTCCGACCTTACACAGGTGTACAGCAGAGCAGAAATCGGCATCACAGGTCTGGATGGGGGCGAGAACTGCTAAAGTTAACTTTTCACATTAACAGGCTGGTGGATTGGTTGCTAGGATCGCCTGGCAACCAATCACCTGCTGCTCATGAATTAATCATGGACATTTAGCAGTGGCGGGCTAGGTGCTGTCCGCCTGCCCCTGCTTTATAGGCTTTTAGCACTCATGGTATGGTTTGTGATTGATTTTTTATTGGAAATGCCTAAAGTCAACTTTTTTTTCCAATGGAAAATATTTATTAATACATTCACACTCCAGTGCTCTGTGCTGGCATAGCCGAGTAACAGCCACACCCCTCATCAATCACAAGTGTCCTTACACAGGCTTGCATTGCAGAGGAAGAAAGGCGGCATATCAGGCCGGGTCTGCTACTGAGTGCTGATTGATGAGAGCCCTGGGATTAATTCTGAAGCCTGCTGGAATGCATAGCCATATTTAGACACCATGCACAACTGTTATAATAGCAAAATGGAAATATTAGGACCATGTCTATCTATATTTATTGCTGTGAATTTATTTGAGCTTTAAAAGAGAAAGCTTCACTACTGTTACTTCGCTGGAACAAGTATGAAAATCTGGTGACCTGGCACATCTCTGACTGGACACTTGTCCAATGTCAGGGACTCACTAAGAATTGATGAAAGTGACAGTTGCACAGCTTGTACCTTCAAAGACATGTCAGTAATGGCAGTTTCTTGTTCCAACAGGTTACCATTAGGCTTTATCTTGCTTCCTGTATGCCTTATTTTTTACCCCCAAACCCCCCCCCCCCCCACCTCCACTGCATGGGTTAAATGCTAGTTTTTCGTCTAGGGGTAGAGGAATAAGGTGTATCACTTACCTTATTCCTTGTTCTAGGAGGGTCTTTTACATGCTGTGGCCAGACCCCAGGAGCTTTTCTCCTTAGCTTCTGTAGGGTACTCCAGCCATGGTCGCACTCCTGCATCCTCTACATACAATACAGGAGTAATGCCCTGTACACACGGTTGGATATTCTGACCACAAAATCCGTCTGATTTTTTCCGACAGATTTTGGCCGAAACTTGTGTTGGGTACACACGGTCGGACAAAGTTGTCGGAAAATCCGATAGTTCGGAACGAGTTGACGTAATTCATGTACGACAGGACTATAAAGAGGCTAGTAGCCAATAGCTTTCGGCTCGCAATTTATTCTGAGCATGCGTGGCACTTTGTCCGTCGGAATTCTCTACACACAATCGGATCCAGCTCTCAAACTTTTTCCTTCGGAAAAGTCCGATAGAAGTCCGATAGATTTTCCGACAACATAATCCGATCTGACTTTTTCCGTCAGAATTTTCGACCGTGTGTACAGGGCATAATAGCCTTGCATTGTACATGATGTCATCAAGGGACCGCTCACAGACCAGAGTGTCGGAGGGAGAAAAGGACAGCACTGGAGCAAATGTGAGTAATGCCCTGTACACACGGATCGAAATTCCGACGGAAAAGGTCCGATTGGATTATGTTGTCGGACTTTATGGGACTTTGAAAAATTTGAGAGCTGGATCTAAAATTTTCCGACAAAAAAAAAATCACTTTTTCCGGTCGTTTGTGGAGAATTCCGACGGACAAAGTGCCACGCATGCTCAGATTAAATTATGAGACGAAAGCTATTGGCTGCTGGCTTCTAAGTAGTCCCGTCGTACGAAACGAACGTCACCGCATTCCGAAGGATCCTATTTTTCGACAACTTTGTCCAGAAAGCCCGGAGCAGAACTCGACAGAGTAGGCGCAGGGCGGCATGACCAGGGTTAACAGGGACTGAGAGGGCGGTACAGGGTTCGTTCTGGGAGGGGAGGAGCAGAAGTATAGTTTAGAGGGGGTGGCTCCTCCCCTCCTCAGTCTGCAGAGTAGGAGCGAGCTGAGTTGAGCTATGGCGGCGGTGGAAGATCTTTTTGCCCGGCTGAAGGCTGAATCGGCGTCCAGGGGCCCTGGATGGCTGGAGGCACGGCTAGCAGCGGCGCTGGGTGAGTCGACCCCAGCGGCAGTGCGGCCCGGCCGGGAGACGGCGCGAGCGCGGCGCTCGCGGCCTCCGGACCGTTTTTCGCCGGATCCCCCCCCCTTTCCCCCCCCCCTGGGACTGTTGGTGCACGCGGTGGGGGTCATCGCCCCCCCTCTGGCCCGCCCGGGACGCGAACGGCGGCGCCGTTGGCGGGGGGGGCTCCAGGAAGAGGACACATGAGACTGGCCGGGTGGTGAGGGAGCCTGGCAGGGGGAAGACTGGTACTGGGAGGGTGGGGAGGCCACGTGTGAAGCACAGGGCCCCGACTCCCGGCATGGCGGCGGCGGGGGCGGGGCTTTCCGGTGGACTGCAGGAGAAGATGGCTGCTGGGCTGCAAGGACAGACAGCAGGTGGCCCCTCTGGGACTGGCAAGCGGCAGGGGACTCCGGCTGGGGGTCACCGGGCGCAGGCTGGCGGTGGAGTCGTGCTGGCGTCGGGCAGTGGCCTGGAGCGGCACTGCGGGCAGCAGCAAGAGGGTCCCGGAAAGGCGGTGCAAAAGTCGGCATGCGGATCTGGTGCGTTGCGGAAGAAAAGGATGGTCCGCGGATCCCCGGCATCCAGCGACGCGTCCGCTGGAGGGCAGTCTGCTAGCGAAGAGGAACTCCCGGAAAGTCGCTCGGAGGGGGAGCTGTCGCAGTCGGACGACGATGGGCAGCAGGAGCGTCCGGCGGTGGTGGACTCGGGACCTTCGGCTGGTGGGGCTCCATCCAGGCAACACGGTGAGTCCTTACATTTTTTATCTGCTTTGAATGTTGATGTGGGGGGGATGTGGGGGCGGGGCGGGTCCGCAAGGGGCGGCCGTCGGGGGCCGCACCGGCCACTCCGCAGGCGTTGGCGTCCGGCCGCGAGGTGGGGGACGCGGGTTTGCGGGGGTTCCTGGCGGGTCTGAAGGAGTTGGTCCAGCGTTTTGAGTCGGGCGGGGGTCTTCCCCCGAAGGCGGCGTGGGTGGGCCTGAGCTCGGGGGTTGGTGGTGCTGGGGGGGGGTCAGGGGGTGCGGTGAGCATGTCGGTGGAGACGGCGGCGCCTGCCGCCCGGTGGCGGCGCCGGCTGCCCCGGCGGCGACGGTGGCTGATCAAGGGGTGGAAGGGACGCCCGGGGGGGGGGCCACCGCTGACGCAGGACTTGGTTCGCCTAGCGGATGCGGCGAAATGCGCGGTTTATGTGTGCTTCGAGGGGCCCCTGGGGGCCCATCTGAAGCCGGAAGTTAAGGAGAAGATCTGGAAGGACGAATACGTGGAGATTTTCGCTCTCCTGCCATTGGAGAAGTTTAATCTCGATAGGGTTAGGCCGGAGGACCACAAGAAGGAGGACGAGGAGAAGAGGAGATATAGGCTCATTCCGCGGACGTTTGCGAATTGGCTGCAGGCGTTCGCCATATTGGCAAGCGTGATAGGGGAAAGGAACCCGGAACACTGTTCGGCCCTTTTCTGCTACCTGGACGCCGTGGGAGAAGCATATCGAGTCTACGGTGGAACGTCTTGGTTGGGTTACGACGAACAATTTCGTCAGCGGAGGGCTATTCGCCCGTCTTTAAGATGGGATCATAAGGACATCAGTTTGTGGATGCGCCTTATGACCTCAGCGCGGTCGCCCAGCCAGTTTTTTCAGGGTGGGGCCGGTGGGTCCGCTGCCTCCGGACAATCGGCCACAAGGAAAAAAGGGGTGTGCTGCCAGTACAACGAGGGCTCCTGCAAGTTCGGAGGGTCATGCAAGTACAAGCATGAGTGCTCCGGCTGTGGTGGGGGGGGCCATCCCTTGTCCCGCTGTTTTAAGCAAGGAAAAGGCAGGCCCAGTGATGCTGTGGGAAAAGGGGACCACGCCGGTGAGGGTGGGAAGGATGTTGCCTTTCCTCGCTAGATATCCGGATCGGGGGGCAGCGCAATTGCTGGCACAGGGGTTTGCGGAGGGGTTTCGGATTCCGGCGCAGTTGGGTGTAGCGCCCCCCTTGGCCCGCAATCTGCGGTCGGCTTTGCAACACGCGGAGGTGGTGTCAGACAAATTGCGAAAGGAAGTGTCGTTGGGGCGCATGGGGGGCCCCTTTTCGGTGGCGCCTATTCCGAATTTGGTGGTCTCGCCGTTGGGTGTGGTGCCCAAGAAAGAGCCCAACAAATTCAGGCTGATTCATCATCTGTCGTATCCAAAAGGTGGGTCGGTGAACGACGCCATTGATCCCGCCATTTGTGCGGTGTCTTATACGTCGTTTGATGCGGCAGTTTTTTGGGTTCGAAAGTATGGCAGAGGGGCGCTGATGGCGAAGACTGATATTGAATCGGCTTTCCGCTTGCTTCCCGTACATCCTGATAGCTTCCGCCTGCTGGGCTGTAAGTGGCAGGAGGAGTTTTATGTAGATCGGTGCTTGCCTATGGGCTGCTCCGTCTCGTGCGCGCTGTTCGAGAAATTCAGTTCCTTTCTGGAATGGGTTGTGCGGGACGTCGCGGGACTGAATTCAGTAATACACTACCTGGACGACTTCCTCTGCGTGGGCCCGCCTGCTTCCGAAGTCTGCGCGGTGTTGTTGGCTACATTGGAGCATGTTGCCGAGAAGTTTGGAGTTCCTTTGGCGCCGGACAAGACGGAGGGTCCGCGCACGGTGTTGAGTTTCCTGGGTATTGTTTTGGATTCGGAGAGGATGGAATGTAGGCTGCCGGAGGACAAACTGAAGGCGCTGCAGGATGACATTCGTGGGATGCTAGGGCTGCGCAAGGTTCAGCTTAGGCCGTTGCAATCATTGTTGGGTAAGTTGAACTTCGCGTGTCGCATACTGCCCATGGGGAGGGTGTTTTGCCGACGGCTGTCGGCCAGCACCGCGGGGGCTACTTCGCCCAAGCACTATGTGCGTCTGGTGAAAGCACATAGGGAGGATCTGGCGACTTGGCACGCGTTCCTGGCTAACTTCAACGGCAGGGCGCTGTGGATGTCGGGCCCGGTCAGCAACTTTGACCTGGAGCTTTACACGGATGCTGCAGGGGCGGCGGGTTTTGGGGCCTTTTTCCAAGGAAAGTGGAGCGCGGGGCCATGGCCGGAGTCGTGGAAGGCGGCGGGCCTGGTCAAGAACATGTTGCTGCTGGAACGCTTTCCGGTGGTGCTGGCGGTGGAATTGTGGGGCGAGGAGTTTCGGAATCTGAAAGTGCGTTTCCATGGGGACAACCTGGGGGTGGTTCAAGTGCTCAACCGGGTGTCTGCGGCGTCTCCGCCGGTGGTCAGGTTGCTCAGGCACCTGGTTCTGCGCTGTTTACAGTTAAACGTTTTTCTATACGCTGTACATCTTCCGGGGGTGGAGAACGTTATCGCTGATGCTTTGTCTCGCTTCCAGTGGGACAGGTTTCGGGAGTTGGCACCGGGGGTGGAGGAACGCGGAGTCCCTTGCCCGGAATGGCTGTGGAAGATTGCTTTGGAGGAATAGCCGGTTGGATCAGGCGGTCGGTGAGCGAGACTACGTGGTCAGCGTATAGTAAAGTGTGGGCGGAATGGGCCACCCTTGTGGAGCAGGTTGCTGGGGGTCGGGAGGATCGGGACTTCCGTTTGCTGGTGATTTATTTATTTTGTTTCCAGGAATTTGGAATCGGGGGTTTCCGTGTCAGGGCTTAATAAAAAGTTGGCTGGGTTGGCATTTTGGTTCAAGTTGCGGGGTTTACCTGACTTGACTAAGGATTTTTGGGTGCGGCAGGCCATGAAGGGTTATAGACGCGCACATCCTAGCAGGGATGCTAGGCGCCCGGTTTCGTTCACGCTGTTAGGGGAGTTGCTGACGCAGCTTTCTGGGATTTGTTCTTCGAGCTATGAGGTGGCCTTGTTTAGGGCGGCTTTTGCTTTGGCGTTTTTTGGGGCTTTTCGGGTTAGCGAGTTGGTGAGCCCGTCCCAGCGGCAACAAGGGGGTCTGGGATTGGATGAGGTGGTGTGTGAGAGTGACCGGCTGTCATTCTGGTGAGCCGGTCAAAAACGGATCAGCGGGGCAAGGGTAAGATGGTGCAAGTGTTTGCGCTTCCCGGTTCGCCCTTGTGCCCTATTGGGTTGGTGCGCAGTTTTTTGAGTGTGCGTCCGGTTGTGGGCGGGTCCTTTTTGGTGCATCAGGATGGACGGTCGCTTTCGCGTTTTCAGTTTACGGCCATTTTTAAGCGATGCCTGGTTGCGTTGGGTTTGGGGGAGCAAAAATTCCCTTCGCATTCTTTCCGTATAGGGGCGGCGACGGAAGCTGGGGTTTGGATGAAGTGGCGGTAAAGCGCATTGGGCGATGGGAATCTCGGCGGTTTCTGTCTTACGTACGCCCGCATTTATTGGTTTAACTTCAGGAGGGGACTGTTAGGGGGGTTGGGCTGTTTGGTGTTTTCTTATTGACGTTGGGCGTATGTCTTCTCTCTTTTTTCTTACAGGCGGACGGCAGGGGTTGGTGTGGATAGTTGGCCACTCGTATGTTTGTTGGGGGGCCAGACGGGGGGATGCCCGCCCGGACGGTCGTCAACTCGGGTTTTCCAGGCAGGATGCAGTTATACGGTGGCTGGGTGTGCCGGGCATGCTATGGGACAGGGCGGTGGTGGAAGTGCATAGAATTGCGCGCCTGGGCGGGCCTCCTGATGTGCTGGTGTTGCACGTTGGAGGCAACGACTTGGGTGTTTCAACAATGCTGGATTTAGTGAAGGCCATTAAGCTGGATTTTTGGCAGCTCCGCCTTGCCTTCCCACGCATGCTCATTGTGTGGTCGGACATGGTGGGTCGTACGTCCTGGAGGTTCGCAAGGTCCGTTGACAAAATTAACAGGGCCAGAAAGAAGATCAATAAAGAGATTAGTGGTTTTGTGGTCAGGAATGGGGGGTTGGCAGTGAGGCACTTGGAGTTGGAGGTGGACACTTGGCGCTACCTTAGGAGAGATGGCGTGCACCTGAATGATGTAGGGACGGATTTATGGTCCCTGGGTATTCAGGATGGCATTCAGAGGGCATTGAGGGTGTGGCAGGGCACGCAAGGGTAAGGTTTTGCCCTTGCGTGCGGTGGCATGGTGTTGGTCTGTGCAGATGAATGGATTTACCCCAGTGATCGAAGAGTGCGGGACCTATCGGTGGTATAGTACCCGTCGGTGGTGTACAGCTAACAGGGGTTTTTAGCTGAAGTTGGTATTAGGTGCACTGCGGTCAGTGTTTGGCCTCTGAGCTAGTTTGTCAGCTTGAGGTCTATTAGAGTTGGGGACCGCAGTGCCGGAAGTTTTTATGATGGTGTTTTGGTGGGTTTATCTTAGCACAGACCAACGGGAGGAGTTTAAGGGAGGAAGTGCCTTAATACTTGAGTTTAGATTTGTTAATTATGTTATTTATGTTAATTATTTTGAATAATTTTATAATAAAGATAATTGGCTGCTACGGCCATGTTTTACTCCAGATTGGTGTGGTCTCAGTTTCTGGGGTGTTTAGAAGTTAAGGGGCGTAGCAGTGTTAAAAGATTAAAAGGGGAAGAAGTCACCTAGGTTATACACGGGTCAAGTCCTGTGTATGCAACAAAAATTTCAGCCAAATCCAAAATTTCTGCCAAAATGTGGCCAGAATGTCCGACCGTGTGTACAGGGCATAAGAAGTGCCCCCATATCAACTTCCCCTACATATAACCATTGCAGTGCAGGGTTTTTATTTCTTTCAGCCTAGAGTTGGGCTTTAAAGAGGAAGTAAACCCTCCTGGGTTTTACTTCCTTTTTTGTCCCCTGCAAAGTAAAAGCACAATGTGCTAGCATGCATCGCATACAAGCACATGCCATGTGAAGGACCTAACCCAGTCACTTCAGCCACCCGTTAAACATAATATTTAACCCCTCCAAATCCCCCCACAAATGACATGATGAGATTTTGGAGTAAATGGCCTTGACGGCCTTTTATTACCAATTAAATAAATAACATTTTAAATAACTCTTAACCAACTTTTATATACTTTTAGGGTCTTTTGAGGGAATCACCCACCACTGGTCACTGCGCCAAACTTCCTTTAACTTTAGGCCTCCGGTCGCAAGCCCCCGGACCTGGAGACGATACTCAACTTTCGCAGTGACCTACCTTTTACCCCTTCCTGGTTAACCCCTCGTTAACCCGGAAGGTACCTGATAACCCCCATCCACGGATGGGTACCACCCATTTTAACCCCATACCACAGATGGGTACAACCATGTTAACCCCCATCCCACAGATGGGTACCAACCATGTTAACCCCCATCCCACAGATGGATACCAACCATGTTAATCCCCCTTCCGACAGATGGGTACCAACCATGTTAACCGCCATCCCACAGATGGGTACCAACCATGTTAACCCCCATCCCACAGATGGGTACCAACCATGTTAACCCCCATCCCACAGATGGGTACCAACCATATTAACCCCATACCACAGATGGGTACCAACCATGTTATATATGCATATAACATCCATATTCTCCTCCTCCAACCACTGCACGAGCTGTTCTTACTGCCCCTATTATAATTAACCATACTCGGGAGGGTGGGTGGGAATCTTCTCCTCCGCCGCTCACTAATGATGTCACTCTCCTTCCTTCCTCATAGCTTCCTAACTCGAGCGCCTCCCCTGCTTCAGCCACTCCCCCTTTCTTAAAGGGGACAACTTTTACTCCGAAAAGCATGACCGTGCTGTCCACACCTGTCATGCCGTCCCTACGCCAATCCTTTCCTCTCCTTCTGCTCTGGGACTCTCTTTATGTGACACTTACCTGCAAACAAAGCCAGCGCTGTCCCCGCTGGAGGCCACATCCATGTTCACCCCTCTTCCTTCTGGGGCCGCGGAATCTGGCTCTGTGACTGGCCGGAGTCGCGTGACGTCACTCCCGCAAATTTGCGCGGGAGCTCATGCGCCGATGACATCATCGGCACAGTACAAAGTAATTATCTCCTAAACGGCGATATTTACTGTACCTATAGGTAAGCCTTATTATAGGCTTACCTATAGGTACAGCTGGAGGTTTACAACCTCTTATAATGTTCAAACAAAAATATGAGCACTGCACAAAAAAAATTATGACTCATGAATTTACATTTCTAGGCATTTTCAGGCACCTACTGCCCGGCCAGCCAAAGTACAGACTCCATCATCAAAATTCCTCAATTGATTATAGCACAATATATTGAATATAAATACATATTTGACGCGTAAAATATTGACACTTCTAGGTTTCTCGCTGTACTGTGTATTTTTCATATATTCCTTTGGAGCATCCACTGGGGGGCAGGTGACACCACTATTATGGTCTTGTTGCAAGGCTTATGGATTTTTCATAGGAATATATAGAGAATGCACAATAAGAAAGGGCCACCTGGAACCTCAGATAATATCAAGGCCTGGCTATAATGTCAGAACCAAAAGTAGGCAGAGGACTCCAGGCCAAAGACGATTGTAAAGATCTGAAAGAAAGAGGTCTGCTTTGGGACTTTATCTTGTATGTTGGAATCATTCAGAAATTAAATTGGAATATTTCCTGCTGGGTTAAGCAGATGTAGCCAAGTGCTGGAGTACAGAAGCATGGAAAAGGAGACATATCCCTCTCTACAATCAGTTTACTTTCACTTTCTGCTGTTATGCTGAATGTTACGGCACAATCCACAAGTGGAATGGGGAATAGTGAGGAGCACTGGGGCTTGGTGATACCCGAGGGGTGGATAAGTCACTATATTCACACAAATTGACATAAAAACAGGTATTTATGTAGAAAAACTTAGCATCTCTCCTCTACAGATGAGTAGAGGAAATGACTCAACATTAAAAAATGCATGACATATATCATATGAAAAAAAGTACAGAATGATACAATGCACCCAAACAGATATATTGGAGTATGTTTTCCAAGTGGTTTAGACGCATTTCGACCAGTGTGGCCTTCCTCAGGGGATTGTCCTTGAGTAACAGATCAAAAGAATTCTATAGCTCGTAACATAAGTCAATGCAGTAGGTTAGCGATGTCATCGAGGGCGGTGAAGAGGCAGATGCTGGGTGGAGGTGCAGGGATACTAAGTGGAGTTCTGTCTGGAATTTGATGTTATATACTAAGTAACTCCAATCGTGTCTACCATCTACTACCATCTTTTTGGCCATATGGTTGCTGTTCCTCTGCTCAATGAGGCATAGTGTTTCCATACCCTGGCTGGTATCCTAGGTGCTTGGGATACATGGGCTGACACTGTTCTCTCTCTTTCCCTCTGCATATCTCCTCTGCCTCTTCACCTCCCTGGATGACCTCCGGCATCACTAACCTACTGCATTGACTTATGTTACGACCTATAGAATTCTTTTGATGTGCTACCCAAGGACAATTCCCTGAGGAAGACCACACTGGTCAAAACGCGTCGGACCACTTGTAAAACACACTATCCAATATATCTGTTTGGGTGCATTGTATCATTCCGTACTTTTTTCATGTGATATACAGTATCTGTCAGGACCTGTGTCCTTGTTTAAGTCACCTTCTGGTGATACTGTTGTGTTGAAAGCCAAAGGGTGTAGTTTTGTTGGCCACCAGCGGGGGTCACTTAGCAGATGGACCATAATGGTCATTAGGCTGCATCTGATAGGACTGCTGGGGTTATATAAGCCCACCTTGCAGCTAGGACCAGTGCTACAGTATTCGCCCTGCAAGCCGTGTTCTTGCCTGAGCCTGACCTGTTTCTGTTTCTTGTCCCGAATCCTGATCCAGAGACCGGTCCTTAGAACCTGCTTCCTGCTCCCTCTTTGTTTTTTTGTGCGTTGCGCTGCTGGATTATATATGTCCAGGATGGGGGGAGGGGGGGGGAGAAAAGGGGGGGGGGGTTTGGGAAAAACCCAGAAAAAACGGAGGGGAGAGGAATGGGATGGGGAAATGGGGGTATCTGCTATAGTTTATGTGTATAACAGATTTAGGGTTTCAAATCTGCTGCTCCGCAGAGTTTTGCAGTTCTTAGTGAATATGGCAGAAAATATGGCAGATAATAGTCAATAGGTAGCTGGCAGGATCATAGGTTATAGTCAATAGTCAATAGTTATAAGGATAGCCATAGGAAAGGGAGGATTTCTTAGCACAAGCAGGTAGGCAGTATGTTCAAGGGTAGAAGGCACCTTTAGAAGATATACAAACAGAAGAAAAACAGCGCCAACCTAAGTGCAGTATTTTTAGATCACAGGTATTTATTTGTAAAATAATACACTCACTCTCTATCAGAATGTTTCAGGCACATCACGTTTTACGTGTGAGGAAAGGTTCTGGGGGACATCGCAGGGCTCCCGAGGAGAAGCGGTTTCTCTTTCAGCTGTTTCTTTCGTCCGGTGGCGCCGGTGGTTCCCAGCGTCTCACGGCCCGGTGTAGCAGCGTCAGGGAGATCCGTTCGTTGGTCGTGCGGAGTCGCGCTGTGATGACGTTCGTTGCACGCGCTCGGAGCATGCGTGCTCCTTCATCAGGCATCTCGACCACCATATTGGAAGTGGTCAAATAGGGAGAAGGCAGTTCTGATTGGTCAATCGGGTTAGGGTGCCACCCTCTGTGGGGCGGGGTTGTTCACCAGGCCTTAGCTTACTAACACCAGGCCTCGGCCGTAACAACCCCGCCCCACAGAGGGTGGCACCCTAACCCGATTGACCAATCAGAACTGCCTTCTCCCTATTTGACCACTTCCAATATGGTGATCGAGATGCCTGATGAAGGAGCACTCATGCTCCGAACGCGTGCAACGAACGTCATCACAGCGTGACCCCGCACGACCAACGAACGGATCTCCCTGACGCTGCTACACCGGGCCGTGAGACGCTGGGAACCACCGGCGCCACCGGACGAAAGAAACAGCTGAAAGAGAAACCGCTTCTCCTCGGGAGCCCTGTGATGTCCCCCAGAACCTTTCCTCACACGTAAAACGTGATGTGCCTGAAACATTCTGATAGAGAGTGAGTGTATTATTTTACAAATAAATACCTGTGATCTAAAAATACTGCACTTAGGTTGGTGCTGTTTTTCTTGTTTGTATTCCTGCTCCCTCTACTGACCTTACGTTCCCATTACTTGGCTTCATGTTCCCCTTATCACTTGTTCCTGTCTTGTTTTGCTTATGCGTGTTCCCTTCACTTGTATTTAGTTCGTTAGATAGTTAGTTAGGTGTTATATTATGTTTGCTGTGTTCATTTACTTTTCACTTGTTTCTTGTTTACTGGTGTTGGTTTTCAAACGCGTCATTATCTTTAATAAATATATATTTTCACTTATTCAGCTGGTCCTGATTCTTTTAAGTGCAGCCAACTAATCTGATCACCCCCCTGCTAGATGCCTGCATGTGGTATCCGTGACTTAATACTGAAGCCATACAATCAGATCGGCTGCACCTGGCAATTAGGTCTGAGCACTTGTTAATTGCTGCAAGATGCATTTTGAGGAGGTTTTGTATTTTTCGCTACTAATAAAAGAAGATAGGGATTTTTGCCACCAAATTTTGAAAGCGCAGACTAGGGAGCAATTGTTGGAATGCATCTGTCTGGCTCACGCTTTTGTCGATTGTTAAATAAATACTACTTTCACATTCCAGTGCTCTATGCTGGCATAGCTGAGTAACAGCCACACTCCTCATCAATCACAAGTGTCATTTCACAGGCTTGCATTTCAGTGGTTGCGTTTGATGGGCACAGTGGCTACACTTGTTGGTACAGTGGCTGTTTTTGATGGTACAGTGGCGGCAAGAGATAGGCACAGTGGCTGCGTTTGATGGTACAGTGGCTGCGTTTTATGGTACAGTGGCTGCATTTGATGGCACAGTGGCTGCGTTTGATGGGCACAGTGGCTGCGTTTGATGGGCACAGTGGCTGCGTTTGATGGGCACAGTGGCTGCGTTTGATGGCACAGTTGCGGCAATTGATGGGCACAGTGGCTGCGTTTGATGGCACAGTGGCTGCGATTGATGGCACAGTGGCTGCGATTGATGGCACAGTGGCTGCGATTGATGATACAGTGGCTGCGATTGATGGGCACTGTGGCTGCGTTTGATGGCACTGTGGCTGCGTTTGAAGGCACTGTGGCTGCGTTTGATGGCACTGTGGCTGCATTTGATGGCACAGTGGTGGCAATTGATGGGCACAGTGGCTGCATTTGATGGCACAGTGGCTGCGTTTGATGGCACAGTGGTGGCAATTGATGGTCACAGTGGCTGCGTTTCTTTTTAAAATAATTTATTGAGAATGATACAATACAAGTTAATAATACAAGTTTTAACATTGTATAGGGCTATCAAACTTGAATAAAGGAACTTATCAGTTATTAATTTGGAATAACAATAGTACAGTTACCGTATAGACAGTAATATGGGAATCTTTTATCAGTAAATATATGTGAAGACTATAATCATAACAATTAATAAACCTGGTATAATTTGCATAAAGGAAAATGAATATGTCATATATTAAAGAATTAGACATACAGATACAACTATGTTGGATAAATCGGTCTGTATTTCGAAGTCCTAGAGAGACACCCACCCAACCAGGGCCAAGGTCCAGCTATGTGGCCTGGCTTTTCCCGGATGAATGGACATCCCACCAAAACATCCCCAACATAACTTTGGGTAGATTGTTTCTAAACCGATCATTTACTTTCTTCCAAAGATGAATTCAATATAAGAATGGAATAATACATTCCAGGGGTCAAGTGCTGGGGAAAAAAGTGTGGGAACTCTCACCCAAGATCCACTCCCCCACCAAAAAAATAAATAAATAAATAAAGGTACGCTCATATGCATATATATTTCACAGAAAATACAGTACATATATAGTAAAGTGCCAGTTTACAAATACAAAATAAGTTAACTTGTCAAACAGAATAATCAACACAATGGGTGATGATCTTTCCCTCGCAGGGAATTTCTAACACAAATACACCCTGTTCCAAATTCAAATACAGCAAATTAGAAAATATCACACAAACTGGAATAACGTTGCCCTTGCCGTGCAAGATTATTGGCAACGGATCAAAAAACTCATGGATCGGATCATTCCTTGGATCTGAGTCACAGATCGGATCTTTTTTCGGATCAGCAAATAATAAATTTGCAAAAACCTGTGAAAAATGTCACCACCATATAGTCCCCACTGCAATATACATCTCCCCTACTGTAATATCCACGTCATCTCCCCCAATAATATTTTGGCTGAGCATGGATGGGTATGGCTGGGTATTAGCAGAATATGTATTGGCAGGGTAAGTATTGGCAGGGTATTGCAGAATATTGGCAGGATAAGTATTGGCAAGGTATTGCAGAGTATTGGCAGGGTATGGCAGATTACTGCTGGGTATTGCAGATTATTGGCAGGGCATTGCAGGGTAAGTATTGCAGAGTCTTGGCAGGGTAAGTATTGCAGAGTAAGTATCGGCAGGTTATGTATTGCAGAGTATTGGCAGGGTATAGCAGAGTATTGGTGGAGTAATGCAGAGTATTGGTGGAGTAATGCAGAGTATTGGCGGAGTATTGTTGGAGTAATGCAGAGTATTGTTGGAGTAATGCAGAGTATTGGCGGGGTATTGCAGAGTATTGGCGGGGTATTGCAGAGTATTGGGTAATGCAGAGTATTGGCGGGGTAATGCAGAGTATTGGCGGAGTATTGGTGGAGTAATGCAGAGTATTGGCGGAGTATTGGTGGAGTAATGCAGAGTATTGGCAGAGTATTGGTGGAGTAATGCAGAGTATTGGTAGAGTAATGCAGAGTATTGGTAGAGTAATGCAGAGTATTGGTGGAGTAATACAGAGTATTGGCGGAGTATTGGTGGAGTAATGCAGAGTATTGGTGGAGTAATGCAGAGTATTGGTGGAGTAATGCAGAGTATTGGTAGAGTAATGCAGAGTATTGGTGGAGTAATGCAGAGTATTGGCGGAGTAATGCAGAGTATTGGCGGAGTATTGGTGGAGTAATGCAGAGTATTGGTAGAGTAATGCAGAGTATTGGTGGAGTAATGCAGAGTATTGGCGGAGTATTGGTGGAGTAATGCAGAGTATTGGTAGAGTAATGCAGAGTATTGGCGGAGTAATGCAGAGTATTGGCGGAGTATTGGTGGAGTAATGCAGAGTATTGGTAGAGTAATGCAGAGTATTGGTGGAGTAATGCAGAGTATTGGCGGAGTATTGGTGGAGTAATGCAGAGTATTGGTAGAGTAATGCAGAGTATTGGTAGAGTAATGCAGAGTATTGGTAGAGTAATGCAGAGTATTGGCGGAGTAATGCAGAGTATGGGCGGAGTAATGCAGAGTATGGGCGGAGTAATGCAGAGTATGGGCTGAGTAATGCAGAGTATGGGCGGAGTAATGCAGAGTATGAGCGGAGTAATGCAGAGTATGGGCGGAGTAATGCAGAGTATGGGCGGAGTAATGCAGAGTAATGCAGAGTATTGGCAGAGTAATTTAGAGTATTGGCGGAGGGGTAATGCAGAGTATTGGCGGGGTAATGCAGAGTATTTGCGGGGTAATGCAGAGTATTGCAGAGTATTGAGTGACTAACCTGGTTTACTAGTCTTCTCGCTCGGGATAGAACTGGGTAGAGGGGAGGGAGGAGACAGTCCGTATGCCAGCGGCGTGTGTCTGCCGCTGGCTGCGCTGGAGGGCGCATGCGCACTGACTCCAGTGCGTGCCCGCGTGTACGGCCGATGTCATGTGACCGGTTGCTAGACGCGGAGCGGCCCTAGCCTAGCAACCAGTCACTGACTCGGGCGGCAGAGGAGCGGCGGGCTACGCACGAGCAGCAGGCTCCTCCGGCTGCTAATGGGAACGGCGTTCCCGTTGTGGAAATAGTACGGGAACGCCGTTCCCATGCGTTCCCGCAGGACTCGAGCCCTGATACATTCCCACTATTATACATATCTAAAAATTAAGTTTAATAAGAAGGAAAAAAAGGGATGGGATCTAAAAAGGAGGTTGGAGGGAATGAGGGGTACAGTAGCTGCGTTTGATGGCACAGTGGCTACGATTGATGGTACAGTGGTGGCAATTGATGGGTACAGTGGCTGCGTTTGATGGCACAGTGGCTACGATTGATGGTACAGTGAGGCTGCAATTGATGGTGTTTTTCTCAGAATTTTTCAGTTTGTTTGCGCCCCCCCAAACATTTTGAGCACCAGCCGTCTCTGGTTCTGAGGTAAAAGTCTGTCACGTTTAGGGTCAGCCATCTTGTTCTTCTGAGAAGTTTGACACAGTTACTATATTCTTCAAAGTACTAATTCATCCTATGGGCATCCCGTGTCCCTTTTCCCCAACCAAGATCAATCCCCTAATAAAATAACAAAAACAAGCAAGAGACTGTTCATTGACTAAAGGAGTGTGTCTAATAGATGTCTGGCAGCAGGGTGAAATGTGTGGATGTTGTAACACGTAGCAACCAACCACTACATGCAAAAAAAAACAAAAAACACAGAGGTGATCAAATACCACCAAAAGAAAGTTCTATTTGTGGGGAAAATTAAATTTTTATTTGGGTCCAGTGTCGCACTACCGCACAATTGTCAGTTAAAGCGGAGTTCCAGGCTTTTTATGTTTATTAAAAGTCAGCAGCTACAAAAAGTGTAATTGCTGACTTTTAATAAACAGGCACTCACCTGTTCCACGGTCCAGCGATGCGGCCGAACGGAGCGTCGCTCCTCTCCCCCTTCTCTCCGACGGCGCCTCAATTGCCACTCTGGGCACCCAGCTGTAACAGCTTTCAGCTTCACGGCTGGGCACGCACGGCATATACGCGCGTCGTGCTGCGCTCCCGGAGTGGACTGGTGATCTCCTGGGACCTGTCATGTTGTGTCCCAGGAGATCACCTAGAGGGAGGGGCCGCCTAAGGCGAAAGGAGGAGTCGCCTTGGTAGTCCCTGGGCGGAAGGAGGAAGTAGGACAGGAAGCCCCCTCCTAACGAAACCCCCATTCCCCCCAAAAAAAATTACATGCCAAATGTGGCATGTAAGGGGGCGAGGAGTGCTTAAAGCAGAAGTTTCTTTTTTGGGTGGAACTCCGCTGTAACGTAATGCAATGCTGTATCGCAAAAAAATGGCCTGGTCATGAAGGGAGGGGGTAAACTTTCTGGAGCTGAAGTGGTTATAGGAGAAGTCCAGCCAAAGCTCTTTGGCTGTACTTCTCCTGTGGATCACAGGGGTGCATTTTGTTTTGCACTCCTTTGACCCGTTTTCAGCAGAGAGCGGGCTGAAATCCACTCTCTGATGACTTCACAGAGTCGGTCCAGGCTCAGGCGTCATCACAACCACGGGATCTGCCCACATGCCTGGATCGCCACTAGGGTTGCCACCTGTCCAGGATTCACCCAGACAGTTCGGGTTTTGAATCATGTGTTTGGGTTTCAGTCGCTCTGACAGGTCCGTCCCTGCGCAGTGTGCAGAGACGGACCTTTCATCTTCCTGCTCAGCGGGGATCGACGGAGCGATCCCTGCTGAGCAAGCGGATATCCACAGGGCAGATCATCACGGACTCGCCCCGTGTTAAAGAGCTCTTAGCCCCTGTACACACGGTCGGAGATTTCCACAACCAAAATCCGTCGGATTTTGCCCGTCGGATTTTGCCCGTCGGATTTTGTCCGTCGGATCTTGTCCGTCGGATCTTGTCCGAAACTGTTGCATACACACGGTCAGACAAAGTTGGCGAAAAATCTGATCTTTCAGAACGTGATGACGTAATTTCGTTACGATGGGACTACATTCAGGCTAGTAGCCAATAGCTTTGATGTAGGAATTTGATCTGAGCACGCGTGTCCGATCAAAATTCTCTACACATGATCGGAATATGTCCGACCAGCCCAGTTGGTCGGGAAATATTTCCAACATGTTGGAAAATTGGGTCCGACGGATATTCCGACGGAATCAGTCCGATGCATACCACACACAGTCGGATTATTCGACAACACGGTCCGATAGGATACATTCCGACGGATTCTCCGACCGTGTGTACAAGGGCTAAGAGGTGCAGGAGACAAATGCAGCATCGGACCAATGCTGCATCCACCTAGTTAAGTATGATTCTAAAAAAACAAAACAAATTCCATATTTCTCTTTTAAACAAAGCATTGCATTGCGGCCATGCCATGTGTATTATCTAATTGCAGTGTTAGGATGTAGATGGACGGTCAGGGGCAGTAAAAATAAAAAAAAAAGCAGATCAGTCGCCTATATTTACTGCCCTTTTGCTGCATGTGTGTGAAATGGACCTGTGCCAATGGCATCAGTTTGAAAAGATAAAAACAAAGTTCGAACAATGTTAAAAAAATGTATATGTTATTAGGCTTTAGCAAACTAAACACTTTCAATACATTTTACGCGTGTCACCATTTTTGGATCTTTCAGTTGTCATCTAATATTCAAACCGAAGACAAAGCTTCTCAAAGTCTGCAAATCCACCTCCGCTAGTACATTTGTCACTGACTTTGCTGCTTGTCATTTAAGATCAGTATGACTTGTTATGCCTATCCGTCACAGTAAGGAAAGGATGTTAATGACCCAGTTAGCATCCTTTTAACCATAGCCGTATCAGACATTCTTGATCCTCGGGCAACAATGGAGTTAAAGCTTTCTGTATACCCTTAGCGGTCACCGATCATTAAATATGGCTGCTTCGTTACACATGCACATTCAGAGCAGGAGGCAGGTCAGAAGGTTTAATGAAGTTCTCGGGGTATTTTTTGCTGACATTAGAAGCTGTCGGAAAGTAGGAAGGCTGTTTAATGATAGCTGTCCCCAGCGAGGTGACAGGTCTGTAGGAGGTGAGATGAATACAACGCTCACATTTAATTTGTCCTCATAAAGATTTTTTATTTTTTATAGGCCTTCGTCAGGGGGTTATTTTTGTAATACCAGAAAAAAAAAAAAGAAGAAACATAACTGCCAGGAATCAAGGCTATGTACAGTAGATATCATGCATTACTATTTTTAGAATATATACACATATAGGTTCATAGGGTGAATTTATTAATAACACAAAAATCAAGTTAATCAAAGCCCCTCCCCGTGTCCTTCTAGTCCATTTTTTGCGATTCGGCACTGGATCGCTTTAACTGACAAGTGGTCACTCGGCGCTGCACCCAAACAAAATTGACGTTCTTTTTTTTCCCCACAAATAGAGCTTTCTTTTGGCGGTATTTGATCATCTCTGCAGGTTTTATTTTTTGCGCTATAACCAAAAAAAAAAGAGCGACAATTTTGGAAAAAAAAACACAATATTTTGTACTTTTTGCTATAATAAATATCCCCATTTTTTTTTAAAAAAGCATTTTTTTCCTCAGTTTAGGCCGATATGCATTCTTCTACATATTTTTGATAATAGAAATTGCAATAATAATAATATTGATTGGTTTGCGCAAAGTTATAGCATCTACAAAATAAGAGAGAGATTTATAGCATTTTTTTTTCTAGTAATGGTGGCGATCTGTGGTTTTTATCGGAACTGCAAAATTATGGCGGACACATCGGACACTTTTTAAACATTTTTGGGACCACTGGCATTTATACAGTGATCAGTGCTATAAAATTGCACTGAATACTATAAAAATGTCACTGGCAGGGAAGGGGTTAAACACTAGGGGACGATCAAGGGGTTAACTGTGTTCCCTCTCTGTGTTCTAACTGAAGGAGGGATCGGACTGTCTAGGAGGGATGACAGATCGCGGTTCATACTTTGTATGAACACACGATCAGTCTCTTCTCCCAGAGAACCGGATTCTGTGTTTACACACACCAGATCCCGGTTCTCGGTGTGTCATCGCGCCCGCCCGGCACTCGTGTTGGCTCTGGGGGGGCAAGCAGCTGGCACGCACGTGCCCCTAGTGGCCACAGGGTGGAGCGACACAACATAGCGTAATTTCGCCCAGCTGTGCCATTCTGCCACAGTAAAACTGCGGCGGATGGTCGGCAAGTGGTAAAAGAGCGGGTTCCGCATGCCCCCCTCAAAAAAAATGTAATATAAAAAATGTATACAGTACAAATACTGTAGATGCTCACTTTTACTATTAGGGAACTTACCTATCTAGGTAAGTTCTTGAATCGGCTCTCAGGTGCTGAGGGGTTAGGAAGGGGTCAAACTTTGGGTTCTTTTTTCCATGGCGAAGTGAGCCGGAAGTGGGTACCTGTCAAGACTAGGTACCCGCTTCCCCCCAAAAAAGGTGCCACATGTGGCAATGGGGGGGGGGGGGGGGGTGGCAGACAAGTGGAGCATCCCCTTTTGGGTGGAGCTCCACTATAATTGCAAAGGTCATGGGCTAAGTAACATAAACCAGTGCTTCTCAGTCCTTTCCCACGTTCCCAACTGGTCATGTTTTCCACATTTCCCTTAGTTGGAATAGTTATGGAATCTCTGAGCCAGAGATATAAATTAACTAAACTCTAGGCACTGGCAGATGTAAACGACACAAATTATTTCAGCTCTAATTATTAGCACATGATTAAGCCTACTTTCACACAGACGTTTTACAGGTGTTTTACAGGGAGAGAGAACAGAGTGACAGAAATTAACTCAGGGGTGTGCTGCTTCTCCTTTCATTGTCCAGTCACAGAGTGAGGAAGAAGACCTGTAAGACCCCTTTCACACCACACCGCCCTTTGCGTCGGCGGTAAAACGCCGCTATTTTTAGCGGCGTTTTACCGCCGGATATGCGGCGCATTTCGGCCGCGAAAGGGTTAAAACCGCCGGCAATACGCCACACTAGCGGCGTTTTGCCGGCGGCATTACAGCGCTGCCCCATTGATTTCAATGGGGAGCAGCGATGGAGGAGCGGTAAACACACCGCTCCTTCACCGCTCCAAAGAAGCTGCTGGCAGGACTTTTTTCTGACGTCCTGCCAGCGCACTGCTGTAGTGTGAAAGCCCTCTGGGCTTTCACACTACATACAATGGTGCGGCTTCTTTAGGGCGGATTGCAGGCGCTATTTCTAACGCTATAGCGCCTGCAAAATGCCCTGGTGTGAAAGGGGTGTAAGTGAAAGTGCAGCAGTGAAGCATCGGTTCCCCTATTGTGTGGCAAACTGTGTAAATCTCAGGACTGAATGAACATTAATATAAATCCATAGTCATATAAAATAGCTCTCATATACTGTATGTACAGTATAACAGTATTTGTCTGGAATACAGCTTTAAAGTGACATTAAAGGTTATAATAATACAAAATAAATACATACCAAACATGTTATAATTACTTGCTCTGTGCAATGGTTTTGCACAGAGCAGCTCTGATTCTCCTTTTCTCGGGTCCCCCTCCTGGTTCCTGGCACCTCCTGTTCTGCAAGTGCCCCTGGCATGCTCACTCCCAAGCCCGGCTCTGTGTGTCCATAAGACACACAGAACACGGCTTGGCCCTACCCCCCACTCCCTCTGCAGTGGCTGTGATTGACAGCAGCGGGAGCCAATGGCTTTCACTGCTGTCTCGCAGCCAATGAGGAGGCAGAGACTTGGGAGAGCAGCTGCTCTCGTGCACATTGCTGTATCGTAATTGGGTTTAGGTAAGTATTAGGGGGGCTGTGGGGGATCTGCATACTGAAGGTTTTTTTATCTTTATGCAAAGAATCCATGAAGACAAAAACATTCTGCCTTTACAACCCCTTTAAGAACCACTTTAATGGCCAGAGTTCATGCATGGTGGTACATAACAAATGAAGCAGTGTCAGTATGTTTGGGTTAACTTGACAAAAATTTTTACAATCGTTTCTATTTGTGATACAATGATTTAATAAATACCCTGCTTGAATTCATTATTATAGGCTGATGAATGGACAAATAAATGGTAATTATTTTTTAATTATTTTTAATATTTTAAAAAACAATGTATACCTTTCTTCTTCCTTTCCTCTTTCTTCTGTGCACAGGGACACAGGGGCTGCTGCAGTTAGCATGTGAAAGAATAAACCTCATGGGATTCTGTTTTATAGCTCACATGATCAGTAACCATTCACATTGGTTCTTGATTATTAGGCGACATTGGGAGCTTGTGTGACTGGCAGCCTGTGTACTACTGTGGGACAAACCTGTCTGTTTTCAGTGGCCTCTTTGGGGGTAAGCACTACACTAAGTTCACACTAATGGCAGTCTCTAACACCCCACTATAAAACAATCCACAGGGGATTGCTTTTCAAAAAGGTGGTAGAGCAGCGGCTGCCAGGCTTTCAGGAGGCAATACTGCTGAATGGGGGTGCGTCGTGGTTGCGACGTGGTCCTATTGACTTTAATGGGTATGTTTGACAGGAGGTGCCGCCTGTCAAACTTGACAAGCCGACTTACCACAGCCACAAAGCAAAGCATTGCAGCTGTGGGATGTGTTTCGTTCCCCTGGAAAAGCTATGTTAGGCATTTGGTGGAAGTCAGGGGCAGTACAAAAGTCTGAGCCATCTGTTGTTAATACCTGTCACGTACCTGGTGGTAGAGCCCGACCTGCAGGAAAAGAACTCTCTTGCGGCTCCGACTCGACGGCCCTGGTAGAGTATACAGGTAGCACAAGAATCTGGGGTGGCACGAGTGCCTGGCAGGATCAACGGCAGCAAAGGGGTCTGGAGCCCAGGAAAACCTTTTAGCAGGACCCCCAGCTGGATCAGTAGACGGCTGGGACCAGGAAGGAACAGGATCCGCAGGCAGGTGCAGCAAGCTGGAGCAGAGCAGCAGGTGGGAAGCTGGACCTGGAACACCGATGCAGGAACTCAGGCAGAAGCAGGACTTCAGGCAGGAGCTGGAACCACAACTGGAGGTAGAGCAGCAGACAGGCACCAGGAACAGGATGCTGGCAGCAGAGCAGTCAGACAAGCCGGGTCGGAGGTCAGGCGGTCAGGGAAGGTACCAAGGATCAAGCAGGTGGATAGTTGGACAAGCCGGGACCGATAAACAGGCAGGCAGCAGAAGTACCGAAGGATTAAGCAGAAAGGAAGTCAGACAGGCCGGGATCAGGTGCAGGCTGATAGCAGGAGTGGTAGGTAGACAAGCCGGGTCAACAAGTCACAGAAGGCAGGTTCTCAGAATCAGGATACTCGCACGCTGTAGATTAGACAGCAAGAACTGAATGTGACAGACCGAGTTAAATAGCCCACCTAACGCCAACAGGCGCGCACGCAAGCGATGGGCGCGCGCGCACACGTACAGGCACGCACACGCGCGGCGGAAGGTCTAGACTGATTCTTGCTGGCAGGATCTTCCTGACAATATCTGTATGCACAAGGCCTAAGTAAGTAATGAGCAGGCTCCAGCATTGGGCTGTGGATTACTGGCTGAAGTAATCAAGTTTTTTTAATTCCTGGGAATGCCAAACTCTAGCCTAGCCCCACCCTTACTCAGACTGGAATCACAGCTAAGTGCCAATGCCTTTTCTATCGAAGTCAATGGAAACTCATGTCACTAACATAGCAATGTGCTATGTAATTTTTGTATGATGGTCACGTGATAGTTTTGATTTTTTGGGGTTGTATTCGATAAGTGAAAAGAGAGATCACACAAATATAGACAATTATGACATTTATTAAAATAAATGACAGATACAGGTAAAGAAAATATGACAAGAATACTTAAAGTGTTACTATCCCAGAACAGTAAAATCAGTCTGTATATGCATCACAGCATGCTTGTTATACTCACTGTGAAACCTAAGGGGTTAATTCTCTGCAATTGTGTAAAAAGGCTGTTTGATCTTCTTCTCTGTTCCTCCCCTTCATTCACAGTCCCTAATCTATCTCCAGATAGAACAGAGGCTAGGGGACAAGCTGCACATGCTCAGTTTGGTGTGCATTACTAGAGATCTTTTTTTTTTCTTGGGAGAGTGCATGTGATCAGCACAGGGCCAATCAGCACTGTCCAGATATAGGTTCAGTGGTCCTGCAGCCTCATAGGACAATTAGGGGAGAATGAAAACTCCTCCTATACGCTTTAACTAGACACTGATAAAAGTCACAAGACAGCTCTAACTGCTGATGAGAAAAGGTATTTAGAAGTTTATATTTACTAAAACTATTGCATTTCCATGTTCTGTGTACTGTGGGAGACCTGGGTTTAGTAACTAAAGATGCTGTTTCGCCACGGAGTCCCATCTGCGTATGCAGCGTGTCACAGGTGATCACAGACACATTCCTGATTGCAAGCTCTGAAGACCAGACTAGCATTAAAAGCTGTGTGTGTGTTATATAGGGGAATGGTCAACCCATCCTCCACTGTCCTGAAAGGAGTGGGCTGGATTGTCAATTTAGTCAGTTTACACTCATATTCCTATCACGTGAGTCAACGAAAGTATCCAGACTTTGTCCTGTATAATCCCTTAGCCAAGGCTTAGAGGCATTCTTATGTCTTGTGTGGCCCATTAGCCAGGTTTAGAATTCTTTATTAGATATTGAGAGCCAATAATAATAACAAGGAAATATGAAATATGCAATTTCCCCATTAGTATTGGATAGTAATGCACCTAGGGAGCCCTAAGGCCCCTTTCACACTGGGGCAGGAGCGGCGTCGGCGGTAAAGTGGCGCATACCGCCGCTAAAACAACGGTAAAGCGGCGGTATGCGGCTGCTATCGGGGCGGTTATAACCCCCACTAGCGGCCGAAAAAGGGTTAAAACCATATAAACCATGCTGCCCCATTGATTTCAATGGGTAGGAGCGGTTTAGGAGCTCTGGAGTGAAATGGGCCAGATTTTTTTAGGTGCTATGCAGACGCTATTTTTAGCGCTGTAGCGCCTGAAAATGCCCCAGTGTGAAAGGGGCCTAAGAGATTTCCTTAATTTGCAGGGATTTCCTCTCACTTCCTGCTTTGGCTATGGTACAGAGCGTAAAGGGAAATGTCCCCAATAAGAGACTGATGAACTTTATCCAAAATGAAAAATTGTTTTGCCTAGAGTTCTATTTTAAGATTTGTTGACAGCTTACATTTTAAGTTGTTTCCACAAAAATGTTGGCCTTCCAATAAAAGAATATTCACCTCTAGTAGAAAATGAACCCCATTTGCTGAACCGGTTTCATAAATGCTATATACAGTGCCTTTAAAAAGTATTCATACCCCTTGAAATTTCCCACATTTTGTCATGTTACAACCAAAAACGTAAATGTTTTTTATTGGGATTTTATGTGATAGACTAACACAAAGTGACACATAATTGTGAAGTGGAAGTTAAATGGTTTTCAATTTTTTTTACAAACTAATATGTGAAAAGTGTGATGTGCATTTGTATTCAGCCCCCCGGAGTCAATACTTTGTAGAACCACTTTTCTCCGCAATTACAGATGCAAGTCTTTTTGGGGATGTCTCTACCAGTTTTGCACATCTACAGAGTAAAATTTTTGCCCATTCTTTGCAAAATAGCTCAAGCTCTGTCAGATTGGATGGAGAGCATCTGTGAATAGCAATTTTCAAGTCTTGCCACAGATTGTCAATTGGATTTAGGTCTAGACTTTAACTGGGCCATTCTAACACATGAATATGCTTTGCTCTAAGCCATTCCATTGTAGCTCTGGCCGTATGTTTAGGGTCGTTGTCCTGCTAAAAGGTGAACCTCCACCCCAGTTTTAAGTATTTTGCAGACTTTAACAGGTTTTCTTCCAAGATTTCCCTGTATTTGGCTCCATCCATCTTCCCATCAACTCTGACCAGCTTCCCTGTCCCTGCTGAATAAAAGCATCCCTACAACATGATGTTGCCACCACAATGTTTAATGGTGCGTTCAGGATGATGTGCAGTGTTAGTTTTCCACCACACATAGCGTTTTGCTTTTAGGCCCAAAAAAATAATTTTGGTCTCATCTGACCAGAGCACCTTCCTCCACATGTTTGCTGTGTCCCCCACATGGGTTCTCGTAAACAGCAAATCGGACTTCTTATGGTTTTCTTTCAACAATGGTTTTCTTTTTGCCACTCTTTCATAAAGGCCAGATTTGTGGAGTGCACAACCAATAGTTGTCCTGTGGACAGATTCTCCCACCTGAGCTGTGGATCTCTGCAGCTCCTCCAGAGTTACAATGGGCCTCTTAGTTGCTTCTCTGATTAATGGTCTCCTTTCCCGGCTTGTCAGTTTAGGTGGACTGCCATGTCTTGGTAGGTTTGCAGTTGTGCCATTTTCTCAATTTTCGGATGATGGATTGAACAGTGCTCCGGGAGATGTTCCAAGCTTGGGATATGTTTTTTATAACCTAACCCTGCTTTAAACTTCTCCACAACTTTATCCCTGACCTGTCTGGTGTGTTCCTTGGCCTTAATGATGCTTGTTCACTAAGTTTCTCTAACAAACATCTGAGAGCTTCACAGAACAGCTGCATTTATACTGAAATTAAATTACACACAGCTGGACCCTATTTACTAATTAGGTGACTTCTGAAGGCAATTGGTTCTACTAGATTTTAGTCAGGGGTATCAGAGTAAAGGGGGGCTGAACACAACCACACACTTGTTAGATATTTATTTGTAAAAAAAAAAAATTGAACCTAAAACCTTTTATCATTTTCTTCTCCTTCACAATTATGTGTCACTTTGTGTTGGTCTCAGGGGCGGACTGACCATTCAGCCACTTGGGCACTGCCCGAGGGCCCCGGGCCACTAGGGGGCCCCATCAGGGTTGCCAGCCTCAGTAAAACTAGGGACAGTATATAAAAATCTGTGTTTTTTTTTATATCTGCCTCTGAAATGTCCCTTACCGACATCCTTTTGGTCTAAAAATCCTGAGATTATAGCTGCCCTACCTCTCCAGTACCTTCTCAGCCAATAGAAACATAGCTGTGTATACTGTGTGTACATGTAGGTGTAACCTGTGTGATTGTATACTGTGTGTGTGTTTGTGTATACTGTGTGGCCCCATAATCTCTGATTGCCTGGGGGCCCCATAATCTCCTATTGCCCGGGGGCCCCATGAGTTGTCAGTCCGCCCCATGGTTGGTCTATCACATAAAATCTCAATAAAATACTTTTAAGTTTTTGGTTGTAACATGACAAAATGTGGAAAATTTCAAGGGGTGTGAATACTTTTTCAAGGCACTGTATAAAGCAGGAATCTCTCAAGTCTGTCTCCATCTTGTAAATTGAATGTATTGTGTATTGTAACGCTGATATCACTGGGTCTCATGTTTAGTTCCCTGGGTTGACTCTCCTAGCCAGTAACTGTATAACAGAGTGCTGTCAGTACAGCGTGTTCAGTATGTGCACTGATACAGCCAGATACAGCGCACGGTCTAATGTGCTCAGTGGGTAATGTTCCGTCTTGGGAGTCCGTGGCCGGGTCTGTGAATTATTTACGACATCTGGCAGCTGTGCCGCTAAAATCTGTGCTTGCAGTGAATACACCTTGTAAACAAGACCACAAAGATGATATGATAAGGACACCGCTGACTTAAAAGGCACCACTTTACTTTAGACATCGTCCCGGATTACATGAATCAGTATCATCGCTGTGTGGCTGAACATTATGAGAATTTAGTTCAATAATGAAATACAGCCATTAAAGAGATGACGAGTTGTAGTTTAAAGATAGGCTTCAAATCAACTTAACTCTCCTATCGGCGGCAGGGAAATGATTAAACGCTTAAAGTGGAACAACGCCGTTTCAGGCGAAGGTGATCTTTTAAAGCAGGGCAGTGAAATAAAAGTAAAGTCTTATACTGCTACAGACATTTGAAATGTCCGTCTTTCCAATAAAAATGTTCCTTTTTTTTTACCTGTTTAACTCCTTCAGATCCACTTTAGTCGAATGACAACTACAGCGCGGTTCTGCTATGCCGGGAGTACATATATTGACGTCCTCCCCTTTTCAGGCTTGCCACACCCCCCTGAAGGGGGGGCGCACAGCGTGCGCTGTGATCATCCGGGTCAATGAGACTCAGGTGATTACAGATCCGAGTAAGGGGCCGATTCTGATCCCTTACCATGTGATCAGCTGTCAGCCAATGAGCCCATTGAAAGAAAGAAGAAAGAAGTTTTGACTCAAAATTGTCCGCCGGACTCGGCAGTCCGGTGGACAATCCACCTGTCTGTGTGCTAATCCGCCGGACTTTTGAACTGAACGGACTTGCCCACATACAGAGAAAAGTCTGTTCATTTTGAATGCGGCTCCAGGTAGCCGGGACTAGCAAAGGAGGTCAATGTTGCCGCCTGCATCAGCGAGATTGACACCCTACAAGCCCTACACCGAAAAAACGGCGTGGGGGGTCCCCCCAAGGTCCATATCAGACCCTTATCCAAGCACGCAGTCCAGTCGATCAGGAAAGGGGGTGGGGACGAGCGAGCGACCCCCCTCCTGGGCTGTACCAGGCTGTGTGCCCTCAACATGGGGGGTGCTTTGGGGAAGGGGGGGCACTGCGGCTCCCCCACCCCAAAGCACCTTGTCCCCATGTTGATGATGACAAGGGCCTCTTCCCGACAACCCTGGCCGTTGGTTGTCGGGATCTGCGGGTGGGGGGCTGGTATCTGGGGGTCCCCTTATTAAAGGGGACTCCCAGATTCCGATAAGCCCCCCGGTCGCATCCCCCTTTAATAAGGGGGCCCCCAGATACTGGCCCCCACCCTATGTGAATGAGTATTGGGGTACCATGTATCCCTACCCATTCAGCCGGTGAAAAAAAGTGTAAAGAAAAAAAACAACATGTTTTTAAAATAATTTATTGCACAGCTCCGGTGGTTTTCCGTCTTGGGGGGTCTTCTCGCCGGACTCCTCCGCTATCTTCTGCTAGCTCTTTTACTAGTGGAGGAGCTTGGCTTTCTTCTTTGTCGCCACTGCAGTCCGGGGGTCTTCTTCCGACTTCGGGGGTCTTGTCCCCCTCTTCGGTGGTCTTGTCCCCCTCTTCGGTTCTTCTTACCGAGCCTCCGCTTTCTTCTTCCAGCTCTTTTGCTAGCGGTGGCCCGGTCTTCTGTCGCCGCTGCCGCCTTCTCTTCTTCTCTTCTTCCTTGAGATGTTGACTTGACGCTCTCTCTGGCCGCAATGACAGGGATGCATTGTGCGGCGACTTATATAGGGACAAGGGCGGGGTCACTGGGTGATGTCACATGCTCGCTCGTCCCCACCCCCTTTGCTGACTGGCCAGGCTACGTGCTCACATAAGGGTCTGATATGGACTTTGGGGGGACCCCCATGCCGTTTTTTGGGCGTAGGGCTTTCCCTTTAAGTCCATACCAGGTGACGGGACCAGCGAGGTGTCAATCTCACCGATGAAGGCGGCGACATTGACTTCCTTCGCTAGTCCCGGCTACCTGGAGTCACGTTCAAAATGAACGGACTTTGGGCAAGTCCGTTCATTTCAAAAGTCCGACTCCCGCCATTGTCCAGTGGATTGTCCGTCAGACCTAGTCTGATGGAAAAGTCCGGTCGTGTGTGGGCAGGTCCACTCGTTCGCAAAGTCCAGCGGACCTCCGCTACAAAGTCCGGTGGATTGTCTGCTGGACTAAGTCCGCCGGATAGTCTGATCGTGTGTACGATCTGAATTGGGACCTGAAACGGACTAAAAAGGGCACACGTTTTTCCTGCAAAATGCACCGGACCTGCTGTGGAGATATGTGAACTGGTTCCAAAGAGAGCCAGTCACATTCTCCTGCTATGCGAATTGGATGCGGGGAAACCCGCATACAATTTGCATAGGTGTAAACCCTGCCTAAAGGGTTTGATCAACTTTGGGTCTGATCGTGTGTATGCAGCATAAGGGATCTTGTAAGCGCCATACTGTAAGATAGTATTTTTTATTTTAGTTCAACTTTAAGTTTGGGAATACGGTTATTCCTCATGGTGAAGGTATGAATGGGTTTCCTGGATCAAGACCTGTTGAAAGCCTAGTGGGTCTTTATCCAATATACTTTTAGTTTGAATAAAGTGGAGGAGGATTACAAATTGTCATAAGCGTTTAACATTATCTACTGTATGTTCCCATTAGAAAGATTCTTTCTTGTTTCATAGAAAGTTGATAAAACCCTTTAGGCAGGGTTTACACCTATGCAAATTGTATGCCGTTTTCCCCGCATCCAATTCGCATAGCAGGAGAATGTGACTGGCTCTCTTTGGAACCAGTTCACATATCTCCACAGCAGGTCCGGTGCGTTTTGCAGGAAAAACGTGTGCCCTTTTTGGTCCGTTTCAGGTCCAAATTCAGCCCAAAGTTCGGGCTGAAATCGGACCTGAAATGGTGAACCAGGGCGCATCGGACCCCTGCCTATGGATCCCTCTTAGGTGTGAACCCAGCCTTAAGGTTTTTAAAGAGTTGAGAAGAGAACTCGTTAAGGTCTTTACCTGTAATGTACAAATTGTGGCCTTGTCAGGGTTATTAAAAAAAAAAAAAAAAATACTAAAATTAACCCTCTGCACTCTACTATGCACCCTTACATAGTTCTAGAATAATTTTGCATTAAAAAAGGGATGTTTGGTTTACATGTATTGCAGTACATATATAAGCTGGCCAACTGCATCAAAGTGATCCCTCTCTGGCCATTCCCTACTCCACTGCGAAAAATGCCAAATACTTACTTAAATATAGCATACCTTGAAGAGGATCTCCAGGCGCCTGCCAGAAAAAAACAAAAAAACAACAAATACTGTACCTGCTGACTTTTAATATTAGGGCACTCACCTGTCCAGGCATCCAGCGGTGTCCTCATCCGAGACTATTTTTTAATCAGCTATCTGGTGCTGGCAATCTTGACTAAGTGAGAACTACAGTGAAGCCTTGCGGCTTACAACCGATTTCCTACTGGGCATGTGCAAAGCACACTGCACTTTGTGAATGGGTCGCAGCCTTCTGGGACCTCTGAAGTGTCCCATAAGGCTGGTGGGTAGGAAGGGGGGCCCAAACTGAGCCAGAATCCACTATGGTCTTGTGACAGTGTCACTGGTTTCCTTGTGGATTCTCCAAAGGGTAATATTAAGAGATGGGAAAAGGAAAATTCAGTTCACAGTTATGGCTTGAGTGTCACCCAACATGGACACTGACAGCAGCAAAAACACAAACAGGATCTACCCAACTCAACTCTTTCAAAGCCTTAAGTAAAACGTTTCAGATGGATTTGAGGAGAACCATTTCTGTTTTTTATTCTTTCACAAGAACCATAATGAGTGTAACCATGGATCTTTTCTGCCTCATCCTGACTGTATACATCCTTCTTCTCCAGTCATATTTATATTCCCATTTCTCTCTCTTGTACACTATATTCTCCCTCCATATATCTGATTCCAGTGCAGCTGGCTCTGTATTCTCCAAGAGGGATGCTCTGTTTATTATCTTCTAATATATAAACTGAGGTTCCAGCGGCAGGTGGTAATTTTCGATCTCTTGGCCCCTCCGGTGCCTCCCTGGCACGAAACCAGATAGTTTACAAATGCCGCACATCTGCTCTGCTCTGTAACCCCTTCTCTGCTACTTGGTGAGAAGCAAGATTTGCACTCTTGGCACTGTTCACAGTTATTATGTGAAGGCAACAGACCAAAGCTTTTCTCAAGGGATGCAGGAAGGAGTTATAGTATTATGGTGAGGTGTAAATGCTATATTTGAAGGACTAGAAAAGATGCTGCTGTGTTGAAATTTAGCATGCAATGATTGTGCAAAGAATCAATAAATTGTATTATTTTAAACTTAAAATGGCTCTAAAGTGAAGTCTAGCTGGGGAATATCCAATCACATTCTTGGTTTTATTTTCTTACACACACTACAAATATGGCAACTTGGATCAGACTGGTTGTTAGGAGCAATGCCGGCACTTTCTCATAGTTTAAATATTTCAGACACCATTGAACAACGATATTGACTTACATACTGTGCATGTAGTCATCTTAATGTCCAAAAGTAAACTGGAATTCTAACATAATTTTTTCCAAATAAGAAAGTCTCCTTACTTGCATTGTATATGACTGATATTATGTTTAGATTGATCTCGGCAAAGCAGGACTGGGTTTGCACTTGCCATCAAGGTACACATAAATTGATGTTGACACTGCCCTTGTATACATGCCACATGTGCTTTGATCATATCCTTCTGACACATGTAAGCAGAGGAGAATACAAATCTAATAAAAGCCTCCAATTATGCAGTGATTAGAGCAAGATTACATTTCACTTATACAAAGGAGAATTCTTAGCATTTGAAAAAAACAGTGATCTTTATTCATAAGTCACTTCCCCTTCTGATCATGGCCGGCATTGGCCGCTATGGTTGTTTTGACAATGCAAGTGTAGCTAGAGCTTAATTTATACTTCTGGCCTCCATGGGCCAACTGTTTGTGCTGCCCTTCTCCGCTTTTGCTCCAGTTGACTGCCTAGCCCTATTATTTCATTATCTCTGCAAATGGTACACCGAGGCCAGGGGTAGAGAAACAGAGAGCCACAGTGTGTCCTCCCTGCTTCAGTACACCTAAAGTCTACAAGTCAAAGCCCCTGTACACACGGTCGGAGATTTCCACAACCAAATCCGTCGGATTTTGCCCGTCGGATCTTGTCTGAAACTGTTGCATACACACGGTCGGACAAAGTTGGCGAAAAATCCGATCTTTCAGAACGTGAAGACGTAATTTCGTTATGATGGGACTACATTCAGGCTAGTAGCCAATAGCTTTGATGTAGGAATTTGATCTGAGCATGCGTGGCACTTGGTCCGATCAAAATTCTCTACACATGATCAGAGTATGTCCGATCGGCCCAGTTGGTCGGGAAATATTTCCAACATGTTGGAAAATTGGGTCCGACGGATATTCGGACGGAATCAGTCCGATGCATACCACACACAGTCGGATTATCCGACGACACGGTCCGATAGGACACATTCCGATGAATTCTCCGTCCGTGTGTACAAGGGCAAAGAGTAGGCAAAAGGTGTAGTCCCCCAGTCAGTAGAATGTCTGAGTGGGCCTGAAATCTGGTTCTGTAACTTTTTGTTTAAAAATATAAATCAGTATTTTTTGCTAGAAATTGACTTAGAGCCCCCCCCAACAATATATATATATATATATATATATATATATATATATATATATATATATATATATATATATATATATATATATATATAATGTTTTGGGCAGTGAAAGGCCAAAATAGGCACCACATCCCAAATAGTTACAAACTTGGGGACTTTAAAGGTGCCAAAGAAGAGCTAACAACTTTATCACAAATAGATGAAACTTAAATTTTTATTTTAGAACAGTTTAAAATAGTAAAAACTTGTCACCATCCACATGCGATTCATACAACAATCCAACCACTTCTGCTCTACATGTTTTGCCCAGAAGAGCTTCCTCAGAAGTGCTGCATGAAGTTGATGCTATAGATCAGCGGTCATCAACCCTGTCCTCAGGGCCCACTAACAGGCCAGGTTTTATGTATTACCTTGGGGAGATGCAGCCCAGAATACTGCAATCACTAAGCAGCAAATTATATCACCTGTGATGTATTTCAGTTATTTTGCAAACCTGGCCTGTTAGTTGGCCCTGAGGACAGGGTTGATGACCAATGCTATAGATGAAAAGACAAACATTTATAGACATTTACAAATATCAAATTATACAAATATTTCTCATTAAAAAGATCTTTTTATCATTATACAAATTATTTTCTTTCATGAATATTGAATCAAAGAAGATGGTCCTACCGGATGCTTCGAAATCAGAACTTGAATCAAATGAGTACGTCAATTCCAATAGATGATAAACACACTGAATAAATTCCGTGACTAAACAGCGCTTGCTAATTTTGAATGCAATCCTATTATACCGTGATATTTTGATAAACCATAATATTAAAAATGTGGCAATTTGTGAAATGAAATAAGAAAATAAATAAATGTAATATATATAATCCCGTGACTAACAAAAAGAATACAACAAGAAGTGTTCTAGTCCATATATCAAACAAACTCTGTGTTTTGTAACCAAATCCTCTTTGATCAGAACAGCAACAAAAATGACTTGCAGTCTTCCCTCTAATGTCTGCAAATTCCACTTTAATGGTTTCAGATCTGGTTGCTCTATTTTGAACACTTGAGAGGATTTGGTCCGACAGGTTGGCTACATCTGAGGACTGCTTCTCTGTGATATCTTTTGACCAATTGGACCATCTTCCATCCTGAACTGGAGCCTGGATGTTGAGGTCTTGTGTATTGGTGTTTACACCACATGCCTTGACTCATTAAGCAGATGCCCATTTGAGTCTCCTTATTCCGGTAAGCCTCCTCACTAACCGTGGTGGTTTTATTGTCTGTCTCTTCACTCCAGCATGTGGAATCCTCTTTTTGGCTATATAGTCTCTTATCCGTGGACTGTTGTAGTCATGGTTTAACCGCTTCCCGAGTTATACTACAGCAGGTTGGCTCCCCTGTGCGAGGCGTCGTAGCTGTATGTTGGATCACGGGGTCGGGATAGCAGGCACGCAGGGGTGCCAATGCTTGTGGCCGACGGTCACGATGACCGCCGGCCACGAGCGATCGTGAGTAGGACACACAGAACAGGGACAAGTGTGTGTAAAAACACACTTCCCTGTTCTGAGAGGAGTGACAGATCGTGTGTTCCTATTAGCTAGGAACCACGATCCGTCACTTCCTCCAGTCGAACCCCTCCCCCTTCAGTTAGAATCACCTCCCAGGGAACACAGTTAACCCCTTCACCGGCCCCTAGCGTTAACCCCTTCACTGCCAGTGACATTTTTATAGTAATGAATGCATATTTATAGCATTGATTGCTGTATTAATGCCAACGGTCCCAAAAATGTATCAAAATGGTCCAATGTGTCCACTATAATGTTGCAGTCATGATAAAAATCGCAGATCGCCGCCATTGCTAGTAAAAAAAAAAAATTATAAAAAGACTATAAATCTATACCCTATTTTATAGACTCTATAACTTTTGTACAAACCAGTCTATATAAGCTTATTGCGATTTTTTTAACCAAAAATATGTAGAAGAATACATATCAGCTTAAACTGAGGAACAAAATAAAAAAAGGGGGGGGGGATATTTATTATAGCAAAAAGTACAAAATATTGTATTTTTTTCAAAATTGCCGCTTTTTTTTTTGTTTATAGCGCAAAAAATACCACCAAATCTTTATTTGTAGGGAAAAAAGGACATCAATTTTGCTTAGGTGCAATGTCGCACGACTGCGCAATTGTCAGTTAAATTGACGCAGTGCCAAATCGCAAAAAGTGCTCTGGTCAGGAAGGGGGTAAATTCTTCCGAGGTTGAAGTGGTTAAAAACCTCTATATGATGGAACAGAGACTTTAGTTTGAGTGTGAATTTCACATCACTTTTCACTGTTTTCATTTAACCTTGTGGTCAATTCACATTATTTATTAGGTTGTACTTATGAATTTGTAAAATGTTTGAGCACTGCACACATTTTTTATTTTTCACATATTTCTTGGTATACACTTGTCTTCGTGTTCTGCTGGCTGCTATTAGACATACGTTTATATGTCAGCGTGATATACACCAATTTTTCAAACAGTGGAGAATGCCCCCTGTTACTGGGTTACGGTGGCCAAGACCATACAGCGGCTCAACGGGACAGGTTTTACTCAGAACAGGCCTCACCAAAGACGTTGAGTGCACATGCTCAGCGTCATTTCCAGAGGTTGTCTTTGGGAAATAGACGTATGAGTGCTGCCAGCATTGCTGCAGAGGTTGAATGGGTGGGAGGTCAGCCTGTCAGTGCTCAGACCATACGCCGCACGCTGCATCAAATTGGTCCCAGAAGGAAGCCTCTTCTAAAGATGATACACGAGAAAGCCTGCAAACAGTTTGCTGAAGACAAGCAAACTAAGGACATGTATTACTGGAACGATCTGATGAGACCAAGATAAACTTATTTGGTTCAGATAGTGTCAAGTGTGTGTGGCGGCAACAAGGTGAGAAGTACAAAGACAAATGTGTCTTGCCTTGTCAAGCATGGTGGTGGGAGTGTCTTGGCACTGGGGAGCTACAGTGCCATGGGTTTCCATCCATCATGGCGGATCGGATGAAAACGGACAGGCGGTCCATAATCATCCAATCCCCCCATAGAGGAGAGCAGAGATCTGACAGGTCCGTCCCTGCACAGTGTGCAGAGACAGACTTCTCATCTGTCGGCGCAGCAGGGATCAACTGATCGATCCCTGCTGAGCAAGCGGGTGGCTGGATATGGATCCACATGTCTGAAAGGGCCCTTATATAAGCTGTACACTCACTACTTTACATTGTAGCAAAGTGTCATTTCTTCAGTGTTGTCACATGAAAAGATAGAATAAAATATTTACAAAAATGTGAGGGGTGTACTCCTCACTTTTGGGAGACTCTCTCTATAGATAGATAGATAGATAGATAGATAGATAGATAGATAGATAGATAGATAGATGGATAGATGGATAGATGGATAGATAGATAGATAACAATAATCAGTAAAGGCTATACAATGTGGTTGAGGGACTAACACACCCCAAAATGTTTGGAATGCATAGGACTCAAGGGAATTGAACATCCAATGGAGGTATAGAGATCCAGATTCCAGGCATATAAATCAAAGGACGGCCAAAAACAAGTAAACACAAGGTCACTCATAATTAGGGATGAGCCAAACACCCCCCAGTTCGGTTCAGAACATCAGAATATGCTAAATATTTAAAGTGCTAATTTTAAAGGTTCATATGCAAGTTATTGTCATAAAAAGTGTTTGGGGACCTGGGTCCTGCCCCAGAGGACATGTATCAATGCAAAAAGGAGCTTTAAAAAGGCAGTTTTTTCAGGAGCAGTGATTTTAATTATGCTTAAAGTGAAACAATAAAAGTGAAATATTCCTTTAAATTACCTAGGGGGTGTGTATAGTATGTCTGTAAAGTAGCGCATTTTTCCCATGCTTAGAACTGTCCCTGCACAAAGTGTCATTTCTGAAGGAAAAAAAGTCATTTAAAAGCACTCGTGGCTATAATGAATTGTCGGCTCCCGGTAATACAGAGAAAAGTTATTGAAAGGCATTGATAAAAAAAAAAAAAAAATGCGTGGGGGTCCCCCCAAATTCAATTACCAGGCCTGGTCTGGATATTAAGGGGAACCCTGCCTCCATTTTTTTTTTAAAATGACGTGGGGTCTCCAGAAATTCACTGACACACAGATTCCGCTGGAATCTTTTTTTTTTTTTTTTTTTAATAGATTCCAGCGGTGGTAATCCACTCTCGGTATCCTGCGATGGGTGATCTCCTCTCCGGGGACTAGTGATGGATGATCTCTCCAGGTCCAGGGTCCAACGATGATGTCCAGCGCAGTGCATCCTGTCTCCACTGGGTGACCCCGTCCCCTCTGATGTAACTGAAATGGGGGAGGGGTCACCCGCACATCACTGGGGAAGTCCAGGTTTCCCCTTGCGTCAGAGGGGGGCGGGGTCACGTGACGGGTGGCACCGTCCTCAGCTAAGAGACCTGTCAGGCTGCCGGGATTCCCACGGCGTCTCCGGTGGAGACAGGATGCGCTGGGCTGGACATCATCGTTGGACCCTGGACCTGGAGAGGAGAGATCATCCATCGCTGGACCTCAGAGAAAAGATCACCCATCGCAGGATACCGAGAGTATATTACCACCGCTGCAATCTTTTTTTTAGTTTTAATAAAGGACTTATCCCAATGGTGTGTGTGTGTTTTTTTACATTTTTTACACTTTCTTTGTGAAATGGTAGGGGTACAATGTACCCGTTACCATTTCAAATGGGGAGGGCCAGGATCTGGGGGTTCCCTTGTTAAAGTGGGCTTCCAGATTCCGATAAGCCCCCCGCCCGCAGACCCCCACAACCACCGGGCAAGGGTTGTGGGGCGGAGGCCCTTGTCCCCATCAACATGGTGCTTTGAGGTGTCACAGACCCCCAAAGCATCCTTCCCATGTTGAGTCCATGCGACCTGGTACGGTTCATTATAGCCGCGAGTGCTTTTAAATTACTTTTTTCCTTCAGAAATGACACTTCGTGCAGGGACAGTTCTAAGCATGGGAAACATGCGCTACTTTACAAGCATACTATACACACCCCCAGGTATGAAATTTAAAGGAATATTTCACTTTTATTGTTTCACTTTAAGCATTATTAAAATCACTGCTCCCGAAAAAACATCAGTTTTAAAAAAAAAATTGCATTGATACATGTCCCCTGGGGCAGGACCCAGGTCCCCAAACACTTTTTATGACAATAACTTGCATATAAGCCTTTAAAATGAGCACTTTAGATTTTTCCCATAGACTTTTACAGGGTGTTACGTGGCTTTTCGAATTTGCCGTGAACAGCCCAAATAGTTTGCTGTCCGGCGAACAGGCAATGTTCGAGTCGAACATGAGTTCTACTTGAACTCGAAGCTCATCCCTACTCATAATAATGAGTAACATCACATTCATAATTTTAGACGCCTGGAATCCTAGTACGAAGTTTGACTATCCAGAACACTTCTCTCTTATAGAGGAGGTGAAAAACATCTCCTCTCAAAGTGTCCTGACTTTCTCTATAATCTGAACTTGTATTAATGATAAATCACCTCCATGCGATGAATTAAAGTGCTGGGTTACATTAGTGGACTTACAGGTCCTGACATGTCCTTAGATTGCAGCACCACCGAGCTTGCTCATTCTTCCAGATGTGGGCAGGGTCATCTGAAACTGGCTCAAAGATCAGTCTGGGTTTCGTTTTATGTTTTTATTGGGGAACAATGAACTTGGATAGGAACAGGGAGCATGGGATACCTGGAACTACACAGCTCCTGTCGGTTTTCTACAACATTTGGCTCAACTCCCGGCAATACTGCACAACTGTTGGCTGTACTGCACAACTTCTGGCTGCACTTTCACAAAGTAAAGTCCTATAGGATCTCTAAGCTGTCTGTGACCTGTATTCTTCTCAGAGTTTCAAAACTCCACACTGTCACACTGGGATATTGTACTCACGTAGCCACCATCATTGGTTGCCTCCTGCCGATATCCACCAGACTCTACTAGTGAGGGAGTTGTAGACTCACACCACTTTTGGACAATGTGTTCTCTTTCCCACACCTAGATTCCGGCTCTCACCCATGAGCCTTCTCTTGACCCAACAAGATCTTTATGTATGCGCGAATGCCAGATCTTGGTGCCAAAGGGGCTATTTAAAGGAACCTGTCACCTTGTCTCCCTGCTGTTTGGTCTACAGCGTTCCTGAGAGACCTCCTGCTATTACCTTGTCATTTACCTGATACCTGTTAACCGGTTTGCCTCTGACTACTCTCTGTTTGCTGCCTGCCACCGACCCCGGGTTGTCTTGACTATTCTTCTGCCTGCTGCTTTGGTACCGATCCTGCCCGCCTGTGTATGACCCGGCTTGACGACGACGACTACGCCTTGCTTGCCGCCTTGGTACTGTTCCTGCCCGCCAGTGTCCAACCCGGCCTGCTTGAGATCTGCTGGTGTCCTGATCTACAAGACACCTCCCTCTCTGATCTGGTGTGAGTGTTCCTGCTGCTCCTGCTCACCGCTGGTTCCAGTTCCAGCCCACATCTGGTTCTCCTTCTGCTTCTTGGAGTCCGGACCATCCCTTGCATCTGTGACCTGCCAGGCACGTGTGCCCCTTCTGCGCTCCTGAACCTCTGTCTGCTCTATCAGGAGTTCTTGAGCCAGAGGAATACGAGAAGCCGATCCCTGCATCCGTGGGCTCAACCATCAGGTATGTGACACAGGGGCAGAGTCTCTCACTACCATCTGAGCACACCTCCCCAGGGATTGTCTGAAGCTCCATAATTCAGGCTGGAGATCCTGTCTGTCCTCCCACTATGTTCTAAAAATCTATAGGAGACAGAGGGAAGTAACAGAGCAGCAATCTGTGAAATACTGAGCAGCCCTATGCAATCAACCCCTGCTTCTCTGATTACAATGGAGGACACTTAATTTTCCTAGCAGCCTACTCTAAATAAGGAAGGTGACTAACTAGCAAATACATAAATAATTTTTCTAATGAATAGTACCTTCTTGGCTGTGTTTCAGTTCTTTTTTATTATGATACATGTTTCTATAGTTAGGTATTTTAAAGGAGAACATCACAGTCCTCTGTGCATTTGTTATCCACCTCCCCTCTGGCGCCACCAATATGGCATGTATGCAGATGTGCTAAATTGGTCTGCCTGGCTTTTTGGTCCTGGCAGATTCCCACAGCATACCTGTGCAAGCAAAATATAGACAAAAAAAAGAATAATTACTCCTGCGCTCGTGAGGGCGATAATAGTGTAAAAATGGTAGTACTATTTAAAACGACAAAACTGGAGAAGATGATAATGCATGTCCCGCTGACATGGGGTGCATGGGTACTGACCAGGGGTGGTCTGAAGAAGACTGTGTGATAAAGGTGGATGTAAGGAGCGTGATCAAATGCTTGCATCAAAGCCATACAGTTTATTCATGTACAATAAAATACATACATAAAATATATATACTACATTTCGTAAAGGTTAGGTTAAAAGTTGGACATGCCCATACAAGAACAAATGCTTAAAAATAGGCTGACGTGTTTCGAGGATAACCTTTTCATCAGAGCCTTGAAAACAGGAACAGAGTCTGTACAAACAGGTAGACCAACATCATCAACAAGGAGAGGAATGGCTAGTAGGGCTCTAGACCAGTCCTCATCACAGTGCTCTATGGGGGTCTGGGGTCAGACATACCTGTCTTCAAAGCTTTGTAGGAAAGCTGCAGCCTGCGATCGTCATTGGTGGCCAGGAGGCCGTGGTATCTGTGAGGGTGGGAGATAAACGATGTCTCCCACCAAAGTATTGTCATATACCCAACACGGTTTATGATTGTCTCCATCCACATGCCTCCTGGCCCCTAATGACGATCGCAGGCCGCAGCTGCCTCCTACTAAACAGCTTAGACTTTCTACTTTCCAAAAAGGGGTAATTTGGGGGGTATTTGTCGTGTTGTAGCATTTTAGGGCTTCAAGAAATAAGTACATCAGGATTGATCAATTTTTAAATATATATACCATAGTTTGTTGACACTATAACCTTCACACAGACCAAATAATATACACTAATTGGGGTTATTTTTACTATAGAAATGTGTACTAAACATTTATGAAGAAAGATTATTTATTATAATAAATGTTATAAATGTTAAAGCAGAAACTAAGAATTTTTTTTTTCAAAATTGTTTGTATTTTATTTTTATTTGTTTTCTATATTTTATTTTTATATGTTTATATACAAAAAAAAAACAGTGATAATGACATGGACTTTCACTGTATTGTTCATTTAAGCACAAGAGATTCCATTTTGTTCACGCTGTTGAAATGTGTTTTGTAACCTTCACCTAACACACAGACATAACTTCTGCTAGAAGCTCTCTCTGTCTCTACTCCCCCCTTCCCTCTCAAGGTTTTACTATTCGCTAGATTTTAATAATATATTTCTATTTGTTAGTTTTTAATAACATCTCACACCACCCTTTTTGTATCTGGGTATAAAATCACATGTAATAATAAATTTTGTCATAAATAGACATTTTAACCAGTTCCTGACCGGCACACAACGATGAACGTCGGCAGAATTGCACGGGCAGGAAAACTGGCGTACATGTACGTCCAGGTAAAATTGCCACCCTGCCATCGCGTACGTGCCACCGGCGGCACACACGCGTGCCGGTCGGAACCCCCGTGAGTCTGATCGCAGGTCCCGCGGACTCGATCGTCGTGGGGATACCCGCGATCGTCTCACGGGGAGGCTGAACGGGGAGATGCAGATGTAAACAGCATCTCCCCGTTCTGCCTAGCAACAAGTGACATTGATCTCTGCTCCCTGTGATTAGAGCAGAGATCAGTGTTCACTAACACACAGCCCAGCCCCCCACAGTTAGTAACACGCCCCTAGGACACACTTAACCCCTACACTGCCACCCCCTGGTTAACCCCTTCACTGCCAGTGTCATTTACACAGGAATCAGTGCATTTGTATAGCACTGATTGCTGTATAAATGACAATGGTCCCAAAAATGTCCGATGTGTCCGCCATAATGTCACAGTCACAATAAAAATCGCTGATCGCCGTCATTACTAGTAAAAAAAAAAATTATTAATAAAAATTCCATAAAACTATCCCCTATATTGTAAACGCTATAAATTTTACGCAAACCAATCAATAATCGCTTATTGCGATTTTTTTTTACCAAAAATATGTAGAAGAATACGTATCGGCCTAAACTGAGGAAAAAAAATGTTTTTTTATATATTTTTGAGGGATATTTATTATAGCAAAAAGTAAAAAATAATGAGTTCTTTTCAAAATTGTCGCTCTATTTTTGTTTATAGCGCAAAAAATAAAAACTGCAGGGGTGATCAAATACCACCAAAAGAAAGCTCTATTTGTGGGAAAAAATGGACGTCAATTTTGTTTGGGAGCCACGTCGCATGACCGCGCAATAGTCAGTTAAATCGACGCAGTGCCGAATTGCAAAAAAGTGGTCTGGTCTTAAGTCCAGGGCTTAAGTGGTTAAACACAGTGATTGCGTCCTATGAATCTCTTCCTGCAGTTTCAGTATTAACTTTAATTTAAGAGTCGCAATCAGAAATATTCCCATAACAGATAATTGAATACCACCAAAAAAAAGCTCTATCTGTCCCAAAAAATGCTAAAATGTTGTTTTGGTTTTTAGTTATGTATGTATAGGTTTGAGAGAAATAGTGATTTGTATGCTGTTATGCACATGGCTTTATTGAACAGTTTCAGACCCCTTTCACGCCACCGAGCCTATAGCGTCGGCGGTAAAACGTCACTATTTTTAGCAGTGTTTTTCTGTCGGATTTGCAGAGTATTTCAGCTGCTAGCGGGCCGTTTTTACCCCCCTGCTAGTGGCCGAGAAAGGGTTAAAAACAGCCCGCAATACGAAGGTAATAGTGGCATTTTGCCGGCGGTAATACGGTGCTGCCCCATTGATTTCAATGGGGAGCAGCAGTGGAGGAGCGGTAAACACAACACTCCTTCACCACTCCAAAGAAGCTTCTGGTAGGACTTTTCCCTGACATCCTGCCAGCGCACTGCTCTGGTGTGAAAGTCCTCGCACTGGAGACCAAGGAGCAACAGTTTGAAGGCGGATTGCAGGCGCTATTTCTAACGCTATAACGCCTGCAAAACGCCCTTGGTGTGAAAGGGGCCTAAAAATAATTTTTGAAAAAAATATAAATTTATTTATTTATTTGAGTACAGTGTTGCATCACTGAATAATTAGCATTCAAAGTGTGACAGCGCTGAAATTTGAAAATTGGGCTGGACAAGAAGGGGGTGAAAGTGTCCGTTAATGAAGTGGTAAAAAGTTCTACAATGATATACCACTTGTAGAACCATATCCATTGAAAATGAAAGCCCTGACCTGATTTCTTTTTTCTACCAAAATGGCTTGCTGGACTCACAGCAAAAACAAAAAAAGTGTCCCTGGAAATTTTTTCTAATGCTGGCAACTACTGACAATGGATGTCACTAAAACACAGTAATTACCGTATACATTGCAATAATGCACAGAAGTGTGATTCCACACATAAAGATGGCAATTCACAGAACAATACAATACACAAAATCTTCCAGAGCATTTACCAGCCATTTAATAAAAAAAAGCCATTATAGCCATTTAACAAAAAAAAGAGTTTCTGTTCAGTTTACATTGGATACATTTGCAAATATATGTGAAGCTGCACGGCCCCTCTGTAACGTGGGGTCCCTATCTCTACACTAACGTCATTTATAAATTGTGACATACATAGCAAGAAATACATTAAGAGTCTAAACTAGTTTTAAAAATGTAAAAAAAAAAAATGAAAAAGTACTGGCCTCCAACCTCTTCTCATAGCCATCCCAACACACACCTGAGAAAAAGTACCGGCCTCCAACTTCCCCTCATAGCTGGCCCCATGCACACCTTCAAAAAATATACTGGCCTCCAACCTCCCTTCATAGCCGGTCCAACCCACACCTTTGAAAAAAAGACAAAAGGCTGCTGGTGTAGTGTCACAGTTTGCTGCCTATCACAGGATGGTGCGGAAGTGACGTTGTTGCGTACTGCGCATGCGCGATGCGTTCCAAATGCTCGCGCCGTGCGTTCCAACATAGTTTCGGCAATACAGTTCAGCGAAACCATCACATAATGTTACGGAAGTGATGTTACACACAACACAAACACGGGCCACGTTGTTGCGTACTGCGCATGCGCGATGCGTTCCAAACACTTGCGCCGTGCGTTCCAACATAGTTTCGGCAATACAGTTCAGTGAAACCATCACATAATGTTACGGAAGTGAAGTTACACACAACACAAACACTGGGCCGTTCGTTACAACACTAATACTTCCCTTGTTACCTAGTAGGTTTTGCATTGCTGGGACTTGTAGTGCCTATCCTGAGCTACATGCTTCAATGTTCAGTGTCCTCATCCCTATCCCCATGCTTCAATGTTCAGTGTCCTCATCCCTATCCCCGAGCTTCAATGTTCAGTGTCCTCATCCCTATCCCCGAGCTTCAATGTTCAGTGTCCTCATCCTTATCCCCGAGCTTCAATGTTCAGTGTCCTCATCCCTATCCCCCTGCTTCAATGTTCAGTGTCCTCATCCTTATCCCCGAGCTTCAATGTTCAGTGTCCTCATCCCTATCCCCCTGCTTCAATGTTCAGTGTCCTCATCCCTATCCCCGAGCTTCAATGTTCAGTGTCCATCCTTATCCCTGTGCTTCAATGTTCAGTGTCCTCATCCCTATCCGCAAGCTTCAATGTTCAGTGTCCTCATCCTTATCCCCATGCTTCGATGTTCAGTGTCCTCATCGAAGCAGGGGGATAAGGATGAGGACACTGAACATTGAAGCTCGCGGATAGGGATGAGGACACTGAACATTGAAGCAGGGGGATAGGGATGAGGACACTGAACATTGAAGCTCGGGGATAAGGATGAGGACCCTGAACATTGAAGCAGGGGGATAAGGATGAGGACACTGAACATCAATGTTCAGTGTCCTCATCCCTATCCCCCTGCTTCAATGTTCAGTGTCCTCATCCCTATCCGCGAGCTTCAATGTTCAGTGTCCTCATCCTTATCCCCCTGCTTCAATGTTCAGGGTCCTCATCCTTATCCCCGAGCTTCAATGTTCAGTGTCCTCATCCCTATCCCCCTGCTTCAATGTTCAGTGTCCTCATCCCTATCCGCGAGCTTCAATGTTCAGTGTCCTCATCCTTATCCCCCTGCTTCAATGTTCAGGGTCCTCATCCTTATCCCCGAGCTTCAATGTTCAGTGTCCTCATCCCTATCCCCCTGCTTCAATGTTCAGTGTCCTCATCCCTATCCGCGAGCTTCAATGTTCAGTGTCCTCATCCTTATCCCCCTGCTTCGATGAGGACACTGAACATCGAAGCATGGGGATAAGGATGAGGACACTGAACATTGAAGCTTGCGGATAGGGATGAGGACACTGAACATTGAAGCACAGGGATAAGGATGGACACTGAACATTGAAGCTCGGGGATAGGGATGAGGACACTGAACATTGAAGCAGGGGGATAGGGATGAGGACACTGAACATTGAAGCTCGGGGATAAGGATGAGGACACTGAACATTGAAGCTCGGGGATAGGGATGAGGACACTGAACATTGAAGCTCGGGGATAGGGATGAGGACACTGAACATTGAAGCATGGGGATAGGGATGAGGACACTGAACATTGAAGCATGTAGCTCAGGATAGGCACTACAAGTCCCAGCAATGCAAAACCTACTAGGTAACAAGGGAAGTATTAGTGTTGTAACGAACGGCCCAGTGTTTGTGTTGTGTGTAACTTCACTTCCGTAACATTATGTGATGGTTTCGCTGAACTGTATTGCCGAAACTATGTTGGAACGCACGGCGCAAGTGTTTGGAACGCATCGCGCATGCGCAGTACGCAACAACGTGGCCCGTGTTTGTGTTGCGTGTAACATCACTTCCGTAACATTATGTGATGGTTTCGCTGAACTGTATTGCCGAAACTATGTTGGAACGCACGGCGCGAGCGTTTGGAACGCATCGCGCATGCGCAGTACGCAACAACGTCACTTCCGCACCATCCTGTGATAGGCAGCAAACTGTGACACTACACTGGCCTCCAACCTCCCCTCACAGCCAATCCAACCCACACCAAAAAAGACTACTGGCCTCCAACTTCCCCTCATAGCCCAACGCATGCCTGTGAAAAAAGGCCATCAGCCTCTAACCTCCTGTAGTGCTGGCCCTGACCTCCAAAAGGCCTAATGGTGACCTCCAGAATCATGGATGCGGACAGAAGACATTTATTGTCTCTTAACAAGAACTGGGGGAGATGGGGTTAATTTCAGGAGACCCTTAGGCAGATGCAATGGTATTTGGCAGACTCCGAGACAAATTAATAGGCACACAGCTATAACAGTTGAGGGGCTTCCAGCCGGATACAACCACTGTATTTGTAGAACTGCTGTCTCCTATGGCAACTGAACTTGTAACAGCCAATATATATACTTACATGTAACTCACAGTAACTTGGTATAAATCTTCTCCTACATCTCACAGTGTCCTACTGTAGATATTCACTCACTGAGCTCCCAGTCTCTCACTAGACTTCAGGATCCCAGTTGTCATTGGTGCCTCTAAGCCTCTAAGATCTGCCACAGCTAACCCGCTGTATACTCCTCAAGTGTCACCCCCGCTAGTCCCTGGCTAGTGAAAAAGGCTACTTTTTTCAGGCTTCAATAAACTTGCCTCTGATAACAGGAGGGATGGTCCGTTACTGGCGACTGCTTCCCTTTTACCTCTGGCCTTAATCCTTGATTGCCGCTGGCAACTGAAATGATCGTTCCCGATAGCAACAACTTGGTTCTACGTCTGGCAGAACCTTTGCAACTTGGTTGGACTCAAGGCCTGAAGTCCCAACCCTGCACTGCTTCACCTACACCTGGATAGGCCTCAATCAGCCTAGCAGCCAGGTACTCCTGGGATAGGCCTCAGGCTTTTGGCCAAGCAACCTGGAGCATTTTAACACACACAGCCTGGCTTTGCTATGGCTTCAGGGCTGTGGTATGTATAGAGTGCAGAGTTCAGGGCTGTGCTATGTATAGAGTGCAGGGTTCAGGGCTGTGCTATGTATGGAGTGCAGGGTTCAGGGCTGTGCTATGTATGGAGTGCAGGGTTCAGGGCTGTGCTATGTATGGAGTGCAGGGTTCAGGGCTGTGCTATGTATGGAGTGCAGGGTTCAGGGCTGTGCTATGTATGGAGTGCAGGGTTCAGGGCTGTGCTATGTATGGAGTGCAGAGTTCAGGGCTGTGCTATGTATGGAGTGCAGAGTTCAGGGCGAAGCTATGTATAGAGTGCAGGGTTCAGGCCTGTGGTATGTATAGAGTGCAGAGTTCAGGGTTACGCTATGTATAGAGTGCAGGGTTCAGGGCTATGCTATGTATAGAGTGCAGGGTTCAGGGCTGTGCTGTGTATGGAGTTCAGGACATGTCAAATCGCATGCCAAACTGGTGGCTATTGCTGGCAATGGCATAGTCCGAATCGAAGCAGCGCTGCACCAATTCCCACAAGTTCCTGTATTACTTTTGGCGACTTTGGCGGGCGATTTGAATAGACATCTGTGCAGGAACCCACACAGATGTCCAGGGGTCAAGTCCTGGGGAAAACAGAGATCCACTCCCCCACCAAAAAAAACCAGATACGCTCATATGCATATTTTACAGAAAATACAGAAAAACAGAAAACACCCATGCACAGTGCCCATCAGTGCAGCCTCACCAGTGCAGACAGTGCCCATCAGTGCAGCCTGATCAGTGCCACCTCACCCATGCAGACAGTGCCCATCAGTGCAGCCTGATCAGTGCCGCCTCACCCATGCAGACAGTGCCCATCAGTGCAGCCTGATCAGTGCCCCCTCCCCAGTGCAGACAGTGTCCATCAGTCCAGCCTGATCAGTGTCACCTCACCAATGCTCATCTGTGCCATCTGATCAGTGCCGCCTCACCAGTGCAGACAGTGCCCATCAGTGCAGCCTGATCAGTGCCACCTCACCAGTGCCCATCAGTGCTACCTCACCAGTGCCCATCATCAGTGCAGCCTGATCAGTGCTGCCTCACCCATGCAGAGAGTGCCCGTCAGTGCAGCCTGATCAGTACCCCCTCCCCAGTGCAGACAGTGTCCATCAGTGCAGCCTGATCAGTTTCACCTCACCAGTGCTCATCTGTGCCATATGATCAGTGCCGCCTCACCAGTGCAGACAGTGCCCATCAGTGCAGCCTGATCAGTGCCCCCTCCCCAGTGCAGACAGTGTCCATCGGTGCAGCCTGATCAGTGCCCCCCCTCCCCAGTGCAGACAGTGCCCATCGGTGCAGCCTGATCAGTGCTGCCTCACCCATACAGACAGTGCCCATCAGTGCAGTCTGATCAGTGCCCCCTCCCCAGTGCAGAAAGGGTCCGTCAGTGCAGCCTGATCAGTGCCACCTCACCAGTGCAGACAGTGCCCATCAGTGCAGCCTGATCAGTGCCGCCTCACCCATGCAGACAGTGCCCATCAGTGCAGCCTGATCAGTGCCCCCTACCCAGTGCAGACAGTGTCCATCGGTGCAGCCTGATCAGTGCCCCCCTCCCCAGTGCAGACAGTGTCCATCGGTGCAGCCTGATCAGTGCTGTCTCACCCATACAGACAGTGCCCATCAGTGCAGTCTGATCAGTGCCCCCTCCCCAGTGCAGACAGGGTCCGTCAGTGCAGCCTGATCAGTGCCACCTCACCAGTGCAGACAGTGCCCATCAGTGCAGCCTGATCAGTGCCACCTCAACCCATGCAGACAGTGTCCATCAGTGCGGCCAGATCAGTGCCACCTCACCAGTGCAGACAGTGCCCATCAGTGCAGCCTGATCAGTGCCCCCTCCCCAGTGCAGACAGTGTCCATCAGTCCAGCCTGATCAGTGTCACCTGACCAATGCTCATCGTGCCATCTGATCAGTGCCGCCCCACCAGTGCAGACAGTGTCCATCAGTGCAGCCTGATCAGTGCCCCTTCCCCAGTGCAGACAGTGTCCATCAGTGCCACCTCACCAGTGCTCATCTGTGCCATCTGATCAGTGCCTCCTCACCAGTGCTCATCTGTGCCATCTGATCAGTGCCGCCTCACCAGGGCAGACAGTGCCCATCAGTGCCATCTAATCAGTGCCACCTCACCCATGCAGACAGTGCCCATAAGTGTAGCCTAACCAGTGCCCCCTCACCAGTACCCATCTTCAGTGCAGCCTGACCAGTGCTGCCACACCAGTGCCCATCATCAGTGCAGCCTGATCAGTGCCCATGGAATGTGGGGGGTCAGCAGGGGGTGTGTCAGGGTCTGGGTCTGTGTTAAAGCTAAGTACTTACTTTCCTTGCATGGCCTCTTCGGAGGGGGTGATAAATCTCAGTCACTTCTTTTCTTTGCCACTCCTCAAGCTAGTGCCCGGTCACAGCCCATAACTGTTCAGGTCATGTGTGACATGCTGGCTGCCTCTGAGGCTCCTGGGAGGTGAGAGTTGTAGTCTGCTGCACTGCTGAATTCCTCCCACTGCCAGGAACTTCAGTGAGGCCAGACTACAACTCCCAGAGTGCAGCACAGCAGCAGTCAGCCAATCGGTGGCTAGTACTGTATAACACAGTCACACGTCACAGCCTGGGAAAACTAAAGTAACAAACAGCGTCGCGGCCGTATGGTAGGCGGCCTGAAGGGAGAATTCCACCCTACACCCCTGCTCAGCCCGCCCCTGGATGCCATCCTTCACTATGCGGCGATGCTGGGAATCGCCACTTAGTGAAGGATCGGCTCGGGTCTTTTGACTCTAGTCCTGCAAAGGGAACGGCGGTTCTGCTGTGAAAAAAGTGCAGGGACGCCGTTCCCACGCGTTCCCGCAGGACTCGAGCCCTGCAGATGTCTGTCAAATCGCCCCCAAAGTTAGACTGCATTGCCAGTAACCCATAGCAGTGTAAACCTGGGCTAAACAGATGAAGAATTTTTTCTTTATTGAGTGTGTTTTATAGCTGAAAGTAAACAATATTGTTTTCTTTTCAAAGTTGTTGGTCTTTTTTTTTTTATAGTACAAAAAATAAAAACGGCAGAGATGATCAAATAACACCAAAAGAAAACTAAGCCCATTCAAATGAATGGGATGTCTTACATGTTTCACCAAAACTGCACAAAAAAAAAACACCCATGTCACGCAAAAGTGTACTGAGGTTTACTTGTTGTGATTATCATTACATTATATGGGGGGGGATTATATGTCTCCATACTCCTGGAAGCAGGGCCAGGACAAGGGGGCAAGAAGGGTCACATGACCCACGCATTGTGTTGGGGGGCGGGGCACTGGCGATAGCTGCAGGGTCCCTCTCCTAGCACCTCCGCCAGAACACTACAGTAGAGGGGTTATATTATGCTCCTTCCGTCCCGCCCCTAACTATTCTGCTCCACTCACTCCTCAGTCCTCCTATATTCATTCATAAACCAAGAGACTAGATGAGTCTCCTCCCACATTCTGTCCCTAGCTCCACCTCCCACACAGACTCACAGGCTCATATTGCCTTCAGTAAAATGATGGACTGCCCACAAATCCAGGTCCATGTGAGAAGTAGTTATTGGTTGCTAGGGAGTCTGGAGACCCTAGCAACCAACGTTATCATGTGTGTGCTGTGTACCCTGCAACATGTTTCTGCTCCTGACTCCCGGCTCCTGCCTGTCACACTACAGAGACATCTCACACAGGCACACTGAGCTCTGTGATAGGACAACGTATCTATGGGGGCAGCTTATCTATGGGGACACTCTGAAGGGGCAACTAATCTATGGGGGCCTGTGTTGGTGCAAATAGTCTATGAGGACATCTTGATGGGGGCAACTAATCTATAGGGGTACTGTGATGGTGCAATTAATCTGTGGGGGGCAACTTATCTATTGGAGCACTATCATGGGGCAAATGGTTCATGGGGACACTGTAATGGGGCAACTTATCTATGTGGACATGCGATGGGGGCAACTAATTTATAGGAGCACTGTGATGGGGGCAACTGGTCTTTGGCGGCACTGTGATGGGGCAATTACTCTATGGGGCATATAATCTATAGGGACACTGTGATGTGGAAAGTCATCTATGAGGGCACTATGATGTTGCAACTGTATCTTTGAGGCACTTTGACGGGGACATTTGATTAGTTGAAATGTGGATGTGTTTGACCTATTTTTGGGTTTTATTAAATAGTTATATTTACCTGTCTTACATATTATTTCCGTTAAAGATAATTATTTGTGGAAGGCCGGAATAGAAGGGCACAGCCGGTGAAGGTGAAGGAGCTCAGATGATGGGAGATCACAGGAAGGAGAAGAGGCAGAATTCAGGGCTCAAAGAAGACCGGTCACTATGAACAGTTCTAAGGCCAAAACCCCGCTGAAAGCTCTAAGGATCAGCACCAAGCAGCTGCACCAGCAGGAGGTAAAACCTCATCTATTAACAATATCTTTTCTACAAATTACCCTCCAATGTGGGCCACTTTAACTTCAATTCATTCTCTCTTATAGTTGGACAATATTACAGGTCATCCTCCATTCTACCAATACTCCAGGCCATCCTCTGGCCCAGTCTGCAAATACTACATATTACCACTAGGGATGAGCTTCGTGTTCGAGTCGAACGCATGTTCGACTCGAACATCGGTCGTTCGTGCGTTCGCCGAATTCCGAACGTTTGGGCCGTTCGCGGCAAAATTCGTGTGGCCCACAATGCACTGCAATGGCGCAATGCATTGTTGTCTCACGATTGGCCAAGCATGCACTGTGACCCCGCATGCTTGGCCAATCGCAGCGCCAGTAGCGAGGAGAGCAATGGTTGGCCACAGGCATCCTGCCTGTGGCCAATCATAGCTCAGGCTGTGTAGTGCACGCCCCACACTATATAAAGCTGCCTTTCAGGCAGCCTCGTGTAGTGTTTGTTAGCATCTGAAGCAGTGGGTGTTCTGTGTACCTTCAACACAGTTACACACCAATCGTTTTTGGCTGATTTACTATTTTGCTCTTGTGTAGTGGTTACTGTCTGTGCCCTGACCGCAGTATACACCACTATATTCACCTCACCTATATAGCTAGTGATCTAGCTTTAATAATAGAGCTTGCAGTCAGTAGTGTTAGTGCGTGCTGTGTGCGTGCAGTCTGTACCCAGTACATACCGCTATTATCCACCTACATAGCTGTTCTCTATTTGGGCCCGATTGTCATCTGCGGGAGTTATTGGAAGTTGTGTGTGCCTCCAGCACAGCACAGTATACATCTGTATATACCCCTTTAACTCTGCTGTTTTCTGGTTATTGTCTGCGTGCCCTGACCGCAGTATACACCGTGATATTCACCTCACCTATATAGCTAGTGGTCCATCTTTAACAATAGAGCTTGCAGTCAGTAGTGTCACTCAGGAGATAGTGCGTGCTGTCTGCGTGCAGTCTGTACCCAGTACATACCGCTATTATCCACCTACATAGCTGTTCTCTATTTGGGCCCGATTGTCATCTGCAGGAGTTATTGGAAGTTGTGTGTGCTTCCAGCACATCACAGTATACATCTGTATATACCCCTTTAACTCTGCTGTTCTATAAAAAAGGCATCTGCAGGAGTTAGTGGGTGTTGTGTGCCTCCAGCACAATATAAACTACCCAACTACTGTTTTACCCAACTCCCTTCAGGCTATTACCATGTCTGGAAGGCCAGCAAGGAGAGGCAGACAGGCGCGAGCCGATAAAAGAGGGCAAGCAGGCTCTGTGTCTAGAGACAACAGTGCTGGTCGTGGACGCGGTGCATTGTCATCAGCACGTGGCCATGGGACATGCTTGTCCTTCTTTTCTGCAGCTGGACATGTTGAACCGCAACATGCCAACGACTTGGTAGAGTGGATGACCAAGCCCTCTTCATCCTCCTCATCCTCTCTCACCCAGTCTCAGGGTAGTAGAAAAGCAGCTGCCAACACATCGTCGTCCCTCCTCTCAATGTCATCATCAGTGACTCCTTCCCTAGACCCACCACGTCCTCCTGAGGAGTCTCCTGAACTCTTTGAGCACAGTGTTGGGTACATGCTCCAGGAGGATGCCCAGTGTTTGGTGGGCTCTGATGATGACACTCAGCTAGAGGAAGGCAGTAGCGTGAGCGCAGAGAGAGAGGATGCTCAAGAAGCACAGCAATCTGGCAGTCATGTTCCACAAGCTGCAGCATACTGCCAGGTTTGCTACAGCGATGAAGAGGGAGGGGATGATGAGGGCACTGACTCCACGTGGGTGCCTGGAAGGAGGGAGGAGGAGGAGGAGGAGGAGGAGGCACATGTCCAACGAGGCAGGATGCCCTCCGGGGGCCAGCTTAGGGGCAGCACACCGACTGAATCACACCGCAGAGCTCCGCCTGCGCAGAGCGCTTTCTCTGCGCGTTATTCTAAAAGTTCTTTGGTGTGGGCCTTTTTTGAGACGAGTGCATCAGATCGCACCGCTGCTATTTGCAACATATGTCTCAAGCGTATCTCACGGGCCAAAACATCAGCCGCTTGGGCACCACATGCTTGACCAGACATATGTTGACCTGCCATGCAGCTCGTTGGCAAGCATACCTCAAAGACCCACACCAAAGAACAAAGCGGACCTCTCCTTGCTCCTCATCAGCTGGCATCTCCAACCCCACTAGACCTTCAGTCCTCTCTGAAACCTGCTCTGAGAGGAATGAAGGTGTAGAATTAGGTGTGTCACAGCCAAGTGCTTCCGGGAACTCTGCTAGTGGTACATCCACGTCCGATTATAGCAGGCAAATGTCCCTGCCCCAGCTGCTGGACCGGCGGAAGAAATTTACTCCCAGCCATCCACATGCCCAGCGGTTGAATGCTAGCTTGGCTAAATTGCTAGCACTTCAACTGCTGCCTTTTCAGTTGGTAGACTCGGCCCCCTTCCGTGAGTTTGTACAATGTGCGGTTCCTCAGTGGCAGGTCCCCAAACGCCACTTTTTCTCACGGAAGGCGATTCCGGCTCTCTACCGGCATGTGGAAGGCAATGTCCTTGCCTCGCTGGACAGGGCGGTCAGCGGTAAGGTGCATATTACCGCTGACTCATGGTCCAGCAGGCATGGACAGGGACGTTACCTGTCTTTCACGGCCCATTGGGTCACTCTTCTGGCTGCTGGGAAGGATGCAGGACAAGGTGCAGTAGTGTTGGAGGTTGTTCCGCCACCACGCCTCCAAAATGCTACTATTGGTTGTGACACACCTCTCTCCTCCACCCCCTCCTCTTCTTCTTCCTCCATGGCCTCTTCCAGTGCTCTGTCCTCAGAACCAGCGGTGCTCCGTAGGCGTTGCAGGGGCTACGCAAGTACGCAGGCAAAACAATGCCATGCCGTGCTTGCGCTGGTTTGTTTGGGGGACAGGAGCCACACTGGGGCGGATGTTTTGTCAGCTCTGCAGGGGCAGGCCGAGAGGTGGTTGATGCCACGCCAGCTTAAGCCAGGAATGGTGGTTTGCGACAATGGCACCAACCTCCTCTCCGCCCTCCGACAGGGACAACTGACCCATGTGCCCTGTGTAGCTCACGTCCTTAACCTGGTGGTGCAGCGGTTCTTGGGCAGGTACCCCGGCTTACAGGATGTCCTGAAACAGGCCAGGAGAGTCTGTGTGCATTTCCGCCGATCATTTAATGCCTGTGCTCGGCTGGCTGAGCTCCAAAAGGAGTTGAACCTGCCCAAGAACCGCCTTATATGTGACATGCCCACCAGATGGAACTCAACATTGGCCATGCTGCAGCGGCTGCACACGCAGCAGAGGGCCATCAATGAGTACCTGTGCGACTACGGCACCAGGACAGGGTCAGGGGAGCTTGGTTTTTTCTCACCACGCCAGTGGGGCATGATCAGGGATGCATGCACTGTCCTGTCACCGTTTGAGGAGGCCACAAGGATGGTGAGCAGTGACAGTGCATGCATCAGTGACACTATACCTCTTGTCCACCTCTTGGAGCATACGCTGCGTGGAATAATGGACAGGGCACTTGAGGCAGAACAGAGGCAGGAAGAGGAGGACTTCCTTGCCTCTCAAGGCCCCCTTTATCCAGACAGTGTTCCTGCTGTGCCACCCATCACACAGGAAGAGGGTGAGGAGGAGGAAGAGGAGGAGGAGGATGATTGTGTCAGCATGGAGGTGGAGGCTGGCACTCAGCATCAGCAGCAGCAGTCTTATAGGGATGATTTACAGTCCCAAGAAACACGTGGACTTGTACGTGGCTGGGAGGAGGTAGCTGCGGATCATGTTGTCCTTAGTGACCCAGAGGACTCCGGACCGAATGCCTCAGCTAACCTACGCTGCATGGCCTCCCTGATCCTGCAAAGCCTGCGGAAGGATCCTCGTATTCTTCGGATCAAGGAGAGGGACCATTACTGGCTGGCCACTCTCCTTGATCCACGGTACAAGGGTAAGGTTGCCGACCTTATCTTGCCATCGCAGAGGGAGCAGAGGATGAGACATCTCCGGGAGGCCTTGCAGAAAGGTCTGTGCAACGCGTTCCCAGAGACTGGGAGGTCACAAACTCCTGGTCCTGGACAACGTGTTGCTGAGGCATCAGTCAGAAGGAGCGGTGGAGAAGGTGGCCGTCTGACTGATGCTTTCAGACAATTTTTTAGTCCGCAGCCCCAAGGTATGATTGGTTCCAGCACCCATCGCCAGCGTCTAATTTACATGGTGCAGGAATACCTAGGGGCAAGGTCAGACTTGGACACCTTTCCCACCGAAAATCCTCTGGCTTACTGGGTCTTGAGGATGGATCACTGGCCAGAGCTTGCACAGTATGCAATTGAGCTACTGGCCTGTCCTGCATCCAGCGTTCTTTCGGAACGCACCTTCAGTGCTGCTGGTGGCTTCGTTACCGATCACAGGGTGCACCTGTCCACCGAATCAGTTGATCGACTGACCTTCATCAAGATGAATCAGTCTTGGATCACCCACAGCTACCAAGCACCTGAAGCTGATGTAACCGAATAATTTTTTTTGAAATACCACATCCCTTCAAGACTGCCTATGCTGATGCTGAGTGACTGTCCTGTTATGTTGATTGTCTATCCTCTTCCTCCTCCGCTGATATGTTGGAAGAACATTTTTGGTTCTGGGTGATGCCAGCAGCCCAATTTTTCTGCCCCTGTTTAACAGGGGCGTTTAAGTACAATTTTTGATGCAATGCTTTGCAGCAGGGCTAATTCTTGCAATAAAACTAGAGTGTATGGCAGAGGTTGCAGTGTGATGGCACCAGTGCCTAAGGCCCAATTTTTCTGCCCCTGTTTAACAGGGGCGTTTAAGTACAATTTTTGATGCAATGCTTTGCAGCAGGGCTAATTCCTGCAATAAAACTAGAGTGTATGGCAGAGGTTGCAGTGTGATGGCACCAGTGCCTAAGGCCCAATTTTTCTGCCCCTGTTTAACAGGGGCGTTTAAGTACAATTTTTGATGCAATGCTTTGCAGCAGGGCTAATTCCTGCAATAAAACTAGAGTGTATGGCAGAGGTTGCAGTGTGATGGCACCAGTGCCTAAGGCCCAATTTTTCTGCCCCTGTTTAACAGGGGCGTTTAAGTACAATTTTTGATGCAATGCTTTGTAGCAGGGCTAATTCCTGCAATAAAACTAGAGTGTATGGCAGAGGTTGCAGTGTGATGGCACCAGTGCCTAAGGCCCAATTTTTCTGCCCCTGTTTAACAGGGGCGTTTAAGTACAATTTTTGATGCAATGCTTTGCAGCAGGGCTAATTCCTGCAATAAAACTAGAGTGTATGGCAGAGGTTGCAGTGTGATGGCACCAGTGCCTAAGGCCCAATTTTTCTGCCCCTGTTTAACAGGGACATGTAATTACAATTCTTGATATAATATTTCACAGGAGGGCCCCTTCCTGTGCCCACCCAGAGTAACGGTGAGGACTTATAGTGCTGTGGCACCAGCACCACAACCAAAGGTCAATTTTTCTACCACTGTTCAACAATGGCATGTAATTACAATTCTTGATATAATCGTTCACAGCAGGGCGCTCCAGCGCCCACCAAGAGTCACTTTGAGGGCTTACAATGTTGTTGCAAAACCAACACCTTGTTCCGCCATTTCTGCAGAGCATATAGGGCAGGCCCCTACTTTCAAACATCCAATTTACAAACATCTCCTACTTGCAAACGGAAGGAGACAACAGCAAGTGAGATGAAAAAAGATGGACGACAAAACAAATTATACAGGGGTGATAACCCTTCCCTATGTTTTCCAAAAAGCTTAAAAATAGTTTTTTTGACTGGAGCTACACTTTAAAAATGTACCAGTTGAAAATTACAAACAGATTCAACTTAACACAACAAACCTACATAGTCCCTGTCTTGTTTGCACCGCCTGTATACTGCTGTTCTGAGTATATAGGGCCTGGGGGCCACACGCATTTCCTTTTTTTTTTTTATATGGGTACGGGATTCCCCTTAATATGCGTACAAAACCCAAAGGGGCTGGTAATGGGCAGGGAGGGCTACCCATGCCATTTTTCTGAATGATTTTCAACCATATTGCAGGAACCAGATATAACATTAAAACCGCAAGCAGTTTTAAATGGTGTTATTTCCGTTTAATGTCATTTTGTGCAGGGACTGTTCTAAACATGGGAAACACGTGGTACTTCACAGGCATACTACAGACACCCCCCAGGCACCATATTTAAAGGAATATTTCACTTTTTTTTTTCACTTTAATCGTCATTAAAATCAGTGCTCCCGCCAAAACGGTAGTTTTTAAAACTTTTTTTTGCAGTGACCCATGTCCCCTGAGGCAGGAGGCAGGTCGCCAAACCCTTTTTAGGACACTATCTTGCATATTAGCCGTTAAAATTAGCACTTTCCAATTCGAACGTTCGAGTCCCATAGACTTCAATGGGGTTCTAACGTTCGTACCGAACGCGGGGGTCGTTCGCAAGTTCTGGTGCGAACCGAACCGGGGGGGTGTTCGGCTCATCCCTAATTACCACTTGGTAGGGCCATTGATAGGGGGGTACAGGCAGTACTTCCTATTGGGTAAGCAGGGGTACCAATAGAGCCTGTTTGTGGGTAGGTGGAGGCTATCAGGTAGGCTGTCCAGTGACCCATAATTTCTTATGGCAACCCAGCCTTGTCCTGTCATCTGAAGTCAAGCATTTTCCCCCTTTGATATTATGTCTCAACACAGCCAGCCAATCACAGCTCCCATCTAATGGCTGCAGGATGTGCTGCGCTGGATTATCTTTTTACCGTATACTTGTTATTACTGTTTAGACCCGAGAAAGCACTAAGGGCTTGTTCACACAACAACCCTCACTCACTAAATCGTGGGGTGTACGGTGTGCGGCAGATGACTATTCTGGCTGCATAAGTCAGCGGTAGAGGCAGGGCTGTCTTAATGCATGGGCACCTCTGGGCACTGCCCAGGGGCCCCAGGGGCATGGGGGCCCCATGAAAATCTTGCATTACATCATACTTGCTAACTGTCCTGGATTTGCCAGTATAGTCACGCTTTTTACTAAGCTGTCCCAGGATGGCCATGTCCCAGGCAGCATCCCAGAACCTATACTGTGCCCTCCAGATCCCAGTATTGTGCCCTCCTGACTCCCCCTACAGATTTTACTGTGAGAGTAGGTGCATAAATTGGGCCCGGTTGGTAGGGGCCCCAGTGTATTAATTTGCCCAGGGGCCCATGACACTATTAAGACAGCCGTGGGTAGAGGGAGGTGTGATTAGAACTCCTCCAGGTTACCATATCACATACAGAAAGTTTTGCTGTTTTTGTGTCCGCTGACATCCGCTGCTCCATAGAAGAGACTGGAGGGTCCAATCAGGTCCTCCTGAAAAACAATATTTTTTACTCTATGCTATAAAACATATCTAATAAAAAAAAGGAAAAAAAATGTTCTCATAAATTTAGGCCAATATGTATTCTGCTACATATTTCTGGTTAAAAAAAAAATTCTGAATAAGTGTATATTGATTGGTTTGCACCAAGTTTGCAAAAGTTATAGTATCTACAAACTATGGGATATTTTTTATTTTATTTTTTTACTAGTAATGGCGGTGATTAGGGACTTATAGCGGACTGTGATATTGCGGTGGACATTCTGACGCTCATAGGTCCGCATAGCCTATTGCAATAGGGTGTACACCCCAAAGCTCTAACACACAAGCCTTTCTCTGCAGGACAGTGAATGATTGGGAAGTGCTCTATGCTGAGTGGCTTCCTGTTCATTCACAAACGGAAGCATAGTAAACAAAGTTTACTGTGTTTACTATGCATGCCTCCTACCCGGAAGTGTCAGATCATGTATATATACAGTATCTCACAAAAGTGAGTACACCCCTCACATTTTTGTAAATATTTTATTATATTTTTTCATGTGACAACACTGAAGAAATGACACTTTGCTAGAATGTAAAGTAGTGAGTGTACAGCTTGTATAAAAGTGTAAATTTGCTGTACCCTAAAAATAACTCAACACACAGCCATTAATGTCTAAGCCGCTGGCAACAAAAGTGAGTACACTTAGTACCTAAGTGAAAATGTCCAAATTGGGCCCAAAGTGCCAATATTTTGTGTGGCCATCATTATTTTCCAAAGCAAAGTAAAAGGTAAGCATATGCTAGAAAGAGTGGGGATTGAAGCAAACCTTTTGCTTTTCCCCAAATGGGCAAACTCTAGGTTTGCTTAAAGGGTACCTCAGAAGTTCAGCAACTGTGGCATCTGCAGCCCTTGTCCCATAAACCTAAAACCAGACCATAACTGAGCCCCCGTACACACGGTCGGAAATTCCGACCACAAAATCCGTCTGATTTTTTTCCGATGGATTTTGTCCTAAACTGGTGTTGCATACACACGGTCGGACAAAGTTGATGGAAAATCCGATCGTTCGGAACGCGATGATGTTCGTTACGATGGGACTATGTTGAGGTTACTAGCCAATAGCTTTTGTCTCGTAATTTGATCTGATCATGCCCGGCACTTTGTCCGATCGGAATTCTCTACAAACGATCAGAAAAAGCCAGTTTGGATTGTTTTGTCCGAAAATTTGAGATTCTGCTCTCGAATTTTTTCCGTCGGAATTTCAAACAGAAAAAGTCAGATAAAGCCCACACACGATCAGATTTTCCGACAATATAATCCGATCTGACCTTTTCCGTCGGAATTTCTGACCGCGTGTACAAGGCATGAGAGGTAACAGACAGATACCCCAATAGGAGTAAGCTTATGTGTGCAATGTCCCATCACTCCTTTTAATACTTGGCTGGTAGCACTAATAGCTGTCTAAATCTTGCATATGAAATATGGGGCACAGTGTGGTCTGTCTGCAGCCCCTTCGAGGGATAAACGTGTTTATGGACAGCTGTTTGGAGGATAAGTACAAATTAGCCCTTTCTGCTTCATCATCATTTGCTGACATAAGAAGATTTTGCTAATCACATCTTATATTCAGTATACAGCCACTTTGAAATAACCCGTTATCTGCTGCATTGGAATACACCAGTCCCGATTCCTAAGAAAGACGAGCCAAACCTTTTCTTATAATCCCATGCGTAAAGATGGCCTTTGTACTCCAATTAGTTTGAGTTTGGTCTGAATATTGAATGCATGAGCTGTCTGTCCTATTTGCTTCTGACAGTTTGATGGTGTTTGTATTCCGTTAGAACACATAATATAATGTTGTAAAGCATGGCATAACATACAAAATAAATATATCAGTAAAAAGGGGTGTTTTTTTTTTTTCTCAGATGGAAAGCAAAAAAAAAGGAAAAAAAAAAAAAAGAAAAAAAAGGAGATATATCAAGCATTAGTTTTGCCAGGTATATAAAATTTTATCAGTGCCATGACCTCAATGGATCATTATGCAAATAACTTCTGGGATAAGGACAAGTACCTGTCTTGACGGCATGAGTTGGAAGCACTTAAAACGTCACTTTATCAGGTCTAACAATATGTTCGGCCCTCCATTAATGGAGAGAAGAATTGTCAAGGAAGAATTGTCAGTTAACATAAAAGATCATGTACACTAGAACTAAAATATAAGTTAGCACTCTTAGCAGATATAAGCGTTCTCTATTCATGAATACATCATTGAATGTAATTTTGAATGCAAGCATTGTAAGTATCAGAATTTAACTTGTATCAGCCTCTTAAAGATTCCTGTATAGCAGAGCTCACACCATGGGAGGGAGAAGCAGCACAACAAAACAGTCAGTTGTAGTGCGCGGAGCATGCTGATAGAATGTAGGGCTGAAACAACTAATCGATAACTAATTACATAGTTAGTTAGGTTGAATAAAGACACCAGTACATCCAGTGCAACCTGAATGAGTGTCTACAATTGTCCCTATCCCTGTACATCGCACACTCACATCAGTCCCTACCCTCAAGGAGCCCACAATCCAAGGTCCCCATTCATATACTAGGGACAATTTGGGACAGAAGCCAATTAACCTACCTGCATGTCTTTAGAGTGTGGGAGGAAACTGGAGTACCTGGAGGAAAACCCACCCAGGCACAGCGAGAACATGCAAACTCCAGGCAGGTAGTGTCATGGTTGGGATTCGAACCAGCGCCCCTTTTTACTGCTAGGTAAGAGTGCTAACCACTACACCACTGTGTTGCCAATAATTGATTAATTTCATAATCGATTACTATTTTCATAATCGATTAATCGGCCATAATGGGGTAAAAAAAAAAAAACTAAAATGAGCACTTTGTAGTTCAAAATTATAATCACTACTGTAAATATTACTTTCACTGTTCTACAGTAAAAAAAAAAAAAAAAAAAAAGGAACCCCTTCCAGTTGTGATTATTTGCTTTTTTTGTACTATAAAGGGATAATTTTAGTCTTTTTAACCCCATTATGTTACTAAACATCTTAGCCCTTGTACACACGGACGGACATTCCGACCACAAAATCCGTTGGATTTTTTCAGACGGATTTCGTCCGAAACTGGTGTTGCATACATACGGTCGGACAAAGTAGTCGGAAACTCAGATCGTTCGGAACGTGATGACGTTCAGGCTAGTAGCCAATAGCTTTGGTCTTGTAATTTGATATGAGCATGCGTGGCACTTTGTTCGATCGGAATGCTCTACAAATGGTGGGAAAAAGTCAGATCGGATTTTGTTGTTGGAAAACTTTGTCCGACAACACAGACCGATCGGACATTTTCCGTCGGAATGTCCGACCGTGTGTACAGGGGCTAAGACTACACACATACACACACACACACACACACACATACACATATATATATATATATATATATATATATATATATATAGGTGCTTTTTGCAGAAACGCACTACAGTTCATTTACATGGTTTCCTATGGGACACGTTGATATCTGTGCTTTTTTCAGCCGCTGCATATTTGGAAAGGGTCAGGGACTTTTAACGCAAAACTGTGCTTTTTTGGTTCAATATACTTCAACGGAGAAGCTGTAGAAAAAAAAAATGCAAAAAATGCAAATTGCAGTAAAATCACGAGCGCAAAAATCAAAACGCACAGCAAAAAGCACTGCAGAAACAGATCAAAAGTAAAAACTACATAGGTGTGTACCGAGCCTTATGCTGGCCTCATGGATCAATTTTAAGGTGAGAATATTCAGACGAAAAATATTTGTACATTCACTGAATGAAAGAATTTTGTTTGAAATTTTCACTTAATTTCTGAACAAAAACCACATACACTGTCTGAAAATTCCTTTGACCAAGAAGTTTTCTATTATTTCCAAATTTTTCCTCCACTGTGGTTGAAAATGAACGTCAAGTTGACCCACTTTTTTTTTTTTTTTTTAAAGGTTATTAACCGATTAATCAAAACAATAAATCGGCCAACTAATCGATTATGAAAATAATCGTTAGTTGCAGCCCTAATAGAATGAGAGAGCAGAGTGACAAAGAGATGAGCTCATCAGTCTTCTTCTCATTTCACTGTCCGGTGACATTGAGGGGATGGGGAGGAGACCTGTGACGGCCTTTTCACACCGAACGCAGTTGGCTGCAGTTGGATGCATTTTGAACTGCACTCCAACTGCATAGACAGCCTAAAATCAAGGTAATCCTATGGGCATAGTTAACACCATTGGAGTGCAGTTCAGCGCAGTTAAAAAAAAAGTAAATCGCATTTTTCTGCACCGCAAATGCAGGGAACATACTACAAACATGCTTCAAATGCACTGCACTCAGAGCCGGGACAAGGGGTGGGCAGAAGGGTCAGCTGCCCCTGGCGCAATGGTTTATTGCAGGGGTAGGGGGCACCCTGACCCCAACCCTAAGGGAAAGGGGGGCGCAGTTTGGCATCTTTGCCCTGGGCGCTGGATAACCTTGTCCCTGTCCTGTCTGACAGAGCTATGGTTTGTGGCAGAGCTGAGTAAATCTCAAACTGGATGAATAGAAATGAAGATCCTTTGGCAGATGAAACAGAAACTATAGGTATTTTAAGTATATAACTGTTTGCCTAAAACAGGGATCTCCAAACTTTCTAAACAAAGGGCCAGTTTATTGTCCTTTAGGGGGCCAGACTGTCACCAGTGGGAGGAGAAAATGCCCCAGTGTCAGTGGGGGGTAAAAATGTACATACTGTTTAAGGTCATTAAGAGGAGGAATATCATTGGTATTTGTTGGAGGAATATTCATGGGGCATACCTAGAGCATTCGGCACCCGGGGCGACTCCTATATCTGGCACCCCCCCCCCTCACTTTAAAATGTAAAAACACTGCACTGTGTCCCTTGCATACCTCTGCATCCCCCAATATCTCTTTGTCACTACTTTGTACCCCCCCTCTCTACAACTGGACTCCTTTACATTGCACAGCCCCCCACAGCTCTGGATCCCTTTACATTACAAAACCGGTGAACCTCTGGACCCCTTTACATTACACAACCCCCTGTACCTCTAGACCCCTTTACATTGCACAACCCCCTGCACCTCAGGACACCTTTACATTACAAAACCCTCTGCACCTCCTGGACCCCTTTACATTATACAGCACCCTGCACCTGTGGACCCCTTTACATTACACAGCCCCCTGCACCTCTGGACCCCTTTACATTACACAGCACCCTGAAGCCTTTGGGTTCACACTGGTGTCCTGGAGTTTGTCGCAGTGCTGGGGTATATGCAGTTTTTCTGCATATAATCCTCATTTTTAGCTGCAGTCCCACAGACGTCTATTAGCTTGTGTAATTTTACTGTGTTTTCTGAAAGATTCAGTATAGAGGACATTTGGTTCGCTTTCAGAAAATGGTGCCAAAATGTGTAACCTAATAGAGGTCTGTGGGACTGTAGTGAAAATTGAGGCAACTGAACCACAGCGCATCAGTGTGAACCTACCTGAGTCCTGGTTCACATATATGCGATGCAGGAAGCGATATTCCAGTGCGGATTCCTGCATTGCATGTTGCTTGTTGGCTGTTCACGTTTGCAAGCTGCTACGGGTGTCAATGTAAAATTAATGACATCCCCAGATCGGTGTGCAAACCGCAGTAAGAACTGTGAAATGGTGCAAGAATGGGATTGCATAGGTGTGAACACCCATCCAATCCAATTCCAGTGCAGACCAAAAAAAGGGTCCCTCACCATTTTGGTGCAAATGCGTTTTCAGCCGTACAGTTTGTATGGCTGAATTTGCATCGCACAGACATTGCATGTGATTTGCACAGCAATTCGGTGCGAATCACATGCAATGTCTATGAACACAGTAGTGTAAACCCTGGTAAAGGAACATGATGGAAAGACTCTGGAGGACAACAGAGGAAAGAGGGGGAGTGAATGAAATTTGGGAGAGAGAGAGCAGAGTCGGTACACAGGAACAGTGCTGATAACTTACTTGGATGTTCCCAGGTTCCTCACACTGTTTAAATGTCCCCTCCCCCACATTCCTTTCAGAGCAGCTCAGCACACAGGCTGCATGGAGCATGGATGGGACACGCAGGGGAGAGAGGGGGCAGAGCTAATGCAGACTCTTCCATCTCTGTGGAGGGGGGGGGGGGAGTTGTACTCACTCACTGGGCTGTTATAATTTAACAGAGAGTGAGAGCATTGTGACAATGGGTCTGTCTGCCTCTCCCTGCTCAGCATGTCACATCGGCTGCACTACCAAGCCCATCCCATTCTCACTGTTTCATACAGGGGAGCCGCCTGACACCCCCCTAATGTGTGGCACCTGGGGCGGACCGCACCCCGCCCCTTAGTTAGTAAGCCAATGGGAATATTATCCCTTTGTTGTTTTCCGTGGAAGGAATAGTGCTTGTTTAGCTTGATGGGTGGAAAAGTGCCCCATCGATGGTGTCAGTGGAAGATACCCCATTATTAGTGTCAGTGGAAGGAATAATGGTCCATCACTGGTGTCAGAGGAGGGAATAATGGTCCATCACTGGTGTCAGAGGAGGGAATAATGGTCCATCACTGGTGTCAGAGGAGGGAATAATGGTCCATCACTGGTGTCAGAGGAGGGAATAATGCTCCATTGCTGGTGTCAGTGGAAGGAATAATGCTCCATTGCTGGTGTCAGTGGAAGGAATAATGCCTCACCTGGTTTTGATGGGTACCTGCTCCCACTTCCAGTTGGATCACCATGACAGAAGTTCAGCCCCTTCCCTCCTTCCCCCGCAGCCTTCTGGGACACATCGCAGGCCCTAGAAAGCTGCGTGTCCATTCACAAAAAGCTGCACCGCTCGCGCATGCACAGTGGGAATCTGGCTGTGAAGTCAGCAGTCACAGCCAGCTTTCCAAAGTAAAGCTGGACCTGAAGGTGGCCAAAGAGCCGACTCGGGTGAGGATGGGGCCCACATATGAGGTTGGGGTGCAGTAAAATCTCGCAGTTTAGCCATGTTTTTACTATCCCCCAATTGCTACCCCTTTAGTGGCTGGGCGTGCACACATGCAAAGTATTGCAGCTGCAGCAAGAATTATACCCCCTCGCATTTTCTGCCGAAGAAGGGGTCGCTCTGCAAGTGCGCTGCAGCTGCCTACAATGCATGTAGTTGTGATGCTCTAGTGCGGGGATCTAGGGGTTGAAGCAGGCTGCGAGGAGGTGATACAATGGGTCCTCACTGCCTGTCTCTGAAGAGCAATTTGCACACACAATGCAGTTCCACACACTGACATGATCAAGTACAATGCAGGACCCACTAACTACCTGGAGCGTTGGAGAGAAAAGGTAAGTGCCCAAATCCTCTACCCTTAGACTTAACAAGCAGACATGGGCCAAACCCCTTCACGTTTGGTTCGCAGCATAACTCTCTAAATGGGAAATGTTCGAACCCAAACAGTGAACCCCATTGAAGTTTTTGGGAGCCGAATAGGAAAAATCAAAAGTGCTCATTTTAAAGGCTTATATGCAAGTCATGGGCGTCCGCAGGTAGGGGCAAGGGGGGTCAAGTGCCCCCCCCTGGAATCAGGGATCAGATCTTAAATTCAACACAGTTCCATCGGTATTGGGTTGTGGGCAGTACACACCCCTGTGCAACCCGCCAGTGGGGTGACGCCATCAAGGTGCTGTCAAGCCCCCCTATCAGTGTAGTGTGACTGCGGGCTCTTTTCCCTGCTCAGTCCAGCAGAAAACTCGGCGGCGCTGTGACAAGAGAATGGCAAGCTGCGGGCTATCAGGTTTCTCCCGGTCACCCCCCCCCCCCTTTCTCCTGTTGGGAAGAAGAGATGACGGCTCTCACCAGGTTCCTCGCCCAGCTTTATGCCCGCTCCGTTCCTTCCCTATTGTTCATAACTGAGGGCCAATCAAAGGAGACTAGGAGAGGAGAGCATCATGGGACATGTAGTCCCAAAGATTGGTGGCCCCATTTTCCACAGGGAGGAGGCTACAGTTCAATCGAGAAAGATTGAGAGACTGCAGCCTGGAAAAAAGCTGAGGGAGAGAGTGCTACAGGAAAAAGAACGAGGAGTGTGCTGGGCGGAAGCCAGAGAGAGAGCCACACTGCCCAGCACCACCAGAGAGAGAGCTATACTGCCCCGCGTCACCAGAGAAAGTCATGCTGTCCAGCGCCACCAGAGAGAGCCACGCTGCCCAGCACCGCCAGAGAGAGAAACACTGAGCCACTGCCAGGGTACAGACATGCTACACTACTGACCAGAGTCGCCCATGGGGGAACCCAGAGTGAGCGATCGTCCAGCCGGAGGGATCACTGCTGTAGTTTCGCTGGGTCTGGTAAGAGGGCCTGTTGGTCATTATCCATTACTTATCCTAGTGCAGGCATGTCCAAAGTCCAGCCCGCGGGCCAAATGCGGCCCGCGGTCCGGTTTTGAACGGCCCGCCTGGTCTTTCTCAATTTAGTGTGCCGTGGGATCAGGGCTGTCAGATGAGCCTGATCCCAGGCACTGTGCGAAGCTCCGTGAGCTTCAAAAGTGGAAGTAAAGTGCAGAGGAGTGTGCTGTGCTCTCTACTTCTCCCTACAGTGCAGTACCCGGCTGAATTAGGAAGCTACAAAGGTAATGTACTATGCTAAAAGCTAAATTGGTGTTAAAAAGGCTTTATTCATGTGTGTGTGTATGAATGTATGTCTGTATGTGTGTGTGTGTGTGTGTGTGCACATGTGTCTGTATGTGTGTCTGTGTGTGTGCACATGTGTGTGTGTGTGTGTGCACTTGTGTCTGTATGTGTGTGTGTGTGTACACATGTGTCTGTATGTGTGTGTGTGCACGTGTGTGTGTGTGTGTGTACACATGTGTCTGTATGTGTGTGTGTGTGCACGTGTGTCTGTATGTGTGTGTGTGCACGTGTGTCTGTATGTGTGTGTGCACATGTGCCTGTATATGTGTGTGTGCACATGTGCCTGTATATGTGTGTGTGCACATGTGCCTGTATATGTGTGTGTGCACGTGTGTGTGTGTGTGTGTGTGCACATGTGCCTGTATATGTGTGTGTGCACATGTGTGTGTGTACACATGTGTCTGTATGTGTGTGTGTGCACATGTGTCTGTATGTGTGTGTGTGCACATGTGTCTGTGTGTGTGTGCACGTGTGTGTGTGTGTGTGTGTGTGTGTGTGTGTGCACACATGTGTCTGTGTATGTGTGTGCACATGTGTCTGTATGTGTATGTGTGTGCACATGTGTCTGTATGTGTGTGTGTGTGTGTGCACATGTGTCTGTATGTGTGTGTGTGTGTGTGTGCACATGTGTCTGTATGTGTGTCTGTGTGTGTGTGTGCACATGTGTCTGTATGTGTGTCTGTGTGTGTGTGTGCACATGTGTCTGTGTGTGTGTGCACGTGTGTGTGTGTGTGTGTGTGTGTGTGCGCACACATGTGTCTGTGTATGTGTGTGCACATGTGTCTGTATGTGTATGTGTGTGCACATGTGTCTGTATGTGTGTGTGTGTGTGTGCACATGTGTCTGTATGTGTGTGTGTGTGTGTGTGCACATGTGTCTGTATGTGTGTCTGTGTGTGTGTGTGCACATGTGTCTGTATGTGTGTCTGTGTGTGTGTGTGCACATGTGTCTGTATGTGTCTGTGTGTGTGCGTGTGCACGTGTCTGTATGTGTGTGTATGTGTGCGTGTGCACATCTGTATGTATGTCTGTGTGTGTGCATGTATGTGTATGCATATGTCTGTGTGCATGTATGCGTGTGTCTGTGTGTGTGTGTGCATGTATGTGTATGCGTGTGTCTGTATGTATGTGTGTGTGCACATGTGTCTGTATGTATGTCTGTATGCATGTGTCTGTATGTATGTGTGTGTGTGTGTGTGTGTGTGATATTAGCCAGTACTGCTGCTCCTCTGAAAAGCAATCCATGCACAGATCTCTTTTCAGAGGCATTTGAATGGTGGTAAAGAGGCATTATGTTGCCTCCTCACCACCTGTTTTAACCCCGTAAATTCAGCATCACTATACCGCAACTGTGTGTACTTGAAGTGCAGGCCCATTCACCCTGGGTATACCTCCAGCTGCAGCCACAGCAGGTGTACACCCCCAGCTGCTCCCTCTGCAGCTAAAGGGGGAGAAGTTGGGGGTGGTAAAAACAGCTTAACCATGTGGTTTTACTGCCCCTCCAACCTGACATGTGAACAAGCCCTTGGTTCACATCTGTGTGGCTGCGTACTGTGTGCAGGGCAGCCCATTAATTTCAAGGGACTTCCCTACTCACAAAAATGCAGGGAAAGAAGCACCCAAGCTTTTTTTTTTTTTTTTAAATTGCACTGCACCAAAAGCACCCTACATTTTCCAATGTGTGGGGTACCATTAAAAATTAACGGTACCCCCTAAAGTGCAGAGCATTCGTCTGTGTGTTGGGAACGAGCGCGACAAAGGCAAGAGAATTCTTGTTGGGCCATGTATTAGTGCTCGGATGGACACACTTAGACTGAATTTTCAATGGTTCAAAGAATGTCAGGCAAAATGGTCGGCCCTCACGCATGTTCACTTCATCAAATGGCCCTCTTTGAAAAAAGTTTGGACACCCCTGTCCTAGTGATTGTACTATGTCTGCAGTCTCTGACTATGATAATGTGATAATGACATTGTCGAAAAGGGGCGACCCTAAAATTATGCCCCCCCCCCCTGAAAAAAGTTCTGCGGACGCCCATGATGCAAGTAATTGGCAATAAAGGGGTATGGGGGTCCAAGTACTGCCCTGAGGGGACATGTATTAATGCAGATTTTTTTTTTAAAAGGATCGTTTTTTCAGGAGCAGTGGTTTTAACAGCTTCCCGCCAGCCCAGCCGCCGCAGTTACACTGTGGCAGGTCGTCTCTCCTGCGCGAATAATTGTACGTCGGGTGCCTACACAGCAATCTATGTGCCCATTCGCTAGCGGGGAAGACAATCTACGATCACTCTACAGAAAGGCATAATGGGGATCTGCCAGTGTAAACCAACAGAACCCCACTCTGTCAGGGGAGTAGAGTGAGCTCGTCTTTCCTAGTGATCAGGAATAGCGATCTCTCTCTATTCCCTTAAAATCCACTCCCCCCACAATTAGAAAAGCACCTCCCTAGGGAACATTCAACCCCTTGATCACCCCCTAGTGTTAACCTCTTCCCTGCCAGTGTCATTTATACAGTAATCAGTGCATTTTTACTGATCGATTTATAAATGCCACTGGTTCCAAAAAAGTGTCAAAAGTGTCTAATCTGTCCGCCGCAATGTCGCAGTCCCGCTAGAAATTGCACCGCCATTACTAGGAAAAAAAAATGCCATAAATCTATCCCCTATTTTTTTAGACACAACAGCGTTTGCGCAAAACAATCAATATACACTAATTGTGCTTTTTTTAAAAAATAAATAAAAAATATGTAGAAGAATACATATTGGCCTAAACTGAGTAGGAAATTCTTTTTTTTTCTTTTTTTTGGGGGGTGGATATTTATTAAAGCAAAAAGTAAAAAATATCGTTTTTTTTTTTCAAAATTTTCACGATTTTTTTGTTTATAGCGCAAAAAAGAAAAACCGCAGAGTGATCAACGCTCTATTTGTGGGGGAAAAAAAAGGACATTAATTTTGTCTGGGTACAATGCCGCATGACCGTGCAATTGTCAGTTAAAGCGACGCAGTGCCGCAAACAATGGCCTTTTCAGGAAGTCAGTAAATCCTTCTGGGGCTGAAGTTGTTAATTATGCTTAAAGAGGAAGTAAACCCTGATGGGTTTACTTCCTCTTTGATTCCCTGCAAAGGTAAAGCATAATGGACTACTATGCATCACATAGTAGTCCATTATGTGTCACTTACCTGAAAACAGGAGCCAGCGAAGTCACCGCTGTCCCCTTGTGTACGGAGCATCCATCTTCTCTGTAGGTCTCGCTGCTCCTGCGCTGTCATTCGGCGAAGCCACGATGACGTCACTCCCGCGCATGCGCACGGGAGCCGCCACTCGCGGCATATCGCTGTTGACAGCGGCGCGCTCAGTGCGCCTGCGCGCCGCTGTCTACGGCGCATGCACTGTAGACAGAGGTGCCTGTGTTTTAGCAAATGTCTCCTAAACCGTATAGGTTTGGGAGATATTTCTTGGACCTACAGGTAAGCCTTAATCTAGGCTTACCTGTAGGTCAAAGTGGTTTGTAAGGGTTTACAACCACTTTAAAGTGCAACAATAAAAAAGGAAATATTCTTTTAAATATAGTGCCTGGGGGGCCCCCCTAATGTGACTGTAAAGTGGCGCATCTGCAGCATGCATAAAACATAAAACAAGGTGGAGCAATGTACTAGATGTATGCTGCCATGTATAGATTCAAACAAAAGATAGTAATGATACAATTGTTCAGTTTTCATTCTTTATCAAAACATAAAAATGATGATTAATTGCAAACATGTGGCATTTGTGCTTCTTTAATACAGTCCTATGGGGTCTACGACTGCAGCATCAGCCCGCTAACGCAAAGCAAATTAATTAAAGTCAATGAAAAGCCGACGGCAATTTTCCCTGTGTCCAGCAGAGGGAGATGTGTCTGTGCGAAAGCAGTCCTCCCTTATTTTGTTTTATTTATGGCTGTGTCGATAAGAGTCGATAAAACCCTCTAAGTGCGCAGTGAGAGGTAACAGCTTCTGAAGAACGGCTACAAATATCCTCTTACAATCTGGTTCAGCAGGTATAGAGGTTCCGAGGCCCAGACAGGCCGGAGAGCAGGGAGAACTAATACAATGCAACCAAATAAAATATCAATATCTGCAGGATGAGACATATTTATGAATAGAAGGGCAAGGAAGAAAGAAAACAATAAGGAAATGAGTATATGTAGACTTGGGAAATAACAACGTGATAGCGGACCAAAGAGGATAAGCAGAACAGAGCCAAGCCTGAGATAGCTGTGTGTGTGCAATACAAAGCAATGGCACAATGAGAGATTACTTTGAAAATGATTAAAAGAAAAATGGAAAAAAAACAAGAGAAATGCAAGCATTACAGAGAGGATATCTGAGGATACTGTTAATACAGTACACAGAAAGAAAAACAGAAATTAGCTGTACAGCAGGAAACATATTAAAAAGCCTATGTTTAAAAGGTTTTTCTCCTAATTTTTGGACTTTGCATATTTTTCTTTAAAACTGAATGAGAAACGTTCGTTTTCGTTCGAATTTTTTAACCTTAAAGGGTAACTCCACTTTCATGGGTAAAAAAAAAAAGCATATAAAAAAAAATAATATAGCATAATTAATTGCGACACAAGTCATATTGTAATTGCATGTAATTAAAATTAACCTTTCCTTTTAATCTGCAGCCACTGTAATTTTCTGTAAATGCAATGCAATATGGCTACCTGGAGGTGTTCTGTACAGAGAATATGTACTGACCACACCCCAGAAACATCATTTCCTGCTTGTGTGATTGGCTCACCAATTTTCCCAGAAGTCTGCACTAAGATACAAGTCAGATATCAGGCATCCCCTACAACAAAAAATTAATTTTTGGGAAGATACTCCCAATAGGAAATTACATTCCAAAGGGGATGCAGACCCTACCTTTTTCCTCATTAGAGCCCTACAGCTGCATCTGCTGGTTGATAATTATAACACCCCTCCCATTAAATTCACTTGGCACAGGGGAATAAACAGTGATACCTCCAGAATAACAAAAGGTAGAAATCTGCAACAAAGTTTGTTAACCGCTTCCTGCCCGCCCTATAGCCGAATGCCGGCCTTAGGGCGGGCGGCTTCCTACGCCTGGCCGTCCCTGGACGGCCTGGTGTTTACTTCCGCAATGCGCGCCGCCGCGGGCGCGCATCGCGGAAGTTCTGTGTTTGCCGTGTCCCCCGGGGACAGGCAAACACAGATCGCTGTAAACGGCCAATCACAGCGGCCGTTTACAGCGTGATCGGCGTGTCCAATGGGAGATGATCTCATATGTAAACATATGAGATCATCTCTCAGCGCCGCTCTCCCTCCTCACACAGACAGCGTGTGAGAGGGGAGAGAAGAACGGCTGCAGCAGCCGTCAGTGTAAAAAAGAAAAAAAAAAAAAAAAAAGTAAAAAAAAAGTTTAATAAAAAGTGCCATCCTCCCCCAGAGCCATCCTCCCCCAGTGCCACCCCCCCCCAGTGCCATGCCCCCCCCCCCAGTGCCATCCTGCCCCAGTGCCATCCTGCCCCAGTGCCATCCGCCCCAGTGCCATCCTGCCCCAGTGCCATCCGCCCCAGTGCCATCCGCCCAGTGCCATCCACCCCAGTGCAATCCACCCCACCCCAGTGCCACCTGCCCGCAGTGCTATCTGTCCCCAGTGCCACCTGTTGTCAGTGCCATTTGTCCCCAGTGCCATCTGTCATCAGTGCCACGTATAAGTGGCATCTGTCATCAGTGCCACGTGTTATTAGTGCCACATAGTGCCATCTGTCATCAGTGCCACGTATTAGTGCCATCTGTCATCAGTGCCACGTATCAGTGCCATTTGTCATCAGTGCCACCTGTCAGTGTCACGTGCCATCTGTTGTCAGTGTCACGTGTCATCAATGCCACTTATCAGTGCCATCTGTCATCAGTGTCACGTGTCATTGGTGCCACGTATTAGTGCCATCTGTCACCGGTGGCACGTATTAGTGCCACGTATTAGTGCCACATGTCATCAGTGCCACGTATTAGTGCCACGTGTCATCAGTGCCACATATTAGTGCCACGTGTCATCAGTGCCACGTATTAGTGCCACGTGTCATCAGTGCCACGTATTAGTGCCACGTGTCATCAGTGCCACATATTAGTGTCATCTGTCATCAGTGCCACGTGTCATCAGTGCCACGTATAAGTGTCATCATTGGCACGTATCAGTGCCATCTGTCATCAGTGTCACGTGTCATTGTCCTGGTATTTCAAAAGTGTAATAAGTAGTCAACAAGTTAGATGTGTAATTTATGCTCCTAGAACACGTGATGGCGCTCCCTGCATGTTGGGCCTCTCTATGTGGCCAGGCTGCGAAAAAGTCCCACACATGTGGTATTGTAATACTCAGGAGGAGTAGCAGAATTTTTTGGGGGGTGTCATTTGTGGTATACACATGCCACGTGAGAGAAATAACCTATTACAATGACAATTTTGTGGAGAAAAATAAAGAAAATGAAAAATCTTCATTTTGCAAAGAATTGTGGGAAAAAAATGACAACATCAAAAAGCTCACCATGCCTCTTACTAAATACCTTGGAATGTCTACTTTCCAAAAAGGGGTCATTTGGGGGGTATTTGTACTTTCCTGACTTGTTTGGGTCACAAGAAGCGAGATAGGCCACCAGTACATCAGATGTGATCAATTTTGTGCGATTCGCACCACAGCTTGTAGACTCTCTAACTTTCACAAAGACCAAATAATATCCACTAATTTGGGTTATTTTTACCAAAGATATGTAGCAGTATAAATTGTGGCCAAAATTTATGAAAAAAAATTAATAATTTGCATAATTCTGTCACAGAAACAAAGAAATATGCGTTTTTTTTCAAAATTTTCGGTCTTTTTTCATTTATAGCGCAAAAAATAAAAACCCCAGAGGTGATCAAATACCACCAAAAGAAAGCTCTATTTGTGGGAAAAAAAGGACACAAAATTCATTTGGGTACAGTGTTGCATGACTGAGTAATTGTCATTCAAAGTGTGAGAGCACCGAAAGCTGAAAATTGGTCTGGGCAGGAAGGGTGTTTAAGTGCCCAGTAAGCAAGTGGTTAAAATCCTTGCAATGTACATAAATCACCAAGAGGGGAATGTTTTTTTTCTCAACAAAAGGGGAGTTACGCTTTAACTACTTCCAGTCCAGGCCTTTTCTGGCGCTTTTTGTTCACATGTAATAATCAGTATTTTTTGATAGAAAATTACTTAGAACCCCCGAATATTATATATATTTTTTAAAGCAGGGGCCCCAGAGAATACATTGGTGGGTTTTGCAATTTTTTGTCACACGGTATTCTGGTACTTCCCTAGCGAGTAGGGTGAACCTGGGGGTCGTGACCTGGGGTCAACACGCAGCTAAGCTCAAACCCTCGTGAGGGGGTCCCTGGCAGAATACTGGCTGGTCCTAAGCCCTTGTACACACGGTCGGAGATTCCTACAACCAAATCCGGATTTTGTCCGAAACTGTTGCATACACACGATCGGACAAAGTTGTCGGAAAATCCGATCTTTCAGAACGTGATGACGTAATTTAGTTACGATGGGACTACGTTCAGGCTAGTAGCCAATAGCTTTGATGTAGGAATTTGATCTGAGCATGCGTGGCACTTTGTCCGATCAGAATTCTCTACACATGATTGGAGTATGTCCGATCGGAGCAGTTTGTTGGAAAATATTTCCAGCAAGTTGGAAAATTTGGTCCGACGGATATTCTGACGGAAACAGTCCGATGCATATCACACACAGTCGGAATATCCGACAAAATGGTCGGATAGGACACATTCTGACGGAATCTCCGACTGTGTGTACAAGGGCTTAGACTCCATGCCCTGGGGGATCCCGTATCACCTTCTCGCCTGTGGGCTCACTGTAAGTAGTACTGTGACAACCAAATGCCTTTTTAAACCCAAATTTTGCCTTATAAAAGGGGTGGTGGCTCCATGCAGAAAGGAGAACTGTGGGAGGGGCCTAGCCGGTCCATCCACTACTACTAGCTGCCTGCAGAAAACGACAGTGGTGTTTTCTGTAGGTCAGTCATCCTGCAAAAGGAGCAGTAAGCAGTCTTTATTACAGGAAGCTCCTGCACAGAGGTAAAGTGTCACACTGGATTACTGCTCAGATCTGCAAAAAAACACAAAGCACAGCAAGAGTCCAGTAAGAATATTGGGGTTGAATGAAAAAATACCCCCACATCAACACAAACTATGTGTGATGCAGGGATTTCCCTTTTGCCGTGCTAATATATTCTGACAGGAGGGCTCCCGCCACTCCCCTCAAGAATACATAGATCAGCACTTGTAGCCATTAGCTGCAAGTGCTGATCAAATGCTGTTTTTTCAGCAGGACCGTTCAACAGAACCTGGTCGTTAGGCCAGTTTCCATCGAACAGACAGCGGTGCACATGGCCAGAAAGCTGTCTGGTTATATACCCTACTTAATAGGGTACATAGATCCATTCCTAACTGCCCTTGTCTTCTCAAAAGAGCTCACAATCTAATATGCTGTTCACTCTGAAGTGACCATTTAGGAGGATAGCAAATAACTTAGCAAGTTTCTGGATTGAGGAAGAATTCCCATGCCCACATGGGGTGAATGGACAAACTCCATGCAGATACAATACCCAGAGGTGCAAGGCAAGAGAGTCACCCACTTGGTCTCTATACTGCCTGCTGTACCTTCACCAAAAATACTGGTGAAATCTTTTTAGACAAATCCAAATTATTCCTACCTGTACTGAGGAATCCAGTGGAAACCCAACTACTCCAAACCTGGTTCAAGAGTAGTACTATAAGTGAAAATCAAATCACTGACTGAAGATAACACCTTATTGGCTATGATTAATTGAGAACACAACAAGCTTTAAAAGGGAAAAGGACCCCTTCACCAGGCTGATCTTCACTAAAGCTAACAATTATTATGCTTTAAAAGGTATGTTTATCCATATCAGTTCTTATACCCAAAGGGGTTCCCAACCGAATATTACTCTACTATACTCAAGGAGCTATTTGGGAAAATAATTGCCAAATCATTGTAAAGAGGTGACAGGTACTCTTTGCCTGCCCATGTGATTGTTGTTTTTGGAAGGGCTTCCCTACATGGATTACATTGCAAGCAGTGACTGGCACTTGGTGGTTCAGTGTAGTGGAGAATGTGGTTAATAAGATATAGATGAAGTTTGAGACATGGAAGTGATTAAGTTTTTCAGTACAGATGTAAACCATCTAAGACATCTAGAGAGATTGCTACGTAGAATTAGCACCAGTTTATGGCAGATGGGTGCCTGTGGCCTAGGATTAGCTGTGCTGAGCAGAAACAGCATTATACACAGAGGAGACTGGAAGAACCCTTGCCAGATATTGTGCTGGTCAATTATTCCCTATGACCTGATCCAATGATAGAATGGTGGAATTGAGCAGTATGAGGACCCCTTCAGAGGAGAGCAGAGTGAAGGATTCAGCAAAGCTGAGATAGAGCAGGCCATATACAGCCAAAATGCCACTGCCTCAAGCAATTAAAGAAGCATTGATATATAAATATAGAGTAATAGAAAGTCTTTAATACTAACTTTTCCTAGGCTAAATGCCGCTATAGCCTCCCCAGTATTGCCCCTAGAAAAGCCATTCTTAGCTCGGCTTCCTCTAGAGGTTGCTAGGGGTTCCTTGAGCTTTGGCTGATTGACCTTCCATTTGATGGGGCCTGCAAAGTTCCAGGAACAGTTCTACTTGACATAGCCAGCTGCCTGGCACCAAGCACCATGGAATGAGGCGTTCTTCCCATTGGCCACCAATGAATTGGTTTTAGCAAGGGTTCCCTGCGACCTGAAAATTATTTAGAAGGTTCCACTGGTGCATTTTTTTTGAGAAAGGCTGCTCTAGAAACTTGCTCATGTAACCACAGCTGAGGGCAAGTATAAGCCAGTCTGAATTCTGATCTTCTTCTTTGGCAGAGATCACACTGCCTAATGTCACGTACACACGACCAGACTTTTCGATGGACCAGGTCCTATGGACTTTCAGCGGAGTTCCGACTGACTTTCCGAATGAACGGATATGGCCACACACAATCACACTATAGTCCGAAGGATTCGAATGTGATGACGTACGACCAGACTAGAATAAGTTCATAGCCAGTAGCCAATAGCTGCCCTAGCATTGGTTTTTGTCCATCGGACTAGCATACACACGAGCAGATTTCTGGATAGGAACTGGGTCTGGCGACGTTTCGGCGAAAACATTTCAAACACGCTCTCTTTCTAAAATCCATCAGATTTTTGGACAGCAAAGGTCCGATGGAGCCCACACACGATCGAATTGTCCAACGTATTCGTTCCCTCGGACCTTTGCTGTCGAAAAGTCCGGTCGTGTGTACACGGCATTAGCCTTCAGACGTGTTTAGGACTTAAGGTAGCCTGGTGCATAATTTTCTCCAAAAAGTGTAAAAACATCATTTATTTTATTACTCTTTATTTATCCTTCTAAGGAACTTTGTTTTTTGCCAACATTTGAGCATCAGCCCACTTCGATATTCCTGTATCAAACAACAAATTTATACAGAAGGAAAACAGCCCCAATGTACAAATAATTGGTTGGTCCTGCCACAGTGATAGTGGCAAAGGTGGAAGCCACTATACTATAAACCTAACGTATGGAAAATTGCAGGGCTATGTATTATAGCAAGCGGAGCAGACTGGAAGATAATGCCATATTACAGGCAGACAAGTAGAGTTGGAGATTACTATATAAATGATAGAGAAAAATATCTGTTTATATTACAGGCACAGGAGCTCTGTAGGAGATAACTGTATATATTACATAGATGACAGCCAGGGAGATAGCTCAGAATTGCACAGATAAGGAAGTATGTAATACAGAGAAAGTATTGCCGGAGATAGAGGTGTGTACAAAAAAGAAGCTAATGAGTGAGATAACAATACATATTAGAGAATAAATGAAAGAATTATATTTTTCGGTGGCAGATAGCTTGCTATATTAGCAGAGAGGTGATTGTAGGCATGTAAGTGGCAAAAGTATATGGACACCCCTCCAAATTATTGTGTTCAGGTCTACTATATTATACAAAACCTAAAGCATTTAAATAATGATTAGAAAGTTCCATAAAACAGTAACAAGGTATATTCAAATGCAGGGCCACTGTGCTCCCTTCATTAAGGTCCCATGTGATCACCACCACCATCAATAGATGAGAGTCAACTGGCCATACACTAGTAGATTCACGAACGAACATTCGTAGGAAAATCCCCAGTACATTCGCTAATTTGAGGAATGTTATTCAAAACCATTTTAAATGTATGTTTGCTTTAGATTTTGGGATGGATGGAACTTCCCAAACCAAAGCCACATTTGTTATTAGAAATTAGTTGGAGAAAATTTTTCCATACTGTTCCTTCGAATTTTCTCAACACTGCCATCAAAAAACATTTAACGTTCTTAAAATGAAAAATGTAGAGTGAAATTCTACTAGTGTATGGATAGCATAATGCCGCGTACACACGACCGGACTTTTCGAGGGACTAGGTCCGACAGACTGTCGACAGAGTTCTGACGGAGTTCTGACAGAGTTCTGACGGACTTTCCGAATGAACGGACTTGGCCACACACAATCACACCAAAGTCCGACGGATTCCCTTGGAGCCCTTGCGTCGTTTTTTGTCCGTCGGACTAGCATACACACGAGCGGATTTCTCGGTAGCAACTGGGTCCGACGGAGTTCCGGCGGAAAAATTTGAAACATGTTCCATTTCTAAAGTCTGTCGGATTTTTGCAAATCAAAAGTCCGCTGCAGCCCACACACGATCGAATGGTCTGCCGGAATTGTTCTGTCGGACCTTTGATGTTGAAAAGTCCGGTCGTGTGTACGCGGCATTACACTCACTGAATATTTTGACCTCACTTGCACAGAGGTTAAAAAGCGTTTGATTTACGCAACCCCAAAGGAAGAAACACAGTCCAATTACAGGCATATATGCAACCAGGGCTTTTTTCACCAGTGACATGGGGGAACGCAGTTTCTGGCACCTCCAGCACTGAATGTATATAATGGCATGGGGTGCTGGGGTATGCTGGAGGGTCTATTGATGTTTGTTGCTGGAGAATTTGTTGTCGATAGGGGGGAATCTATTGTTGCAAGGGGGGTCTCTTGTTTCTGGGGAGGTCTATTGTTGCTGGTGGGGGATATACTGATGAGGGAGGAGTCTATTGTCCTTGTTGATGGAGGATCTATTGATGTTTGCTGCTGGGAGATCTAAATTGCCAGCAGAGGTCTATTGTTGCTTAGGTGGAGCTACTTTTGCTGAGAGGGGTCTATTGTTGCTGGCTGCAAGAGTTTTACTTTACTGCAAATTCTTGACACATTACTTTATATTACTGCAAAATACTACTTGGTTCTGTAATCTCTAAAAGGTGTGGTACTGGGAGGTGAGTATGGGGTGAAACCAAGGGGGTGATTCAGAAGGGGGCTGCACCTGATCTCTGAGAAAAAAAGCACTGTATGCAACTTCTGTCATTGGAATAGTAGTTCATTTTCTTTATCATGGCAGGTTTTTTCTTTACTCCAGTCAGAATTGAAAAGTAATAATAGATTCTACTGAGACTCACTGTGCTATTTTCCAGTTTATCATCCAGACATTATTGAAGATCCCTAGTCAACCTGATCCAGTTTGTCCGTAACCTGACCACTTGGAACACCTTTTGCTTTACTCTTTGAAATGTGTAAAAGGTGTCCCCAAATCAGGGCTGGGACAAGGGGTGGATATGTGGCACAGCTGCCCTGGGCATAACAGTAGGGGGGCACCCACTCACCTCATGAATGCTTCAGATCAGTGGCTTGCAACAAATGCACTGCATTTTTACAACTGCTCTGACATCCTCTGCTGTCAAACTGTGGTCCAACATGCCTAGTGTCCACCTCATCCACCCACAGCTAATATGAAAACATGTCGTGCATATGCAGCTACCCTCTAGTTGCTAGAAAGCAAGTGGTTGGCCAATAATGTGCAATGTACATTCCATGCCAACCATGGGCAGCCAGAGCAAGGGGGACGAGAATGGGCACAGGGCTGTAAACCCATTCTACAGCATACATAAGCAGCAGGGGAGGGGGCACAGTTCCGCATCCTTGCCCTGGACAAACCTATCCTGCTACTGCCCCAAATACACCTACTACAGTGTTCTTCGGTGCCTCTCATATAGAAAAACAAAAGTAGTAATAAGTTAGGACTAAGGACCGGTTCACACTGGTCTGACATGCGCTCAAACTTTGAGAGCGACTGCATGACATGTCAAAATGAATGGTTCCCTATGAGAGCCATTTTAACTGGTCCAACTTGTGTCGGTCCGACTTTGAAAATACTTCCTGGACTACCTTGGTCCAACTCTGGCACAATTTCAGCCCATTGATTTGAACGGAAGTCAGGATCATCATCTTAACTAACCTGACTTGTGGCATACGACTTGTGCACTGAGGATCCTGAGGAGGAACCCCATGCTAAATGGCATGAGGTCCCCTCCCCAGATCCATACCAGGCCCTTTGAATCTGGTATGGTCTTGGGGGGGGGACCCCATGTCGCTTTTTTAAAAAAGTGTTGGCGTGGGGTTCCCACTCAAGACTCAAAAGGCCTGGTATGGTTGGATCAAAGTCAGATCCCATTCTTTGACGCAGCATGGAAGTCGGACATGAAGTTGCAGGGCAAAGTCGGATCAGAAGTCGTATGACTTTCGCGTCAGATCAGTGTGAACATAATCTAGTAATTGTTTTACGTTCACCAATCCAACTAACGCCTGTCGTGGAAATGAAACACTCATTGATGAGTAAGTCAACAAGGCTTCAGGAAGCCCTCAGTAAATATGTGCGAAATATGGACACACTTTTGCTAATCGTATCCAAAACATGAACAATTATGGAGAAAAAAAAGAGATAGAAGGATTTGGGTGCAAAAGATAAACCAGTGAACTAATTTGTCCAAATACAGTAACGGCTTGTGATATAACAGGGAAGGCAGATCTATATATACTCTGATCTCTATAAAATGCACAGTTCTTTCACCTCTACCTTGCATAGTTCATATGCCTTTGGCACCCTGTGTATGTCACGTTTGTTATGCAGAGCTGCCTGGCCCCCATAGCGCTGCCTAACCTTTCCTGCAGCACCATCAAACGTGCAGAGCAGAGAAGTAAGACAAGGGAAAAACCCAGAGGGGAGCAGAGGGGGAACAACTCTCAATTTCCATTACCCTAACTACAAATGCCGCTAATTTGTGACCACATCAGTGTCGGAGAGCAGTCACTAGGAAAACTGACTCCCATTCTGCAAGGTGACAGAATGACAGGGATTAAAATGAGGTACAAATGAGCCTTCTCTCTTGCCCGGTCTTCGCTCCACTACTGTAGGATAAGAATCACGGACAAGGTGACATGAAGAAATTAACAATATGAGATTGGTAAAAGTAATGTCACGCAGGCCTGCAGAATGTGGCCCATAATTCTTTATCTCACGCTTGTGATAAAACCTGAATATATTTCCTACACTTGACAGTCAGGCTTATCTAAAGAGAACCTGTCTCAGCTGGGCTTATTTAAAAATTTGAGCATTCAGTCTTAAATAAATAATACTGTGCAGCCTGACTTTTGACAAGTATAGTGTTACCACAATTATATAGCTTTAATTACTGTAAGGATGACTCTGGAGCTGAGAGTCATAGGTCCCCTGAGGTTTGACATTTATGGCTGCTTCAACTGCTGACCTCATTGTGATAACATTCATTGGAACATACGGTATATTAAAAAAATTCGGGAATCCAGGTAAATTCCCTTGTCTGGATTTGATCATAATTGCTGGCATACATTTAGTGGTATATAATCATTTCAAGATAGCAAATATTAGAAAGGAAGGCAGGGCTGGAAAAAGTAAAATGTAGTTCAAGGGCGCTGAGAATGTCAGGACCAGGCAAATAGTGTCTTTATTGGATGGATGAAGTGGTCTTTGATGACATATTTCCTGTTTGCGGTCCATGCTGGTTGTCGTCCCCTCCTGCTGATGCCATTTCTGGGATTCATGCTCCACGCTGACTCAGACAGTCCCATTGCTTCACCAGTGTTCCCAGAGCCTGGGGTGTTCACCTGCTGGTTATCCTGGGACCTTCTGCTGCTGCATATCGTTACCCCTGGAAAGCTGTGATGATACACTGGGACCTCCTGATGACGGATCACCTGCTTCATACATCCATGTTATGCCTCTTCTTATCCTTAATTCTGTACGTTTTTTTAATCTTGTTTGGGGATATTAAAAGTTTTAATTCTGCACTTAGAGGCGCCTTTTTTTCTTTCATCTGGAAAAAGTTCCATTGACAGATTTATCAATATGGTTAGGTTTATGGAAACCTGGATTTCTCATTGAAGAACGAAAGTTTGGCAAAATGCATTTTTATTAGATAAAGGTCATTAGTGGGTAGTCAATGAAATAGGGATTCGTATCTTATTAGGCTTGGCCAGAAAAAGTGTAGGTGGGTTCCCTGGCTACCACTTACTTTTTTAATTTTTGCACCTGAATGGTTGTTTACAGTATCACTAAACTCGCATCATAAAAAAAACTATCAATAAATGGTGTATTCCATGCTGTTCATACTCACTCAGTCACAATGAGATTTGTTTTCTGTATTCTGCAAAAAACTTGGTTGATCCTGCTACTCTCTAGCTCTACCTTCTGTTCATGTCTCCAATTCAGCTAGGGATTTTGCAGCTGTATTGACAACTCTGCACATGCTCAGATTTCAGTGAGATTCTATGCTGAGGATTTCCTCCCTATCTAAGCAGCCCATGTGACTATAGAATCACACATGTGGGTGTATACACAGTGGTAAATGACATCCCACTCCCTCCTTCCCTCTTCCATGCCCTCTAACCAGCTAAACACAATAGGGTTGGGATAATTACATATAGATTAATGGTGGCTTCACCTCCTTCTTATTCTAAGACCTACCAGAGACTGGTAGAAATCCAGCCATACGGTGGTATTTCCACAAAAGAATCAGGATTTGATTTCAAATATATATATTTGTATAACAATTTAAAACAGTTCATTGCTATTATTTATTTATTTTTATTCTGTGTTCCAAAGACTTTTTATTTTATTTTCAAACATATGACCAGCAACAGGGGACTAGAAGCTCCTCCTGCTTATGTTTCCCTGTAGACAGGCTGGGAAAGATCTGGGTCATGTGACAGCTGTATATCAATCAGGAAAAGCTACTGAATTATTTTGTTTTGTTTTAATTCAAATAATTAGTTTCATCATCCACATACAGAAATAGAAGTGACAAATTTAAATTAAGCAGTGTGTGTTTAGTATCACTTTAAATAAATGAGGAACTCTCAGTATATTGGGGAAGAGCTGTTGAGTCTAGATTTTGGCTTTGTAAGAGCAGTAGGGATGAAGGAGTTAAAAAGGGTACTCCACATGCAACACTGGGTAAGAAACCAACCAACTGACATTTCACATTGAGAGGACCTACTTATGCTTTTCTGTCCTCAAGGTTTTCTGAAAAGCTGGGTTGGACTGTAAGTGAACCTATTTTATAGTATTTAATGGCATGCCCACACAGGAAGCGATGGTAGTGGTGTAAAGAGGGGTGCAGTCACTGGGATAAAAGGCATTGACAGAAAATAAGGACACTATGTAAATGTAAAACATTCTAACTTACCCCATGCTACTAAATGTTTTTGCTGTGTTCCGCGCTGGTCGGGACCCCCGTGAGTCCGGTCGCGGGACCCGCGGACTCGATCGCCGCGGGCATCCCCGCGATCGTCTCACGGAGCGGCCGAATGGAGGAAATGCTGTATAAACAACATTTTCCCATTCTGCCTAGCAACTAGTGACGCTGATCTCTGCTCCATGTGATTGGAGCAGAGATCAGTGTACACTAAATGAAAGCCCAACCCCCCCACAGTTAGTAACACACCCCTAGGAACACTTAACCCCTACACTGCCACCCACTGGTTAACCCTTTCACTGCCAGTGTCATTTACACAGGAATCACTGCATTTATATAGCAGTGATTACTGTATAAATGACAATGGTCCCAAAAATGTGTCAAAAATGTCCGATGGGTCCCCGACAATGTCGCAGTCACAATAAAAATCGCAGATCGCCGCCATTACTAGTAAAAAAAATAATAATAAAAAATTATTAATAAAAATGCTATAAAACTATCCCTATTTTGTAAACGCTATAACTTTTGCGCAAACCAATCAATAATCGCTTATTGCGATTTTTTTTACCAAAAATATGTAGAAGAATACGTATCGGCCTAAATTGAGGGAAAAAAATGTTTTTTTATATATTTTTGGGGGATATTTATTATAACAAAAAGTAAAAAATAATGCGTTTTTTCAAAATTGTCGCTCTATTTTTGTTTATAGCGCAAAAAATATAAACCGCAGGGGTGATCAAATACCACCAAAAGAAAGCTCTATTTGTGGGAAAAAAAGGACTTCAATTTTGTTTGGGAGACACGTCGCACGACCGCGCAATTGTCAGTTAAAGCGACGCAGTGCCGAAACGCAAAAAGTGGTCTGGTCTTTGACCAGCAAATTGGTCCGGTCTGAAAGTGGTTAAGCAATAACCTTTTACTGCTTAACTAAAATGTTTAAAGCTGAAAACTTTAGAAACATGTTAGGCTTATTCATCCGGCAAAATCTTGTCAAAAGACACTCTAGTTTGAGGGTCTCCAAACTATAGCCTGAGGGCCACATCCAGCCTACAAGATTTTATGTGGCAACAGAAATTGTCCATGAAACTATCCTGGCTGGCAGTGGATTTGCCATTCTGTGCAATGTAATATGGAGACCTACACATCCACTACCAACCAGCCACCTGTGACTCTCCCCAAGCCCGCAGTGCAGATTCCCCAGGCATCCTAGTAACCAATGACATGCACCATTCAGAGGAGGACCAGACTTCTTCCAGAGTTGCTCTGTTGCCTCCTAACTTCCACCCTGCTACTCTGCCACCAAAAAGGTAAGGTGGGTTCTGTTGGATACTCATGGATGTAAGGTCACGCATTTTCTGGGCACACATGGATGAAAGATGTAGAGGACTCTACTGGGCACACATGGATGTAAGCAAAGAATCTGACGGTTACTCATTGATGTAAGGCAGGACTCTGGTGGGCATTCATGGATGTAAGGGATATGAGGGGGTGGACATTTTTACAAAACTGATATTTTTGGCCCATAAATGTTTATAAAGTATATGATTTGGCTACTAGGTCATTGCAAGAGCACAGTCGAGATCTAACCAGGAGGAATGTGAGGTCAAAGTTTTTCTTTAGAGGTACATTTTGGAACAACTAACATTATGTGATTTTTTTAAAGGGATCCCTGACAGCATAAGCAAATCTTTGCATTTGACTGCAGGGTCTGCTTTAAGCTTGTTTAGTCCCCAAAAGGCAGCCTCATTTTGCATGCCACACTGTATATTACATTAAATTACCTCTTTTTCTTAATTCTACTTAATTACATCTATCTATTCTGAATTCTGGAAAAAAATTAGCATTCCAAATCAAGAAATTCCAATTCCATCATATCAAATTAAAACTTTAAGAAGCCCTGATTGCTGTCAGCTAAATCCATTGAGGCTAATTTCAGAACATGATGTAAAGAGCATGTTTTGCCTAAAGAAAATGGCGGTATAAGTTCGTGCTACCTAACCATTCAAGTCACAGAATGCCTTATAAAAGCTATAGGCAATGTTGATGTAAATTATATGCTGAAAGGAGAGAGGAGGAGGAGGGAGGGTTAAATAGAACTGAAATACTTATCATAAGTAACAGTGAATGTGTTTGTATGCCAGGGTAGGACAGCTTTTACATTTGAAAATTTCAATAATTTATACGTCTACAGTATGTGTGTACATCGTATTTTACAATGCCGTGGGAAAAAAAATATCTAAAAATATTTTTAATTTTACTTTTACTTAAAGCATAACTCCATGTTTAATGTTCCTTAACATTCCTTAACATTCCTAAACAAACTTTAAAAGTTTGTTTAAAGCAGAGGTCCACCCTAAAGTGGAGCTTCCGCTCATTGGAACCCTCCCCCCCTCCGGCACCACAATTGGCACCTTTCAGGGGGGAGGGGGGTGCAGGTACCTGTACAGTGCAGGTATCTGCACTCACTTCCGGCGTAGATTCTGCAGAAGCTACGCCCCTTTCCGCAGGTCCACCGCTGCCTGCTGGGAAACACACGGATCCCAGAGACAGCGAGGACCATCCTTATTGCGCAGCGCGACTCGCGCATGCGCAGTAGGGAACCGGGAAATTAAGCCGGAAGGCTCCATTTCCTGATTCCCATACCCAAGATGGCGGCGGCAGCACCCAAGAGATCGGCTTCGGGTGCCGACATTGCGGGCGCGCTGGGCGGGTAAGTGTCATTATTTTAAAAGTCAGCAGCTGCAGTATTTGTAGCTGCTGGCTTTTTTTTTTTTTAAACGGCGGACTCCCGCTTTAATCCATGCTGGGCCAAACTATTTACTGCAACTAACAGGGGTGTTTCCTGGGCACGCTGTATACAATGCTTTGTTCCAGCAGTGGGACTTCAACTTCCTGTCCTACTCCTGGAAAAAAATAAAGTCTGATTGAGGGCTGCTTAGCCAATCACCTGAAGATTTGTATTCTATGAATGAAGCTTTATTAAATATTCATAGAATATAAAGCTTCCTTTGATTGGTTGAGATCATGACATCTTCAACCCGCCTCTCCCGCACAGCCGTTACTACAAACTCTCTGGCAGGTCCCTTGCTTCTTCTGCATATACTCTGAGAAAACATTTTTTATTTCCATAAAGAGTTTGCCTAACTATTACGTTCCCTAGTGACAGGTGATAAGCAATGTCCCGTGCTAAATACCATTATGAATTTAGTTGCTGTATGGCTGGTTGGAAACTCATGGGCTATGATCTGCACACTCTGCAGTCTACTAGACCTTTGTAAGGAGGCTAACACTTTACTTTGACAACTGAGTTGTAAGGAACCCATTGCTATGGTTCCAAGTTGGGTCCATCAGGAGGCTGTGCTACACATTTGGCTGCAATGCATGAGGTATATGGATTTACCAGATCAAGGTCCTGAGAGGGAACCATCACCACTGATGGGCTGGTCCACCTTCATCCAACTACCATCAGCCCCCAACTGAGCCACTTATGTCTTGTTCTCCAGGTATAGTCCATGATGCATCAAGGAAATTAGGAGCAAATCACTACCTCCTAGAACTTGTTTCAGTTGTGCAACCAGCAACAAAACAGTCCATCGTAAATGGTGCAATTCAACATAACATGCAAAAGTCCTTCATTCATAGCGCTATCGGTCATTACCGGTTCTGTACAGTACAGAGCTATGAGCTTCATTCCACCATCCCGAGCTTTCTGCCCACTTCCCACAACAAGAGATATGATGCAGGCATAGCTCCATACTTTATGAAATGGAAACGAGGGACACCTATTAGCAAAAGTATGTAGGCATAGGACACACATCCTGCCACATCCCTCTTAAAGGAGAATTGTACAAAAAAAATTATAGGTTAAACCCACAAGTGCTTTTTTTTTACCACTGCCATTCCTTTATATTGGCTTTTGGAATTTACAAATGCAGCCATTTAGAAATTGGATGAAAGGATTACCACTGGGAAACACTTTTTGATAGATTAGTCCATTTTATATACAACTATATAGATCAGACCAAAATGAGGGACAGATGAGGAGGAAATGAGGGACAGAGGGACATTGTTCTGAGGGACAGTCCCTTTAACTACTTAACGACCAGCCGCCGCAGTTGTACTACAGCAGATTTGCTCTCCTGCGCGAATAGCTGTCATTGTATGTCGAACGTGTACACAGTGATTTGTGGGCCCTTTCGCTAGCGGCGGAGCCAATCAGCAAGTCCGGCGGACTCGATGTCTGCGATCGCTCCACAGAGGCAGAACAGGGATCTGCCAGTGTAAACAAACAGATCCCCATTCTGTCAGGGGAGTAGAGTGCGATTGCCTGTTCCCAGTGATTAGGAACAGCGAACTCTCTCGACTCCCTGGCAGTCCCTTTCCCCCACCATTAGAAAGCGCCTCCCTAGGGAACATTTAACCCTTTGATTGCCCCTGGTGTTAACCCCTTCCCTGACAGTGTAATTTATACAGTAATCAGTGTATTTTTATAGCACTGATTGCTGTATAAATGTCACTGGTCCCAAAAAAGTGTCAAAGGTGTCTGATCTGTCCGCTGCAATGTGACAGTCCCGCTAAAAATTGCAGATCACCGCCCTTACTAGTAAATAAATAAATAAATAAAAATGCCATAAATCTATCCCCTATTTTGTAGACCCGATAACTTTTGTGCAAACCAATCAATGTACGCTAACTAAGATTTTTTTTTACCAAAAATATGTAGCGAATACAGATTGGCCTAAACTGAAGAAAAAAAAAAATTTTTTTACTTTTTTGGGGGGAGATATTTATTATAGCAAAAAATAAAAAAGATTTTTTTTTTTAAATTGTCTGTCTTTTTTGTTTATAGCACAAAAAATAAAAACCGCAGAGGTGGTCAAATACCACCAAAAGAAAGCTCCATTTGTGGGAAAAAAAAGGACGTAAATTTTGTTTGGGTGCCGCGTCGCACGACCACGTAATTGTCAGTTAAAATGACGCAGTGCCGAATCACAAAAATTGGCCTGGTCATTAAGGGGTTAAATGAGGGACAATTGGGAGCTATGGATGTAGGTATTATGAAGCTTCAATGCTAAATGTATATTGACAACCTCAGCTCGTAATCCATGCTGTTTGAAATGCATCTCAACCCCTGAGCTACCATGGACGCACAGGATACAGGATACAAACTGCCTCTTAAAATGATATTTGTTTGGAATCAAATTAAAGTTTGATGTCAAGGAGGTATCAAGCTTGGTATGCTCCCCCTCCCACCCACTCTGCACCCGAATTGCTTTAATTTCTTCACAATTTCATTAGTCCGTTTAGCAAATAATTAGAGAGCCTGTGCTCGGGACAGAGTTGCTCTGTCTAATGTTCTGTTCTCTGCTTAATGAGTCTCATAATAACCTCGCCGGAAAAATATGATTTTTGCAAATCATCCCTTCATATAACCGTCATCCTCGATCCTGCGTTAATTAGCATAATCATTAACAAGGATCCCTGAGAGGTCTTCAAAACGCAAATTAGTTTTCCCAAGATCCCTTTCACTAGGTCAGGAGGCACTTAGGATTGACAAGAATCGATTAACTCTTTACTTGCCATATGTGGTGATCACATCAGATGTTGATTGACATATATACATTATCTAAAGGAACACCTGTAGATATAAATTGCTGTATTATAGTATCTAAAATTGAGTAAAATTTTCTGCCTTATCCATGTTTCGCATAATTTTCCACAGCTACATTATATAAATGAGCAAGGGAGGCTAATCTCAATATACAGTAAACATTTCATCTAAAGTTAAAGCACAAGCAAAACATGAATACATTGTTGTAATACATATACTGTATGTGTTATCTGCAAAAAATCGTTTTTTTTTTCTCTCCATCCAGTCCTGAGATTTGATAAAGCACAAGGGGAAAGGGGGGCAAAAGTGGAAGGTGGGACTTTATATGAAACAAGATACTTGGGGTATATTAATTCAATGAGTATAATATATTAAAGCGGGAGTCCGCCGGGAGTTCCGCCGTTTTTTTTATAAAAAAAGCAAATACTGCAGCTGCTGACTTTTAAAATAATGACACCTACCCGCCCAGCACGCCCGCGATGTCGGCACCCGAAGCCGATCTCTCTATCGTCTCTCGGGTGCTGCCGCCGCCATCTTGGGTATGGGAATCAGGAAGTGGAGCCTTTCAGCTTCATTTCCTGGTTCCCTACTGCGCATGCGCGAGTCGCGCTGCGCAATAAGGATGGTTCCCGCTGTCTCTGGGATCCGTGTGTTTCCCAGCAGGCAGCGGGGGACTTTCGGAAAGGGGCGTAGATTCTGCGGAAAGGGGCGTACCTTCTGCAGAATATACGCCGGAAGTGGGTGCAGATACCTGTACTGTACAGGTATCTGCACCCCCCTCCCCCCTGAAAGGTGCCAATTGTGGCGCCGGAGGGGGGGAGGATTCCAATGAGCGGAAGGTCCACTTTAGGGGGGACCTCCACTTTAAATTAGTAATTTATTGGGAACACACCAAAAGGTAGTACAATGGATATGTTAATAATGAATCAATATACAATGAGAAAACTTTAACAGTATAATAATCAGCATAGCACAATAAAATTCATAATCCAATGATGTTGTTACACATAATAAATAATAAATCAACAGTACATTCCAAAGTGTGTATACAGTAATAACCAGGGGTCAAGTCCTGGGGAAAAAAGTGTGGGAACTCCCACCCAAGATCCACTCCCCCACCAAAAAAAAAAAAAGTATGCTCATATGCATATATATTTCACAGAAAATACAGTACAACATTTATTGTAAAGTGCCAGTTTACAAAAACAAAATAAGTTAACGTGTCAAACAAAACAATCAACACAATGGGTGATGATCTTTCCCTCCCAGGGAATTTCTAACACAAATATACCCTGTTCAAAATTCTGTTACACAGCCCATTAGAAAATATTCCACAAACTAGAATAACGTTGCCTTTGCCATTTAAGATTATCAACTTTCTGAGATTTATTATCATCTGTGCTGCGATGTGTGGTCAGCCATTTTGTGACATATGGCAAAGGAACCCATAAATGCACAGGGGGGCCAATGAGACTAATAAACAAAAGAGAAGATAGGTGTTCAGTGCCAAGCCCACTCATGCATTGCAGAGTATTGGCAGGGTATTGCAGAGTATTGGCAGGGTATTGCAGAGTATTGGCAGGGTATGTATTGCAGAGTATTGGCAGGGTATGGCAGAGTATTGGCAGGGTATTGCAGAGTATTGTCAGGGTATGTATTGCAGAGTATTGGCAGGGTATTGCAGAGTATTGGCAGTGTATGTATTGCAGAGTATTGGCAGGGTATTGCAGAGTATTGGCAGGGTATGTATTGCAGAGTATTGGCAGGGTATTGCATTGCAGAGTATTGGCAGGGTATTGCATTGCAGAGTATTGGCAGGGTATTGCATTGCAGAGTATTGGCAGGGTATTGCATTGCAGAGTATTGGCAGGATATGTATTGCAGAGTATTGGCAGGGTATTGCAGAGTATTGGCAGGGTATGTATTACAGAGTATTGGTGGGGTATTGCAGAGTATTGGCAGGGTATGTATTGCAGAGTATTGGCAGGGTATGTATTGCAGAGTATTGGTAGGGTATGTATTGCAGAGTATTGGCAGGGTATTGGTAGTGTATTGCAGAGTATTGCAGGGTAGTGTATTGCAGAGTATTGCAGGGTATGTATTGCAGAGTATTGGCAGGGTATGTATTGCAGAGTATTGGCAGGGTATTGGCAGGGTATTGCAGAGTATTGGCAGAGTATTGCAGAGTATTGGCTGGGTATGTATTGCAGAGTATTGGCTGGGTATGTATTGCAGAGTATTGGCAGGGTATTGCAGAGTATTGGCAGGGTATTGCAGAGTATTGGCAGGGTATGTATTGCAGGGTATTGGCAGGGTATGTATTGCAGGGTATTGCAGAGTATTGCAGAGTATTGGCAGGGTATTGCAGAGTATTGTCAGGGTATGTATTGCAGAGTATTGGTGGGGTATTGCAGAGTATTGGCTGGGTATGTATTGCAGAGTATTGGCTGGGTATGTATTGCAGAGTATTGGCAGTGTATTGCAGAGTATTGGCAGGGTATGTATTGCAGGGTATTGGCAGGGTATTGCAGAGTATTGTCAGGGTATGTATTGCAGAGTATTGTAGAGTATTGGCAGGGTATTACAGAGTATTGCAGAGTATTGGCAGGGTATGTATTGCAGAGTATTGGCAGGGTATGTATTGCAGAGTATTGGCAGGGTATGTATTGCAGAGTATTGGCAGGGTATTGCAGAGTATTGGCAGGGTATTGCAGAGTATTGGCAGGGTATGTATTGCAGAGTATTGGCAGGGTATTGCAGAGTATTGGCAGGGTATGTATTGCAGAGTATTGGTGGGGTATTGCAGAGTATTGGCAGGGTATGTATTGCAGAGTATTGGCAGGGTATGTATTGCAGAGTATTGGCAGGGTATGTATTGCAGGGTATTGGTAGTGTATTGCAAAGTATTGGCAGGGTATTGCAGAGTATTGGCAGGGTATGTATTGCAGAGTATTGGTGGGGTATTGCAGAGTATTGGCTGGGTATGTATTGCAGAGTATTGGCTGGGTATGTATTGCAGAGTATTGGCAGGGTATTGCAGAGTATTGGCAGGGTATTGCAGAGTATTGGCAGGGTATGTATTGCAGGGTATTGGCAGGGTATTGCAGAGTATTGGCAGGGTATTGCAGAGTATTGGCAGGGTATGTATTGCAGAGTATTGTAGAGTATTGGCAGGGTATTGCAGAGTATTGGCAGGGTATTGCAGAGTATTGGCAGGGTATTGCAGGGTATGTATTGCAGAGTATTGGCAGGGTATGTATTGCAGAGTATTGGCAGGGTATTGCAGAGAATGGGCAGGGTATGTATTGCAGAGTATTGGCAGGGTATTGCAGAGTATTGGCAGGGTATGTATTGCAGAGTATTGGCAGGGTATGTATTGCAGAGTATTGGCGGGGTATTGCAGAGTATTGGCAGGGTATTGCAAAGTGCAACTTAATAACACACTAACGTGACTAACCTGGTATTCTCTTCCCTTCTCGGGAGAGAAGTAAACTGGTAGCAGTGCAGCGGCTGTGGCCCCAGGAGGCCAGGACTGTGTCGGCGTGTGTCTGTCGCTGGCTGCGCTGGAGGCCGTATGCGCACTGCCCACTGACTCCTGCCAGTGCGTGCCCACGTGTACGGCCGACATCATGTGACCGGTTGCTAGACGCGGAGCGGCCCTAGCCTAGCAACCTGTCACTCGGGCGGCCGCGGGGCGGCCGCGGAGCGGCGGACTACGCGCTGAATAGCCTCAGGCGACTAATGGGAACGGTGTTCTTGTTGTGGTATAGTACGGGAACGCCATTCCCATGCATTCCCGCACGACTTGAGCCCTGGTAGTAACCAACAATTTAAAATTGATGATTGAAATAAATCAAACCCATAATAAAATCATGGCTAGTGGGGCATGGCATCCAGTAGTAGAAAGCTTGATGAGTCCACTCATCAGGAGCAGCTGTATATTGAAAACACCTGTGATAGATAAAATATTGATAATAATTAATGGTAATTGATTATAAACCTAGGAAAAGGGGAAGCACAGCAATAGTCCTAGCCACTCTAACCTAGGGATGACGAGTAATATATATAGTAGCTGGTAATAGTGATAGAAATCAGAGGCACTAGGAAGTGTATATTGGCATCCCCCCAGGAGCTGAGGTGACATCAAAAGTCCTGAGATTTACTCTAATACTGTAGTTAAGTTACATAGTTAGTAAGGTTGAATAAAGACACCAGTCCAACCTGAGTGAGTGTCTTTAATTGTCCCTATCCCTGTACATTGCACACTCACATTGGTCTCTACCCTCAAGGATCCCACAAGCCAAGGTCCCCATGCATATACTAAGGCCAATTTTTGGACAGAAGCCAATAAGCCTACCAGCATGTCTTTGGAGTGTGGGAGGAAACTGGAGGAAACCCATGCAGGCACAGGGAGAACATACAAACTCCAGGCAGGTGGTGCCGTGGTTGGGATTTGAACCAGTGACCCCTTTTACTGCTAGGTGAGGGTGCTAACCACTACACCACTGTGCCGCCCTACACAGTGTTCTATCTTTCTCAAGCCCAACCTATGATTGGGCAGTGAAAGAGCAGCAGCAGACTGATGAGATCACCTTTCTGCTCTTTCCTGCTCTCAGCATGTTAGCAAATATGTATGCAGGTCATCTATACTGTCCCTCTCTCTCCCATTGCTGCCGTTAAGCCATGTACACATGGGCTGGTTAAAAAAACAAAAAACGCAACTGCAAAATATTTGAGACTGGGGCGGAGGTTCACTTTCCAGCAGATCTACAAAATCTACAATGGAATGGTTAAGATCAAAGCATATTCATGTGTTAGAATGGCCCAATCATGGTCTAGACCTAAATCCAACTGAGAATCTGTGGTAAGACTTGAAAATTGCTGTTCACAGACACTCTCCATCCAATCTGACAGAGCTTGAGCTATTTTTTAAAGAACAATGGGCTAAAATGTCACTCTAGATGTGCAAAGCTGGTAGAGACATCCCCAAAAAGACTTGCAGCTGTAATTGCAGCGAAAGGAGGTTCTACAAAGGATTGACTCAGGGGGGCTGAATACAAATGCACCCCACACTTTTCACATATTTTATTTATTTATTTTCATTTTGAAAACTATTTATCATTTTCCTTCAACTTCACAATTATGTGCCACTTTGTGTTGGTCTATCACATAAAATCCCAATAAAATACATTTAAGTTTTTGGTTGTAACATGACAAAATGTGGAAAATATCAAGGGGTGTGAATACTTTTTCAAGGCACTGTATATTTAGAAATAATTAGCACAGCAGCTGTTACCTGCTGTTTATCTGATAAGTAATGCGTCATTTCAATAAGTCAATGTTCATGTGAAGTTCTTTTACGTTATAATTTCCCCATTCAGGTTATCACACTTTGTTCATATGTGAGAGACTATGGGGTTAATTTAATAAATGCAAATAGGCTGCTCACTTCACAAGGGAAGTTGCACTATTTATGGGACCAGAGCTTAGTGAATGTTGTAAAATTCTAACTTTGCAAAGCATAGTGCAAGGAACAAAAAAAAAAAACGGCAAAAAAAACAGCAAAAAACCCCAGAGGAGCTCAAGGGGGACCACTGTATTAACTATGGCCAGACCAAACAAAAGCTTCCATGCTGTTCCCTCTCTTCTATGGGGCACAAGGTGGTAGTTTTAGTTTGCCTGCTGGAGGGACAGGTATTTAATAAATCCGAAAACCTCAGATCATGTCATATATGCTTATGTAAATGTTTCTCACTCTAAAACAAGGAGGGAACAGGATGACATAATTGAATTCTTAATTACTGTCCATAATCTTTCTGTTACCTCCATATCCAAAAGTACAAAGTGACTCCATATAAAATAATTAAATATACGATTATTAATATTCATTGTATCTTCACATAAAGGATATATACGGACAAATGCAGATATATATATATATCAGATTGACATATGGTTACATAATTCATAATTTATAGGATACATGAGTCTGAGACCAACAGACCTGGGCAATAGGCCTGAAATTAGTCCAAAAAAGGGCCTGTAGCTCAAAAACTCATTGAGGCCTGGTAGGCGGGTAGCATTTAATAAAAAAATCCACCTTGCCTCATGCTGCAGTCAATTTTGGTCTATATTACCCCCTCTTGGGTCTTTAGTAACCCTTTCAAGGACCGTGAACTGCACCATTGATGTGTCATTTTTATGATTAAGAACCACATGTCTGTCAATTGGAGTATATAGTAAGTTCTTTCTAATATAGTAGATGTGGTCATAAATTAATTTCCAAAAGTTCTGAAACGTTTTGCCAACGTAAAATGATCCACATCTACAAAAAAACAATATATACAACGCCTTTCGTCTTGCATTCGACGTGATATTTAATATTATGTATATATCTATTAGGGAGAGTAAATGATGCTCCTTCCAAAATCTAATTGCAGTATTCACATGCGCCACATTTGTGCATACCCATGCTTCATTCACTGGTCATTGGGGATTCCTGAAAATGGCTATGGACCAGTCGATCCTTGAGAGATCGACATTTTTTGTATGTGATCTGCCACTGATATATTTCCTCAGGATGGGATCCCGAGTGATTATTCCATTATTATGGTCAGTTCACCAACCCATGTCCAATCGACTGATTTCACATTTATTGGAACTTTCAGAATAAATCACATGATTTTCTAATGATATTACTTATATTGATCAACTTATTGCTATAAGATACTGGTGGTCGATCGCCCTCTTAGGACATCTGTCACGTCATCATTTTTTGCGGGTTCCTCATAGATGTGAGTCCCCATATATGCTATTTTTTCAATCTAAATAGATGATATTTTGAAACAAATTCTGTTACGCTCCAAAGGCCCCTTTCCCATATGCGAACCGTATGTCTATGTCCCTATTTCATCCATCCGTTTTCGGATGAAATACGGACATACATGCATCCCTTTGGGATAGCGGGTGTCAGAGGATGAAAATCCGCTGACACCGGATGTCATCCGTCTCCGCTATGGTCCGATTCTGCAGACAGAGGAAAATCCTATTTTTCTATCTGTCTGCAGAGCGGATTGGATGAACAGACGGTCCGTGTTCATCCAATCCCCCATAGAGGAGAGCGGAGATCTGACAGGGCGGTCTGTCCACCCTGTCATCTTCCGGCTCAGCAAAGATCAACGGAGCGATCCCAGCTGAGCAAGCGGATGTTCATGGGGCGGATCATCACGGATTCATCCCGTGTGAAAGGGGCCTAACCTAATCTAAATGTAAACAATACTTATGTGTCTCTCTCTGTTTTTGAACAGGATCTCTGTTCTAAGTCAAGAATATAAGGTCTTGAAGAAGCAAAGATGTGAAACGCATCGACGTCTGGACATTTGTAATATCAGAGATTTCTAATCCACTGATACCTGAGTATTTTTCGAATGGTTTTATATTTGTAAAATATTTTTTAACTCTTTGTAATAAAACTAAAGATATTGTGTTTATATGTCCCTTACTGGTACCGTTAAAGTCCATCATATCAGGTCTATCTCTTAAAAAGAATAGAATAGGATCAAACAGCGATATTATCTATACCAGCAATTATCCACCAATCTTCTAAATGTACTAAATTATCTAGAGAGCATCATACAATGCTTAGTCTCCATGTAATGTCCATCATTCATCTTCCGAATGCAGATTTTAAGGCCGTAGTCATGGCAGTTGGTCTTGTGGCCAGTGATTTTCTTTCAGAATATTAAGACGGGTCAGAGAGTTCTTAGCCACTAATGCATGTTTCTATCAGGTTATTTGAAGCAGGGACTCTCGTCATCCTCCTAAAATATAAATATTCCTCTCTCCACCTGTATTTTAAATCCTCTGTTGTTATGGTAACAGATAATTTTGACTTTAATTACTGCACATTTTCTGTGGTTATTTGTGCTAATTTCAACAGAACAGATCAGGCAAGGAGCAACATTTTTGTCGTTAACCCCTGTGTTTTCCCTGAACTTGGTTTGTGTAGCTGTACATATTGCAATCATTGATATGCTTATTTTATTTGTTTTACTCTAATTGTTTAAAAGCGCTCTCACGCTTCAAATTTTGGCCGGTTCAGCAGGGACCGTCTATGGGCAGGTTGATTGTACCCAAGTCGGTCAATCATTCCACATGCTGGATCTACAACCAGCATGTTGGATTTTTCATGCAATTTTTGCCAGCGGTAAAAAAAATACTGTGTTCTCCCAGCAGGGATGACTACTTACCCCCCCCCACCCCCTTCCTGGGAGAACACAATAGCTCCACAGGAGGGATTGCAAGTGAACTATTTCCTGCAACCCGTGGTTGCAGAAAAGAAAATCGCACCATCTATGGCTGGCTTTATGTAGTTTTGTTCCCTCTGCCTTCAGCAGGTTTATGGCTACTTTTGCTTTGGTTACAGGCAGGGGTCAAGTCCTGGGGAAAAAAGTGTGGGAACTCCCACCCAAGATCCACTCCCCTACCAAAAAAAATAAAAAATAGGACATCGGGGCCCATCAGGGCATGGGACACATCAGGCCACATGGCACATCAGGGCACGGGGCATATGGCACATCGGGGTACATTATGGCGCATCAGGGCACATTATGAGGCACATCAGGGCACATTATGGGTCACATAGCAAATCAGGGCATGGGGCACATCAGGCCACATGGCACATCAGGGCACGGCATATTATGGCCCATGGGGGCACATTATGGCACATCAGGGCACATTATGGGGCACACAGCACATCAGGGCACATAGCACGTAAGGGCACAGGGCACATCAGGGCATGGGGCACATCAGGCCACATGGCACATCAGGGCACGTGGCACATGGAACATCGGGGCACATTATGGCACATCAGGGCACATAAGGTCATGGGGCACATCAGGAGACATGGCACATCAGGGCACAGGGCACGTAGCACATCAGGGCACATAGCACATTAGGGCATGGGGCACATCAGGGCTCGGGGCACATCAGGGCACATTATGGGGCACATTGGAGCATGTAGCACATCAGGGCACATTATGGGGCACATTGGGGAACATCACACATCAGGGCATGGGACACATAGCACATCAGGGAATGGGGCACATTAGGGCACACGGCATGGGGCACATAGCACATCAGGGCACGGGCACATCAGGGGGCACATTATAGGGCACTTCAGGGGATCTTACTAGCCAGCATGCAGAGTAGCGCAGGAAGCGCCTGTAGCAAGTTCTCCCTCATGTCACGCAGCGCTGCTCGCTCCCCAGCTGCCCCTCCTCTCTTCTCGTCTATCCCCATTGGTTTGTGACATCATATGGGATAGAAGAGAAGAGAGGAGGGGCTGCCGGGGAGCGAGCAGTGCTGTGTGACATGAGAGAAAACTTTCTACAGACAGGCGCTTCTTGCGCTACTCTGCATGCATCTCGACACTCGAACGGCTCTAGTCCTGCAAAGGGAATAGCGTTCCTGCTGTGAAAAAAGTGCAGGGACACCATTCCCACGCGTTCCCACAGGACTCGAGCCCCGGTTACAGGCCAACTCTGTGCTTCTCCCCCTCAAAAAACCTACCCCACCCCTTGAACATCCCCTACAACTGGAGGAATCAATTGTGGAGAAGGATCTGGGGGTTCTGGTAGATCATAAGCTTAATAATATCATGCAATGCTAAGCTGTGGTTTCCAAAGCAAGCAAAGTCCTTTCTTGTATTAAGAGAGGTATGGACTCCAGAGAGAGAGACTAAACTGATAAGACTCATGGAGGAGTTTAGCTATGAGAAAAGATTAGAGGAACTGAACTTATTCTCTCTTAAAAAGAGGAGATTAAGGGGGGATATGATCACCATGTACAAATATATAAGTGGTCTACGTAGTGAACTTGGTGTTGAGTTATTCACTTTAAAGTGGAACTCCAGTCTCCTTGTTAGTTTTCTCCAAAAAGCTCCCCCCTTATTCTCATTTTTTTGCACACTATAAATAGATTACTTGTATAAGTGTATTCCTTCTTACTTACAATTATGATATTTTTCACAGGATCCCGGCAGACAGGCAGCGGTCATTATAAATGTGGGCATCTGAAGCCCGCCCCTACTTTCTTTCAGGACTCCGTGCGGCTGGCTACCCAGCATGCATGCCCCGATCTTGTGCCTGTGCAGTAAGGATGCAGCACGGCGCACTGTTTACAGATTGCGGAAGTTCCCGCCCCATTGCTATGGCAACCAGTCAATCAAGACGGAATTCAAGTGCAGTTCAAAGACTCCTGGGATAGATGACGGAGACAGTCCTAGCAAATGCGTAATGACGACATCACCTAGGCAGCCAGGCCTGGAAGTGCAGGATATATAGAGAAAAACAAGGTGGAACTCCGCTGATCATCACAGAGGACAAGGGGGCACTCTTTACGTCAGACATTTAATCTCCAAATATGGAAAGGTTCCTCACAGTAAAGCCCCATACACGCGATCGGAAATCTCGCCAGCAAAAGTCCAATGAGAGCTTTTGGTTGGATATTCCATCCATATGTATGTTCCATCGTACTTTTGCGACGGAATTTCCATCAGCAAAAGATTGAGAGCAAGTTCTTTTTTTTTCTGACGGAAAAAGTTTTGATCGGAAATTCCAATTGTCTGTGGCAAATCAGACGTGCAAAATTCCCATGCATGCTCGGAAACAATTCAACGCATGCTCGGAAGCATTGAACTTCATTTTCTCGGCTCGTCGTAGTGTTGTACATCACCGCGTTCTTGACGGTCGAAAGTTCGGCAAACTTTTGTGTGACCGTGTGTATGCAAGCCAAGCTTGAGAGGAGTTCCGTCAGAAAAACCATGCAAGATTTTTCCGACAGAACATCCGCTCGTGTGTACGCGGCATAAGAGCTGTGTAAATGTGGAATAGACTCCCTCCAGAAGTGGTTCTGGCCAGCTCAGTAGATTGCTTTACAAAAGGCCTGGATTCTTTCCTAAATGTACATAATATAACTGGATACTAATATTTATATGTAAAGTTGATCCAGGGAATATCCAATTGCCTCTTTGGGGATCAGGAAGGAATTTTTTCCCCTGCTGGAGCAAATTGGATCATGCTTTGCTGGGGTTTTTTCCTTCCTCTGGATCAACTGTGGGTATAGGATTGTTTATATAGGATTGTATGACTTTTTTTTTTATTTTCCCTTTTATGGGTCTGAACTGAAGAGTTATGGCCAGTTTTTTTTTTTAATCCTCCATTGGGACTAGGGGTGCACTGAATGGGTTTTTTGGTGCCGAAAACCGATACTAAAAATGAAAAATACACTAGGCCGAAATCTAAAACCGATACTAAAAATTTTTTTTAAATATTTTTATACAGGAGATGGTCAGACACTGGAGACATGGTACAGGAGATGGTCAGAGGCTGGGGACATGGTACAGGAGATGGTCAGAGACTGGGGACATGGTACAGGAGATTGTCAGAGACTGGGGACATGGTACAGGAAATGGTCAGAGACTGGGGACATGGTACAGGAGATGAATCCCCCTCCATTAGTACAGACCCCCAAGGACAAACCTTCCCCTCCATTACGGCACATAGAACACCTTTGGGATTAATTAGAGCAGAGACTACGAGCTAGGCCTTTTCGTCCAAACCAGTGTCTGACCTCACAAATGCACTTCTGGAAGAATGGTCAAACATTCCCATAGACACACTCCTAAACCTTGTGGACAGCCTTCCTAGAAGAGTTGAAGCTGTTATACATGCAATGGGTGGGCCGACTCAATACTGAACCCTACGAAGTAAGATTGGGATGCTATTAAAGTTCATGTGCGTGTAAAGGCAGGCGTCCAATACTTTTGGTAATATAGTGTATATGCAGAATGGTCATGTGACTTCCAGGGCCCTCTTGTAGGGTGGTTCTCGGTAATGCAGAGAGCACACTTAACAATCATAGGATGAAAAGATTATGATTGACAACCCGGTCATTTTTTTTTTTTACACTCTGCAAGAGGATAGATTGTTACACCCGATTGGGGAATAACCAGGTCTCGGGGACAGGGTAGAGCAGAGTTTTTCTTCATTGATTATACACCAGAAATGTGTTTAGTAGCTGACTAGTTGGCAGCCATCTCTGTAAATATTGGCAAGGGAAGACGTAGCTCAGCTTTGTGCATCTGTACAGCTTGTACTACACTGCCACAAAATTTTAACCTTTGATTCTGTGGTCAGATAACGGTCATTTTTGGTCACCAAAAAGGTACAATTAAAAAAACATCCTGCAGTTTATCCCTTGGAATGTTTTTCGATTTGGCTTGCAGAGCTCTTTGATCATCCTGGAGCCTCTCTGCCTCCCAGGTATTTGACTGGTAAGTGCGTAATATTGCGTTTGTAGCCAAAAAATGGGTTGTTGGCATGAAATGTCTCTATCAACATAAACACTGTCTATTGAAAAGAAATTATACACTAGCAGGGAAAGCACATCTGTGCCTTTTGTACACATTTGAAAAGTGTGGATCAGATTTGGCAGACACTTTCTCCTATTCGGAACATCAATATGGGAAGCAATGCAGGAACGGCTGTGACTTTGATGTACATTTAAAGACATTCTCCAAGCAAGCAAAGAAAAATATATTTTTTTTTAAATAGTTAAATTGGGCAGTGAATGACCTGTATTATCTATTTCTATGCAGCAAGTGATTTCTTCCATTAGTTCTTCTCTTGCTTTATAGATATTTTATTTTGAAGAGTCCGTACAGATTTTCTGAAAAAGAGCCTTGGCTCAAGTAGGACTAGGGGTTGAATTAAAACAAACTTGTCCATGCAAGTCAAAGCTTTATTAAGCTGAAGTCACAAATTAATGCGGCTTTGTATATCCGTAACCACTTCAATACCAGCCACTTTTCCTCCCTTCCTGCCCAGACCAATTTTCAGCTTTCAGTGCTGTCACATTTTGCATTGTGCAGCCATGCAACACTGTACCCATATGACATTTTTCGATTTTTTCCCCCGCAAAGAGAGCTTTCATTTGATTGTATTTGATCACCACTGTTTTATTTTTATTTTTTGCTAAACAAATAAAAAAAGATCGAAAGTTTTGAAAAAAAAAAAGTTTTTCTACTTTTCTATTATAATATTTTGTAAATAAGTACGTTTCCTCCTTCACTGACAGGTATTGATGAGGCGGCACTGAGGGACACTGATGATGATGGAAAATAGGACATGTGTCCGCTGACATCTGCCACACCAGAGGGGAGACCGGAAAGTCCGATCAGGTCCGCCTGAAAACCTGACAGGTGGACCTGATCGGACAGCCCATGTAAAAGGACCCCAATGAGCCTAGGAGATTTATAGAGCCCAGAGTACTCAGATCTCCATCAGCTCATTAACCTCTCAGTGAGCCCAACAAGCTCACCACACAGCACAGAAGAAAAAAGTATGTACAGTATCTCACAAAAGTGAGTACACCCCTCACATTTTTGTAAATATTTTATTATAGCTTTTCATGTGACAACACTGAAGAAATGACACTTTATTACAATGTAAAGTAGTGAGTGTACAGCTTGTATAACAGTGTAAATTTGCTGTCCCCTCAAAATAACTCAACACACAGCCATTAATTTCTAAACAGCTGGCAACAAAAGTGAGTACACCCCTAAGTGAAAAATATCCAAATTGGGCCCAAAGTGTCAAGATTTTGTATTACCACCATTATTTTGCAGCATTGCCTTAACCCACTTGGGCATGGAGTTCAGCAGAGCTTCACAGGTTACCACTGGAGTCCTCTTCCACTCCTCCATGGAACTGGTGGATGTTAGAGACCTTGAGCTCCTCCACCTTCCGTTGAGGATGCCCCACAGATGAGACATGCTTGACCAGTCCATCACCTTTACCCTCAACTTCTTTATCAAAGCAGTGGTCGTCTTGGAGGTGTGTTTGGGATCGTTATCATGTTGGAATACTGCCTTGTGGCCCAGTCTCTGAAGGGAGGGGATCATGGTCGGCTTCAGTATGTCACAGTACATGTTGGCATTCATGGTTCCCTCAATGAACTGTAGCTCCCCATTGCCAGAAGCACTCATGCAGCCCCAGACCATGACACTCCCACCACCATGCTTGACTGTAGGCAAGACACACTTGTCTTTGTGCTCCTCACCTGGTTGCCGCCACACACGCTTGACACCATCTGAACCAAATAAGTTTATCTTGGTCTCATCAGACCACAGGACATGGTTCCAGTAATCCATGTCCTTAGTCTGCTTGTCTTCAGCAAAATGCAGGCTTTCTTGGGCTTTTTGCATCCTTCTGGGATGACAGCCGTGCAGACCAATTTGATGCAGTGTGCGTGGTATTGTTTGAGCACTGACGGGCTGACCCCCCACCCCTTCAACCTCTGCAGCAATGCTGGCAGCACTCATACGTCTATTTCACAAAGACAACCTCTGGATATGACGCTGAACACGTGCACTCAACTTCTTTGGTCGACCATGGCGAGGTCTGTTCTGAGTGAAACCTGTCCTGTTAAACCGTTGTATGGTCTTGGCCACCATGCTGCAGCTCAGTTTCAGGGTCTTGGCAATCTTCTTATAGCCTAGACCATCTTTATGTAGAGCAACAATTCTTTTTTTCAGATCCTCAGAGAGTTCTTTGCCATGAAGTGCCATGTTGAACTTCCAGTGACAAGTATGAGAGAGTGAGAGCGATAACACCAAATTTAACACACCTGCTCCCCATTCACACCTGAGACCTTGTAACACTAATGAGTCACATGACACTGGGGAGGGAAAATGGCTAATTGGGCCCAATTGGGACATTTTCACTTAGGGGTGTACTCACTTTTTTGCCAGTGGTATAGACATTTATGGCAGTGTGTTGAGTTGTTTTGAGGGAACAGCAAATTTACACTGTTATACAAGCTGGACACTCACTACTTTACATTGTAGCAAAGTGTCATTTCTTCAGTGTTGTCACATGAAAAGATATAATAAAATATTTACAACAATGTGAGCGGTGTACTCACTTTTGTGAGATGCTGTATTTATATATATATATATATATATATATATATATATATATATACAGTGCCTTGCGAAAGTATTCGGCCCCCTTGAACTTTTCAACCTTTTGCCACATTTCAGGCTTCAAACATAAAGATATAAAATTTAAATTTTTTGTGAAGAATCACCAACAAGTGGGACACAATTGTGAAGTGGAACGAAATCTATTGGATATTTTAAACTATTTTAGCAAATAAAAAACTGAAAAGCGGTGCGTGCAAAATTATTCGGCCCCTTTACTTTCAATGCAGCAAACTCACTCCAGAAGTTCAGCGAGGATCTCTGAATGATCCAATGTTGTCCTAAATGACTGATGGTGATAAATAGAATCCACTTGTGTGTAATCAAGTCTCTGTATATATGCACCTGCTCTGAGATAGTCTCAGGGTTCTGTTGAAAGCGCAGAGCATCATGAAGACCAAGGAACACACCAGGCAGGTCCGTAATACTGTTTTGGAGAAGTTTAAAGCCGGATTTGGATACAAAAAGATTCCCCAAGCTTTAAACATCCCAAGGAGCACTGTGCGAGTGATCATTTTGAAATGGAAGGAGTATCAGACCACTGCAAATCTACTAAGACCTGGCCGTCCCTCTAAACTTTCAGCTCAGACAAGGAGAAGACTGATCAGAGATGCAGCCAAGAGGCCCATGATCACTCTGGATGAACTGCAGAGAACTACAGCTGAGGTGGGAGAGTCTGTCCATAGGACAACAATCAGTCGTACACTGCACAAATCTGGCCTTTATGGAAGAGTGGCAAGAAGAAAGCCATTTCTCAAAGATATCCATAAAAAGTCTCGTCTAAAGTTTGCCACAAGCCACCTGGGAGACACACCAAACATGTGGAAGAAGGTGCTCTGGTCAGATGAAACCAAAATCAAACTTTTTTCCCACAATGCAAAACGATATGTTTGGCGTAAAAGCAACACAGCTCATCACCCTCAACACACCATCCCCACTGTCAAACATGGTGGTGGCAGCATCATGGTTTGGGCCTGCTTTTCTTCAGCAGGGACAGGGAAGATGGTTAAAATTTAGGGGAAGATGGATGCAGCCAAATACAGGACCATTCTGGATGAAAACCTGTTGGAGTCTGCAAAAGACCTGAAACTGGGACGGAGATTTATCTTCCAACAAGACAATGATCCCAAACATACAGCAAAATCTACAAAGGAATGGTTCACAAATAAACGTATCCAGGTGTTAGAATGGCCAAGTCAAAGTCCAGACCTGAATCCAATCGAGAATCTGTGGAAAGAGCTGAAAACTGCTGTTCACAAACGCTCTCCATCCAACCTCACTGAGCTCGAGCTGTTTTGCAAGGAAGAATGGGCAAGAAATTCAGTCTCTCGATGTGCAAAACTAATAGAGACATACCCCAAGCGACTTGCAGCTGTAATCGCAGCAAAAGGTGGCTCTACAAAGTATTAACGCAAGGGGGCCGAATAATTTTGCACGCCCCACTTTTCATTTTTTTATTAGTTAAAAAATCCAATAGATTTCATTCCACTTAACAATTGTGTTCCACTTGTTGGTGATTCTTCACAAAAAATAAAAATGTTATATCTTTATGTTTGAAGCCTGAAATGTGGCAAAAGGTTGAAAAGTTCAAGGGGGCCGAATAATTTCGCAAGGCACTGTATATACACACATTATATATTACAAACACCTTGGCTTGGAACAAAGTATTACATTTCATTGAAGGATCTACTTTATGTATAGTTTTGTTTTTTACTGGTGTGACAGTCATAAAAACTCGCTATACATAGTTAGTCAGGTTGAAAAAAGACACAAGTCCATCTAGTTCAACCATAAAAACAAATAAATAATTAAAAAATATTAAACAGTCCCATATACCCAATCCTATACTCAGAGTTGATCAAGAGGAAGGCGAAAAACCCCAGCAAAGCATGATCCAATTTGCTACAGCAGGGGAAAAAATTACTTCTCGATCCCCCAAGAGGCAATCAGATTTTGGATCAACTTTACCTATAAATGTTAGTACCTAGTTATATTGTGTGCATTTAAGAAAGCTTTTTACCTATTTTGTTATATTACAGCCTTTAATTCAATGTTTTTTTTATTTTTTTTATATAAATTATATGTGATGGATCAGAACACAATAGTCTAAGTTGGCGAAGTAAAGTTAGAAAAATATATACATAAAACTATTTTTCAGAAATAAAAAACTGATAATTGGCATGTGTGTATGTATTCACCCTCTTTGTTATGAAGCCCATAAAATGCTCTGGTGCAACCAATTACCTTCAGAAGCCACATAATTAGTGAAATGATGTCCACCTGTGTGCAATCTAAGTGTCACATGATCTGTCATTATATATATATACACACCTTTTTGAAAGGCCCCAGAGGCTGCAACACCTTAACAAGAGGCACCACTAACCAAACACTGCCATGAAGACCAAGGAACCCTCCAAACAAAAATAAGGGACAACGTTATTGAGACGTACAAGTCAGGGTTAGGTTATAAAAAAAATCCAAATCTTTAATGATCCCTAGGAGCACCATCAAATCTATCATAACGAAATGGAAAGAACATGGCACAACAGCAAACCTGCCAAGAGATGGCCGCACACCAAAACTCATGGACCGGGCAAGGAGGGAATTAATCAGAGGCAGCACAGAGACCTAATGTAACCCTGGAGGAGCTGCAGAGTTCCACAGCAGAGACTGGAGTATCTGTACATAGGACGACAATAAGCCGTACGCTCCATAGAGTTGGGCATAATAACAGAGTGGCCAGAAGAAAGCCACTTTACTTTTTGCAAAAAACAAAAAATTTTGAGCTTGCAAAAAGGCATGTGGGAGACTCCTATATGGAGGAAGGTGCTCTGGTCTGATGAGACAACAATTTAACTTTTTGGCCCTCAAAGAAAACGCTATATCTGGTGAATTCCCAACACATCACATCACCCAAAGAACACCATCCAGTGTGAAACATGGTGGTGGCAGCATCATGCTGTGGGGAGGTTTTTCAGCAGTCAGGACTGGGAAACTGGTCAGAGTTGAGAGAAAGATGGATGGTACTAAATACAGGGATATTCTTGAGCAAAACTTGTACCACTGAGGCTAGGACAGAGGTTCACCTTCCAGCTGGACAATGACCCCAAACACACTGCGAAAGCAACACTTGAGTGGTTTAAGGGGAAAAATGTAAACATGTTCGAATGGCCTAGTCAAAGCCCAGACCTCAATCCAATAGAAAATCTGTGGTCTGACTTAAAGATTGCTGTTCACAAGCGCAAACCATCCAACTTCAAGGATCTGGAGCAGTTTTGCAAGGAGGAATGGGCAAAAATCCCAGTGGTAAGATGTGGCAAGCTCATAGTGACTTATCCAAAGCGACTTGGAGCAGTGATAGCTGCAAAAGGTGGCTCTACAAAGTATTGACTTTAGGGGGGTGAATAGTTATGCACATTGACTTTTTCTGTTATTTTGTCCTATTTGTTGTTTGCTTCACAAAAAAAAAAACATCTTCAAAGTTGTGGGCATGTTCTGTAAATTAAATAATGCAAATCCTCAAACAATCCATGTTAATTCCAGGTTGTGAGGCAACAAAACACGAAAAATTACTTTTGCTAGGCACTGTACATAGTTAAATAGCAAATTAATATGATTGTCTTTTATAGCCTATACTTACGCGTAAAATTTTACCTGATAATGCTGTGATTGCCTCCATTCCTTTTTTAGGATTATTCTTTTATAAACATTTTACATGCTCTACGCTCAATATAGTACCGTGCATGATTTATTTAACTAGCAATTTTCTACCACACTTTATATAAAGTTATTTTATAAAGGTTAACTCACTTTGTAGCATTAGAGGAGCTGTTATCATAATGGGCTGTTGCATTTTATTTCTGCCCCACTGTGCAGTAACAGAGCCGGTTTTGTGTGTTCAGCCAACTTCTCTTCTCAATGACTGTGCTGTGAAGACCCCCCACCACAGTACACTGTGTCAGAGTGGGCTGTGTGGATTTCTCCACGCATCCCTCCTGGCAACAGCGAGACTAATCAGCAACAAGGGGAGAGGACGTGGACTTGCCTCAATGGATACTGGGAACTGGAGTGCTTAAAGGAGTGCAGTACAATGCAAGTGAATGTGGGTAAATGGGCTCTGAACTACATTACGCAGGATTCTCTGCACTAAAGAGGAGGAGAGAACTGAGCTTTCCTGGGCAAATATAAAGAATGAGGGGTCTTTTCCAGGAGGAAGTAAAGCTGCGTAGTTGTGTTGCCTTTGCTGAGCCTGTACAGAAACCAGGTGCACTTGCTGTGTCCATGAGAGCCTTAGGACTGAGCCACAGAGGGGGCTGGCTGTGCCCTGGGAACAGAGCTGAGAGACCCACTGCTGTGAGTGCCACCAAAGCTGAGAGCTGAGGCTGAGCCATTGGGACCTAACTTCAGAAGACTGCAAACCACCAGGTGATGCCGATCTGATCTCTGTGTACCGGGGGGGGGGGGGGGGCTGAACATACGTGCTTATCTCACCACTGACACATCCACTGCAGAAGGGCCCCAACAAACGCTAGCCAACACCAACATCTAGGTGCCAGGTACTGTTTTCCAATCACCTCCAGGGGTACCCCTTCATTAGGAATGCCTAGGACCTCCCGCTATTGGGGGGCTGCATACATGATGTGCACACGAGGACCTAACTTTTCTTGGATTAGTTAATGCCAATTCTTTAACCCTGTTTGCAACAGTTATAGTTTGGGCTAATATTGTTACAGCTAAACATATTGCCATCTTATAGGTTAGTACTAATTTACAGTATTTAGTATAGCATCTTTAAAGGAGTTGTAAAGTCTTGTGGTTTTTCACCTTAAAGTGGTGTTGCCACCAAAAAATTAAAAATTCTTAAAAAAAAATAATTGTAAAAAAAAAAAAATGTACTCACCTCTAAATGCCTGTTGCTAGGGGGTACCTTGTAGTCTGCCTTCTTCATTGCCCGGGCTGGTGACATCATTTCCCCTCATGCCGCACAGTCATCTGGGACCTGTCATGTGTCCCAGATGACTGTGCGGCGTATCATGGCACCCTGCTCCGCTCGCGCATGCACAGTGGGTGCCCGGCTGTGAAGCAACAGCCGGATGCCCACAGTAAGAATGACGGCATCGCGAGCGGAGTGGGGAACGAGGGGGGGGCTTCGTTCCCCCGCATCGCTGGACCCCGGGACAGGTAAGTATCCGATTATTAAAAGTCAGCAGCTGCAGTATTTGTAGCTGCTGGCTTAAATTTTTTTTTTTTTAGGGGGCACCCCACTTTAATGCATTCCAGGCATTAAGGTGAAGCTGCTCGCCTACTGGACTGGTTACAGATCCCTAATGGCCCTGTATTGTATGTTAGGATGCCAAAGATCCTGTCATCCCAGGAAGGAATAATAGCACCGGCTGCTGAGGAAGCAAGAAATACCCTCCTACACAAAACAAGCATTTAAAGTGGTTGTATGCCCTGACAAAAAAAAACTGTAAGGCAAAGCCAAAATGAGCTAGTAAGCACTGCATAGCAGCTCATTATGAAATACTTACCCCCTTACTTATCCATCGCTGATGGAGCTGACATGTTGTCTCTGCACTTCTTCCGGGATCGGTGCTCCAGCGCTGTGGGTGGCCGGAGCTGCGATGACGTCACTCCTCTGTTCAGCAAGGACCTGTGATTTTCTGGCAGCAGGGCTGGACTGGGACAAAAATTTGGCCCTGGACTTTATCCAGACAGGTGTCATAAATAACTCACTCACCTTTTATTATTTCACTTATTCTCCTCTGTATATTTCTCCTCCTTCTCACATCACTGCGTGAAGTGGGAGGGTTAACATCATGCAGGAACATTGCTACAGCCTCATTGGCTGGAATTTCAGAAACCACCATTGCTGCATAGCCATTGGCTGCCTTTCAGCAATGCAGCGGCGCTGAGGCTGAGCCGGGTTGAGCACTATGAAGTGAGGTGATGGGCAGTGCAGATGACAGGTCTCTCCCATGCCAGTCGGACAAACCCACAGGTCCCCAGAGAGCCTTCCCCTTACATCAGGGTTCCCAAAGAGCTTCTCCCTTGCATCAGGGTCCCCAGAGAGCCCCCCATTTACAGCAGGGTTCCCAGAGAGCCCCCTTACATCAAGGTCTGCAGAGAGCCCCTCCTTACTTTAGAATCCCCAGAGAGCCTCCCCCTTACATCAGGGACCCCAGAGTGCCTCTCCCTTATATTAGGGACCCCAGAGAGCCTCCCCCTTACATCAGGCTCCCCAAAGAACCCCCCTTACATCAGAGTCCCCAGAGAGCCTCCTCCTTACATCAGAGTCCCCAGAGAGCCCCCCCTATATCAGAGTCCCCAGAGAGCACCCCTAAACCAGAGTCCCCAGAGAGATCTGGTGCATGAATCAGTGACACAATCCCTGTTGTCTTCCTGCTGGAGCAGACTCTGCGTGGCATTATGGACAGGGCACTGGAGACAGAGCAGCAGGATGAAGAGGAAGACTTCCTTTGCTCTCAAGGCCCACTTTATCCAGACACCATCATTCCTATGTCACAGAACACACAGGAGGAGAGATGGGAGGAGGATTCTGGCACTTCCATAGGCTTTGAAGAAGAGGAAGACATGCGTCAATCTGTAAGCAGTGGCTTTGCAACCCTAGGACCCTTGGGAGTAGTACGTGGCTGGGAGGAGGAAGTTCTAGATGCTGTCATCCTGAGGGACCCCGAGGAGTCTGCTTCTCAAACCTCTGCAAATCTGAGGCCAATGGGCAACCTCATGCTTCAAGCATGCGAAAGGACCCAAGAATACGTGGCATAAAGGAGAAGGATGATTACTGGTTGGCAACCCTCCTTGACCACCATTATAAGGGAAAGGTCTTAGAAAGAAAAATCTCTTGAGTACACATTAAAGAGGATTTTATTGAACGTTTGTCCTGACTCCAGTAGGTTACAGCATCGTGAAAAACGTCGTTTTGAGTCTTCTTTTTGTCAAGAATGTAGCGTTGGAGAAGGTTGTTCATCTAAGTGAGCAATTTCTGAATTATTTTAGTCCTTGCCACCCAGGGCTGTCAGCTTCCACATGCCATCAGCAGCGTTTGCATCACATGGTGGACAATTACCTCGGGGCCAAAACAGAGATGGGGAGCTTTCCAGCTGACGATCCACCGACTTACTGGGTCATGAGAATAGACCACTGACCAGAACTTGCACAGTATGCTATTGAGTTATTGGGCTGCCCTGCATCCAGCGTGCTTTCAGAACGGGCATTCAGTGCTGTAGGAGGTTTCATTACTGTTCATGGATTGTATCTGTCCACAGACTCCGTGGACCGTTTGATTTTAAAAAAATGAATCAGTCCTGGATTACCAGCTATGAATTCCTGATGCCGATGTCAATGATTAAGTATTTTTTTGGGATGTGGAATCTCTGCAGGACTTCGAGGCTGCCCAGATTTAAGGGTGTTCAATCATTTCATCTGGAAGAATGTTTTTGGTATAGGTTTCATGGGCACAATTAATACCCAAAGACTAATTTTTTCAGCACCTATTTGACAGGTGAATATCATTGCAATTTTTTTTGCCTTCATCTAGTGCACTTTTATAGGGTTATAGTGGGAAGGCACCCCCGACACCCAGATAGTAATTTTTTCTGCACCTGTTTGACAGGTGCATATCATTGCAATTTTTTTTGCTTTCATCAAGAGAACTAATGCTGCGTACACACAATCAGACTATCCGGTGGACTTAGTCTGGCGGACTTCTGCCGGACAAACCACCGTAAAGTCTGCCAGACTGTCCAAATGAGCGGACCTGCCCACACACGGGACTTTTCCGCCAGACTATCTGCCCTATAGTCCGCCGGACTATCCGTCATACTTATGAAATGAACGACTTGCCCACACACGGAGGAAAGCCCGTTCATTTTAAACGTGGCTCCAGGTAGCCGGGACTAGCGGAGGAAGTCAATGTTGCCGCCTTCGGCGCCGAGATTGACATGTTGCTGACCCCGTCACCTGGTATGGACTTAAAGGGGAAGCCCTACGCCAAAAAAATGGCGTGGGGGTCCCCCCTAGGTCCATATCAGACCCTTATCCGAGCACGCAACCGGCCAGTCAGGAAAGGGAGTGGGGACGAGCGAGCGCCCCCCCCCCCCCCCGAGCCATGCCAGGCCGTGTGCCCTCAACATGGGGGGTGCTTTGGGGAAAGGGGGCCATGCGGCCCCCCACCCCAAAGCACCTTGTCCCCATGTTGATGAGGACAAGGGCCTCATCAACTCTGGCCGTTGGTTGTCAGGGTCTGCGGGCGGGGGGCTTATCAGAATCCGGGAGCCCCCTTTTATAAGGGGGCCCTCGGATACCGGCCCCCCACCCTATGTGAATGAGTATGGGGTACAATGTACCCCTACCCATTCACCTGTGAAAAAAATGTAAATAAAACACAACACACAAGGGTTAAAAATAATTTATTGCACAGCTCCAGGGGTCTCCTTCCGTCTTGGGGGGTCTTCTCGCCGGACTCCTCTGCTATCTTCTGCTAGCTCTTTTACTAGAGGAGGATCCTGGCTTTCTTCTTTGCTGCCGCCCGGGGGTCTTCTTCCGAATTCGGGGGTCTTGTCCCCCTCTTCGGTTCTTCTTGCTGGGCCTCTGCTCCTTCTTCCAGCTCTTTTACTGGCGGTGGCCCGGTCTTCTGTCACCGCTATCGCCGCTGTCTTCGCCGCCGTCTTCGCCGCCTTCTGTTCTTCTCTTCTTGAGATGTTGCCTCATCGCTGTCTCTGGCCGCAATGACAGGGGCGCGGCGTGCAGCGACTTATATAGGGACATCGCCGGGTGATGTCCCCGCCCATTATGATGTCACAGTCCCAGAGGACTAGTCCCGGCTACCTGGAGCGGCGTTCATTATGAACAGACTTTTCTCCGTGCGGAAAAAGTCAGTTCATTTCAAAAGTACGGCAGACTAGCACACACACGCCCGTATTGGGTAAAAAAAAGTCTGCTGGAGACCCCACATGGGCGGATTGTCTTTTCCACCTGATGGTTTGATCGTGTGTACGCGGCATAAGACTTGCATGAGAGATCTCTCTCTCGCCGTCTCAGAGGCTGATTCAGGTTTTATTCTACACAGGGCTCACTACACCCCATAAAAGCTCTATGCCTGGGAAAAATATGCAACACCACTATGCCCTCGCTGCTCTTTATCTAATGGATCCCTTATTCATATGCTTTGGTGATGCCCAAAACGTCATCCATATTGGGAAAGGGTGTTCCTAACTTTGAATTCACTATGCTCAACAGAAATAATAGGAACTCCAAAATTGGCACTACTGGGGATAATTCCTGATGGAGAATTACCAGTAGAATTGTGTACCATGTGGACTAGGTCCCTATATTTAGCATGTAAACTTATTTTACAAAAATGGATCTCACCTGCTCCTCCAATTCAAACAATGGGGTGAGAAACTTAATTATATATTAAAAAGAGAAAGGTTAACTTATAAACAGGGATATTTAAAAAATATTTAAAAAATATGGTCCCACTGGCTGGACCCATCCATTATATGATGGCTCATTCAGAAGAGAGGAAGGGGGATGGAAGAGGAGAGGAGAAAGGAGTTTGTAAGAGAAGGGATGTTGCCATAAGGCCAATGTAGTTAAGTGGGGTTGACAAAATCAGTGTGTAGCAAATGTCTAGGTTTTCGTGCAATTATGAACTGATTGGTATAACTTCTCAATCTCAGAGGTGTTAGGTTTGTTTTAGGTTTTTTTTTTTGTTTTTTTTTGTAAAAGTATGTAACTGAATTTATATCACAAGGTGATTCTTTCCTTGTTTTCTTTTAGGGGGATTCTCCCTATAATGTTTGAGATATGGTTTCATTTTTTATTTATTTTTTCCTTTCTTCCTTGTTTCTTTTCTTCTTTGTCATATTCTTGTATGGAATGTTTATTAACAAAAAAAATAAAATAATGATTTGATATAAAAAAAAGATCTAAGGGTAAATGTATAAAGATGGCCATACACTATGCAATCACATTGTACAATCTTTGTACAAGTATATAGGAGGACAGAGTATACAATCGCCCCAAAGAAACTCCGGAACTTTTTTTGTTGGAGCAGAGCGTGGTATGTTTTCTACTGAACTATTTAAGTGCGTTTGCAGTGCATTTGTTGCACAGCACATGCATGCCTACTACCCACACTTGGAGTGTCTTTAACATGTAATGTCAGAACACAATAGCACAGCAGTGCAAATCACTGCACTAACATTGGGTTGTTAGTACAGCTGTTAAAAAAACCTAACAGCTCCAGCCAGTTGAAATCCGCTGGGTTAAAAAAACAAAACCTTACAGCTCTGGTTGGAGCCGCAGTTCTAACAATCCAATGTCAGTACGGCGATATCCCCTGCTGTGCTATTGTGTTCTGACCCCTGTCAGAATGCTCCATTCATCGCTCTCAGCCATTGGCTAGGAGTGTTGATCGGGAGCCGATCAGCTTCTGGTTTTCCAGCAGACCGGCTGCCATACACATTGGCTGAATGTCGGATGGTTTTTATTGAACCAGCCGCTGTCACCTGATATTCGGCCTGTGTGTACTAGGCTTAAGGCTGTGTATTCAGTGGGAATGTTGTTCCTTGAAAATGATTGTATGTGTTCAGTGCACAGAGGTGGGTAGGAGTGATTTTCTGGAGGGGGCAGGAGGGCAGGTGCAGGGTGTCTGCTAATGAAGTCAGCTGATGAACTCTTTTCTCTGTCTCAATCATAGCCATTGAACCAATGAGGTGAAAGCGGGGGCGGGGGGGGGGGGGCCCAGCCACAGCTCTATGTGTCATATGGATGCATAGAGTGTGGATCGGGAATGAGCACACACGAGTGCCCCCATAGCAAGCGGCACTTGGGGGGGCACTGATAAAGGGGGAGGAGCCAGGAGTGCCAACGTGGGAACCCAAGAAGAGGAGGATCTGGGCTGCTCTGTGCAAAACCATTTCACAGACCAAGTAAGCGTGACATTACATTGTTGTTTTTTTTCAAATAAAACAAAACAAACAAACAACATATCACTTTAATGCTATACACAGGGAAGGTGGAATTTAGGAAAAACAAAAAAGGTGAACTTAGCCTTTAATCTGTGAAACTGGCCATATGAATTCAATTCAGGAACCTAGATGTGTGGAGTTTACCTGAATAACTCAGGAGCCAACAAGAAATGGCGATCTATGATGCAAATGTATACCTCAATTCCTGTAGTGACTATGTCCTCCATACTTCTGAGCTTACTATAGGTTTACAGCCATGATGGGCGTCCTCCCGTACTAACCCTAGGTTCAAACCTATGCATTTTTTTGTGCGTTTTGCAGTTTGCAGAAACACACTACAGTCCATTTAACATGGTTTCCTATGGTACACGTTCACAACTATGCATTTTGTAGCCGCTACCTTTTTGGAAAGGGTGGGGGACTTTTTTTCCTGGATTTTGTGTGTAATAGACTTCAATAAAATCGCACCAGAAATGCAAGTGTTGCGTTTGTGATATGATTTCTGATGTGTTTTGTGTGGTTTTTATTTTTCCCTTTAAACAATGTATATAGCTTCTCTCATGGAGGGGGGTAGAATTCCCATGTCAAATATGGACTCATATAAGTCATGGAGTTTAGGGGTCAAAATTTCAGAGTAGGTGGCGTAAAATTCTAGCGGCAGACCATCCAGTCCTGGTGCTTTAGAAGTGGCCAGAGAGGAGATAGCCTTGGAAATATCCTCCTCAGTAATGGGGGCCTCTAAAAGGTCACGTTGGGCGTCGGTCAGTTTGGGAAATGTAATTCTCGCTAGATAGTCTCTAGTGGTTTGGGGAGTATGAGTGACCCGAGTGGCGTAGAGTGCTCGATAAAATCTCGCAAATTCCTCCGCCACCTGTTGCGGATCAGTGATACCATTCCCCTGGGTGTCCATCAGCGACACCACAACTGGGGGATGGGAATCCAAGTGGGCGAGGTAAGCAAGTAGTTTGCCTGATCTTTCTCCATACTCAAAGATCCTTTGCCTACAGAAAAAGATGCGTTGCTTGGCCTGTTCCGTATGTAATTGGGAGACCTGTCGTAGCTGGAGCTTAAGAGTAGTGGCTGCGTCAGGCGAGGGGTTTCGGAGAAACTCCTCCTCCAATCTTTGTAGGTGGTCCGTAGCCTGTTGGACAACAAGTTTGGACGACCGCTTAAGTCTGTTAATATGCGTGGTGAGCAGGGAGTGGGCGTAAAGCTTAAATGTGTCCCACACAATGTCGTACGTGGTGGAGTCCCCGTTAACTGCAAAATAGTGCTGCAACTCCGTAGGGATGTCTTCCTGCTCCCGCAGGGCGGCCAGCCAAAATGGGTTCAGCCGCCAAGTAGGAGAGAGAGAGGCCCCCAGGAGCCGCATCGTAATCCAGTAGGGGGCGTGATCCGAGAGGATCCTCGGAGCAAAGCCCACATCTTCCAGTCTGGGTGTCAGGGTCTGTGAAACGAGAATGAAGTCAATTCGGGACATTGTGTTATGGCTGGCTGAGAAGCACGAGTATGCTTGAGCATGCAGATGCTTGTGGCGCCATGTATCCACAAGAGCAAAGTCGGTCAATATACGGTGTAGTCTGGTATGGGCTGGTGGGTCACCAGGGGAGTCCGGGGTGCCCATGCGATCCAGAGCGGGAATGAGGGTCATATTAAAGTCCCCCATCCACACTGCCGGCACCGAGGGGTAGTGTGCCATAAATGCGAGGCCCTCCTTAAGTACAACTGAGTTATAGGGAGGGGGGACATAGCAGGCTATTATCAAAATAGGGGATCCATTAATGGTAGCATGTAGGAATACATATCTGCCCTGCCGGTCCGTCTGGAGCAGCACTAGATTAAACGGCACCCTTTTAGCAATTAGGACCGAAACCCCCCTGGAGTATGAGGTGTGGGTAGCATGGTACGCCCAACCTATCCACGGCTTCTTAAGAGAGGACTGGAGATGGCCAGTAACATGGGTCTCAACAAGCGCGATAATGTCAGCACGCTGAGACTTAAGGAATGTCAGGGCGGCAGTGCGCTTTATCTTACTCCGCATGCCTCTGACATTCCACGTAAGGAACTTTAAAGAGCTCATGGTGGGCGCAACAATAAACCACAGGCGGGCCAGAATCAGCAGGGCAGTCATGGCCAAGTCAGTGCGCACAGAACACAATAGCAGCCAATTCCACAAATGTATGTATGACTTTAACATGGTACCTTTAGCATAAACAAACGTTAGCAAACATAATGGTATAAAAAAACTAAAAACCACAACATCCCACCCTCCACCCAGTCCAGCGCCACCCCAACACAGCTTGGACATCATACCCCATAACTGGGGTATGTTTAGAATCCATTGGAGGCAAGGAACTTAATTGCAGAGAAGCATAGATACCCAAGATAACAGAGAGAAAAACAAAGGGGAGAAAAAAAAAATCAGACAAATGGGGGAGGAAGAAGTACACAAAAATCCTAAAAATCCTAGGGGGGCGACTTCTTCTCTGGAAGGTGCATGGGGAGCAGGGGCCACAAAGGTGTGATACCATCATGGCTAAGCAGGGGGGAGCTCCGCCCGCCATAGGGATGATGAATAAAGTACAGTAGAAAAGTCCTGGACGTCGTATAATCTTCGGTCTTCCCCAGGTGCTCCTCAGGCCCTGGGGAGGTAGGGATCTCAGATCAGCGAGAACACCGGGAGAGGCTAGGTATGCTGTGAGACCCAGTACGAGATGTAAAGAAAATCTTCCCGGGATAGTCCCCTGGCCCTACAACGGGCGTCGATTGATAGTGTGCTCATCGCGACTACTCAATCATCAAAGTAGCAGGAGGAGAGATCGCGGTTATCCATGTGGGTGGGAGAGGAAAAAAAAAAAAGGGGGGGAAAGCATCCACAGTGGACATGTAGGGTGACATGTTCAGTCTCGGCGTTCTCTCTGGTCAATCCAGGAGGATGCCAAGGCAGGGTCTTCAAAAAAGTGGGTTTGGCCCTCACATTCCACGCGAAGCTTCGCAGGATACAGCATTGCATATTTATGGTGTAGAACCCGAAGGCGTCGCTTAACATCCTGGAACCTGGATCGCTGCCGTTGTACCTCGCTGGAAAAGTCTGGGAATACTGCCACATGAGTATTGGTATGGGGGATATTGCCCCTCTCTCTAGTCAGGCGGAGGATTTTGTCACGGTCTCTGGAGTTAAGAAATTTCGCAATCAGAGTACGCGGCGGGGCCCCCTGGGGAGGGGGAGGGGGACGGGCCGGAATTCGGTGAGCTCTCTCCACAGCGAACATCACCGAGAATGCCTCTCTTCCAAAGGTGGAGGTCAGGAGATTTTCAAGGCAACCCGCCGGATCGTTGCCCTCAGCTGACTCAGGGAGGCCGATGAAGCAGAGATTACATCTTCGGAGACGGTTTTCCATGTCGTCCTGTTTCGCGCAAAGCTGTTGCAGCTGACGGCGCACCTCGTCAGTGGTGTGTTGCAGGGGATGTATGATGTCTTCAGCTCTACTGATGCGGGTCTCCGTCTCTGCCACACGAGGGTAGAGAGATCTTGCCGGATGAGAGACACATCAATCTTGACCTCCTCAATTTTGGAGATGAGCGTACTCTGACAGAGGGCTATAGCGTCCAGGACTTGGGTAGTGGCCGACGTAGAGTGATCCGTGTCAGAGGGAACATCAGCGCCATCTTTGGCCCGGTGGTCCTCTTCATGGCGGCGGTATCTGGCAAGCTTGTCAGCGGCCTCGTTGGACTTTTTCGGAGGGGACATGGTCCAGGATGGTCCGGGGTGTTCCAAGATGGCCGCTAGATATTAGGCCAGCTCCTCAGTCGCCCCTCTCGGAACAATTGCTAAGTGCTGCAGGTACGGTTAGCAGATAGGGGTCTGGTGCCTGCAAGGATCAGTAGCTGCAGCAGAGGAGAAACGGGCACAGGAAGGGGAGGTGGACGCAGAGTACTTAGTAAGGGACTGCGGTGGGTGTAGCAATATGGCCACTTCTCCAGGGCACAGGCCGGCCCCGCAGGCTATCTAACTGGCTGCTGCAGGATAGAGGGGCACTTCACTGGTGGCAGGGGGCAATTTGGCAGCCACAGGCAGGCGGATGGATGGATGACAACTGTGAAAGAGGCCTATAGAGGCTGCGGCAGGTGGAGCAAGATGGCCGCCGGCTCGGTGACCAGGCCGGCGCCGCGGACTATCCAACCGGCCTCTACCAACACAACAGACACCACACTCGCCGCAGAGGGTGACCTGGCATCCGGGAGTAGTGTGGGGCAATTCCGGAGCGGCTCGGAGGGCTGAGGAGGGCCGAGAAATCCGCTGCCGGGTGGAGCAAAATGGCCGCCGACTAGGCCGAAGCCGCGGACTGTCCTACAGGCTGCCCCCAGGGAGATATGGCTTACCGGAGCGGCGCCGCGCGGCCTCCAAATCGGGCAGATGGCTCCAGGGGAAGAGCAAGGGGTAAGTCAGGGTCCTCCAGGTGACATGCAGGGGAAGGATGGTGCAGGATGATGAGAAAAGGAGTACGGACGAGCGGAGCCCTCACTGCAAACGTCCTACTCCATTACACTCCAGGCCACGCCCAAACAATGTATATAGCTGGTTGTAAGGAATGGGCTGGGAAGTCGGCTGCCACGTCCTTAACAACCGATGAGTCATCAGGTGTCAGCGGGATTCCCCGCTGACAGATGAACGTAAAAAACAAAAACAAATTGCCATTTAAAAAAATGCCATGGGGTCCCCCTTCCATACCAGGCCATTATCTGAGCATACAGCCCAGCAGGTCAGGAAAGGGAAAGGGAGAGGATGAGAGAATGCCCCCCCTACTGAACCATACAGCATGCCCTCAATATAAGCACCTTGCCCCCATGTTGATGCCCATGTTGGCCTCTTCCCCACAACACTAGCTAGTGGTTGTGGGGGTCTGAGGGCAGGAGACTTATCAGAATCTGGAAGCCCCCTTTAAAAAGGGTTGAATCCAGATCCCGGCCCCCTGTTTGTGAATGAGTACCCTCTCACCCCAAAAAGCAGCGAAGTATAAAACAAAACCAAAAGACAATTTTTGACAAGTGCGTTATTAAAAATGAGAAATGTCCCCGTCATAGCTCCAACATGTCTTCTTTCTCTGGTATCCAATGTCTTCCTCCAGTAGTTTCTTCTCCCTCAATATAAGAAATGGCAGACAGTGGGAGACAACACAACAGGGGAAGGCAGCGTTAGAAGAAGATCATCTTTTTTTGTTTTTATTGGGTAAGCGGTGGCAAGGAAGAAGATGGCACAAGGAGAAGACGGCACAAGGAAAAGACGACACAAGGAGAAGACGGCACAAGGAGAAGACGGCACAAGGAGAAGACGGCACAAGGAGAAGACGGCACAAGGAGAAGACTGCTCAAGGAGAAGACGGCTCAAGGAGAAGACGGCTCAAGGAGAAGACGGCACAAGGAGAAGACGGCACAAGGAGAAGACGGCTCAAGGAGAAGACGGCTCAAGGAGAAGACGGCTCAAGGAGAAGACAGTTCAAGGAGAAGACGGCTCAAGGAGAAGACGGAACCAGCGGGAGAAGACTGCACCGGAGGGCGAAGAAACTATAAGTACCGAAGAAAGAAGACACGTTGGAGCTACGATGGGGGACATTTCTCATTTCTATTAGGACTTGTCAAAAACCATCTCTTATTATTTTTAACACTTCACTGCTTTTTGGGGTGAATGGATAGGGGTGAAATGTACCCCACACTCATTCACATGGGGGGGGCGGGATCCAGGGGCCCCCTTTCTGAAAGGAGGCTTCCAGATACTGATAAGCCCCCTGCCTGCAGATCCCTGGCCAGGGTTGTGAGGCAGAGGCCCTTGCCCTCATCATGAGGGCATACGGGCAATGGTATTGGTCCAAGAAGGGGGGACGCTCGCTCCTCCCATCCCTTTCCTGACCATGCCGGGCTGCATGTTCGGATAAGGGCCTGGTATGGACCTGGAGGGTGAACCCCACAACATTTTTTTCACTTTTTTTTTATTGCTGGCAATTTTTGTTTTTACATTCAGCTGTCAGCGAGGAACCTCCTGGCCCACCCTCTTAGCAGCTAGCAATCTACATATGCGTTTAAAGTGAAAAAAAAAGTATAACGCAAAATGCATGAAAATTAAAAAACAAGGATTTAAAAACATAAAAACGCACTGCAAAACGTACCTTAAAAAAACGCAACAATCACAGCCGAATAGATGTGAACATAGACTAAATGAGAGGTGTAAAAGGCAGGTAGGCAGGAGCTTGTCCCAATAGCTAACGTTGAGAATTGCATAACAATGTGTCATACTTCCCAGCATTAAATGAGTTTAAAAAAACGAAATCAAGAAAATAGGTTGTTTACCACCACTATGCTATCTACAATTAACTTTGCTTAATTAGGATGTATGCACAGCAGGGGATCATTAGCCAAAGCTTCCTTTATAAAAGTTTCAACATACATAACAACTATATGAATACAGTTGTTGCTTTCATCCTGTCCATTGACATGACATGCCTTTATTTATCAAACTAGAAGATTACACTTCTAGGAAGTGTAATATCTTCCATGCCTTGCAGTACACTGTTCAAATAATTAATGCAAAGGATTGCCCACGCAGGGAATCTTTGAAATTTCAGGATATAAAATAGCTATTAAATAGATGTAAAATAAATCATTAAAATATCATATTACCATAATGTATTCATGTAGCCTACATTAACCACTTAACCACCGGAAGGTTTTACCCTCTTCATGATCAGGGCATTTTTTGCTATGTAGAACTGTGCTACTTTAACTTACAATTGCTCAGTTATGCAACACGGTAAGCAAAATAAATTAATATCATTTTTTTGGTGGTATTTAATCACCACTGGGTTTTTTATTTCATGCTATATAAAAGAAAAAAATACAAAAAAAATGTGAAAAAAAAAAGTTTTTCTAAGTTCCTTAGAATTTTGCAAGCCAATAATCTTTCTTAATACATTTAGGCAGAAATGTAGTCTGCTACATTTCTTTGGTTAAAAAACCCCCAAATCAGTGTTTATTATTTAGTCTGTTGGAAAGTTATAGAGTTTACAGACTATGGTATCTATCTATCTATCTATCTATCTATCTATCTATATATATATATATATATATACAAAAAATTGATCAGTCCTGATGTAATGACGGCCTATCTCATTTCTTAAGCCCTGAAAACACCAGGATAGTACAAATATCCTCCAAATGACCCCTTTTTGGAAAGTAGACAGTCCAAGGTATTTAGTAAGAGGCATGATGAGTTTTCTGGAGCTGGTGAATAGTACTCCTGCGCTATCAAAACAATAATAAAAGTGAATAAGATTGCCGCAAACACTCAAAAGCAAAATCCGTGGCTGTGTATGAATGCAGATGATGTTGCGCTGTCCACAATAATGTGAAAAACTAAACAATAAATAGCTCAATCAATATAAATACATAAATCTGTGAATAAATAAGTTGATAAATATTACTTCTGAGTGTCCATAAATATCACAAATATCACATGCTAGTAAAGTGACTGATGCAATAAATATTATAATATAAGTGGTATATATACTGTATAGCCCAAGTGATGACAATTTGTGGCAAAAGTGCAAAAAATGAAAGTGAAGATCCTCTACTTCTTGCACATATTTATTTAAAGCGGTTACATTACAGCAGTAAGGTAAGAGGCCTGTGAGCACTGAGGTGTCACACATATTATAAGAAGAGACACCAGTCAGTTTCACTGTTTGTGCAAGACGTAGAGCACCTTCACTTTGATTTTTTGCACCTTTGGCACAAATTGTCTTCACTGGGTCTATATATCTACCACTTATATTATATTATAATATAGATTGCATCAGTCAACTCACTAGCATGTGATATTTATGGACACTCAGAAGTAAAATTTATCATCAACCTATTTATTCACGGATTTATGTATTTATGTTGATTGAGTTTTCTGAAGATGTCACAATTTTTTTATACTAATATTGTGTATAACAGTGATGATCACTGTTATAAGCAATAGTTTTAGCTGTCATGAATGGCTTTCATTCATAACAGTTTGTTTACTTTAGTGATTGGCTGCAGCTAATCACATGGTACCGGGTGCTGTAATTGGCCCAGGAACCATGTGATAGCTATGGGCCAATCACAGCATCACAGTAGTGTAAAGGAAATTTGTAACTTCTGTATATAATTGTATTCTATTTTGTACGTATTGCACACTGCCCTCACTGTGCACACGGCACTAATAATGTTTTCATTACATGTTTGTATTATTCAAATCCTGATTAGAATCAGTCTGCCTATGTTACGCCCCTTGTTACCATAACAGTACTATTGTAATATTAATGTGATACCTACGTAATCATGTGTATAAAAACCTTCCATTGCATCAAATAAAACAGAACAGTTATTTGAAAAGATGCGGATGTATCTTTTGTGTCTGTTTCCTACTGCAGTAGTTATTATTAATTTGGAACCACTAATCAATAGACAAGTTGTCATGAATAGAAGTCATTCATGCCTGTTGTGCTTACATATAAGCATTTGATAGATATGACCAATCACATGATACCCTGGCTGTGAGCGGATGAATACCAAAACACTGTAATCATTTGTGTTCATCGGACACAGCAGTCACAGGATTGTGCTGTTGCACCCTATAATTGTCATTTTAGCTGAGCAGCTTGGTCTGCATATAAAAGGCAATAACCAGAATATTATATTTTATGGTACAGTTGTCCTTTAAGGTGTGGTTTACACCAGGATCACACAGGAATATGTGGCATTCTCATGAAGTTCCTACACGGTGTGTGAATTTGGAGCCCCATCATTTGATTGCGGCGTGATGCAAATTGGTGTCCGCAAATGCACTGCGTATATGATCTGCAATTGGGGTGCCATTAGCAATACATTGTCACACAAATGCAGATCACAAGGTCAGTGCATTTTAACAGAACACACCTGCCCGAGGCAAGGAAACAAAAGAAAGGATTCCAAGGTGGTCCGGTGCCATCCACAGTCGTGGAGAGGCCCAGTAACTTCGTAGCTATCCAGGGGAGGACTCTTCAGAAGAAGGCCACGTACGGGTTGGCTTCTTAGCAAGCGTCTGTTGAGGCTGGGGGACCTAAGTGAATCCAATCTCGTGGGTATCGCCGAACCGGCTGAAAGATACTGGTACCACATGAATGTTCTACAAATTCTAGTTTCCTACATGTTCTACAACAACGTCTGTGGTAGAGACGTATTCCTGTATGTTCTACAACAATGTCTGTGGCAGAGACTTGTTCCTGATTTGAGCACCTTGTTGGCTGCTAGGCCTTGTGAGAGAGGGACTATCCAACTTGAGTGAACATCCAGTTGTGAATGGCTATTCTTTGGATTTAGTCAAAGTAAACAAGTCCTCCGTTATTGACTTTGACACTAAAAGTACCTGAACTTTCCTCCTAAACCTCTGATCCTATTTTAAGAGACTGTTCGTTAAAGCGGGAGTCCACCGGGACTCCGCGTTTTTTTTTTTTTTTTTTAAAAGCCAGCAGCTACAAATACTGCAGCTGCTGACTTTTAAATAGTGACACTTACCTGTCCAGCGCGCCCGCGATGTCGGCACCCGAAGCCGATCCCTCGCTCGGCTGCCGGGTCCCGCCGCCATCTTGGGTATGGGAATCAGGAAATGGAGCCTTTCGGCTTCATTTCCCGGTTCCCTACTGCGCATGCGCGAGCCGCGCGGCGCAATCCGGACGGTCCCCGCTGCCTCTGGGAGCTGTGTGTTTCCCAGCAGGCAGCGGGGCACTTGCTGAAGGGGGCGGGCGCTTGCGGAACGGGGGCGTAACGTACGCCCCGTTCCGCAGAGAGCTAGCCCGGAAGTGGGTGCAGTTACCTGGATTATCCAGGTAACTGCACCCCCCTCCCCCCTGAAAGGTGCCGATTGTGGCGCCGGAGGGGGGGGGGATTCCGATGAGCGGAGGTCCATTTTAGGGTGGACCTCCGCTTTAACTACGTTTTTGCAAATAAAAATCCCTTTATGTGGATCTGTCATCAGTCTCAGTTACTGGGCCATCTACCATGGGAAACCCCTAGACGTAAATCGAGAAGAAGGTAACGGTAAGCCCAATCAAACCAGCAGCTCCTTCGGGGGTTAGTGCTACACACCTTTCCTGCACTGCGTTCTGTTGCGAACCAGCCTAAGTCCAAAAGTGTCAGAGCTACAATAGCTGTAGGCGGTGCAACGCTTTTGAGTTCTAAAGCAAGATGGGTCCTGTGCTACAAATCCCGTTGGTGCCTTTGCATACCATTTAGAAATATGCAGCCCACGCCATACTGCTGATCTACATGTGCAATGCTTCAATTGCAGAAAAGTCTGACAATGCAATCCCAATGTACCCATAATGATGTCATAGTGTAACAAGGCAGTGGAAGCAGAGATTTACTCTTCATTAGTGATGGACGAACTTCCGACGGGACGTTTCGCGAACGCGAAACGCGAACGGACACAAACGTTCGCGAAAACGACCGTTCGCCGCGGGCTCCATTGACTTCAATGGGAGGCGAATTTCGCAAACCTTTAGGTCGAATTTGCGGCCACGGGGTAATTATTAGGGGGTAGCACGTAGTCCCACCACCTGGACAATAGCATAATACATGTATGAGGTGAATTTGGGATCGATAACTACAAGCATTTTTTTTTTATTTGGGAAATTGTTCTGACAATTCAGGACTATGGAGCTAATGAAGGCAATGGAGGAGAGGGAAGGTCAGGGACCAGGGTAGGCAAACAAGAGGGTGCAGGAGATACAGAGCACTGACAGCAGCACCGTAATACAGAGCACTGACATCAGCACCGTGACATACAGCGCTGACAGCAGCTCCGTGACATACAGCGCTGACAGCAGCTCCGTGACATACAGCGCTGACAGCAGCTCCGTGACATACAGCGCTGACAGCAGCTCCGTGACATACAGCGCTGACAGCAGCTCCGTGACATACAGCGCTGACAGCAGCACCGTGACATACAGCGCTGACAGCAGCTCCGTGACATACAGCGCTGACAGCAGCTCCGTGACATACAGCGCTGACAGCAGCTCCGTGACATACAGCACTGACAGCAGCTCCGTGACATACAGCGCTGACAGCAGCTCCGTGACATACAGCGCTGACAGCAGCACCGTGACATACAGCGCTGACAGCAGCTCCGTGACATACAGCGCTGACAGCAGCTCCGTGACATACAGCGCTGACAGCAGCTCCGTGACATACAGCGCTGACAGCAGCTCCGTGACATACAGCGCTGACAGCAGCTCCGTGACATACAGCGCTGACAGCAGCACCGTGACATACAGCGCTGACAGCAGCTCCGTGACATACAGCGCTGACAGCAGCTCCGTGACATACAGCGCTGACAGCAGCTCCGTGACATACAGCACTGACAGCAGCTCCGTGACATACAGCGCTGACAGCAGCTCCGTGACATACAGCGCTGACAGCAGCACCGTGACATACAGCGCTGACAGCAGCTCCGTGACATACAGCGCTGACAGCAGCTCCGTGACATACAGCGCTGACAGCAGCTCCGTGACATACAGCGCTGACAGCAGCTCCGTGACATACAGCGCTGACAGCAGCTCCGTGACATACAGCGCTGACAGCAGCTCCGTGACATACAGCGCTGACAGCAGCTCCGTGACATACAGCGCTGACAGCAGCTCCGTGACATACAGCGCTGACAGCAGCTCCGTGACATACAGCGCTGACAGCAGCTCCGTGACATACAGCGCTGACAGCAGCTCCGTGACATACAGCGCTGACAGCAGCTCCGTGACATACAGCGCTGACAGCAGCACCGTAAGCAGCCCCAGGAGGAAGTCAGCACAGCACAGGGATGGTGTGATCCCCTCATAATAAGAACCCCCAGGAGGAAGTCAGCACAGCACAGGGATGGTGGGAGCCCCTCATAATAAGAACACCCAGGAGGAAGTCAGCACAGCACAGGGATGGTGGGAACCCCTCATAATAAGCAGCCCCAGTAGAAATATGACACCGCTCAACCTCTTCAAAGAGGAGGGTAGGGGCATATAGTACGGTGTGCTTTTTTGGGTCAGGGAAGTGAGCCAAATGAATTAAGAAGGTCTGTGTGCTTGATTCCAAAAATTGTTTATAGACATATACATGGTCTACTGATCACATGTGTTGAATTCCTCCGAGATCCATGCCTCATTCATTTTTAGAAATGTGAGGTAGTTAACACTGTGGTGAGCTAGGCGAGTACGCTTATCGGTCACAATCCCCCCTGCTGCGCTGAACGTCCTTTCGGACAGGACACTGGATGAGGGGCAAGCCAACAGTTCGATTGCAAATTGGGCAAGCTCTGGCCAGAGGTCAAGCCTGCCCACCCAGTAGTCTAGGGGTTCATCACTCCTCAGAGCGTCCACATCGGCCGTTAACCCAATGTAGTCGGACACCTGACGGTCTAGGCGTTCCCTGATGCTGGATCCGGATGACACCTGTCGATGGGTCGGCTGAAAGAATGACCTCATATCCGAAGTCACCAACACATCTTCAAACCGGCCTCTTCTTGCAGGCGCTGTTGGATTGGTACCCGCAAATCCTTCTCTGGGAGTGGGAATTGCTCCTCTGCCAGCGCACGCAAAAGCAGAATGCAGCATTTCTCGAAGCAAGGCCTGGAAGTGCTGCATTCTGACAGCCCTCTGCGACGGCGGTAACATTTCCGCCATTTTGTGTTTGTACCGGGGGTCTAAGTACGTTGCCACCCAGTACTGGTCCTTGACCCTCATGCTTTTTATACGGGGGTCCCTATTAAAACACTGGAGCATGAAGGCCCCCATTTGCACTAAAGTGGAAGCGGTGTGGTGGCCTGGCTCCTGCTCATCATCCAGGATAATGTCGTCCTCTTCATTCTCCTCTCCCCATCCTCGCACAACAGGGATCCCAGAAAGGTTTAAAGCATGCTCTTCTTGCTCCTGCTCATCCGCCCCGGCACCATCCTCCTCTGACTCCTCATCAGACTCCTGTTGTTGACTTGTCTCAGATAGAGTAGCCCCCCCTGGGAATTCATCCAGCATTGCGACTTCCTCATCTTCCCGCTCCTGCTCCTCCACAGCCTGATCAATGACACGACGCAATGCACGCTCCAGAAAGAAGGCATAAGGTACCATGTCACTGATGGCGCCATGGCTGCGACTGACCAGTTTGGTGATCTCCTCAAATGGCCGCAGAAGTCTGCATGTGTCGCGCATGAGCAGCCACTGGCGCGGTGAAAAAAAACCCAGCTCCCCAGAACCGTTTCTTTCGCAGAGTTCATACAGGTAGACGTTAACTGCACGTTTCTGCTGGAGCAGCCTATCAAGCATATAGAAGGTTGAGTTCCATCGCGTCGGGCAATCGCAAATAAGACGTCTGACCGGCAGATGGTGTCGCCGCTGAATGTCAGCAAGGCGAGCCATGGCCGTGTAAGATCTTCTGAAATGGGCCGAGATTTTCCTTGCCTGCCGCAAGATGTCCTGGACCCCAGGGTATTTGACAAGGAATCGCTGCACGACCAAGTTTAAGACGTGTGCCATGCACGGCACGTGCGTGATTTTGCCCTGTTTCAATGCGCTAAGCAGATTGGCACCGTTGTCACACACCACTTTACCAACTGTCAAATTGAGCGGTGTTAGCCACTCATCTGCCTGTGAACGCAAAGCTGAAAGGAGTGCCGGGCCAGTGTGGCTCTTTGCTTCCAGGCACAACAGACGCAGCACGGCATGGCAACGTCTCACCTGGCATGTGGAATAGGTTCTGGGGAGCTTGGGCGGTGCAGTGGAAGAGACGCTAGCAGCGGAAAAGGAGGAGGCAGCTGAGGAGGAGAGGGAGGAGGATGGAGTAGGAGGAGGAGAAGAAGAGTCAGGCCTGCATGCAATCCGTGGCGGTAAAACCAAATCTACACGGGTGCCACGGGTTACATGCTTGACGGCCGTCAGAAGGTTCACCCAGTGGGCAGTAAAACTGATATACCTTCCCTGCCCGTGTTTGCTAGACCACGTGTCTGTGGTCAGATGTATCTTGGCACCGACACTGTGTGCCAGAGATACATTCACTTGCCGCTGAACATGGCCATATAGCTCTGGGATGCCCTTCTCTGAGAAATACTTCCTTCCTGGGACCTTCCATTGTGGTGTTCCAATGGCCACAAATTTGCGAAAGGCCTCCGAGTCCACCAGTTTATATGGCAGTAGTTGGCGGGCTATGAGTTCTGACAAGCCAGCCGCCAACCGTTGGGCAAGAGGGTTATCCGGCGTCATCATTTTTTTACGCTCAAACATTAGGCCCACGGAAGCCTGCCTTTTTGCAGAAAAATGTGAGCTTGGCGTGATGGAAGGTGGAGTGGAGGACAATTGTGAGGAGAGAGGAGAAGGAGAAGTAGAAGACGAGGCTGGACGGTGAGAGCCTGCAGTGTGGCTTTGTGTGTTCCGTTGCTCCCACTGGGCTCGGTGATGGCTGCTCATGTGCCTTCTTAAGGCGGTCGTCCCTAGGTGAGTATTGGGCTTACCGCGACTAACGCGTTGACTGCAAAGATTGCAGATGGCAACGCTATTGTCAGCAGCGGACACGTTAAAAAAAGCCCACACTGCGGAGCCATGTGCCGGTGTCCTGGGAGCGCCAGATGTGACCGTACATGGTCGATGACTCGCTCCTGATACATTTGCAGTCTGCTTTGTCCCTGCTGTGCAATGTAAGTCATTGCTGCTTCTCCTCCCTATCTGCTGGTCCATATCTCCCTCTGAACTCCCCTCCTCTTCCTCTCTTGTGGGCACCCACGTGACATCACTAGACACGTCATCATCAACGTCACCTTCCCCACCGCTATAAGTAGAGTAGGCAGCAACACCGGGGACCAACCTCCTCCTTGGGCTGATCTGGGTACTGGCGTCAGACTGCTGAGTAGCGCTTGTTGCTACCTCCTCTTCCTGATCCAATACCAAGAGTGGCTGCGCATCAGAAATGTCCTCTTGATATGGATCGGAAAATAATTCCAGTGACTCAAGCGGAAGGTATGTGGTGGTGGTGGTGGTGGTCGTGTTGTTGGTGGTAGTGTCTTTGGGGGTGCACATAGCAGAGAGTGAAGAAGAGGGTGCAGATCGAGAGGATGAGGAGGGTGCAGAAGAGTAAGGCTGAGCGAGCCACTCAACCAAGTCTGGTGCATCCTTTAAAGTAATTGAACGCACCTTCTGCAACTTCCCACTTTGGCTCAAGCCTGTTGCTCCTGCCCTACCCCTACCACCCCTGCGGAAGGGCCTGCCTCTTCCTCTGCATGTCATTTTTTAAATGACCCTGTGACAAAACTCTTAGTCCCTATACCGCTGAAGGACTGCTGCAGTATAGGTGAGCGGTCAGCAGTGGTGCACGTCAACCCTATCTATTGTGGACCTATAGCGGTCCTTACAGAACAGCAGACTGTACCGCACTCAAGCCTATGTACCGTAGCACCCTATACCAAGTTACCAGTCCTTATAAGAACTTTTGTGGACCAAGCAGGTTGTGTATTAGTGTTTAGCAGACTGTACGTCAGTCCCTATACCGCTGAAGGACTGCTGCAGTATAGGGCAGCGGTCAGCAGTGGTGCACGTCAACCCTATCTATTGTGGACCGATAGCGGTCCTTACAGAACAGCAGACTGTACCGCACTCAAGCCTATGTACCGTAGCACCCTATACCAAGTTACCAGTCCTTATAAGAACTTTTGTGGACCAAGCAGGTTGTGTATTAGTGTTTAGCAGACTGTACGTCAGTCCCTATACCGCTGAAGGACTGCTGCAGTATAGGGCAGCGGTCAGCAGTGGTGCACGTCAACCCTATCTATTGTGGACCGATAGCGGTCCTTACAGAACAGCAGACTGTACCGCACTCAAGCCTATGTACCGTAGCACCCTATACCAAGTTACCAGTCCTTATAAGAACTTTTGTGGAACAAGCAGGTTGTGTGTTAGTGATTAGCAGACTGTACGTCAGTCCCTATACCAATGAAGGACTGCTGCAGTATAGGGCAGCGGTCAGCAGTAGTGCACGGCAACCCTATGTATTGTGGACCGATAGCGGTCCTTACAGAACAGCAGACTGTACCGCACTCAAGCCTATGTACCGTAGCACCCTATACCAAGTTACCAGTCCTTATAAGAACTTTTGTGGACCAAGCAGGTTGTGTATTAGTGTTTAGCAGACTGTACGTCAGTCCCTATACCGCTGAAGGACTGCTGCAGTATAGGGCAGCGGTCAGCAGTGGTGCACGTCAACCCTATCTATTGTGGACCGATAGCGGTCCTTACAGAACAGCAGACTGTACCGCACTCAAGCCTATGTACCGTAGCACCCTATACCAAGTTACCAGTCCTTATAAGAACTTTTGTGGACCAAGCAGGTTGTGTATTAGTGTTTAGCAGACTGTACGTCAGTCCCTATACCGCTGAAGGACTGCTGCAGTATAGGGCAGCGGTCAGCAGTGGTGCACGTCAACCCTATCTATTGTGGACCGATAGCGGTCCTTACAGAACAGCAGACTGTACCGCACTCAAGCCTATGTACCGTAGCACCCTATACCAAGTTACCAGTCCTTATAAGAACTTTTGTGGAACAAGCAGGTTGTGTGTTAGTGATTAGCAGACTGTACGTCAGTCCCTATACCAATGAAGGACTGCTGCAGTATAGGGCAGCGGTCAGCAGTAGTGCACGGCAACCCTATGTATTGTGGACCGATAGCGGTCCTTACAGAACAGCAGACTGTACCGCACTCAAGCCTATGTACCGTAGCACCCTATACCAAGTTACCAGTCCTTATAAGAACTTTTGTGGACCAAGCAGGTTGTGTATTAGTGTTTAGCAGACTGTACGTCAGTCCCTATACCGCTGAAGGACTGCTGCAGTATAGGGCAGCGGTCAGCAGTGGTGCACGTCAACCCTATGTATTGTGGACCGATAGCGGTCCTTACAGAACAGCAGACTGTAACGCACTCAGGCCTATGTACCGTAGCACCCTATACCAAGTTACCAGTCCTTATAAGAACTTTTGTGGACCAAGCAGGTTGTGTGTTAGTGATTAGCAGACTGTACGTCAGTCCCTATACCAATGAAGGACTGCTGCAGTATAGGGCAGCGGTCAGCAGTAGTGCACGGCAACCCTATGTATTGTGGACCGATAGCGGTCCTTACAGAACAGCAGACTGTAACGCACTCAGGCCTATGTACCGTAGCACCCTATACCAAGTTACCAGTCCTTATAAAAACTTTTGTGGACCAAGCAGGTTGTGTGTTAGTGTTTAGCAGACTGTGCGTCAGTCCCTATACCGCTGAAGGACTGCTGCAGTATAGGGCAGCGGTCAGCAGTGGTGCACGTCAACCCTATCTATTGTGGACCGATAGCGGTCCTTACAGAACAGCAGACTGTACCGCACTCAAGCCTATGTACCGTAGCACCCTATACCAAGTTACCAGTCCTTATAAGAACTTTTGTGGACCAAGCAGGTTGTGTATTAGTGTTTAGCAGACTGTACGTCAGTCCCTATACCGCTGAAGGACTGCTGCAGTATAGGGCAGCGGTCAGCAGTGGTGCACGTCAACCCTATGTATTGTGGACCGATAGCGGTCCTTACAGAACAGCAGACTGTAACGCACTCAGGCCTATGTACCGTAGCACCCTATACCAAGTTACCAGTCCTTATAAGAACTTTTGTGGACCAAGCAGGTTGTGTGTTAGTGATTAGCAGACTGTACGTCAGTCCCTATACCAATGAAGGACTGCTGCAGTATAGGGCAGCGGTCAGCAGTAGTGCACGGCAACCCTATGTATTGTGGACCGATAGCGGTCCTTACAGAACAGCAGACTGTACTGCACTCAGGCCTATGTACCGTAGCACCCTATACCAAGTTACCAGTCCTTATAAAAACTTTTGTGGACCAAGCAGGTTGTGTGTTAGTGTTTAGCAGACTGTGCGTCAGTCCCTATACCGCTGAAGGACTGCTGCAGTATAGGGCAGCGGTCAGCAGTAGTGCACGGCAACCCTATGTATTGTGGACCGATAGCGGTCCTTACAGAACAGCAGACTGTAACGCACTCAGGCCTATGTACCGTAGCACCCTATACCAAGTTACCAGTCCTTATAAGAACTTTTGTGGACCAAGCAGGTTGTGTGTTAGTGATTAGCAGACTGTACGTCAGTCCCTATACCAATGAAGGACTGCTGCAGTATAGGGCAGCGGTCAGCAGTAGTGCACGGCAACCCTATGTATTGTGGACCGATAGCGGTCCTTACAGAACAGCAGACTGTACCGCACCCAAGCCTATGTACCGTAGCACCCTAGACAGACCAAGTTACCAGTCCTGATAAAGAGCTTTGTGGAACAAGTGAGTTGTGAATGATTAGCAGACTGCAGCAGAAGGGCAGCAGTCAAGTATAATATTCTTTCTATATTTGGAAGAAAGAATATTATACGTGTACAAGCCTATTACCGTACCACTGATACCAGTCCTGAAAAGAACCTTTGTGGAACTAATAGTAACAGCAAGTCTTTAAAATTATCCTCACTGCCTGACACACTGCTTCCTGCCTGTCCCTATACAAATTGGCAAAAAAGAGTAGGCTGGAACGATTAGCTGGAACAGCTCTTTTGTGGACCTGATAGTAACAGCTAATGATGATGATGATGATGATGATGAAGAAAGACTAATCTGGCTGAGCTGTCCCTAAAATAGCAGCATACAGCGCTCTGTCCCTTTATCTAAACTGACAAAAGAAACTCAGGCTGCTGACCTAACACCTATACCAGTCCTGAAAAGAACTTTTGTGTACCAAATAGCTAGCGTTTTCTCTGTCCCTACTCCACACAGGATCCTTTCCCTACAGTGACAGAAGAAAGAATGTAAAATGGCCACCGGATCGGGTGTATTTATAGGTTAGGGGGAATGTCCAAGTGTCCATGAGCTGTCATGTCTCAATTGGTTGTCCTGTAACACATGATAAACGTGTCACGAAAGGTTAAAGTTCTTGTATACATTAAACACGTAAGTCCGCCGGGGCGAACGACGGAAAAAGGCGTTCGAACCCGCGGACGGCGAAAGTCGGAAATTCGCCGCGAAACGACCGCCGGGCGAACCGTTCGGCCATCACTACTCTTCATTAGGAATCCTTCGTTCTAATGTGAAGAGAAGTATTACAAACAGTTGTCAGCCCTTTTTCTCATGCAAGTCAATCTGCACATCAGAGCAAAAGATTAATTATATTTATACATGCAAATGACAAGTTTATATATAATCACATTTGTGCCTGCGCCGGAAGAGTGTTGCTGTCAGCTGATAGGAGATACATAAGTGTATGTATATAGAGGACGGCTGATGATGAATGGGAGTCATTCTCAGAACAACAAACAAACCGTAACCTTATTATTTTAAGTACAGTCATAGAAAAAATGCTTTTTTTGGAGGAAGCAATATATGCCCATGGGTGTATTTATTCAGCATTCACATTTAGCATCTGATACTATAATATAAGATAATATTTATATATTTTAGCCAACTCTGTCAGTCTGCTATAAAGACAGTCCAACTATCCAAGACTCATTATCAGCTTGTTTAAAGCAAACCTGCGTGAGAAAACATTACGATAGTTTCTTCTTAAAAAAACTCTGGCTGCGATGCTGATCTACTTGCTTTAATACTCTGATTCACCGTAGTGGAACAAGTATGCAGATAAGGTGTTCTGACTAGACACGTGCAATTAATTTGCGGTCCAAATACAAATTCGGATGGATTTGTGGTTTTCTGAAAGATTCAAATTCAGATCCAAATTTTATGATAGATTCAAATTCGGATCGGTCGAAAAACAATTGACTGATTCAAATTCCGTGTGAAGAATAGTTGGTTGTAAATCAGCAGGCCAGTAAGCCAGCCGCCATGTCCTTAAAGACTGATGACTGATCAACTGTCAGCGGGCTTTCCCTCTGACAGCTGAAATGTAAACAAAACATTCCGGCAATAGAAAATTCCAGCAATAGAACAGTGTGGGGTCCCCCATTCCATACCAGGCCCTTAGGGTATAGTATAGATTCTACGGGGTACCCCATGCCAAAAAAAATGGCGTGGGCCCCCCCCCCCAAATCCATACCAGGAGGGGTGTTTAAGTGCCCAGTAGGCAAGTGGTTAAAGAGGAAGTAAACCCTGATGGGTTTACTTCCTCTTTTTTTCCCTGCAAAGGTAAAGCATAATGGACTACTATGCATCGCATAGTAGCTCATTATGTGTCACTTACCTGACACAGGAGCCAGCGAAGTCGCCGCTGATCCCTGTAGTCCGCCGCATCCATCTTGCTGGTGGCGTCTCGCAGCTCCGACCAATGACAGCGGCGAAGCCGCGATGACGTCACTCCCGCGCATGCGCACGGGAGTCGACAAATTAGGCAAATCCATTCTTGGACTTGCCGCATTTAGTGCGCCTGCGCGCCACTGTCTACGGCGCATGCGCCGTAGACAGCGGTGCCCATTTTCGGGCAAATATCTCCTAAACCATATAGGTTTAGGAGATATTGCTTGGACCTACAGGTAAGCCTTAATCTAGGCTTACCTGTAGGTCAAAGTGGTTTGAAGGGGTTTACTTCCTCTTTAAGTACAATGTTTGTTTGTTTTTTTTAAATTGGGAGTTTATTGAGATAGAGGCCAAGTAGGGGAAACTTAAAGTGGTTGTAAACCCTTATATACTGTATACCCAATAAAGTGACTGGCATCAGGTGATATACAAAGATAAAACAAATCCTCCTACATAAGTTGTACCTAATAATCTGCAGTCTTCTCTTCATTGTTAAAAGTCCAGAATTTATAAAGCTTGTGTGAGCAGTCAGAAAAAAAGGGGACGGAGAGCTGAAATTACACTCTGCAGTGCTCAGTAAGCAGTGGCGTAACTAGAACCCTCAGGGCCCCCCGATGCAAGAAGCCATGGAGGGCCCTCCCCCCCCCCCACCTCCGGACCAAAGCTCCTTTCTCCGAGCCCGATGGCGGAACACCAGGACCCGGTCACAAGTGGGTGACTGCATCTAAAGGAACCAATCTATTTCCCCCCACTTCTCCTCCTTCAGCAGCTGCAGGAGGAAAATGTAGAGATCGGTTCCTCTATGTCAATGTTTCACAATCTTTTTCCAGTCAGGGCACCCTTGAAGTATTCCCCTAGGTGAATGGGGCTGCACTCCAACCCCCCTGCAACTGTGTGCATTGCATGCAGTTGCAGCATAGTGATGATGCATTTAAGGGGTTAAAACAGGTGGTCAGTAGGCAACATATTGCCTCTCTACCGGCTGTCAAATGCCTCTGAAAAGCGATCTGAGCATGGATCGCTTTTCGGAGGAACAGCCTTTTACATAAAATGTGCATACATGTAAACACACATATATAAACTATATATATATATATATATATATATATATATATATATACACATACACACACACACACATACATGCACACACATACATGCACACACATATATAGAAAACACACACACACACACACATATATATATATATATATATATATATATATATACATATATATATATACACATACATACATGCACAAATAATCCAGTGGCAGCTAGTGCTCAAAATTTTTAGAGGGGCACAAACAAACGGAAAAATTCAGAAAAAAACCCATCAATTACAGCCACTGTGCCCATCAATTGCAGCCACTGTACCATCAAATGTCACCACTGTGCCCATCAAATGCTGCCACTGTGCCCATCAAATGCTGCCACTGTGCCCATCAAATGCTGCCAGTGTACCCATCAAATGCTGCCAGTGTACCCATCAAACGCTGCCAGTGTACCCATCAAATGCTGCCACTGTGCCCATCAAATGCTGCCACTGTGCCCATCAAATGCTGCCACTGTGCCATCAAATGCCGCCACTGTGCCATCAAATGCCGCCACTGTGCCCATCAAATGCTGCCACTGTGCCCATTAAATGCTGCCGGTGTGCCCATTAAATGCTGGCAGTGTGCCATCAAATGCTGGCAGTGTGCCATCAAATGCTGCCACTGTGGATCCCCACCGCCCGTTCGCCATCTGCCTGGCACTTACCCTGTCTTAGTGGGACAGCAGGTGGCGACCACGAGCCGGGTCCTCCATGTGTATCCTGCCATCCTCATCTCCTGTCCTCTCCTCCTGATAGGCGTCCAATAGCTGCGCCTATTGTTTCAGCCAATCGGGTGACGGGTAATAGACCCGCACACCTAATTGGTGGAGAGGCGGTTCAATGTTAGGAAAGTGAATATTAATAACACACCTGGGTGGACTTTGAGCGTCATGCATGGCTCTCACAGTTCACCTATTTCGAAGCCTATTAGAGCCTATGGCTCTAATCAGGTGCTTCAAAAACACCCCCACCCCCCGCCTCTGTAATTCAGGTGCCCCAAAAGGGACCAGACACCTAAATATGAGAGTGGCAGCGGTGGCCATGGATAGATTTATGCTATGCATGAATCTATCCATTGGTCATAGAGGGTGTGGCTGGAGAAAGAGGGCAGCACCTGTGTGGGGTCAAGGGCCCCCTGCAGCAAGGGGCCCGGTCGCCATGGCGATCTCGGCGACCCCTATAATTCCGCTACTGTCAGTAAGGAGATCTCTGAGAGCTGATTGGAGGGAAGGGGCACACCCCCTTCACACAGAACACAAGAACAAAGTTGAGGACAGACAGAAATGACACGTTTTGCTCTTAATTGAGATAAGTACACACTATAGAAGGATATGCTTTGTTCATATTTCATGTCTGAGGTTTACAACCACTTTAAGATTCCTATGGCACCTGCTATGAAATGATCCTATTTTCTTGCCTAGTAAAATTGCAGTAACTCACTGTGATGGGCTTCTCACCTATTTCTACCCAATATTACCATACATATGAAGCCCATATAAGAATAAAGGTTTTTAGTTAGTTAGCTTGCACTGAATACATTTAGTCATACTTAGCCCTTGTACACGCGGTCGGATATTCTGACAACCAAATCCGTCGGATTTTGTCCGACGGATTTTGTCCGAAACTGTTGCATACACACGGTCGGACAAAGTTGTCGGAATGTCCGATTGTTCAGACCGTGATGACGTTATTTCGTTACGACGGGACTACGTTCAGGCTAGTAGCCAATAGCTTTGATGTAGCAATTTGATCTGAGCATGTGTGGCATTTTGTCCGATCAGAATTCTCTACACATGATCGGAGTATGTCCGATCGGAGGATTTTGTCTGAAAATTTTACCAACAAGTTGTAAAACTTGGTCCGTCGGATACTCCAACGGAAACAGTCCGATGGAGACCACACACAGTCGGAATATCCGACCAAATGGTCTGATCGGACACATTCCGGAATCTCCGACCGTGTGTACAAGGGCTTACAGGCATGTACTGGCCATCAGGACTACCGGGAGTTTCCCGGTGGGCCGATGGTTCAGTGGGCCAGTTAGGTGCGGTCCTGGAGCTGCTCCTCTCTGACAGTGAGTGATTGCGATTTCACTCCTATCACCAAGGAGCTGCTGCAGACACTTGCTGGAGTGAGGATTAGGCTTTCTGCTGCCTCCAGACGGCAGGGGGAGATAGACACCCGGACGGCTTTCCTTCCTCTCTCCCCTTCACTTGTCAGTTATCACATGACTAGAGAGAGGAACGAAAAGCTGCCTTCAGAACTGTGAGTACACATGGGAGGGGGAGGAGAGGGAGGACACTGATGTGAAGGGGACTGCTGATGGGGACACTGATGTAAGGGGACTGCTGATGTAAGGGGACTCTCTGATGTAAGGGGACTGCTGATGGGGACTCTGATGTAAGGGGACTCTCTGATGGGGACACTGATGTAAGGGGACTGCTGATGGAGATACTCTGATGTAAGGGGACTGCTGATGGAGACACTCTGATGTAAGGGGACTGCTGATGGGGACACTCTGATGTAAGGGGACTGCTGATGGGGACACTCTGATGTAAGGGAACTGCTGATGGGGACACTCTGATGTAAGGGGACTGCTGATGGGGACACTCTGATGTAAGGGGACTGCTGATGGGGACACTCTGATGTAAGGGGACTGCTGATGGGGACACTGATGTAAGGGGACTGCTGATGGGGACACTCTGATGTAAGGAGGGTGAGGACACTCAAAATTAAAGTGGGCCCGTCTGGATGAAGTCCAGGGCCAGATTTTTGGCCCAGCCCAGCCTTGCATACTTATGAGTATTTAAAGATTCCTTTAGTAAGGGATTTATAATTTAATGATTCTGTAGGCATTTGCAAAACATCATTGATTTCTGAACATTCTGAAGTCTAAATCTTGCAACTGGGACTTTCTATTAATTTCCTGAATCCATTTCACCATATAATGATAAGTGTCTTGGTAGTAAGATTAGGTAGTAAGACGAAATAGAGCTTGAAAAGGCATAATGACATAAAGATTTACAACAGGCTCCATTCATTTATAATCTCACTACCCATTTACAGCATGTTCAAAAGCCACACATTTCTTGCTTTGTATATTCGTTTATCTGTCATTCATTTATCAATCCATCAATCAATGCAGAATATGTACTGTATTTACTTATTGCACAGTTCTACAGCCCATTCAATTTAAAAAAAATGTTTTCCTTTTACAGAATGGAGTTCTTAGTCATTCTAATGCCGCGTACACACGAGCGGACTTTTCAACATCCAAAGTCCGAAGGACTGAGTCCGTCAGACTATCCGATCGTGTGTGGGCTGCAACGGACTTTTGACTCGCCAAAGTCCGAAGGACTTTAGAATATGGAACATGCTTCAAATTTTTCCGAAGGAACTCCGCCGGACCCGGTCCCCTTCGAAAAATCCGCTCGTGTGTATGCTACTCCGACGGACTAAAACCGACGCTAGGGCAGCTATTGGCTACTGGCTATGAACTTCCTTATTCGCGCCGAGTCGTACGTCATCACGTTCGAATCCGTCGGAGTTTAGTGTGATCGTGTGTGGCCAAGTCCGCTCAGCCGAAAAGTCTGTCAGAACTCAGTCGGAATTCCAGCAGAACTCCGACGGAACTCCTTTGGAAGTCTGTCGGACATAAGTCCTCTCGTGTGTACGGGGCTTAAGCCCTTGTACACACGGTCGGACATTCTGACAACCAAATCCGTTGGATTTTGTTGGACGGATTTTGTCCGACAGATTTTGCCTGAAACTATTGCATACACACGGTCGGACAAAGTTGTCGGAAAATTCGATTGTTCAGAACCTGATGACGTAATTTCGTTACGACGGGACTACGTTCAGGCTAGTACCCAATAGCTTTGGTCTAGGAATTTGATCTGAGCATGCGTGGCACTTTGTCCGATCGGAATTCTCTACACACAATCGGACAAAGTCCGATCGGATCATGTTGTCGGAAAATTTTATAGCCCAGCTGGAAAACTTGGTCCGTTGGATACTCCGACGGAAACAGTCCGATGGAGCCCACACACAGTCGGATTATCCGACAACATGGTCCTATCGGACATTGTCCATCGGAATATCCGACCGTGTGTACAAGGGCTTAGACATTCTTTTTCCTTACATGGGTGGCCATGCTGATAGCTCTACTCCCATCCTATATAGACTCATTAAAACATGAAATCTCCACATCTACATCATAGAAGGCATAACTGCTTTTCTGTTCAAATTTTTTATTTTTTTTGAAGCATGTGATTAGAGCTAGAGGCTCTAATTGGCTTCAAAAAAGGGGGAGCACTGTGCCCCAAGCCCACAATAATATTCGCTATTGTCTTCTGTCCTAAGAAGAGAAGTGCCCCCCCCGGCTGGAGGACCAGCAGCTACTGGATAGACATATAAAACAATCAAGTCAGTGTCCTAGAACGATTGACTTTAGACTGATATTTCAGTAAATGAGGCTTGCAGCCAGCAAAGATCACTCTACCATTAGAAGGGCTTTGGGTGCCCTCATACCTCTTAGGATGTATGTAACTATTATGCCTTTTCAGAAGGTGCAAACTACAAAGTGATCACATTCCCTCTGTTCTCAGCTGCATGAGAGCTTGAGGAGGAGAAACAGCAACAGCACGATGAGCTTCCCATTGAAAGACTGTGCAAGGGGGCATATCAGGACAGGTCTATTCATTGGAGGAGAGCAGGCTGAGTATGGTCAGTTTTTAATAGGAAAGCAGAGGGACTGGCAGGGACACCAGAGATTGCACACAAAGGAAGCAAAGAGAATTGGAGACTTTTTCTTACAAGTACATGCAGGGGTGGACTGACAACTCATGGGGCCCCCGGGCAATAGAAGATTATGGGGCCCCCAGGCAAACAGAGATTATGGGGCCACACAGTATACACAAACACACACACAGTATACAATCACACAGTATACACACACACACAGTATACAATCACACAGTATACACAGACATGTTTCTATTGGCTGAGAAGGTACTTGAGAGGTGGGGCAGCTATAATCTTGGGGTTTTTAGACCAAAAGGATGTCAGGGCATTTCAGAGACAGATGTAAAATAACACAGATTTTTACATACTGTCCCTGGTTTTACTGAGGCTGGCAACCCTTATGGGGCCCCCTAGTGGCCCAGGGCCCTCGGGCAGTGCCCGAGTGGCCAAATGGTCAGTCCGCCCCTGAGTACATGGTACAGTAGGCACATATCAGGAATATGAAATGTTGGGGTAACAAACACTTTAAGGAATTTTCCCCACAGACTTGTGTCAGAAAGTTTAAAAAAGGAAATTTGTAAAACGTTCATCCCCAGCGAGATTTTGGGATGATATAGCATAGTTGAGCCACGGCTCCCATGTTTTGAGAAATTTAGATTGCGAGTCATTAAGAATGCTTAACAATTTTTCATTGACTAACATCAGGTTCAAATGGTGTTTGACTTCTTGAAAAAAAGACAAAGGATTTTTTCCAGACCCTGCCTATCATTTGTTTTGCCTCCAGAAAAAGGTAGTAATGTGGAATTTTGAACCACTTGACCACTGGAAGGTTTTATTCCCCTCACGACCAGATTTTTTTTTTTGCTATTAGACACTGGGCTATTTTAACCGGCAATTGCTCGGTCATGCAACACTGTACACAAATTTCATTTTTAACATTTTTTCCACACAAATGCCAGGAGATTACAAATACTCCCCAAACTAACCCTTATTGGAATATAGACAGTCCAAGGTATTTAGTAAGAGGCATGGCAAGCTTTTTAGAGGCATGGCAAGCTTTTTAAGTTATTAAGTAATTTAAGTTATCAAGTAATTTTTAGTTACAATTTTTTGGAAAAAAATAAAATAAACATTTTTCTTTTTTTATTTATTTATTTTTGTTCACACAATTTTTTTTTTCAGGATTTTTTTTTCATAATGCCACCAGTGCAGTATAGCATCATCATATGACTGGTGTGGCAGTGATCAGGGATACTGACTGGCAGTATATTTTCATTACGTTTTTTTAATTTCTTTTACATACTCTCATCAGAGAGAGTAGTTTTAGCTGTCATGAATGGCTGTACCTTTGTGATCTGTGATTGGCTACAGCTAATTACATGGTACAGGGTGTTGTGATTGTCCCAGGTACCATGTGATAGCTGTGGGCCAATCACAATAGGAAGGAAAACAGTTATGAATGGAAGGCGTTCATGACTTTTTTTTTCCTTACAGGTAATAATATGCTATGCTATGACTGTACTGAGCGCAGTGATCTGCTGTGTCCACCAGTGCACATGTGCCTGCAGCTGCCATCCACTCGCAGTAAAAGTACTGTGGGGGGGGCGCAACTGATTAAATAAGGTGCAGCAAAGGGCATTCAGTCTAGAGCAATTAGAGTAAGAATAGATGCTGAAGGGTTATTACAATATGCATATATTTCTTTATCTTGTAAAATAAACATAATTGTAGGAATTAGCAAAGAGTGGAACAAGCATAAAGCCTGTGCCATGCTAATAAATTTATAAAAAGGGGCTGTGACAGACTACCTGGCTTCCCGCTTGGGTGCCTCCGCCAGTAAACAGCTGCCTTCACTCTGGAACCAGGAACAAGGTATTATAGCTGAGAATGGCACCCCGAGAATTAGACGGCAGTATCTTAGGTACAAACGGGAACTGACTTTATTGTAAACCCACACAAAATATATACCACAGAAAGGTGTAAGTTAATGTAGCACTGACCCCCGAAGGAGCTGCTGGTTTGATTGGACTTACCGTTTCCTTCTCCTCCTCAATCTGTGTCTAGGGTTTCCCGTGGTAGATGGCCCAGTAAACTCAGAGACTGACGACAGATCCACATAAAGGGATTTTTATTTGCAAAACGTAGACACCGAACAGTCTCTTAAAATAGGATCAGAGGATTAGGAAGGAAATTCAGGTACTCCTAGTGTCAAAGTCAATAATGAAGAACTTGCTTACTTTGACTAAATCCAGAGAATAGCCATTCATAATTGGATGTTCACTCAAGTTGGATAGTCCCTCTTTCACAAGGCCTAGCAGCCAACAAGGTGTGTTATAGAACATACAGGAATACGTCTCTGCCACAGATGGTGTTGTAGAACATGCAGGTAACTAACACTTATGGAACACTGATACCTGGATCTTTCAGCCAGCTTGGCGATACCCACGAGACTGGATTCACTTAGGTACTTCAGCCTCTCCAGGCTCTTGCTAAGAAACCAACCCTTACGCGGCCTTCTTCTGAAAAGTCCTCCCCTGGATAGCTATGAAGTTACTGGACCTCTCCAACTACCGGAGATGGCACGGACCACCTTGGAATCCTTCTTTAGTTTCCTTGCCTCGGGCTAGCCAGCCCCGAGACAACAAGTCCATGGAGTCAGACCATCCTTTTGGACCGGAACTACGTGACATCCGCATCTTAAGTACCCTCTCCCAGAAAGCGCAGCAAGAGAGACACTCCCACTGGGCGGGCTCCGAGAGAGAATAAACTTAAAGCACCCAACCAGACTGTGGTTACATGTCTGCCAGAAGAGACAGTGCCCCTTGTGGCCAGGCTGAACATACTATAGTCCAGTCAGACTGATGCTGAGGTCCAAATTTTGAACAATTGTACCAAAACCGAACTGTAGTTCAGGTGTAACCTTAACTTTCAAAAAGCATAGCGCATGCTCTTCAGGAGCCGGCGCTACATTAATAACCTGTGTTAAACTGGTGTTAAGTTGTGTTAAGCCTTATCACAGTGAATCAGAGGGGTAAATCCCTAAGCCCTTGTACACACGGTCGGAGAATCCGTCGGAATGTGTCCTATCGGACCGTGTCATCGGATAATCCGACTGTGTGTGGTATGCATCGGACTGATTCTGTCGGAATATCCGTCGGACCCAATTTTCCAACATGTTGGAAATATTTCCAGACCAACTGGGCCGATCGGATATACTCCGATCATGTGTAGAGAATTTTGATCGGACCAAGTGCCACGCATGCTCAGATCAAATTCCTACATCAAAGCTATTGGCTACTAGCCTGAATGTAGTCCCATCGTAACTAAATTACGTCATCACGTTCTGAAAGATCGGATTTTTTCGCCAACTTTGTCTGACCGTGTGTATGCAACAGTTTCGGACAAGATCCGACGGACAAAATCCGACGGGCAAAATCTGACGGATTTGGTTGTGGAAATCTCCGACCGTGTGTACAGGGGCTTAGAGGTGTTTAATAAACTGTGTTAACTAAGGTAGGAACCAAATATCACCTCTCTTCACCTTATGGTGTTTTTATAGGATTCTCCTGGATTTAACACCAAGTCAGATCAGGTGTTAAAGCCCTTTTTCAATGTAGAAGAGGAACTTTCACTGCTCATTGTGGTCAATCAGTGCCTCGGGACAACACTATCAGGCTCCATCCAGGTGGTAAAGCAGTTGCAGACCAAAGGTTTTAATAGGGTGACATGAAGTACATTCGAGATATGCATATTAGAAGGAATGTGTCCAATAAACCAAGGTGCGAATTATAGAGAGGGAACACGAAGTCGGAGGTTGCGAGATGACAGACTCTGTCCCCAACCTGGTAGGAAGGCGCAGACAGGCGTCTGTGTTCAGCATGGAGTCTGTACCTATCATAGAATGTCACAAAGCCTCCTGGACTTGTGCCCAAGTGGAACGAAGACCACGGAGATGCTCCTCTAACGCAGGAATACTCTGCGGAACAAACAAGTCAGGCAACATGGAAGCTTGGAAACCATAGTTTGCCATAAACTGGGACAATTTGCAAGCAGAATTCAAGGCACTATTGTGAGCAAATTCCGCCCACGGTAACCAGTCTGACCAGTTATGATGGTCAGAAATATATCAACGTAGCAATTGCTCCAAGGACTGATTGGCTCATTCTGCGTCCCCATTAGACTGCGGGTGATACGCAGGGCAGAAAGCAAGCTGAATTCCCAACTGTGCACAAAAGGCTTGCCACAACTGGGACACAAACTGACTACCCCTGTCCGAGACAATCACCTTGGGTAGCCTATGTAAGCGAAAGATCTTTTGAGCAAAAATGGAAGCCAGCTCCTTAGAAGTGGGCAACTTCTTAAGTGGAATACAATGGGACATTTTCGAGAACCAGTCAACCACCATAAATGATAACTGTGTTGCCCTGGGAGTTGGGTAACTCCACAATGAAATCCATAGACAGGTGGGACCAGGGCCTCTCTCCAATGGGTATGGGTTGTAAGAGGACCACTGGAAGGTGTTGTGGAGTCTTAATCTGAGCACACATGGAACAGGCAGCTATGAAGGTGGTTACATCAGCACGTAGACTAGGCCACCAGAATTGTTAGGAAATGGTCCAAAAGATTTGATTCTTCCCAGGATGGCCAACAGCCTTAGGAGAATGGGAAGTCTGGAGCACAACAGTACAGAGATTGTAACAATAACATTGTTTGTAATAACAAAGCAGCGGTCACCAGGTTTCTCATGAGGAGCATGAACCTGAGCGGTAAAAATGTTTTCACCTAAAGGAGAAGTGAGACTGGTGCGAACCGTAGCCAGAATACGATCAGGAGGAATCACAGAAACTGTCCATCTTGGAAGTGGAAGAAAATTGTCATGACAAAGCGTCAGCCCCTACATTCTTAGTACCAGGTAAGAATGTGACAATGTAATTGAAACTAGACAAGAAAAGAGCCCATCGTGCCCCTCGGGGAGAGAGACATTTAGCCTAAGAATATGAGATTCTTATGGTCAGTAGGAATGAGAACCGTCACAGTGGTACCTTTGAGGAGATGTCTCCATTCTTAAGGGCTAAAATGATCGCTAACAGCTCTGTCACCAGTCTTGCAATTGCACTCCGCAGGTGACAATTTCTTGGAAAAGTAGCCACAAGGGTGCATAGCGCTCTCAGAGGTAGGATGTTGAGACAGAAGGGTGCCAACTCCAGTCTAAGGCCGCGTACACACGGGCGGACTGTTCGCCCAACCTTGTCCGCTGAACAGTGTTTGGGCGGACAGTCCGCTCGTGTGTGGGCTTTCAGCGGACAGTTTCAGCGGACAGTTGGACGGACAAAGTCTTTCGGAAATTCCGAAAAACTGTCCGCTGAAACTGTGTTTGAGCGAACAGTCCGCCCGTGTGTGGGCTTGTCCGCTGTACTTTCGAAATGAGCGGACTGTTCCCGCTCGGAAAGTCCGCCCATTTCGAGCGCGTGTACAGGTAGGCGGGGCCCGCGAAGGAGACGTCGCGGGCTCCGCCGCCTGGAATGGGCTTAAAGGGGAACCCCAACGCCGAAAAAAATCGGCGTGGGGGTTCCCCCCAAGTCCACACCAGACCCTTGTCCGAGCACGCTACCCGGCCGGCCAGGAAAGGGGGGCAAGCGAGCGCGCCCCCCCTCCTGAGCCGTACCAGGCCGCGTGCCCTCAACATGGGGGGGTGCCTTGGGGAAGGGGGGGCCGCGCGGCCCCCCCACCCCAAAGCACCTTGTCCCCATGTTGATGAGGACAAGGGCCTCTTCCCGACAACCCTGGCCGTTGGTTGTCGGGGTCTGCGGGCGGGGGGCTTATCGGAATCCGGGAGCCCCCTTTAAGAAGGGGGCCCCCGGATACCGGCCCCCCACCCTATGTGAATGAGTATGGGGTACAATGTACCCCTACCCATTCACCTGTGAACTAAAGTACAATAAAAAACACAACACAGAGAAAAAATATTTTATTGCACAGCTCCGGGGGTCTTCCGTCTTCGGGGGTCTTCTCGCCGGACTCCTCCGCTATGTGTGTGTAGCTCTTTTGCTAGCGGAGGAGTCCGGCTTTCTTCCTCCCCGCCGCCGGCCTCTTCTCCCGACTTCGGGGGTCTTGTCCCCCTCTTCGGTTCTTCTGCCGGGCCACCGCGCCTGGTCCGGTGGCCCGGTCTTCTGTCGCCGTCTTCCGTTCTTCTGTCGCCGCCTTCGGTTCTTCTGCCGGGCCACCGCGCCTTCTTGTAGCTCTTTTACAGGCGGTGGCCCGGTCTTCTGTCGCCGCCGCCGCCTTCCGTTCTTGTTCTTCTTCTTGTTCTTCTTCTTCTCCTGGAGATGTTGACTCGACGAGCTCTCCGGCCGGAATGCCAGGGACACGCTCCGCTGCCACTTATATAGTGACAATGGGGCGGTGTCACATGGTATATGTCACATGGGTTGGTCACATGGGTTGATGTCACATGGGGACTATGACATCGTAAGGGGGCGGGGTCACCATGTGACCAACCCATGTGACATATACCATGTGACACCGCCCCATTGTCACTATATAAGTGACCGCACAGCGCGGCTCTGGCATTCCGGCCGGAGAGCTCGTCGAGTCAACATCTCCAGGAGAAGAAGAAGAACAAGAAGAAGAACAAGAACGGAAGGCGGCGGCGGCGACAGAAGACCGGGCCACCGCCTGTAAAAGAGCTACAAGAAGGCGCGGTGGCCCGGCAGAAGAACCGAAGGCGGCGACAGAAGAACGGAAGACGGCGACAGAAGACCGGGCCACCGGACCAGGCGCGGTGGCCCGGCAGAAGAACCGAAGAGGGGGACAAGACCCCCGAAGTCGGGAGAAGAGGACGGCGGCGGGGAGGAAGAAAGCTGGACTCCTCCGCTAGCAAAAGAGCTACACACACATAGCGGAGGAGTCCGGCGAGAAGACCCCCGGAGCTGTGCAATAAAATATTTTTTCTCTGTGTTGTGTTTTTTATTGTACTTTAGTTCACAGGTGAATGGGTAGGGGTACATTGTACCCCATACTCATTCACATAGGGTGGGAGGCCGGTATCCGGGGCCCCCTTCTTAAAGGGGGCTCCCGGATTCCGATAAGCCCCCCGCCCGCAGACCCCGACAACCAACGGCCAGGGTTGTCGGGAAGAGGCCCTTGTCCTCATCAACATGGGGACAAGGTGCTTTGGGGTGGGGGGGCCGCGCGGCCCCCCCTTCCCCAAGGCACCCCCCATGTTGAGGGCACGCGGCCTGGTACGGCTCAGGAGGGGGGGCGCGCTCGCTCGCCCCCCTTTCCTGGCCGGCCGGGTAGCGTGCTCGGACAAGGGTCTGGTGTGGACTTGGGGGGAACCCCCACGCCGATTTTTTTCGGCGTTGGGGTTCCCCTTTAAGCCCATTCCAGGCGGCGGAGCCCGCGACGTCTCCTTCGCGGGCCCCGCCTACCTGTACACGCGCTCGAAATGGGCGGATTTGCCTCCGCCTTACGTGGGCGAGTCCGTTCATTTCAAAAGTTGAGCGAACTGTTTGCCCAACCTTGTTCGTCAAACAGTCCGCTCGTGTGTGGGCAAGTCCGCTCATGCAAATTTTGAGCGGACTGTTTGATGAAACTGTTTGCCGAACAAGGTTGGGCGAACAGTCCGCCCGTGTGTACGCGGCCTAAGAAGCATCAACCTTAAGGATAAAGGGTAACGTAGGATCAGGACGTGCCAACACAGGAGCAGGAACAAAGGCAGCCTTGAGACTCTCAAAGGCCTTAATGGACTCCGGAGACCAACTCTGTGGGTTACCGTCCTTTCTGGTTATATCAGTCAAGGGCTTGATCAGAGAGGAATAGACTTTCGATAATAGTTGGCAAAGCCAAGAAAATGCTGCAAAAGATGTAAACCCATGGGTCGGTGTCACTGTAGGATTGCTGAAAGTTTCTCTGGGTCCATCGAAAAACCAGCAGTGAAAATTACATAACCCAGGAATTTAACCTGTTTACGATGGAATTTGCACTTCTCCAATTTACAATAGAGATTGTTCTCTCTTAGTTTCTGAAGCACACGACAGACATCTGTGTGGTGGCTCTGCAGGGACTTGGAAAACATGAGGATATCGTTGAGATAAAGCACCACACATAACTGCAACAAATCTCGAAAGAACATCGTTAATAAATTCCTGGAAAACTCCCTGGCGTTACAAAGGCCAAAAGGCATTATGAGGTACTCATAATGGCCTGTTCTGGTATTAAACGCAGTATTCCACTTGTTGCCCTCCTTATTCCTCACAAGATCGTATGCTCCTCTCAAATCAAGCTTTGTGAAAAACATTGCTCCCTTGAGGCGATCAAATAACTCTGTAATCAACAGAATCGCATAGGCATTCTTAATCGTGAAACGATTGAGACCTCTTTAATCAATACAAGGTCTCAGTTCACCACTCTCCTTCACAAAGAAGAAACCAGCACCAGTAGGAGATAAAGATTTGTGGATGAAACCTTGAGAAAAGTGCGTCTGCAACATACTCCACCATGGCCCTATCCTCCAAGACCGACAAAGAGTAAACCCGGCCACAAGGGGGTATGGCACCAGGTTCAGGGTCAATAGCGCAATCATACGATGGGGTGCAGGCAAACTACCTTTGTCAAAGACATCGCTAAAATCACGGTACTCCCCCGGCAGGGAGGAGAGTGAAGAGGTGCACAGGACCTTGCCTACCTTCTGGAAGCATGTCTTACTGCATTGTGGCGACCAGGAAAGAACCTCAGCATGGAGCCAATCAAAAGAGGGGTTGTGCCTCTGTAACCAAGGATAACTAATAACCAGCGGAAATTTAGGTGAGGAAATAACTTGGAATTGGATTATCTCTCATGGCGAAGAGCCCCTACGGCCATGGACAACAGAAAAGTCTCATGAGTCACATGGGCAGGCTGTAGAGGTCTCCCATCAAGAGCCTCAATGGCAAGTGGAGTGTCATGCAGCTGCAGCGGAATTGTGTGCTTTGATACAAAGGCAGCATCAATGAACAGGCGTGCAGCCGCAGAGTCGATTAGAGCCTGTATCTCGACAGACAACTCAGCCCAAGAAAGGGTAACTGAAACCAGGGGCTAATCCTTCTGGATAACTGGGGACGAAACAATGCCACCTAAGGTCTGTCCGCAACAAGACCTTAAGGTTTGGGCTTTCCCTGGACGGGTAAAACGAGACTTCAAAAAGTGACCTGCCTGGCCACAATAAAGGCACAATCTCTCCCTCCTCCTAAGGGTTCTGTCATCCACTGAGAGACGTGTGAAGCCCGAGTGCATGGGTTCATCTTCTCAGAGCAGCTCAGTACCAGGAGGCATGGGAGATCAGGGACGCAAGGGTGGGACTGCAAAGTTTAGAGACAAATGTACAGGAGGCTTCCGCAAGCGCTCCTTAAATGGAAGTCTTTCTCTGAGTCTGGAGTCAATGAGGATGGCAAACGTGATCAACTTCTCCAGCTCAGTGGGTATATCTCAGGCTGCTATCTCATCCTTGATGGTATCCAAGAGACCATGAGAAAAAACAGCCATGAGAGCTTCATTGTTCAAAGCAACCTCTGCTGCCAGAGTACGGAATTCGATGGCGTAATCGGCAACAGTTTTCGTACTCTGTTTGATGGACATGAGTAATTTAGCAGCAGAAGTGGAGTGTGCAGTAAAGTCAAATACCCTTTTAAAAGAAGCCACAAACTATAGGTAAATATAAGACAACAGGTTTTTGCGTCTCCCATAAAGGGTTTGCCCAGGCCAAGGCTCTCTCAGAAAGCAAAGATATCAAGAAACCTACTTTCTGTCCATGGGAAACGCTTGGGGCAGCATCTCAAAGTACATCGCAACCTGGTTGAGAAACTCTGTGCATTGGACTGGATCGCCCCCAAATTGCTGAGGAAGCAGAGCAGAACCAGACATACATCTTATAGAAGTAATACTAGAGGTAGGTGCCTGCACAGAGACTATAGCAGCAGCAGGGACGGCCTGCAACACAGGTTGTACCGGAACAGCCACAGTGGGAGATTTCAGGTGAGCTGTGCGACTCAGGAGCGTTTGTAACGCCACAAACTGATCCATGCAGGGATCCTGCTCATTCAATCTGGAAAAAATATTACCAACAAGTGGATTGACTGCATCTTCTGAATTCATGGCCTTTGCCTACTATCAGAAACCATGAATCAGACTGAGACAGAAGTACAGTTAAATCACACTTGTTTAATAATAATAATAATAATAAGGTAAATGTAGTCAAAACATAGCCAGAGTTCAGGAACCAGAAAGCATAGTCAGACAAGCCAAAACGTCACGGAGAAAGAGATGAGCGTAGTAGAACAGCAAGCAGGATCTGGAGCCAGAAGGAATGTCAGCCAAGCAAGTCTTTAACAGGAATACAGGAGAGCGTATCTAGAGATGTGACCAAGGCGAAGGCAGAGATCATCTGGGCTGGATGGCTTAAGTAGGCAGGACTGACAAGCAGGATATGATCAACAGGTGAGTCACTGTGGAGAGAAAGGAACTGGCAATTAGTCGACAGCCGAGCTGCCAGCTTTGAGAAGGTAGGGCTGAGCCCAGCCCTGACAATATCACAGAAACTCAGATATAAGCTTGATCACATTATCCTAAACAATGCAAACTGTAAACAGTAATATCATCCATACATCTAACAGTACTGTACATCTAATGAACAGCTAACATAAACAACAGCTAACAGTGATCTTATTAACAGTAAGCTAATTAACAACTAGTCACCAGAACAGGCCTTGATTAATCAGGGAGTTCACCTCCCAGACAGTCCAGCCCCAGTATTCAAGAAGACCCAGGGCTGTCCAAATCTCATGAACCAGCGGTCTTTTCACATTATTCTTCTCACTGAGTTTCAAGTTGGCAGAGACCATCATGGCTTCCTTGACTGTTAAATGTGGTAATAACATGTCATCTTGCATTATATAACAGGACATCTTTCTGAATGCTCGTAGCTCCCTCAGATGCCAGGGCCCATAGTCAGTAGGCAAAAGGCTACCCTGTAGTTCCCTGAAAACACCCCTGTCCAAGTTGGGTTTGTCACAGGGGCAACTGCTCTTCCTTAGTAACAAAGGGAGCTCAAGCCCCCTTGTTAACTAGGAGTGATATGCTTTGTTTCCTTTGCCAAGAGGGAAGAGGAAGACTGGTAAGGCCCCTTTCACACAGGTGGACTGTTCAGGACCGCCTGCAGTTTTTAGGCAGACCTGAACGAACGCTCCATAGAGGTCTATGGAGCGATGGATGTCAGCGGTGACATGTCCGCTGACATCCGAGCCGCTCCAATCCGCTATTTTTCCCTTCCGTCGATCGGATGAAAAGGGACTTTCTACGGTCCCTTTTCATCTGATTCCCCCATAGAGGAGAGTGGTGCTCTGACAGGTCAGTCCCCGCACAGTGTGCAGAGACCGACCTGTTATCTGCCTGCTCAGCGGGGATCGACGGAGCGATCCCTACTGAGCAAAGTGGACCCCGTACACGGACACATCCGTGTGAAAGGGCCCTAACTCTTTGTGTGCTTTCCTTACCTATATGCATGCTGTGCCAGGCTGAAAAAGGCATGTGGCTTGTCTGCCAGGTTACAGTTTGCATTCTGCATTCCTTTTGCAATCTGGCGTGGATTTGCAGCAATTTTTTTTTTTTATTAAAGGGGTTGTAAAGGTAAATGTTTTTTCACCTTAATGCATTCTATGCATTAAGGTGAAAAAACATCTCATACTGCCGGCGCCCCCAGTCCCCGTTTTACTTACGTGGCCCCCTCGAAAGTCCTGCGCTCGCCCCCCGCCATCCTCTTCGCCGCTCAGACTGGCCGCTGATTGGCTGGAGTGGATGGATTGAAAGCAGCGCAGCCATTGGCTCGCGATGCTGTCAATCACATCCAATGATGCAGCGTGCCGGGGCGGGCTGTGTGATACAGCGAGCGGCTATAGCCGCCGGCTGTATCACGGGAGCGCGCCCACAGGTGCTTCTCACCATGTGAGGGAGCTCGCATGAACGTGAGAAGTACCTGCGGGAGGAAGCCGAGACAGCCGCCGAGTGACCCCAGAAGACCAGGTTCTTGGGCCACTCTGTGCAAAACGAGCTGCACAGTGGAGGTAAGTATAACATGTTTATTTTTTATTTTTTTCAATTTGACTTTACAATCCCTTTAAAAACTGCTGTGATCCATTTCATAATTAGTAACTTGTGCTAGTTTCTATTTCATTCTTATAGATCTGAAACAGAACTATTTGTTTTGTTAAGGTGGTACATGCCAGAATCACCAGTTTCTTACAACACACAAATCTTTGATTCCCCCCCCCCCCCCCCCATAATAAAAAAAAAATGACCTTGACAAAAACATAAGTATGAGCCTTTGTTGGAAAACAGATATGTACCTTCTTTTTTTTGTCCCAGAACACTAATGACTGTGTCAGAGTGTGCGGTGCTGTACTGAGAACCTTTAATTATTGCAACTTTCCTATGATCCCCGCTCTTCCAAGAAATATTGAGGTCATGCAAAGTCACTGAATCACTAACAAAACCTCAAATGTGGACTCCTTTTAGTGGAGTCAACTGTTGTGAAATTGTGGGTCCCAGAAAGCCTTGAAAGTCGTGACCTCTGCAGCCTTATTATGAACTGATGGATATTTTGTCCAATTAAAGTAGAAATAAACCCTCAGCATGCTCAGGTACAGGAAAAGGCCCCTTTAACTCTATTTCCCCCAACTTCCTGGGTTCTTGGACATGCCCAGGCAAGAGAAGCTGCCCAGCTTTCCTCCCTCCGCAGCTTAGACAGGTCATGCCTGAGAGGTAGGTGGGCAATGATTTGCAGCCAGGTGAGTGTACTTCCACTGTTAGATCTGGCATGCGGGCAGCTGGGCAGGAGCCTAATAGCATGCAGCTTCTCCAGAACATCCAGGTAACTGTGGAGCATCCATCTCCAATTGCTACCTGACTATAGCAGTTCTAGGGTGGGGGCACTTTTTCCTTGGATCCCTCAAGCTGTTCGCTACCCTAGACTTTAAAACTATTTGTGTTATTTTTCTTTCTTGATGCTAAGGCAGAATATGCAGGTGTCCTCATGCCGGTTTAGTGGCCAATTACATCAGCCTTTGCAGTGACACACCCATCACTGGAATGCATGGGAACGCAAGTTAGGTGCAGTGGTGCGAGCCAGTGTCAATTATAGTGACTGGCAACCCAGTGCACCTGCCTTGCAACACCTGGCAACTTATAATAATGCACTACAATGCATTGTGATGCACCACACTATCCAAACTGAATGCATTCGTGATTTTTGGTCCATTATGAACCTTTCACACTAGCTGACTCCAAAGTTTCAAGATTTTCAGTGCAACTTTGGAGTCTGACTTTAATATGACTTTGAAATTACTTTATTAACCCCTTCAGCCCCGTAAGGATTTACCCCCTTAATGACCAGGCCATTGTTTTTGCAATACGGCACTGCTTCATTTTAACTGACAATTGTGCGGTTGTGCGGCCTTGTACCCAAACAAAATTGATGTCCATTTTTTTCCCCCACAAAAATAGCTTTCTTTTGGTGGTATTTGATCACCTCTGCAGTTTTTATTTTTTGCTCTATAAAAAAAGACTGGCAATTCTGAATAAAAAAACAATATTTTTTACTTTCTGCTTCAATACATATTAAAAAATAAATAAAAAATGTATTCATCAGTTTAGGCCAATATGCAATCTGCTACATATGTTTGGTAAACAAAGCGTATATTGATTGGTTTGCCCAGAAGTTTTAGCATCTCCAAAATAGGGGAATGGTTTAGGGACTTTTTTTTATTGTTTTTACTAGTAATGGTGGGGATCAGTGCTTTTTAGCGGAATTGCGGCAGACAAATCTGACCCCAAGTGACACATTTTGGTGACCAGTGACACCAATACAGTGATCAGTGCTATAAAAATGCACTGATCACTGTATAAATGGCATTGGCAGGGAAGGGGTTCACACCAGGGGCGATCAAGGGGTTAAGTGTGTCCTAGGGAGGTGCTTTCTAACTGTGGGTGGAGTGGACTGACTGGGAGTACAGAGAGATCGCTGTTCCTGATCGTTAGGAACAGCTGATCTCTCTCTCCTCCCCTGTCAGAATGGGGATACACTTTGTTTACATATGCAGATCCCCATTCTGCCTCTCTTTACCGCGACTGCACACGCAAGCAGTACCACATGCACAGACCGACGTACAGGTATGTCGGGTTGCGCAGCCAAGCCGCCTTGCTGCAGTTTATATGCGGAAGGCAGTCGGCAAGTGGTTAAGACTTTTACACACTCTGGCATTGAATCAAAATAGTGCAGGAACCTTTTATGAAGTCGCAGCTTCTCTCTTAGAGATGCATGGCATTTCACATGTCCTGCGACTTTGAGTGTCACAAATCAGATCCTAAGTCGCACAAGTGTGAAAGGAGCCTTATTCATTGAACAAGCTGAATTTAGAAGCTGCTTGGTTTCTTTAAATAGCTGCACCAGATTATCTGGGCTTCAGTTTTAGTAAATATCCCCCTATATGTAAGCTCTGTTACCCTATAACAGGAAGCCCCTGGGGATAGCTATTGCTGGCAGGATCAATAGGAAAGATTACAATAAATGCAAGCCTTTTCCATAAAGAAATTGCATTATTGTATCATGACCTAACATGACCTAAAATATAGTTAAAAGATATGTATGGGATTTTTTTTTCCAGAATAATACTTACCTAGGTGGATGTAGCATATGCCTGCCCTAGGTCTGTACTCACAAATGTCCCTGGACATTTGAATTCCTCCTTCCAGTATCAGCCAGACATTTCTCCTGTGAACTCTCCAGATTAGATCTTCAGTGAAAATCTTTTAATCAGCTCCAGCAAGATCCACTAGAACAGGCCTCCCAGCTGGGACTTCGATGAGCACTTGTGAAACTTCAGCTGTACTGCCTAAAAGAAAGGGCAGCAGCCCTTTAGGCTGGGAACTTTTCCTCCTGGACAAGAACCTTGGTGCTCCAGGCCTCAGACTATTTTTGCACACTCCCAACCACTTACTGGGCTTCTTTCCCCCCCAGGGATTGGCCAAGAAACTACATAAATATTACGGCCGTGGATCTGCCTTTTCCAGTACACTAAATTCTAGAATCCACTAGAAGGCAAGGGGAAGCAGTTGAGCCTGCAGCCAATGAAACCTAGAACAGCCCAAAATAATCACACATTGCTCCATTGACTGCAGAGGAGCCCAAAAAAAATACATTTACCTGACATTTCCAGGGCGCTACATAATCATGACTTTCCATATTTTTACATTTGTTTTAGACGACCCAAGCTATTTGGGTCTGATACCCAGTGGAATAAAATCCTTGACCTTTGTGGTCACTTTTAATTCAGTTGGCAGGTTCTGCATGACACCACCAGAAGCTAGCAGTTTGTATGTCGCGTGTGTCCTACTCACAGTGTCTGCTGTAAATGTATTATGGAAGGTCATAGTAACAAGAAATAGTTTATAAGGTGTGACACAGTTAAATGTGATGTAGAAACAATCTCTGGAGAAACACAAAAGGCAGAGTTCAAGTGATAACATACCTTTTTCTTGCAGTGACCTCTAAGATGTGTTTAACTTTGATGTCCTGCTGCTCTTGTGCCAGCAGTTTTCTCATATTTCATTCAATCTGGAATATAATGAGAAAAAAAAAAAAACATTTTTGGACATGACTTTTATAGGGGTGAAGGAGAGCAGTCCAGGGTAGTGGTGAATAATGAGGCTTTCAAACAGGATCGCCAGAACTAAAAGCTTACTGTATCATCATTGTGCCAAGAACAAAGAATTGCACAACCGTCTATCAACCACCCAAATATCATTTTACCAAAGGCATTAAGGCATGGTTGTCCAACTTTAGTCCCGAAAAAGCACTAAAGCCCCATACACACTATCAGATTTTCTGCTGATTTTTGTCTTTTGATTTACCAAAACCATGTAGTGCAAGGGCCTGCCTGATTGTATACAAATTGAAACTCCTAAGGTTTGACCTCATATTATATGGCTTTGGTAAATCTGAAGGAAAAAAATCCGCAGAAAATCTGATAGTGTGTATGGGGCTTAAGAATGAATGTTTTCCTACATTCCAGGCAGAAGCATAGAAGAAGCTCCAATATTATATGGCCCATAGCACCCAACTCCCCAGCGGGACGTAGACAGCAAGAAAATAAAGCACTGGGAGTTTTTAAGAATTTCTAAATCTATCATGAACTGAAAATGAAATGTTAGGACTTAGGACTGTAAATACTTCTTAATACTACTTCTGTGGATCGCAGGAGTGTAGTTCGTTCTGCACTCCTGTGACCCGTTTTCAGCAGATATAGGGCTGATGTCATAGAGCCGGTCCAGGTTCACACAAGATTGCAACAAGATTGCAACAATGAATTTGGGACCTGCCAACATGCCTGGACCGGCACCCGACAGAGCCGGCTGCTCCCACCCCCTCCATAGCCCAGCGCTCCAGTGAGTGGGGGGGGGGCAGAGAGCTGGAGACTGACAGTCATCAGCTCTCTGTTTGGTGGTGTTTGATCACTCAGTTCTCATTGTTAAAGGCACCGGGGGACAGATGCAGCATCAGACCTTTGTAAGTACGATTCTTAAAAAAAAAAAAAGAAGAAGAAAACCCACATCTCTTTTAAAGCGGTATTAACAAGCTGCGAGGTCGCTCTATTCATGCTTTACACAAGATGTGGAATTTGTAAGTGCACATTTTATTATTAAAGTGCGTGTTTTAATACTCAGCAAGCACCTTTTCCTTCTGTTATATGTGGACCTGGCCGGTATTTACCTCCATTTACACCACCCCGTATGAGTGGGTAAACTGCGTTCTTTGACCTATCTGTGAGAACATATATCAATTATTGGAGGTGAGCTAAGCACTGTTTGTGTTGGTGGCGGGCTAATTTTGCACAAAGAGATTGGTGTTTTGTCGTTTGGTGAATTTCAAGCACTCAGATCATCTTTAGGACTTTCCTTTTGTGACATATGTAGTGGCCATAAACAGTTACCTTCTCTTGGCCTGCTCTTCCACGTCTAGGGGTTCCCAGGGTTGATACCCAACGACTTGAACACTGACATAGATGAAGTCCTTTAACAAAGGTTTTATTTTGCAGTAGTAACATCCAATAACACAGTCTCTTTTGGGAACAGAGGGCACTGGTGAAGAACTCAGGCACCTTGAACTGCAGGTCTAGCAAAGTCTCTAATTCCACCCAGAGTGTAGCCACTCGCAGCTGGGTACTTCAAGGCTGAACAGATCTCTAGCCAGAGATCATGGCAGTCAGCACGTTGACTCAAAACTTGAAGCAATTCTATGAAAGGTGTACAAGTTGTAACTAAAGGTGAACAGGAACCTTTTCCTCAGTACCTGGAACGTTTCCCGTCTCCTCAATGGTACTGGAAAAGCGTGAATTCGTCAATGTCCTTCCCAACTCAGTAACCAGGCACTTCCCAGGATGCCACTTGCCGGCCCTCCTCTAAAGAGTCCTCCCCCGGTCACTTCCACGAGCTGTGGTGCTTCTCCAAGCCGAGAGCACACCCGGACATCTTGAATCCTCCCTCAGTTACTGCGCCTCGGACCAGCCGGGTCTAAGACTCGGGAACAGACGGATCCTTACCCCAGACCAGACGGGTCTATTAGGGGCCTCCAACAGGAACATGTTGCGGGATGTTGAACACCCCGTGACCGGGACCCCCCACGGGGCTACCCTGGTCCTGGAACCAGAACAGACCACACGAACTCCAGATCTCACAAACTCCTCTCCCTGAACACTTGACCCACACCTCTTAAGTACCCCATCCCAGACTCCTCAGCGTGCCCCGGCACTCTCACTGATTGGCTCCGAGAAGGCCGATACCTAAACATCCAACCAGGCCTGGTTCTAGCCTGTCATGTGCACCTCACCGTTCACATGACCAGGCAGAACTTCCAAACGCAGCCTGGCCAGACTGATGTTAAGGCCTACCTATGTAATTAACCCTGAGGCAAAAACTACATTTACATGCGTATGACATTTTGTCCAAAATGTCATCCACTACACATATATGATTATGGGCTTTTTATTATGCGCTGCACGGCTTTGAATTTTATACTCAATGAACACTTTGGGCTGCGCTAAATCAGTAACTCTCACCAGCAAATAAAGTACTTTCCTTAATTTAGGATGAGAGTGATAGTCATAGCAATTTGAGCGCATTGCGACCTTGCACATCTTGACAACTTATGCAACAGTCATTACTCACCCCGTGTATATTCCACCCCCATCTGGCTTACCAGTTTAAGGTACTGTCGGGGATGAACATGGGACCGACTGCTTCCCCAGACACTAGACGAGGGGGCATACTTAGCTTGATGGATGGTAATAGGAGGGTAACAATCCTCGGAGGCTGCGGTATCCATAGTAGCAGCAGGTGTAGGCACTTGAATTTCCATAGGAGGAAGGAGAGGTGCTAGCATTACCTGATCCAGACTAACAGCTGCTGCAGAAAACTCAGGATGACTAGTGGCAGTGGGAACTAACACTTCCACTGCGGGTATGGTAGTTTCACTAAGTATAGGGGTCTCTGATGGAGAAGAATCTGCCCCGGCAAGGATAGTTCCACTGGAGTCAACACTAGCTCCATGGACGCAGAAACACAGCAAAGCTGTAACATTGTCGGCAAACAATTCTCATGGCCGCGGAACTTTGAGAGATGTACAGTGCTATCTCTCCATGAGGCACCAACTGAAGGCCCATATCAGTAATAGTTTCCCCAGAGGTAAAGAAACTGGCAACGGCCCTGGGGTCACACTCAGCTGAAACAGGATGGATAATTTCAGGCCCTGGAGGCTCTGAGATGCGCCATGCTGTCCTAGGTAGCAGTGTTTCAGCACGCGGTTCCAAGATGGCGACACGCCCGACCACATGTCCTCCTCTGCAGAGTGATATCTCCTCCCCCTGCAAAGGGATTGGTCCACACACTGGCTAAGTGGCTAGCATTTCCACCTAGCAGCAAGGGGTTGAATTAAATCCCCAACATTCCACTGCTTGCTTGAAGTTTATATTTTCTCCCTGTGTCTGTGTGTGTTTTCTTGCCACGATCCAAAGACTTGCTGGCATTTTATTTGGCTCCTGTCTAAATTGTCTCTAATGTAAGAAAGTTACCATAGTTTTGGACTTTAGATTGCAAGCTCCTTGCAGCCAGCGACTGATGTTAACCACTTAAGGACCTGGAGGATTTTCCCCCTTAATGGCCAGGCCATTTTTTGTGCTATGGCACTGCATCCCTTTTACTGGGCAACACTGTACCCAAACAAAATGTATGTCCTTTTTTTCCCACAAAAAGAGCTTTCTTTTGGTGGTATTTGATCACCTCTGCGTTGTTTATTTTTTGCGCTATAAAAAAAAAAAAGAGCGACAATTTTGAAAAAACAAAAACGAAAAACGATTTTTAACTTTTTGCTATAATAAATATCCAAAAAAAAAGTAAAATAACGAATTTCTTCATCATTTTAGGCTGATATATATTCTTCTACATATTTTTGGTAAAAAGTGATAAAAATAGCCATCAATTACTGTATAAATGTCACTGGCAGGGAAGGGGTTAACACTAGGGGCGATCAAGGGGTTAAGTGTTCCCTAGGGAGTTGTTTCTAACTGTGAGGGCAGTGTACTGATTGGAGGAGGAGACAGATCACTGTTCCTTATCATTAGTAGGAGATCTGCCTATCCTCCCCTGAGGATCCGCCCTGGGAATCTGTCTGTTTACATCTGTCAGGAGTAATCGCGGGTGGCTGGCAAAAATCGTGGCTGCCGGACCCCTAGTGGTCTTAAAGCGGCTGACGTACAATAATGGTGATTCGCAAAGGAGAGCCAACCTGGTCCTTGAGTGGTTAATGTTTGTTAGCACTAATCATGCCCAGGGACTTGGACATTTCCCATTGTAGATTTTACACCGCACAGGTACATATGCTTAGAAAACTGTTGCTTTGTTTATGTGCATGCAAATGGACTTAGCTGTTTGGCCTGTAGTTGGAGATTTGATGCACATAGCCAAGGGCTAACAGTTGGAAATAATATTATGTGTTCCTGCTCATCAGGTGCAATCACTTTAGACATACATGAAGAGACAGATTGAATGACATCGATGGGCATGTCGTTTTAATTGGGCGTGTGTCGGTGTGCTAACAAGCCAACATGGTATATAAAGGACTGCAGTAGGGGGGTTTGTTTGGCCTGAGCAGAGACTGTGATTTTTGGGGGAGAAGGAATGATATTGTGCATAATGACAAAACGCCCCACTAGGGCTGTTTGGATGTTTGCTGAAATTCTTGTGCATTTTGTCCATCAAAAGTGGGTTTTTATGTGGCCATGCTGTATATATGCTTAACTAAGGCTAAGCATATATCTATATATATTTTAGAAAAATTCCATCTCTATAGATCGGTGTAAACATCCAAAGCTTTCTCTCTTTGATATATGCTTAACCTTCGTTGGCGGATCTTGCATTGGAGGCCATTTCTTTGTCACCCATGCTCATTTGACTACCTGCAATTGATGTCATATTGGTTTGGTGAGTAGAATATTTGCTCATTAATCGGTGGAAGACAGAACTTCACAGAAAACAGGAATTACTTCACTTTTACTTGATTAAAGATTTTTGGTGGTGGTTTATGGACTTTATATTACTTTTGCAATGCAATGTATGTGGTTTATGAGCATGGTATGGACATTTTATCTAATTTATTTCTATTTTGTTAGCAATTGTCACTTGCAAATTCATGGATATGCTGATTTGACATTTTCAAAGGCATGTTCACCTGTATTAGCGCACTTTTCCATTCGCATGTTCGCCTAGTTAAAGTCTTAATTGGTTTAATTGGGAGTAACTAAATGTAGAGCGACCATTGCTTTCCGTTTTTCTTAGTAAAGGAACCCCATACTGTAAGTAGGTTTATGTCATAGTCTTTTTTTAAAGTAAGGATTAGCACCTCTCTTGGGATTTACTGCTATCTAGGTCCCAATTAGAAAGATTTCTTTATTAGGCTCTGCTCAGCGGTTCGGATCTTTTCCCAATCTACAAAAGTAAGCTATTTCTTTAGTCTGAATTGTCCCAGCAACAACAGACCCCCTAGCAACAATATATATTCCACACAACAATAGACCCCCCAGCAACAATGGCCTCCCACAACAAAATAACACCCCAGCAACAATAGACCCCAGCAGCAACAACGGATCTCCCAGCAGCCAGCATCAACAGAAAATTCAGCAGCAAGCAAGAAAAGACCCCCCCCCCCTCATATGTAGATTCCTCACAGCAAAAAATAGATCCCAGCAGCAACAACAGATTTCCCAGCAGCCAGTATCAACGGGCAATACACCAGCAAGCAAAAATAGACCTCTCCCCAACTGTAGATCTCTCCCAGCAACAATAGCAGCTAGCATTAACAGACACTCCAACAGTGAGCAAAAATATACCTCCCAGCAACAATTGACCCCCAGCAACATAAGACCCCCACCAGCAACAACAGACCTACCCATTAACAATAGACCTCCAGGCAAAAATAGATCCCCATCAGCAGCCAGTATCAATAGACCCTCCAGCATATCCCAGCACTCCTTGCAATTACATACATTCATTGCTGGAGGTGCCAGAACTGTTGTTCCCCCGCGATAGGACTGAAAAAAAGCCCTGCTTGTAATGGTGGTGATCAGTGACTTGTAGTGTGACTGTGATAGTGCTAACAGACACTGGTTGGGAGGGACACTAACTGACACTGGCGTCACTAGTGACACTAATACAGTGATCAGCGATAATATTGTACACTGTACTAATGACAATGGCTTGGAAGGGGGTTAACAACAAGTGGAAATCAAGGGGTTAACTGTGCGCCTAACAGGTGGAATGTGAGTAATGTGAGCTTGCTTTTATTCACAAATCTGACTGCTTCAGGAAGAAGAAACAGGCAGATTTCTGTCTGTATTTTAAACACAGAACTCTGTGCTGTGATTGGCAACAGTTGATCAGCAGGTTTCAGCCAAAATCATTGGCTGAAATCTGCTAACAAGCTCAATTGATACACAGCAAATGGGCGTGCTCCCTAAACCTGAAAGAATGGTTGAAACATACAGGTATGTCGCCAAGCCTGGATATGCTGCCATTCAGTGTAAATGTACCATGGGCGGGCAGCAAGCAGTTAATTGATTGTCAAATAACAATAAAACCCAACTCTATGCAAAACTCAATAATAAAAATAAAGGTTTTGGTTGGACTTATATTTCAATACCTTGGTAGGTTGCTGCAGCAAAACTTAATTTGCAAACAAATTGAATAAATTTACTGATGAGTGAAAACAATATATACTTATAAGATTAATTTAGCATTAAAAAAATAGCAAGTTAGTCACCAATCACATAGCATATACTTGCTCAGCAGAATATCGTTTTAAACAGTTACTCAATCCTGCGATTATATGACAAGATTGCAGAGAAACGAGCACTTGTTTTTGATATAGCAAACTCCCATCACCGGGAGGTGGAAACGCTAAACACTGGATGGATTAATCCTGCGGAGATGCATTGTTATACAATAGCTGGAGGGCTTTATGTTTCTGAAGGTCACCTGTGGCTCACAATATACAAATAAATTCATGAAGATCACTGTCAGTCATGTATTTGCATTGGCCTGCTGGTAAATGATTCTTACATTTGCATTTTGGAAGATGTATTTTAATTAAAAGAAGATAATATTTTAAGGATGGATTTTCTGATAACAGCGAATTGGTTCCAGTTTTAGGACCGGTTCACACTATTGCGATGGCAGACATCGAATGTAATTCGCAGCGCTCTGCTGTTCATATTACATGTGATGTCTGTGCAATGCAATGTCAACCATACAGATAGTATGGCTGATATCGCACCGCATTCGGTGCAAACACGCACAGGACTCTTTTTTTCTGTTCGGACCAGAATCGAATCACATGTGTGTTCAAACATATGCGATCCGATTTATGTCCGAACTGTCAGTTCACAGTGCGATATGCGAGCTGAAATGGTGGGGGTGTCATTAACATATAATGACGCTCCCCAGCAGTTCACATATGGCAGTGTGAACTGCCATGAGTGCCGGGAACGATGCGGGAACCCGCAGTTGATTCGCAGGGTTCTCGCATCGCAATAGTGTGAACCGGCCCATAGGGTGTCTTATTCCAGGAGGTTTGGGAGGAAGGGAGAGGGGCGAAAGGAGACTTTGCTATATTTATTGAGGAAAGAATATTCCACATTTCAGTTTGGTTTCACCACATTCGTTGAAACTGTAATAAGGCTTAAAAATGAAATGTACTCCACCTTTAAACATCACCCGTAAGAGCGGACACCAAAAAATGTCTGCAATTACTTGCATGTTTGTATGATTTATTCCCTAAACTCAAAAATGTTGCATTTGGTGAACCACCTGACTAGTGACTGGCTGGGCTGCGGGATCTTGTATCGTTCTATTACCAGGCAAGGGAAGCTTATACGATGGCCCGTCACAATCTTATTAGCCGCTAGGGATGGGCTGAACTCCCCCCGGTTCGGTTCGCACCATGAACAGGCAAAAAGTTCTAGCAAAACATGCAAACCCTATTGAAGTCTATGGCACATGAACATGAAAAATCAAAAATGCTCAACTGCTCATTTTAAAGGCTTATATGCAAGTTATTGTCATAAAAAGTGTATGGGGATTCGGGTACTGCCCTTGGGGACATGTATAAGAAAAAAAAGCTTTTAAAAATAAAAATTTTTCAGGAGCAGTGATTTTAACCACTTAAGGACTGGGCCTATTTTTCCTTGCGCAGAGGTCTTACAATTGCATTTTTTGGGGAAAAAATAAAAAAATATAATTAAAATAATAAGACAACAGTAAAGTTAGTCCAATTTTTATTTATTTATTTTTTATTAGATAAAGATAATGTTACGTCGAGTAAATTGATACCCACCATGTCACGCTTCGTGAAATGGCAATAAACTTTGACCCTTTAAAATATGTCCCCAGATCCTGCCCCCCCCATGTTTGAGTCGAACATCCAGACCATCCCTATTAGCCACAAAAGCCTTTTCTATGCCCTTTTCTGATTTAGATTTACATTGTATGTGGGATATGACATTCCCTGATTTTGTGGATGAGCTCAACTACATGCCATTCCATAAACCAATAACAATGCTCTTGTTGACCACTGTGGTGGTGTCACTGGAAAGAAAAATGGCAGTTGGCAAACCTAGACTTGACTGTACAACTATAGATTACTTTATTGTATTGCATTTTGAGTTTTTTATGACATTTTTTTCCCACACTGTCAACTGTATATTACATTTTACTTATAGTAACACATCCTTTGTCCTCCTGTCCATGATTCACATTCACAAAGCTTAACACATCATAGTACTGCTTAGTGTGCTTATTTATTATTCTTTATATTATACAAACCTCGTACATTTCCAGTGATATTCAACACAAGGGATGCAACGTTCAATCAGAAGGATGTGTCTCTTGTGCTGCTGTCTCCTTTATAAGCTGAAATATTCCTCCATTGACCCCCTCTCTTATGGAACTGTGGCAGGCACTCATCAAGAGTGCCCAACTATGCCCGCCCTTTCTGCAGAGCTCTTTTATTCACAGAAGCCATACTACCATTCCTATAAATGAAACATGGTCTATGAATGGAGGACTGGTGGCTAATTGAAAAGTCCACCATCTCCATTCATAGATCATGCATCATTCATAGGAACTGTAGTTACTGCTTCTATGACTAGAGTAGTTGGGCAGAAAGGGTGGACATAGTTGGGCACTCTTGATAAGTGTCACAGCTCCATCGGCTCTATTAACCCCAGTGAAACGGTAAGATTATGGTAGTGGGAGTGGGTGGGGAGGAAACGATTGAAGAAGATTTCAGCTAATAGAGGAGACAGCAACACAAGGAACATGTCCTTCTGACTGTAAGTAACATCTCTTGTGCTGATTTTTTTTCTAAACTTAGGCTTTAATTATCCATTCTTGCTGTCACAAATTCTTAGTGGTTCACGGTCTGTAAATTACAGAGCTTCAGAGCAGGGACTGGAGTGAAATGAATCTGTTAGGAATGTTAGGTGATTGATTTATCCTTGCATTGTATGTGATTCAAAGATACTAGGCTGTAAAAAAAAAATCAGTTTTTTTTTCTCATTTTTTTCTCTCTGTTCTTCTATTTTTCTTTCTACAGAGCTTTCATTATGGACCATGGTACTTTTCCCAACGTCTCAATGATTTTATTTTTGAATTTTCTTATAGGATGTTTGTTCTTTTATAGAAGCTATGGTCTCAATATGATGGTCTAGAGCAGGGTCGTGATGAATTCACGTGCACCCGGCCCACGGACATTTTAACCCCATTAAGCTTTCTTGAGATAACAACCAATGCGGCTAAATGGATGCCCCCACCTCCCACCAGCTTCCGCGGCTTGCCACCGGGAGGCCCGAGCGACCAGCTGGCATATCCACTGGCTTGCCAGAGACTCGAACAAAGCTGATTCAATTGGGTCTTGGATTTATCAACCCAGAAGGGATGTCATGACATGACTTCTGGTTTACAGAAGACTTAAAGGCGGCAAATGAAAAAAAAATGGCAGTATTCAAAAGAGCCAAACTTGGTGCTTTGAATACTTTTAAGTGCAAAGGAGGGGATTTGGGCTCTTATAGAGTAAAAGAATACCCGTAACTGCCTATTACTGTCACAAGGGATGTTTACATTCCTTATGACAGCAACAAATTGATCAGATTGTATTTTTAAAGAGGCAATGTAAAAAAAAAAAAAATAAAATACAAAATAAATGAAAGAAAAAAATTGAATAAAATTAAAAGTGCCCAGTCCCTCTGTGCTCGCGCACAGAAGTGACCGCATACGTAAGTCATGACTGCAAATGTAAACAGAGTTCAAACCACACATGTGAGGGATTTCCGCGATTGTTAGAGTGAGAGCAATAATTCTAGCACACAACCTCCTCTTTAACTCTAAACTGGTAGCCTGTAGAGATTTTTAAAGCGTTGATTATGGAGATTTTTAGGTACCGTAGTTTGTCCCTATTCCACGTGTGTGCGCAATTTTAAAGCATAACATAAGGGGGGCTGTGTAATATGCAGGGGAGCTGGGTGGGGGTGCTGTGTAATATGCAGGAGGGGCTGTGTAATGTAAAGGGGTCCAGAGGTACGAGGGCTCTAATGTAAAGGAATCCAGAGGTGTGGGGCTTTGCAGTGTAAAGGAGTCCAGAAGTGTGGGCGCTGTGTAATGTAAAGGGGTCCAGATTATTATCTTCATTTATTAGCAAGTGAATGCGGCCCACTGAGCATTCACATACATTGAATTCGACCCTTAAGTGGAAAAAGGTTGCTGACCCCTGCTCTAGAGATTTTGCCCATTTGAACCCATGCTGAGGAAAGGGACACACAGGGGGGTCCGGCCAGCAGATAGAAGGGGCGCATGTGCTAGAACTAATCCCCCTGTAGTGCAACTGGACCTCCTGCTCAGCAGGTGCCCGGACCGCCCTTTTGAACTGATGGGGCCTGAGCCCAGTACAGAAGGGCTGGCTGTACTGCCTTATAAGCAGCCCTGAGTAGATGTATGTGTGAGAGACCTAGCAAATAGTCTGACACTTGTAATAATTATGTTTCTGTATTCTATCTCAAGGCTCGTCTAACACAAATCAAAACAATTTAATTCTACTTTTTATTGGAATGGCACAGTAGCTGGAGTCAGCTGTCAATCAGGCAGTTGGGTGGATACCGACAATATATTCGGGATCCTTCTAGATCCCTGAGCGGCTGTATGACACCAGCTGTCAGCGGGCTTTAGCCTACTGTCGGCTGATTCTGGGTGACAGGAGAAGCAAAAGCAAGTGCACTCCTGTGAGCCAAAAGAGAAGCGTGGCCAAAGTTTTGCCCATATTTCTCTTAAGAGCAGTGTTTCCTTGGATTGTCTACTAATTGTTAATAACTAAGAGGGTTTTCATGTCCTCCAATAATTAAATCATATATAGTCATGTATTTAATGCCTTTATTGTATGATGTTCAATATTAGCAGTCCTCTGAATCTCTGTAAGTTTGTTAAATGTGAAATGTGAAATGTGAAAAATGTGAAATCAATATTATTATTTCTAGAAAAATTAATGGCCTCATCTCAAAATTTAGCCTTGGTATACCAAAAAAACACACATGTATTGAGCCACAATGAAAAAATATTGTTCTTGCAGTGTAATTCAGACATGCAATCTCTAACACATTTTCTTTTCTACTACTACTACTACTAAAAAAAATAAAAAATAAATGAAGAACAATTAATGCCAATGGGGAAGAAAAAAAATCAATGTTTTGTATATTACTGCTGTATTCTATCTCAAAGTTCTTCTAACACAAATCAAAACAATTCAATTCTACTTTTATTGGAATGGCACAGTAGCATTCCTAGAATGTTATTCTCAGTCAATACTGTATTACAGCACAGAGAAAAGATAGAAAAAAAAAAATAGAATTCTGGAACTGTCATCTCAGTCAACATAATAACTTGCGTATTGGTAAAGAAAAATATAACATACTTATGTTGCTGCTAGGAATAAAATATTTGTGAATCTCTCATTTTTGTAATTCTTTCATTACAAATTAAACTGTTCTATTCTAGAGAATGTTTTTGCAGTGTCACTTAAATTCCTACAGGCAATCAGAATATGTGTTTGTACTACTGGCCACTAAAAAAAAAACCTGTTGATTTATTTATTTAACTATCGCCAACAGTTATTCCTGCTATATAAAGAAAAGTTTTCTATTCTAACAGACATGATACACAGTTTTCAGCAAAAATTTATTCTGCAAAAATAAAAAAAAATATTGATATTAGACAAAAAAAAGTCACCTCTCTCTTTTCCCCTCTTAAAGTAATTCTAACATTTTTTTTTTTTAATGTCACAAATATTTACACACAGAAAAAATACACTTAAATTAATCTCAGCGTACACAAACACAATGCCCAATTTTTTGGTAAAATATAAAATATGATTTTGTGCCAAGGAAAAAGATACTAAACGTGTCAAAATTAAAAAATTAAAAAAATTAAAATTTTTTAAATTGTGCACACCTGTGAAATGAAAGACAAACGAGGGTACTCTAAATTGTCGCTAGGTGAAGCTTTAAAATCCTTTGCAGGTTATCAGTTTTAAGGTATGGAGCTAGGAATTATTGCTCTCACTCGCAGCAATACCTCATATGTGGTGCAATCACCATTTATATATGCATGCCAGACCTATGTACGCATTTGCATTTGCGCATGAGGGGCAGGGGTGGTTTTAATGTTTTTACATTTTTTATTTTTTATTTACATTTTTTCAACACTTTTTGTTTTCATTGAACTTTCATCACTTTGTAATAGCTTTTCTATCACTCTTCACAGTTCACCTGTTCTTGGGCATAGACATTCCAATCAGAGCCCAACTGAGCTGCAATACGATAAAATATTCATCACCCGTTTTCAAAAACGTTTAAATAATTAAGATGTATAGTGATACACATTTTTTTTTTTTATTAATCTAGATTGAATTTGAGATTACATAGTTACATAATTAGTAAGGTTGAATAAAGACACACGGGGCCCTCTTGAATCCTCTCAAGCAGTGGAAAATCCTCAATGATGAAGGACATCATCATTACTCTGATGTGAGGACATCATCATCACTCTGATGTGAGGACATCATCATCACTCTCTGAATAATTACACTGGACGTTCAGGGTGCCTTGTTAATGCTCCATCAGAGGTGTGGTTCTATGGTTTCTTGCACTACTGTGCTAGTTCTTCCGGGTTAAATTATGCTGGGTGTAACTTGGAATTTGCAAGACTGAGAGCATCTAGTGATTAAAAGGAATTGTTGGAGGTGAGTATTGCAGCCAGAACTGCTTTTTTGTTTTAAAACCCTGCTGGGTTTTTTTTTTTTTTTATGTAATCATTATTTATTTAGAAAACATTTTACATACAAGAGGTAAAATAAAGTAAAGCGACTTTCATCGCGCAGCAAAGGACAACAAAGGTAGAAAAATACCTTAATACCATTAACATAAAAGGTATCAATATTTAACCTCCACAGTAAGTGTGATCCTGGGTTCACCGGGTGTCATAACTCAGGCAACCATCTAGGGTACCACAGAGCATGAAAGCATCATGACATGAGGATAAGGGTTGCCTGTCTGTAGGAAGAGACCCCCCCCCCCCAAAAAAAAGGCCTCGTTGACTCCTCTCCAAATGTAGCATTTATGGTTGTGGCCAAAAGTCTCAATTTTGGTCTCATCACTCCAAATGACTTTGTGCCAGAAGGTTTGAGGCTTGTGCTGTTTGGCGTATTATACTTTGTGGCATTGGCGTAGTAATGGCTTTCTTCTGGTGACTTGACCATGCAGCCCATCTTTCTTCAAGTGCCTTCATATTGTGGATCTTAAAATGGTTGTAAACCCTTACAACACACTTTGACCTACAGGTAAGCCTAGATTAAGTCCAAGAAATATCTCCTAAACCTACACGGTTTAGGAGATATTTGCCGAAAGACAGGCACCGCTGTCAACGACGAAGATGCTACGCGTGCATGTGCAGGAGTGATGTTATTGTGGCTTCGCCGAATCACAGCGGCGGAGCAGTGAGACCCCACCGAAAAGATGGATGCGCTGGACTACAGGGGACAGCGGTGACATCGCTGGCTCCTGTGTCAGGTAAGTGACACATAATGGACTACTATGCATCGCATAGTAGTCCATTATGCTTTGCCTTTGCAGGTACTGAAAAAGGAAGTAAACTCATCAGGGTTTACTTCCTCTTTAAAACAGCCACACCCCATGTTTTCAGAGAGTCCTGTATTTCACCTGAAATTATCTGAGGGTTTTTCTTTGCATCCCAAACAATTTTCCTGGTAGTTGTGGCTGAAATTTTTAGTTGGTCTACCTGACCGTGGTTTGGTTTTAGCAGAACCCCTCATTTTCCACTTGTTGATTAGAGTTTGAACACTGCTGATTGGCATTCTCAATTCTTTGGATATCTTTTTATATCCCTTTCCTGTTTTATACAGTTCAACTACCTTTTCCCGCACATCCTTTTACAATTCACTGGATGAAAGATGCAAGGGTCTGTCAGGAGTCCAGGAACTCATTGACCTTTTATACACAAACACTAATTACAAGCACAGGTGAGGATGGTTACCTTTTAATAGCCATTCAAACCCATTTGTGCCAATTTGTGTGCATGTTATCAGGCCAAAATCACCAGGGTATGTAGACTTTTGATCAGGGTCATTTGGGTTTGTTGTTGTCATTATGATTTAAAAAGAGTAAACACAGTCGATTGATAATAAATGGCTTCAGCCAAACACTAACCACGAATGAAAGAAATGTTTTTGTGTTATTATTGATATTCTCAGAAAAATGGACAGGATATCATAATATCCTCCCAAAGGCCTACACGCAGCTTGCAAGTAATAAATGTACTTGTTTTGTTTAAAAATATTATTTTATTTTCAATTGATATAAAAAAACAGCAATAAAAACAGCAATATCAAAAGGACGGGAGGGAGGGGAAGGGGACAAATGAATAAAGGGGGACAACAACAAGCGTTCTGGTGTACACAAAATTTTGCACAATAGATGTCCAATGTGACATAGACATTGAACAATACATTGAACAATACACCATAAACCCCTAAAAGGAAGAACATAGATACATGTACACACTTGTTGGGAATTTTATATTCTCCAGCTGATGTATTAAATCTAAGAGGTATACTCCCTTAGCAAAATCTATATGATTTGAACTAATATAATGGACACCTTAATACTAGTCGAATAACTGTAGGAAATCCATTTTTAGATACTATATACACTGTATACGCGCCTATGTCTCCTTTCACCCCCCCCCATGCCTAATGAAGTGTTACCTCTTGCAGATAGAACTGGACTCCTTGCCCACTCCTTGGAGGGCTGACCACCTTGAGAACATCCTTGTGTGATGTTTTGTATTTCTGCTCTGGCCATTCAAACACTTCTTTTATCAAAGGTAGGACCTTTCGATATTTCGGATTCCTGTATATTCAGGTTTTCTTTTCTAAACTGTGATGATGATGATGATGATGATGATTTTATTAATATTATGTATTGATATGTTATAGATGTCTATAGCCCCCTGATGAAGATCGAATAAAAAATGATGAGTGAAACGCATTGGAGTTAGCCTTAACAGTGGCATTCACAAACATACTGTTTGTGTATTGTTCAATAGCTATGTCATATTGGACATCTATTATGCAAAAGTTTGTGTACACCTGAGCTCTTGTTGTTGTCCCCCTTTTTAAATTTGTTTCCTTCTCCTCCCTCCCCTTCTTTTGATATCGCGGTTTTTATTGATGATTTTTTTTTATATCAATTGAAAATAATATTTTTATACAAAACAAGTACATGTATTACTTGCAATCTGCGTATAGGCCCTTGGGAGTATTTTGTTTTCTTTCATATATGCTATTGGGCTAGCAGCACTCTGTCCACAACCAGGGGAGATGCGTCCCATTTTTGTGCCAAGAAATTATAATATCTGCCAGAGTATGTTCATTTATGAGCACAACTGTATAACCTGCACAGGATGGCATAAAAAATAAAGGAACCAGACTCGGGTAAAGCAAAAAATAGATAAGATTGCGCTATGGACAAATTCCACCCGTTCGCCACACAGGCAAGGGAAAAAAATATATATATAGTGAAATAAAGATAAATTAAAAAAATGAACTTAAGGGGTTAAAGCTGCCTGTGCTTGAGACCTGTCCCTAAGAATAGGAATAGGTTAGAAATCTAAAATATAAATTAAGCTTTGGCGCTAAAACCTTTTTGTGCACTGTGAATACTAAAATCATATATGAGTGTGAGATGATCTATTATCTCTGCTAGTGCTCTGGAGAATTTAAAACAAATTGCGGTGGAAACCTTTTAAAACCACTGTATACGTGATGTTAAAATGCGTGAAAAAAGAAGAAAAGAGGATGTATGTCTGTTGATTTACACCTCAAAAATGCACATATGTATTGGAAAAGTAGTGGATCAATCACATAAAAACAATTAAGAATACTACTGTGCTCGGTAAAAAAACATACATAAACCAATATCTGAAAAATCATATGCAATATGTTCAAAGTGATAATCAAAAAGCGTTTTGTGAAAGTACCCAGGAAAAAATAATAATAATAGTGACAAAAAATCTTATAATGTCCAACGGAAATTTTCAAAGTCGCATCAACTGGTTGCTGGAAAAACGCATGGAACTTTCATCAAATGAGGAAGATAGAGTAAAGTGACTAGTGCAGAAGGGTTAAATGCATTCCTCTCCGGTGCGCCACTCTGTGTTAGGAAAAAGGGATCTATATGTGCTCACCAGACAAAAAACCCTCAATGGGTTAATCGAGCAGCCACAGTATGAGCCACTGTGCAGCTTTCTTTGGGCTCTGCTTCTGCTATGCTGGGGAGATGCTTTACACTTTTCCTTCCACAGGTAGTCCGTTTAGCAATTATGCATGAAGGGAAACAGAAGTACAAACATAGTGCAATACTGTTGTTTGAACGTTTTTTTGTTTATTAAGAAGTCAGGTTACTCACAATATCCAAAGAGACAAGATCGCTTTAAAATTAGCCGCGCCGGCGTTGCTGCTTGTATACCAGTGTAAGGTGCACGTTACCTTACACTGGTATACAAGCAGCAACGCCGGCGCGGCTAATTTTAAAGCGATCTTGTCTCTTTGGATATTGTGAGTAACCTGACTTCTTAATAAACAAAAAAACGTTCAAACAACAGTATTGCACTATGTTTGTACTTCTGTTTCCCTTCATGCATAATTGCTAAACGGACTACCTGTGGAAGGAAAAGTGTAAAGCATCTCCCCAGCATAGCAGAAGCAGAGCCCAAAGAAAGCTGCACAGTGGCTCATACTGTGGCTGCTCGATTAACCCATTGAGGGTTTTTTGTCTGGTGAGCACATATAGATCCCTTTTTCCTAACACAGAGTGGCGCACCGGAGAGGAATGCATTTAACCCTTCTGCACTAGTCACTTTACTCTATCTTCCTCATTTGATGAAAGTTCCATGCGTTTTTCCAGCAACCAGTTGATGCGACTTTGAAAATTTCCGTTGGACATTATAAGATTTTTTGTCACTATTATTATTATTTTTTCTGGGTACTTTCACAAAACGCTTTTTGATTATCACTTTGAACATATTGCATATGATTTTTCAGATATTGGTTTATGTATGTTTTTTTACCGAGCACAGTAGTATTCTTAATTGTTTTTATGTGATTGATCCACTACTTTTCCAATACATATGTGCATTTTTGAGGTGTAAATCAACAGACATACATCCTCTTTTCTTCTTTTTTCACGCATTTTAACATCACGTATACAGTGGTTTTAAAAGGTTTCCACCGCAATTTGTTTTAAATTCTCCAGAGCACTAGCAGAGATAATAGATCATCTCACACTCATATATGATTTTAGTATTCACAGTGCACAAAAAGGTTTTAGCGCCAAAGCTTAATTTATATTTCAGACTCGGGTAAAGGCTGCATATTTTAAGTCTTTAAGGTACTTTCAACAAGGGTTCTGCCAACTTCAACAAAGCAAAGTCCAAGTAAGAACCAAGTAAGAACCCCATAAACACTATTAGGTTTTCTGCAGATTTTTGTCTTCAGATTTGCCAAAACCATGTAATATGAGGTCAAACCTTAAAGCGGGAGTCCGCCGGGAGTCCGCCGTTTTTTTTTTTTTTTTTTAAAAGCCAGCAGCTACAAATACTGCAGCTGCTGACTTTTAAAATAGTGACACTTACCCGCTCAGTGCGCCCGCGATGTCGGCACCCGAAGCCGATCTCTCGATCGTCTCTCGGGTGCTGCCGCCGCCATCTTGGGTATGGGAATCAGGAAGTGGAGCCTTTCGGCTTCATTTCCCGGTTCCCTACTGTGCATGCGCGAGTCGCGCTGCACAATAAGGATGGTCCCCGCTGTCTCTGGGATCCGTGTGTTTCCCAGCAGGCAGCGGGGGACTTTCGGAAAGGGGCGTAAATTCTGCGGAAAGGGGCGTACCTTCTGCAGAATCTACGCCGGAAGAGGGTGCAGATACCTGTACTGTACAGGTACCTGCACCTCCCTCCCCCCTGAAAGGTGCCAATTGTGGCGCCGGAGGGGGGGAGGATTCCAATGAGCGGAAGCTCCACTTTAGGGTGGACCTCCGCTTTAAGTTTCAATTTGTATGCAATCAGGCAGTCCCTTGCTCTACATGGTTTTAGCTTTTAGGATCAAAGAAGTAATGCCACCCAAATACTGGAGAAACGATCACGTCTGTCCATACATGTTGCCACCCACTCCTCAGCTTCCATGATCCCATTTAATTTCCTAATCCACTCCTCCTTACTAGGCACATGTGTTCACTTCCAGTAGCTGGGGCGAGGGGGTGGGAGGGGTGGTTCAGGGTGGGAATGGGGGAAGGGCTTATGTTGAAAAACTTTTAAAATTTATATTTTAAAATTTTTAAAATCTCTTTCTCTAAATGGTGTTTACTCTCTAAGAATTTTTTTTTTAAATGAGCTTCTCTGATATGGTAACTAAATCTGTTAGTTCTCTAAACTGCTGCATTGGCAGTTTCACTCCCTTCATCTTAATATTAAAGAAATTGATGACATTAAAGCGGAAAGGCAAGGAACAAAGGGCAACTGCAGTAAAAGTTCTCCTGTTTCTTACTTGGAGTGCAAATCATTTTTTTTTTACTACTCAAGACATTTCTTTAGCAAAAATAAAATGTATTTTATTTCCCTGAAATAAAAATAAACTTGTCTATTTTCCTGACGCCGGATTCATCAATCGGAAGAGCTGGGGCATGAATTATGTTATCCCTCTCATTTTTCTTCATTATCCAGAGAACACACGGCACTCCTTAAAACATAATTTTTAATCAGTCTCATTAAAATCGAATTGTTTCAAAGTTCTCTTCAGTCTTTTCATAAATATTCAAATTCAACCTAAAAATGCTACGGTTAACCAGTGCACAAAGGAGTCTTTGAAACAGGCAGAAAGGCCATTTGCCAGCCAGGTTGGTATTGTCCTTTCTCCACATGTTCTTTTTATAGCATTTCACTGGATCTCAGCCTTTAAATCAAGCATCCTTTTTATACGTTTATTAGCTGTTCTGTTTTTAAATCAATACTTTGTGGGCATACTGTGGAGATACAGTAAAGCGATACTTTGTCTGCTGGTTAACTATAGCCTTTTAAATAGCATTATAGCAAACAACATTTTGAATAGTTTTGAAGCCATGTCAACTCACTCTACCATCTAGGTAGTCGCCCTGCAGTTCCCGAAAGCCATAATTGAAAGGTAGGGGGATTGCAAAGCTTATTTAAATGATCAGGTGCAAGAAAGATTTTAAATACACTCACTGTCTGTGGTAAGGCAGCTCTCAGTCAAACCCCAATCAAAATATAGGTATACAGAAATGGGAACCGAACCAGAATGTGAAAAGAGTCCAAAATTCTTTTATTATATATAATTTGATCTCATGAAAACAGCCAACACATTTTGGGCGTAAAAACACTCTCCATTCATAAAGACTTGGATCTTTATTCCATTCATAAGGACTTTAGTCTGATAAGAACTGCAAGTGTGAACTGTAGTCAGCATCAGTAACCACATTTCTGTATACCCAGTCACACCTGGTCGTGCGTGTGTACTGGCTATAATACTTAACCTCCCTGGCGGTATGATTCAGTCTGGATTTAGGTGCTTAAAGCGGAACAATTATTTTGCATGGAAATCTGGCGTTTTATTTTGTAGTGCTGTAATTCTTAGGAATAACGCTCTTTAATCTGTTCAAACCAGAGTCTAGCAGAAATCACGGGTATGATAAAGTTTATAATATAATAAAGAATAATAAAAATTATTCAATAATGTAATCAAATCCTAAAACACTGAAAAGGGGACACGTTTTGGTTGCTATGGACAATCTCCAAATTTCAGGCAGAAAAAACAGTATTTATAATATAAAAGTGCATGCAGGGCACTGCACAGACCACTAGGGACAAAGGGGGTGTGTAATTTTTTAATACAGCACCGTAATCTGTAAGATTACAGTGCTGTGTGTGTTTTGTGTCTTTTTACTTTTTTGAATTTGCCGCCGATCTCCGCTCCCGTGCACCGCAACGCTGCAGGGAACGGAGCTCGGCGGCATTCGGCACTGTGAATCGAGCAGAGGACAGCTCGATCACACAGCGCGGAGGACATCGCTGGATCCAGGGGACAAGGTAAGTAACTCTCACTGTGTCCTCCCCGGCATCCAGACTCGGGATTACCGATAGGGGGGGTTAATATATATTTTTTACAATTTTTATATAATTTTCTCAATTAGAGCCTGTTTAATACAATCCCCCGTGTCCGCCTCCGGGGGAATTGATGGGCCCTCTGGTCTGCGAGTTTTGCCTGCGGTAGGGGTGAGCTAATATTCTTACTTTCACATTATTTGTATTGTATATAACTCTTTTAGATACATATTTTTTGCTCTGTTTTGTTTATGCTTCATTCAAATGTATTATCTGCTTTATAGATTATCCTCCTGATGAAGTGGTTTTTCCACAAAACTAGTTGACGGAATTGTGTATACTCCTCTTCATTTTAAACTCTTCGAGGGAACCTGCCAGTAGTTCGTCAATTGTGGTGTACACTAAATTTTATTTTAATGTATCATTGTGTAATTGCTTTTTGTCTTTATTAAACTTTATATATTTTTAGTTATTATTAATTTTTTGATTACCAAGTACCGAGATAGTCCAATTAACAATCCTTCTGGGTGTGGTTGCACGAGGGTCAGTATGAGCAACTGCTCTGGCACCTACATACCAGCCAATTTTTCTGTATATATGTAGCCCACAACAATGAAAATAGTAAAGCTCAAATGTCCCTCCAAACCTGTGTCAGTCAGATCAGTGTGGTGCAAGACAGACAGAATCAACTTGTCCAGCTGCAGTAGACTTCAACAAAATGGCGGCCAGCTACATATAGACACCGACTCCCTGCTGCATAAATGTAATGAGATGGGTAAAAGATGGCTCCAGCTCCTGTTCTGCACCTGTAGAGAACTGCTCAGACACATTTTGCCTTTTTCAGGACTTAGTTCTGGAGGCCCCGAAAAGGTAAAATGTGTCTGAAGAGTACTCTATGGGTGGAGAACAGGAGCTGAAGTCATCTTTTACCCATCTCATTACATTTATTTAACAGGGAGTGGGTGTCTATGTGTAGATGGCAACCATTTTGTTGAAGTCCACATTTCTGTATACCTGTAATTAAAAAAAGGAATAATGAGTATATGGGCCAAATCTTAAACAATTGCAAAAAGTATGTACATCACCATATGGCGGGTAATTGCAAAAAAATAATATATATATATATATAAACAATAGAAGAATGTGGCTTTTAATGGTAGAATCTTACATTTTCTTTACAACGTAGTAAAATATTGCAAAATTTCATTACAATTCTTAATACATCAACATGTCCTGGCTAACATCCCATGATGTGTAACATGCTATCATTTATTTGTTCAACTAAAAAAGCACATGGTAGACTAATCCGTGAGACCCAAAACTCAACGTGTTAAACTTCTTTAGGAGTTAATGAGAGGCATTGACTCCAAAACACATATGTAAACCAATTAAGGCTTGGTTCACACTCCTGCGACCTGAAAGTTGCGTGACTTACAGTGTGACTTTGCCAGGCGACCTCATGCGACTTGAAGCAACTTTGAAGCAACTTCAGGGAATGCCTGGGTAATCATCCTGTAATGTCAGATCAAAATCACATCAATTAAGATACCATGTCTTCCCCTGTGTCAGTGCCTGCCCCTTTCCGCTCTTGCTGCTCTCATAACGGTTTAAAATTTATATAATCCGTTTTGTTCCCTAATCACAGCTGCTCCTGTCTATGTGTTTTATATAAAAAAAATGCCTCCTTTACCGGATTTCAGAGTGGCTCCCTGCAGTCATGTGACCTGCCATCTCTCTTTCTCCTCTCCTCCTCGGGCTGCGGCTGATGTTAACAGGGGAATCTTGGCCCCGCCCACTGCATCTGTCAGCCGGGCAGAGGAGAGAGCCAGCCGGTGACATGATCGGGGAAATCCGCTCTGAAATCCAGTAAAGGAGGCATTTTTTTAATAAAACAGAGACAGGAGCCACTTCAATCTTTAATATGTACATACAGGTATATATATTAAAAAAAAAATATTCAGTGTTCAGATATCACTGTAAATATTACTATTGTTTATAAATTATTAAAAAATCACTATGTTAATGCTAGAATTGTGTGAACTGTGAAAATTGCTGCATCAGGAAACCCCCTCATGCAGTCTTGGAAAGGATGGAGGAGGGAAAAATCAATCCCCTTAGGCCAAAGAGTGATGATGGATATCCATGGGGTATATCAAAAGGTCAAAAGGTCTATCACTGTACATTTGCAATGTATAGTAATAGTCCATTCACTTGTACTGTGGTAGCATTCACATCAACTCACCCTAAAACCTAGCAAGCCACCCCATGTTCCTCAGCTCTTAACCAGCCTGACCAGGAGAGTCTAGCTCTTCTGCTGCATTATCTAGAATGTGCAGTGATAGACCCTTCACCTTGGTCGTGACAACTTCAGTGGAAAATTGTGAAACTTTGTCCTGAAAGTCAAGCATTACCAGCTAACTCTATCATGTTAGGGGCAGATTACCGTAAGCTAAATAAAGTATTACAGAAAGTGTGCAATCGTGCTGTACTGGTTGGTAGGCACGTTGACAAGAAGGGCCAGGACAAGGGGTGGGCAGAAGGGGCAGCTGCCCCTGGTGCAATGGTTTATTGCAGGGGTAGGGAGCACCCTGACCCTAACCCTAAGGGAAAGGGGGGCGCAGTTTGGCATCTTTGCCCTGGGCGCTGGATGACCTTGTCCCAGCACTGTTGACAAGTATTTGCTCCTGTTCAAGGGTGTCTTTGAATAATTTACATACAAAAAAGAGGGAGTCTACAAGGTGATAATGAAATATTCCTTGCCTTCATGCAGGGAAGGTCAGTGAATAATGATCGTAGAGTAAAACCAGCAACAGCTCAATAACCATTTGTATTAATGCCAGGATAGATATTCCCTGAGTATAACAATTCAGGTAAATCAAAAAATTATGTTTACATCAGATGTGGAAGGTCAAGAGAATCAAGAAGGTGGAAAGAAATGATCCCCCTAGAAAAGCCCCGGGGTAGGTAGTAGAACAAAGAGAAACCACAGGTTATAGCAAAAAAGCACAAGAAACGAGGAAGGAGAGGGGTAAGTAATGTCTCAGGAGTCGTCCAGGAAGCAGCATCAACCAGAGCACATGCTGAGCAGAATGGCTCAAACATTTAGGGCTCCAACAGGGAGCCAAACTTATCTACTCATGGATGTCAAAATTGTGTGTACTTAGGTAGGTCTTCCAAGACTGGCATTTGTTTGCTTAGCAGCTGTAGTTTAAATGGGCGTTCGTCAATTCTGGTGGGCTATCGTTTACTAGGGCAACCTGAGGGTCTAGTGGAATAAGTAATATTAAATAACTGGGAGAGGATTTAGAAAATTTTGATTAAAAAACACAGCACCAGTCGGCAAGTCCACAAAATATGAAGATAGGCACCCAGTTCCCCACAACCACGAAAACATGTTGAAGGGTAACTAGGAACATACTTAGCTATTGCTGTTGGAACAAGGTACCATCTGGATAATATCTTATAAGCAGTCTCCACAGATGATTTATAGGTGGCTTGCCAAATATTAGTCCAATCCTCACTCTCCAGTGTCAAGTTCAGATCAGCTGTCCATAGATAAACATAGGCTGGGGGAGGGGCCATTCTAGCTAGTTAGGAGGCTCTTGTAAAGCTTAGGGATCACCCCTTTTCCATGCAAGTCAGCTGTACATGTTGTAGATGTTCAAACAAGGACATTCAATCCAGATTTGTGTGTGTCTGGATTTTCACAGCATACAAGTGCTTAATCTAGAGCAGGGATATGCAATTAGCGGACCTTCAGCTGTTGCAGAACTACAAGTCCCATGAGGCATAGGAAGACTCTGACAACCACAACCATGACACCCAGAGGCCATGATGGGACTTGTAGTTTTGCAACAGCTGGAGGTCCGCTAATTGCATATCCCTGATCTAGAGGTATTAAATTACCTCAGAGCTTGGTATTATATTATATTCCTACAGTGCTGAAACCACCTATGGTGGAGGTGACTAGATGATGCGGTCTTGTTAATTGTTGGTGGGCCAAAAGGCGAAAGGTAATAGGGGAAGCAAACACCGGTTATAACATGATGTGATGGGATTTATGAGCGTCCCCTGGTCCTGTGATTGGAGCCAAAGAAAATTATCAATAGCATTGGGATCAATATTCACTGCTTCAAAACCAACCCAGAAGGGTAATTCTCTAGTAGCATTATATTTAAGTAATGACAAGTTTTTTCTCCTGAAGGAAATGGTTTATTGAACACACCTTACATATTTTCCAGCATCTACAGTGCCTTGAAAAAGTATTCATACCTCTTGAAATATTCCACATTTTGTCATGTTACAACCAAAAATGTAAATGTATTTTATTGGGATTTTATGTGATAGACCAACACAAAGTGGCACATTATTGTGAAGTGGAAGGAAAGTGATAAATGGTTTTAAAAATGTTTTACAAATACATTTGTGAAAAGTGTGGCGTGCATTTGTATATTTGTATTCCCCCCCAGTCAATGATTTGTAGAACCACCTTTTGTTGCTTTGGGTATGTCTCTACCAGCTTTGTACATATAGAGAGTGAAATCTTTGCCCATTCTTCTTTGCAAAATAGCGCAAGCTCTGTCAGATTGGATGGAGAGGATCTGTGAACAGCAGTTTTCAAGTCTTGCCACAGATTCTCTATTGAATTTAGGTCTGGACTTTGACTGGGCAATTCTAACACATGAATATGCTTTGATCTAAACCATTCTATTTTAGCTCTGGCTGTATGTTTAGGGTCGTTGTCCTGCTGGAAAGTGAACCTCCGCCCCAGTCTCAAGTCTTTTTGCAGACTCTAATGCCCCATACACACAGTCGGACTTTCCAAAGACAAATGTGTGATCGGACTGTGTTGTCGGAAATTCTGATCGTGTGTGGGCTCCATCTGACTTTTTCCGTTGGAATTTCCGACACACAAAGTTTGAGATCTGGATCTAAAATTTTCTGGCAAAATCTGATCGTTTAAATTCCGATCGTGTGTATACAATTTTTTTTTCCTTTTTTATAAATAAAAATCTTTTTATTTAAAGCGGGAGTCCGCCGGGACTCCGCGTTTTTTTTTTTGTTTTAAAAGCCAGCAGCTACAAATACTGCAGCTGCTGACTTTTAAAATAGTGACACTTACCTGTCCAGCGCGCCCGCGATGTCGGCACCCGAAGCCGATCTGTAGATCGTCTCTCGGGTGCTGCCGCCGCCATATTGGGTATGGGAATCAGGAAATGGAGCCTTTCGGCTTCATTTCCCGGTTCCCTACTGCGCATGCGCGAGCCGCGCTGCGCAATAAGGACGGTCCCCGCTGCCTCTGGGATCTGTGTGTTTTCCCAGCAGGCAGCGGGGCACTTGCGGAAAGGGGCGGGCACTTGCGGAAAGGGGCGTAATATACCTTTCCGCAGAGAGCTATCCCGGAAGTGGGTGCAGATACCTGTACTGTAAAAGGTATCTGCACCCCCCTCCCCCCGAAAGGTGGCAATTGTGGCGCCGGAGGGGGGGGGAGGGTTCCGATGAGCGGAAGGTCCACTTTAGGGTGGACCTCCGCTTTAAAATACTTTTTTCTTTTCCCCCTTTGTTACATTTAAATATATTATTATGCCTAAAAAGTCCAACACAATCAGAATTTTTTTTTTGTTGAGGTTTTTTTGTGTTTCGCTCCCTCCCTTTTCCCCCTCCTCTTTTTTCAAGTGTATACAATTTCGACGCACAACGTGCCACGCATTTTCAGAATAAATTACGAGACTAAATCTATTGGCTACTGGTCTCTTTATAGTCCCATCGTACGTGGTTCATGTCACCTCGTTTGAACGATCTGATTTTCCGACAACTTTGTGCGACCATGTGTATGCAAGACAAGTTTGGGCCAAAATCCGTCAGAAAAAAATCAGACGGAATGTCTGACCGTGTGTACAGGGCATTTTAGGTTTTCTTCTAAGATTGCCCTGTATTTGGCTCCATCCACCTTCTCATCAACTCTGACCAGCTTCCCTGTCCCTGCTGAAGAAAAGCATCCTCACAACATAATACTGCCACCACTATGTTTCACGGTGGGGATGGTGTGGTCAGGATGATGTGCAGTGTCAGTTTTCCACCACACATAGAATTTTGCTTTTAGGCCAAAAAGTTAAATTTTGGTCTCATCTGACCAGAGCACCTTCTTCCACATGTTTGCTGTGTCCCCCACATGGCTTCTCGTAAACTGCAAATGGGACTTCTTATAGCTTTCTTTCAACAATGGTTTTCTTTTTGCCATTCTTCCATAAAGGCCAGATTTTGTGGAGTGCCCGACTAATAGTTGTCCTGTGGACAGATTCTCCCACCTGAGCTGTGGATCTCTGCAGCTTCTCCAGAGTTACCATGGGCCTCTTGGCTGCTTCTCTGATTAAAGCTGTCCTTGTCTGTCCTGTCAGTTTAGGTGGACGGCCATGTCTTGGTAGGTTTTCAGTTGTGCCATACTCTTTCCATTTTCAGAAGATGGATTGAACAGTGCTACATGAGATGTTCAAAGCTTGGGATATTTTTTTATAACCTAACCCTGCTTTAAACTTCTCCAAAACATTACCTCTGACCTGTCTGGTGTGTTCCATGGCCTTTATGATGCTGTTTGTTCCCTAAGGTTCTCTAACACACCTCTGAGGGCTTCACAGAACAGCTGTATTTATACTGATATTGAATTACACACAGGTGGACTCTATTTACTATTTAGGTGACTTCTGAAGGCAATTGGTTGCACTAGATTTTAGTTAGGGATGTCAGAGTAAATGGGGCTGAATACAAATGCACACCACACTTTTCAGATTTTTATTTGTAAAAAATGTTTGAAAACCATTTATCATTTTCCTTCCATTTTACAATTATGTGCCACTTTGTGTTGGTCTATCACATAAAATCCCAATAAAATAAATTGACGTTTTTGGTTGTAACATGACAAAATGTGGAAAATGTCAAGGGGTATGAATACTTTTTCAAGGCACTGTACTTCTTTGGATGCTCTTGGCATTTGGTCACATGACAAAGTTGTTGTTGAAAAACATCCCTCTTCCAGATGTACAGTAGGTTTGAATGGACAGCAGGTAGCTATACATTGCCCAGCATGTTCCATGCACTACAGGTCCCATTCTGATAAATATTTCAGTAGTGATGTATCTCAGTGGTAATGTAGTCTTAGAAGTGATGCCATCAGCCCTATATATCTTATTAATACTGGCTTAGGGGTATATGCTCCCCTGCTCTCAGCCCAGTTCCCCCACCACAAGCAGAATAAACAAACTCACCGTATATGCCAGACAGTCATCCTATACTTTGCAGCTGTTAACCAGCTGTTAGCCTAGCCACTGAAAGGTTATTATCCATCTGTATTAATTGCAATGTACAGTGATAGGCCATTCGCCATGACTGTAATAGCATCTACATCAACTTTAAATTATTACCCCTCTCTCCATGTTTCCTGGCATGATGTACATTTGTATCCATGGATTCACCCATCTTGTACAAAACCTGATCAAATCCATTGGTGAATGGGCACAGTGATCGAGGAGGGAGAACAATAACGCTGAGCTTGAGCTACGCTGAAGATGAAATGCCTGGTATGGATACTCCGGCCTCAGTGCCAGCCATCTCCTACACATTTATGTATCTCCTCCTAACAAGGTACATGGTACAGGCACATGAATTTGTCACAAGCACTGACATTTGTGGTGCGGAGATGCGACGTGACATTTTATGACACTTTATGGATTCCAGGGATTGTCTTCCTTTTCAAAGTCAGTCTATCTGCAAAAAATATGATGCTAATAAATGTAGATAATCAAAATATAGTTGACCTCTCTGCCTTTAGGGGGACACACATTTCTCTTGCAGTATAGGGACATGTAAAGCTATGGTACTGATCTTCCATTAAGATTGACTTCCAGATGATTGTCTTTACAAATGTCCTAAGCACTTTTTCAATCTCGGGTGTTGCCTTTTTTCAGTAAGTTTAGAAAATAAACTTTTTATGGTACAGGTCAATATGGAAAGTAGGGTTAGGTGTGTATCAGAATATCCTCAACCAAACATTGTTGATGTCAAAACATCAGGCCTTAATTCTTGTGAATATCTCTTAAAGTCTCTCTTGATTCTTTCTTAACACAGTCTCTGCCGGCTGCACCCATGCAGAGCTTTGACTCCTTGGAAAATGAAGCTTAGGTGGCATCTCAGCCTTTATATTCCAACGCAACAGAACATGGAAAGGTTCTTATGTATACTTTCCACCCAACCAGTCTCTCACCACATCTTCATATGTGGGGGTAGTCATAGTTTGTTTGCTCTAGACCAGCTTTTTTCAACCAAGATGCCCTCTGGTTTCTTTAAAATGCCTAAAAATTGGCCAAACATTGTGTACAGGCCAGCAGGTGGATTCACAAAGCCACAGGTTTTCATTGTGCAGGTCACAACCCTGGACACCATGCAGTCCAGTGGCATGGCGTTGGTTAATAAGGAGGACGTCAAGCGCCTGTACAGCATCCTTGTTTGCCCCTTCCCCACTCCCTCCTTATCAGCACTGGGGTCAGGTTAGCTGTGTAAGGGAGAGAAACTGAGGGAGAAGAGAAACACTGGAGTACTAGTCAGTGGCAGTGTGCAAAGGACTATTGCTTTGTAAAAATAAATCACTTCTAATGTTGGGTGTACTATGTGTGTGAATGCTGCTGCATTATGTAAACCTATTAGTTTAGTTTTTCATAGATTTTAGAATGAGATGCCTCAAGATTGTGTAAAGTTGTTTTAAGGGTGCCTTGACTGACAAAAAGGTTATTAAACACTTCTTTCAAACACACACTTTTGGCTTTGGCGAGTAGTATCTTAACCACTTGCAGACCGGACCATTTTGCTAGTCAAAGACCAGACCACTTTTTGCGATTCGGCACTGCGTCGCTTTAACTGACAATTGCGCGGTCATGCGACGTGGCTCCCAAACAAAATTGACGTCCTTTTTTTCCCACAAATAGAGCTTTCTTTTGGTGGTATTTGATCACCCCTGCGGTTTTTATTTTTTGCGCTATAAACAAAAATAGAGCGACAATTTTGAAAAAAACGCATTATTTTTTACTTTTTGTTATAATAAATATCCCCAAAAATATATAAAAAAAATTTTTTTCCCTCAGTTTAGGCCGATACGTATTCTTCTACATATTTTTGGTAAAAAAAAATCGCAATAAGCGATTATTGATTGGTTTGCGCAACAGTTATAGCGTTTACAAAATAGGGATTGTTTTATAGCATTTTTATTAATAATTTTTTATTATTTTTTTTTACTAGTAATGGCGGCGATCAGCGATTTTTATTGTGACTGCGACATTGTGGGGGACCCATCGGACATTTTTGACACATTTTTGGGACCATTGTCATTTATATAGTAATCACTGCTATATAAATGCAGTGATTCCTGTGTAAATGACACTGGCAGTGAAAGGGTTAACCAGTGGGTGGCAGTGTAGGGGTTAAGTGTTCCTAGGGGTGTGTTACTAACTGTGGGGGGGTTGGGCTTTCATTTAGTGAACACTGATCTCTGCTCCAATCACATGGAGCAGAGATCAGCGTCACTAGTTGCTAGGCAGAATGGAGAAATGTTGTTTACACAGCATTTCCTCCATTCGGCCGCTCCGTGAGACGATCGCGGGGATGCCCGCGGTGATCGAGTCCGCGGGTCCCGCGACCGGACTCACGGGGGTCCCGACCAGCGCAGGAGCGCGCCGCCGGCGGCGCGCTCCCGATGGCAGGGCGGCATTGAATATTGGACGTACCTGTATGCCAATATGCCTGCCCGTGCCATTCTGTCGACGTACATCATCGTGCACTGGTCGGGAAGTGGTTAAAGAATACCTCCCAGGAGGGGAGATCCCTACTTTCAAGTTCTGGAAGAGAGAGACAAATATTCTTATGGTGATATCCTAGTAAGGCAAAATCTCACGAGTGAAGAGACAGAATAGAAAGTGTCCACAAAAACATTTAACATCTCTCCCAACACGCATCACCAGGCCTCCAAGTCCATTGAATAGCCATCAAACATTCATAACACAGAATGATACCTTTACAGCACACTCTGCTGGAGCAAGCCTAAACAACATGTGACAGACAAAACAAAATCAGATCACTCGTGTTGAGATACTGTTAGGGTGACTACAGCCGATTGTTTGCTACAGAAATCTCAAAAATCTAAAAAGGAATTTAGTAAAAATAGTACAACCCTTACACAAAACACACACAAGACATTTGAAGTCATGTTTTTAGATCAAAAGAAAGACATGTGAGGGAACCTAATAGGACGCACAGAAAAATAGTTTAAAGCTGAACTCCATGAATGTTTTTTTAAACTTACCTTGGTCCAGATTGGTTATCTATTCATTCACAGTTCAGATGAGGGTCATTGGGAATGCAGACATTCAATGTATTAGCCTATGCTTCATACTTTTCATAAATGAATACAAGACATTCTCTCATTGGTCCAGGAAGAAAAGGACAAGGAACAAGACACTTTCTGAATGGCATAGATCAGCCTTTCTCAACCTTTTCAACACAGAGGAACCCTTAAAATAGTTCTCCAGTCTCGGGGAATCCCTGCTAAAAATTTAAAATCTACAACTCATGATACATTAGTGTGATGGTCAGTGAGAAGAATGGTCCTTACACTTGTGGTCATTGGGAAGACTTACCCCCTTACGGATAGCTAAAAAGATGAATGGTGTCAGTGGGAACTTATCCGAGAGGCACAAATGGCCCAATGCTGAAGGAACACCTAGCAACCTCTAGAGGAACCCTAGGGCTCCACGGAACCCTGGTTGAGAATCACTGGTGTAGATGCTGAGTAAAGGAACCCCCTGTGCTCAGTGTACAGAAAGGAAGTTGCTTGAGCAGCACTCAGAAGAGACCAGCTCTAACTGTATATAGCACAGGCTACTACAGTGAATATCTACATCCCCAGAGGCCCTCTGAATAGGGGTGTAATCAAGCCTGATGTAAGTTTAAAAAAAAAAAAAAGATAAATTCTAGAGGCTAGATTTAAAAATTGTTTAATCTTATTAAAGCTCATGGTGTGAAAATCCAATGCAAAACATTAAAGTCATAGATCAGTTGAATTATAGTCATAGAGGGCTTTGAGATGTTTACTCATTTTCACTAATTATTTAAACTGTTCTGTGTCCTATGAAGTGGTATCTGGGGTAAATCACTCCAGGTGGAACCACAAGAAAGATAAAGAGGGAGGTAGGCAGGAGAGCCCTTATGGTGTGGTAAATAATGTATTTATTATGTATTGTATGTAAGATTGTAATAAACATTTCTTAGGTTGTAGAACAGCATATGCTCCCACCCAGACAGCACCCTTTTTGAGGGAAGGCCTTGCATATATATATATATATATATATATATATGTATGTGTGTATGTATTGTAATATTGGGGGGATGTTTAACTCAGTGGCAGATGTCTTTTCAGTAAGTTCACAGCGAACAGGAACTTTCGTTTAAGGGCATGGTAGCCCACTTTTATTAAAAAGGAACAACATAAAGTTCATATATGCACTTGGTTGCCCACACCAAAAAACAATACATGAAAAATGCCAAGCCACCTGGCTCTCTTCATCAGCACTGCCACCTAGGCTTTACAATTCAGCCCTCTTGGCCATATAACAGGGTTCCCGCACAACTACTGTACCTCTTTTCAGCTTCCTTGCTGCTCAGGCCTTACACTTCAGGCTCTCATTTGTCTCAGATGCGCACAGCTTTAACACACACAGTGTCTATCTAGAAAGCAGCCCCTCACTGCTCTGATCCTCAGACTTGGGTCTCTGGTTTTTACTAGTGCACACCTGCACTCTCTGGACTCCTGGAGACCTCCTGTCTCTCTGGGTGGAGCCCAGAACCCTAATCCTAACTTTGCTATAAGCCCAGGACCCACCTGCTCAATCAACCAGCCAGACTCCTGGCTGTTCCAAAAACCCAGTCCCAGGATTGGAGATTCCATCCCACCCATAACGCTATGGAATCTCCGGGCTCCAGGTCCCCAAGTGGATTTTACAAACTTTGGAGGAAACTGATAAAACAGATTCCTCCACATTAAATACTCCTGGAGCCCCTTAACCTGCCTATTTGAGAACCCTGGGCGACAATTACTAGGACAGGGAACTGTACTGTCACAGTATGTATGTGTGTATGTATGTATGTGTGTAGGTATGTATGTATGTGTGTGTGTGTGTGTGTGTGTATGTATGTGTATACTTAGGTTTGGGGAGACAAAAGCAACAACACTACTTACTACATAGCATGAGTGATCTGGCAACCCATGCCCAAAGGCAACCATATTCTACATCGCTAGTGGTCAGTAAAAGGAAGAATAGGAAAACTTTGTTCCACAGAGTATTGGAATATCTAAATACAGTTGAGGAGAAATAAACTGTTGTCAGCTAGGGGGGTATTGTAGTGGCAGTGACAGTATCCTTGGATGCTGTCCAGAAGTCCCACACCTTGGAGAATTTAGTAGGGCATCCTCTGGTCTCATAGGTGAATTTGTATAATGGCACCATTTTGTTAACTATGGACTTCTAGAAATCCAAGGTAGTGCTTGAGGGAATTCAATGAATCCAAGGAGTATAGTCTTGGGAGCGTAAAATAATAACAGCCCTATTAAGGTTCTCATGGCTCTGGTAGTAGCTAGTAAATTGACCAGACTCAGTATACATAGATCAATTGAAAGGAGTATTATTATTATTATACACAATTTATATGGTGCCAACAGTTTACGCAGTGCTTTACAATGTATAGGGGGACAACACAATTACAGTACAGTTCAATACAAAAGGTACAGGAGGGCCCTGCTCACAGAGATTACATTCTAAAGGGAGGGGGTGGTAAAAAAGTTAATAGCTGCAGAGAATGATTTGATGGGAGTATTGATTGGATAGAATTAGAGATATCTGACCAAAATGGCCTGATGACTGGACAGTCCCAAAATACATGTAAAAACGTGGCAGGGTCTTCCGGACAATGCCAGCATTTGGATGAATAGGAGAGAAAGAACATGTACAGCTTTTGGGGAGTAAAATAAATTCTATGCATAATTTTAAATTAATGAATGTATCTCTGGCCGAGATCAACTGTTGCATGGGGTACTCCCAAATATTCTCCCAATCCTCGAAGTCTTGCTCCGGCACCTCTTCTCGCCAGCAAGACAAAAGCTTATCAAGACCTTCATGTATGGAGTGTTGAAGGGCTTTATATATAATAGAAAGATGTTTCTCTAGAGATTCCTCCCACAGTAGTAGGTATTAAATCCTCAAAATTAGAGGCTGGTTGATTTCGGAATTGTAAATGAAACGCATGGCACACCTGAAGGTACCGGAACAAGTAGAAGTTGAGGAGGGACTATTTCACTTTTAGGGAGTCAAAAGTTTGGAGGATAGGCCTTGCATATTTCAACAGGACAATGCTAAACTACGTACTGCATCTATGACAACAGCATGGCTTTGTAGTAGAAGAGTCCGGGTGCTTAACTGGCCTGCCTGCAGTCTGGCCACATCTTGAAACAAAAAATAAAACAAAGAAGACCCACGACTGTTGAGCAGTTATGCCCCATACACACGGTTGGACATTCCGACAACAAAATCCGTCTGATTTTTTCTGACGGATTTTGGCCCAAACTTGTCTAGCATACACACGGTCGCAGAAAGTTGTTGGAAAATCAGATCGTTCTGAACACGGTGACGTAGAACGCGTACGACGGGACTATAAACGGGCCAGTAGCCATTGGCTTTGTCTGTCGGAATTGTCTACACACGATCGGAATTTAAATGATTGGATTTTGTTGTGGGAAAATTTTAGATCCAGCTCTCAAACTTTGTGTGTCAGAAATTCTGATGGAAAAAGTCAGATGGAGCCCACACACGATCGGATTTTCCAACGACACGATCCAATCACACATTTTCCGTCAGAAAGTCTGACCATGTGTACGGGGCATTAGAATCCTATATCAGCCAAGAATGGGACAACGGTCCTCTCCCCAAACTCCAGCAACTGGTCTCCTTAGTTCCCAGACGTTAACAGAGTGAGGTTAAAAGAAGAGGGGATGCTACACCGTGGTGAACATTATTATTATTATTATTATAATACAGGTTTTATATAGCGCCAACAGTTTGCTCAGCGCTTTACAACATGAGGGCAGACATTACAGTTACATTACAATTTGGTACAAGAGGAATCAGAGGGCCCTGCTCGTTAGAGCTTACAATCCAAAAAGGAAGGGGCAATTGATACAAAAGGTAATAGCTGTGGGGGGTGAGCTGATGGAGGAAGTAAAACAGAGTTAGTTAGAAGCAGGATAGGCTTCTTTGAAGAGAAGGGTTTTCAGGGATTGTCTAAAGATGGATAGATTAGGGCACAGTTGGACAGATTGGGGTAGGGAGTTCCAAAGGATGGGAGAAGCTGCAGGATAGGCTTCTTTGAAGAGAAAGGTTTTCAGGGATCGTCTAAAGATGGATAGATTAGGGGACAGTCGGACAGATTGGGGTAGGGAGTTCCAAAGGATGGGAGAAGCTCTGGAGAAATCCTGGAGGTGAGCATGGGAGGAGGTGACAAGGGAGCTAGAGAGCAGGAGGTCTTGGGAGGACCGAAGAGAGCGGCTTGGTTGGTATTTTTGGACTAGGTCAGTGATGTAACTAGGGGCAGAGTTATGAACATGGCCCTATTCCAACTTTTTTGAGATGTGTTGCTGCCATAAATTTCAAAATAACCTCATTTGTTTCTTAAAATTGTACATTTTCTCAGTTTAAACATTTGATATGTTCTCTATGTTATATTGTGAATAAAATACGGGTTTATGAGATTTGCAAATCATTGCATTTTGTTTTTATGTAGATTTTATACAACGTTCCAACTTTTTTGGAATTAGGGTTGTTCACGTAAAGGGATGAAATGTTGAGAAATGTGCATGGAATGCAGACATAACGGCACCACAACACACTAACGCATGCATAGTGTGATGACACAAAGGCATGAAGCTGGCCTTAGTAAATTCAGATAACTGAAAGGTGAATTCTGACTTTCTATGGGTTATTGCACTTTGTACAATGCACATTATCTCTTCAGCTTACAGAATTATCTGCATAGGGTTAACCAAGTTGTTTTTTCATAACTAGACTGCTCTGATGTCATCATACATGTGGAGCGAACTACTAAATCTGTAAATGGAATTCTTATTGGATTTGATTGACCAGGAGTGAAAATGTGTCTGTCTGAATTAAAGAGAGCATGTCTGAAATGAAAGCAATCACCTTGCCATGCAGCTATCCAAATTGACCAGCATAAGGTCAGAAATCTGCAAGCATTAGCCTAAAACTGCAAAGAAATGAAAGTGATCCTGTGAAGACAGAAAAACGGCTGCTGCCATTTCTGGCTTATTTAAAAAATTGCATAACGGCTTAGTACACATTTTCTTGTTATATAGTTAGAACTAGAACATTTTTTAAAATATATTTTAGGGCTAACACTTTTCTTAATATTTAATTTTATTTTATCCAGGTAAAAAAGAAATATTGCATATGCAACTTTGAAATTTTCATAGGAAATCAGCAGTTGGAGCTTTAAAATAAGTTTTAACTTGTTGTCCTGTTTCTCTTTACACCCTAATTTAAAAAGCCTGTTTTATGGACCTCAATAGCTCAAGATGAAATTACAGAGGAAGTGGATCTTTGTGCAAAACATTATGTTGAAATGAAAACAACTTTTGTTGTGCTCTCTGTCTCTCTATCTCTTGCTCAAAAACGTAAAATTATTATTTGTCAACTAATGTATTAAAGTGCAGCTGCATTTTTGGTGAGCTTTTAAATGGGAAATGGCTTGGCAGTTAACCACAAAAAAAAAAAAAAAAAGAAACTGGGTGATGACAAAGATCCCGTGGTCACTTCTTCTGAGGATTACAGTCTTTTACTGCTCGATTCTCAGCATTAGAGCCGGCAGGGGGGAAGATACAGCATCGCAGCGATGCTGCATCCACCTGCGTGAGCATGATTCACACAGAAAAAAAAATCCCATACATCTCTTTTAATTTGACAGATTCAACTACCATTGATTTCAGTAGGGTTGGACATCCCAAATTCTTTGAAGATTGCAGAACTGAACCCAGGGCAGTTTGACCCGAAACAGTTGTGTCAAGTACTGTATTCAGGTATCTTGAGTGCTTTAAAAACAAGTCAGAAATCAACATTTCCATCTTCCCAGGTTCTCTTTAGAGCGTCCAGTTCTTCTTTTTGTAATCTTATATTGTATAGCTCATAAAGGCAAAGTTAGTTTTGAGTTACCTCTGCTAAACTTAGATTTCCCATACTACAATGACAGTTTCAGTTCAGCAATCTCTGCAGAAACCGTGCCATAAGAAATTACTTTTAGATGTTCCTGGATTGCTGGATCATAACACTGAGTGCAGTTTGATGACTACAGTGTTAGTCTGCTGAAGAAGTATTGAGTGGTTTAACGAAAGTGGCATTTAGGTATTTAGCAGGTTATATGACTGTGAAAAACCATCTGGATTTCTTGCAGGCTTAAGCAGGTTCTCATTTTAAAGGAAGAGACATGAAGAAGGGGAAATGGCTTTGTTATGTACAGTGATTCTTTATAACTATCCACCTTATTATCCATTAAATTAATAAAAAAAGAAAATCAGAGATGCCTCCCATGGGCTTCTTTCTTTTTTTCTTTCTTTCTTTCTTTCTTTCCCTATATGCTTTTTCTTTACATTTAACCATTTCAATACCAGGCACTTTCACCCCCTTCCCTCCCAAACCAATTTTCAGCTTTCGGCACTGTCATAATTTGCATGACAAATGCGTAGTCATGCGACGCTGCACGCAAACAACATTGTTATCATTTTTTTTTGTCACAGATAGAGATTTCTTTTGGTGGTATTTAATCACTGCTGAGTTTTTTATTTTTTGCTAAACAAATGGAAAAATACCAACAATTTTTTTAGTTTCCCTTACAAAATTAATGAATTAAGTCATTTTTCTCCTTCACTGATTTGCACTAATGAGGCTGCACTGATGGGCACTGATGAGGAGGCACAAGTATGCAGCACTGATATGCAACACTGATGATCACTGATATGGAGCACTGATGGGCAGCCTTGATGGGCACTGATAGGTGGCACTGATGGACACTGATGAGCAGGCACAAATATGCAGCACTGATGAGCAGCACTGATGGGCACTGATGGGCAGCCTTGATGAGCACTGATAGGTGGCACTGATGGACACTGATGAGCAGGCACAAATATGCAGCACTGATGAGCAGCACTGATGGGCAGCCTTGATGGGCACTGATAGGTGGCACTGATGGGCACTGATAAGCAGCACTGATGGGCACTGATTGACGACACTGATAGGTGGCACAGATGAGGAGGCACTGACAGGCTTTACAGATGGGCATTGAAAGGCAACACTGATTGGCACCACTGGTGGGCACTGATTGGCTTCACTGGTGGGAACTGATTGGCATCACTGGTGGGCACTGATTGGCATCACTGGTGGGAACTGATTGGCATCACTGGTGGGCACTGATTGGCATCACTGGTGGGAACTAATTGGCATCACTGGTGGGCACTGATTGGCATCACTGGTGGGAACTGATTGGCATCACTGCTGGGCACTGGCAGGTGTCGCTGATGAGACTGAACTGATAATTATTGCACTGAAGACAGGGGCCCTGTCTTCAGAGCCGCTTATTAGCTCTCTTCTACTCACGCGCTGTGCGATAACCGGCACTCCCTATTTACACTGTGATCAGGTGTGATTGGACACAGCTGATCACATAGTAAAGAACCTATGTCATAGACCAGTGATGGCAAACCTTGGCACCCCAGATGTTTCGGAACTACATTTCCCATGATACTCAACTACACTGCAGAGTGCATGAGCATCATGGGAAATTTAGTTTCCAAAACATCTGGGGTGCCAACAGGGGAGGGCTGGCAGCCCTAGGCTTGGGGGGCAAGTCCAGTCAAGTGGCCCATTGACACCTTGCCAACCAGCCGCTGTCGTTTATACGGCGGCAGATTGGCTCCCCTGCTACGTGGCAATGCCGGAGCTGATGCATGTGGCTGCGATATCCGCCGGCAACTCGTGATTGCTCCTGAGAGAGCCAGTCAATGTAAACAGACAGATCCCCGTTCTGACAGGGGAGTTAGAGAGAGATCTGCTGTTCCTAGTGATCAGGAACAGCGATCTCTCTCTACTCCCAATCAGTACACCCCCCACAGTTAGAAACACCTCCCAGGGAACACAATTGACCCCTTGATCGCCCCCTAGTGTTAACCCTTTCCCGTCTAGTTATATTTATACAGTAGTCAGTGGCTATTTTTCGAACTGATCACTGTATAAATGTCAATGGTCCCAAAAAAAAGTGTCAAAAGTGTCCGATCTGCCCACTAAATACCGCTGATCACAGCCATTACTAGAAAAAAAAAATGCCATAAATATATCCCCTATTTTGTAGATGCTATAAGTTTTTTCGAAAATAAATCAATATATGCGTATTGCAATTTATTTTTTTACCAAAAACGTGTAGAATACATATTGGCCTAAACAGGAGTCTCAAAACTTTTCACACAAAGGGCCAGTTTACTGTCCTTCAGGATTAGGGGGGGCCGGACGGCGGTCAGTGTGAGTAGAAAACTGATGAAGAAATTTATTTTTGGGGATATTTATTATAGCAAAAAGTAATAAAAAAAACATTTATTTTTCAAAATTGTCGCTCTTTTTTTGTTTATAGCACAAAAAATAAAGACCGCAGAGGTGATCAAATACCAACAAAAGAAAGCTCTATTTGTGGGGGAAAAAGGCATACATTTTATTTGGGTACAGTGTCACACCACCGCACAATTGTTAGTTAAAGCGATGCAGTGCTGTATTGCAAAAAATGGCCTGGTCGGGAAGTTACTAAATCCTTCAGGGGCTGAAGTGGTTAAACCACAGAATCAGCTCACCATCACCAGTGCCCATCAATTCAGTTTCACCAGTGCAGCCTGATCAGTGCTATCTCACCAGTGCAGACAGTGCCCATCAGTGAAGCCTGATCAGTGCCGTCTCACCAGTGCAGACAGTGCCCAGGCATCAGTACAGCCTGATCAGTGCCAATCAATGCAGCCTCACCAGTGAAGACAGTGCCCATCAGTGCAGCCTAATCAGTGCCCATCAGTGCTACCTCACCAGTGCAGACAGTGACCAGGCATCAGTGCAGCCTGATCAGTGCTATCTCACCAGTGCAGACAGTGCTCATCAGTGAAGCCTGATCAGTGCCGTCTCACCAGTGCAGACAGTGCCCAGGCATCAGTGCAGCCTAATCAGTGCCAATCAAAGCAGCCTCACCAGTGAAGACAGTGCCCATCAGTGCAGCCTGATCAGTGCCCATCAGTGCTACCTCACCAGTGCAGACAGTGACCAGGCATCAGTGCTAACTCACCAGTGCAGACAGTGCCCAGGCATTAGTGCAGCTTGATCAGTGTCCATCAATGCAGCCTAACCAGTGCAGTGCCCATCATCAGTGCAGCTTGATTAGTACCCATCAGTGCAGCCTGGACTGTGCCTGTCAGTACAGCCTGATCAGTGCTATCTCACCAGTGCTTACAGTGCCCAGGCATCAGTGCAACCTGATCAGTGCCCATCAATGCAGCCTCACCAGTGCAGACAGTGACCAGGCATCAGTGCATCCTGATCAGTGTAGCCTCACCGCTGCAGACTGTACATATTAGTGCAGCCTGATCATTGCTGCCTCATCAGTGCAGACAGTGCCCAGGCACCAGTGCAGGCTGATCAGTGCTGATCAATGCAGCCTCACCAGTGAAGTGCCCATCATCAGTGCAGCTTGATCAATGCAGCCTCACCAGTGCAGACAGCGCCCAGGCATCAGTGCGGCAGAATCAGTGCCCATCAAAGCAGGATCACCAGTGCAGTGCCCATCATCAGTGCAGTTTAAATGCCCATCATCAGTGCAGTTTGATAAGTGCCCATCATCAGTGCAATTTAAATGCCCATCATCAGTGCAGTTTGATAAGTGCCCATCATCAGTGCAGTTTAAATGCCCATCAACAGTGCAGTTTAAATGCCCATCATCAGTGCAGTTTGATAAGTGCCCATCATCAGTGCAATTTAAATGCCCATCATCAGTGCAGTCTGATAAGTGCCCATCAATTCAGCCTCAACAGTGCAGTGCCCATCATCAGTGCCCATGGAATGAGGGGGGGGGGGGTCAGCTGGGGGTGTGTCTGGGTCTATCTCACAGCCAGGTCCTTGCCTTGCACAGTCTCTTCGAGGTGGGGTGAAGAATATGTCACCTGTTCTCTGCTACTCCTCAATCCAGAGCTCGGCCCCAGTCCATAACCGATCAGGTCACGTGTGACGTGACGCACCTTCTCCCCTGGCATGTCATATGCCCTGACGACTGCCTCTGAGACTCCTGGGAGGTGGGAGTTGTAGTTTGCTGCATTGCCGAGTTCCTCCCACCACCAGGAACTCGAGCGCGGCCAGACTACAACTCCCAGAGTGCAGTGCAGAAGATGCCATACAGCCAATCGGCGGCCGCTGTTCTGTCATAAGGTTCATAATTTGATAACTTGGAATTTATGACAGAACACCGCCGCGGCCGTTTTTAATGTCAAGGTAGGCGGCCTGGGGGGAAATTTCCACCCTGCCCCCCGGTCCAGCCCGCCCCTGGGTGCCAAGGTTTGCCACCACTGCCCTAGACTCTTTAGCATGATTGGAGATGCAGTGTGTCCCAGCCACTCACCATACCACCGATCGCCGCGATGTGTGCCCCTGGGTCACAACAATGAAATCCTCGCCCCGGCCATCATTTTGCTATAGGCCAGGTGGGAAGGTGTTAAACTGTTTTATTTATATTGTCTCTGATTTTTAGTGTGTTAAGCACTTCTTACATGCCTGTTGATGACCTGTGCAATCTAACTATCCCAAATGGTCCCTTGTCTGCCAGGAGAGAGGAGGAGCTGTATGAAGTGATGGGACAAGGTCAATCAGTGCCCAGGGCAAAGATGCCAAATTGTGCCCCCCCTCCTCCCCAGATGCAAAAATAACCCCCAGCAATGAAGTCAGCGGACACATTAATAACCCCCAGCACAGATGTCATTGAATACAATAGTAACCCCCAGCACAGGTGTCGGTGCACGCATCAGTAACTCCCAGCATTCGTGTCAGTATTATTAACCTCCTCCAACAACCAATGTGGGGGATGGGGTTAACATTAACTGCAATGACTACAGATGCATAAAGAGGGGTTGTTAGGTTAAAATTTTTGGAGGGGGGGTTAACATTCAACATTCACTACCACTGACCACCAATGGGGGGGGGGCAGTGGCAGTGAATGTTAACCCCCCCATCCCCCACATGCATTGGTGATCAGTGGCAATGAATGTAACCCTCCATCCCCCCTTACCGGAAAAAGCAGAAAAGAGGAGGCTTCACTGTTCACTGTTGTTTCTGTAGTCCGGCACCAAATGGAAACATGCTGGATGATGTTATAGAAAAACAAAACAAAAAAGGAAGGCGCACTGACCTAGTGCATTACCATAAATAGAGCTTTATTAAAAACAGAACAAATAGCAAAATGGCTACTCACAAACAAGTATTGATAAAAGGCAAAATCAATACAATTGGATCCATCGCATCGAACATCGACACATCCAGCTCTGATGTCAGATGAATTGACAAATACCTGAACGAAAACGACCGACGCGTTTCAGGGGTGAACCCCTTTCTTCAGAGCCAAAATAAGCAATCGACAGTGTGCCTTCCTTTTTTTTTTTGTTTTTCTCTAGTATTTGAATACCCAATGTTCTAAGGAGGGCTGCAAGACCTTTTTGACACTACCATCTTAAACTGTCGGTATCACACTTCGAAGACCGAGACACCAGAGCGCAGGAGAAGTTGTCTTTTTCTTGGATGATGTTATAGAACAGAGATATGCAATTAGCGGACCTCCAGCTGTTGCAGAACTACAATTCACATGAGGCATAGCAAGACTCTTAGAGCCACAAGCATGACAGCCAGAAGCAGAGGCTTGATGGGACTTGTAGTATAGCAACAGCTGGAGGTCCGCTAATTGCATATCCATGTTATAGAACATTGTAGTCCAGCAGCTAGCGGGAGGATAGAGCAGAATCCTTCCTGCAGAAGCCGTCGCAGCCCTGCACTGTGCCGGCAGCATCACTCCTGTCATTCAGGTTGCTGGAGCGCTCATTGACTGTCAGTGCCCCCTCTCCACATAGCGTCTCTGCGCCCAGGGCGGGTGTCCCTTCTGCCCACCCCTTGTCCGAGCCCTAGTTGTATGTCTCTCCTCTGCACCATTCAGCTTTATACGTTTTCTTCTTCTTCTTTTTTTTTTTTTACAGAACAGATGCTTTTTTGAGGACCACAGAAGCCCATTCCCTTATTAGAAGCACACCAGCTGCTGCTTGCAAAAAACGGAATATGAAATATTCATGTGAACTAATTCATATTTACTTGAAAATAAGCAAAAAGCAAAAACTGTGTTTTTATGATCTGGTATTACTAATGTATTTGCCCTGATCAGTATACTGATTGTTAACGCGAAACCAGCTTGATGAAGAAAATACACAGAGATTTAAGCATGTCTGAACTAAAACAACCCCCTCCTTCCCCACCCCACCTCTTTTGTAAATGTAGCAATACCGCTTCTATCCACCACTGCCATCACTGCTTGTTTCCTGCAGTGATGCCTACATAAAAAAGCAACTGTGAGTGGTATCATTTCAGGTCAGGAGGGCTAGGTAGGCAAGTAGGGTTGTCACCTGTCCGGGGTTCACCCGGACAGTCCGGGTTTGGAATTCTGTGTCCAGGTTTCAGGCGGACTGAAACCCAGACACATTATTCAGACCGGGCTGTTGCTCTCCAAGTAACCAAGATAGTCACAAACAAATCTGTTGCAACCTTGGAGCTGCGGGCTGCTGTCTTAGTTCAGGTTCGGCATCATCGCGGGGCAGGGTGCTTCTGTCATCAAGAGCAATTTGGCCACACCCATTGTTTTTGCTGACGCACGCTATGCGCACCACATTACTACTCTCCTTGGGGGCACCCAACAGTGTCCCAAGTGTTTGGGTTTGGCTTGAAGAAAAGGTGGCAACCCTATAGGCAATGTAGCTAAGTAAGTACGCTTATTATTTAAGTAATTGTATTAATATTACTTAAAGGTACACACACACAGTATACAATCACACAGTATACACATACATGTACACACAGTATACACAGACATGTTTCTATTGGCTGAGAAGGTACTGGAGAGGTGGGGCAGCTATAATCTTGGGATTTTTAGACCAAAGGATGTCGGTAAGAGACATTTCAGAGACAGATGTAAAAAAACAGATTTTTACATACTGTCCCTGGTTTTACTGAGGCTGACAACCCTGATGGGGCCCCCTAATGGCTCGGACCCTCTGGCAGTGCCCGAGTGGCCCAATGGTCAGTCCGCCCCTGTCTATAATCAAAATCTAGCTAACTCTATTAGTATCTATGGTCATGATCTAACTATCTATATTGATTTCTGCAATGTATTTCATTTATTTCTCGCCTTCTCCTATTAATCTGAACAACATTGAAGTTTGTAAACGAAGATCCCCACACATTTACTTCCATGAATTCTGTGACACTTATTCACTATGCCCTGTGAGTAGCACTGCTGTGTCATTTCCCAGAGCCTGCCTTCTGATCTACAGAGGTGCTGAGAGGAGGAGTTTCAGGAGGCGGAGTCAGTACAGGAATACCTGCTAGTAGGCAGCAAGATACCATGGGATATGTAGTCCTTAGAGTTGAATGTAAACATCAGAGATGAAACTGCAAAGCATGCAGGGAATCCAGGAAAGAGATGGCCAACAGACAGGCAGCATTCACAACATGAAAGGAAATTTCTCAAGTAAGCTTGTATAGGATTGTCAATAAATAACTATTGCTTGTATTGCTCTTACATTGCTGATGTAAAAAAAAAAAAAAAAGAAGAAAGTAACAAAAAGGGACTAAGGAATGGGGCGCCACTAAGTGCAGTAATAAAAACAGAGTTTAATTAGCCAGCTAAATATGCACTCACATAAATCCACAAGAAGGAAGGCCTGTAATATAACAGCAACAGTATCTATGTATGGATCATCCTCTTCATAGTCCAGGATGTCAGCAGCGGTAGGTAAATTGGCCTTAGTATTAATGTGCGTTAGGGATATTCAGGGCCGCTGATAGGACAGTACAACCAGCCCTGTTGTACCGGGCCCGGCCAGCAGGGGGGGCCCGAGCAGCTTTTAACTTCTAGCTTAAAAAAAAAAAAAAAAAAAAAAAAACGAAATAACTATATTAACCTGCACCCACTTGATTACTAACATATATAAGGAATATATATTCATTTCCTGGGCCCCATCAGGTTACCAGAGGGGCCCAGGAGGTGAAAGCAGAAGAGGGACTTTTTTTCTATTTTCGGGTGCAGGGATACAATGCTGTGCCGCATGCTGTTCTCAGTATACCTGCACAAACTAAAGTTCTTCCTGCTCACTGTATGCCTCTCCGGCGGATGGATATTACTGTTATACGGCTCCCTTCATCCAGTAAGTGCTGCAGCTTGAGGGACTTATCACTGGGACGGCTGAGACAGACAGAGCAGCAGGAGTAATCTGGACAATGGCAGTGGTGCACAGGCAAGCAGTCCCCTGCACAGACACACACACTGACAGGTCACACTATTGTAGCATGTGCAGTCCCTAGACTCTGTGTGCTCATGGTTATTATCATTATGATGATCAGGGCACAGTAGGTGCTGTATGGCTCTGTCAGTGTAACATGACTGTGTGGTGCTGACTTTCCTGATATATGACTGTACTGTGTGTTACAGACTATAACTCAGCACAGCCATAACAAAGTCAGCATCACACAGTCATGTTACACTGACAGAGCCACACAGCACCTGCTGTGCTCTGATCATCATAATGATAATGACCATGAGCACATAGTGAGATGCTACTTTTACACATGTGATGGGGAAGGGACAGTAAAAATACATAGCCAAGCTGCATTTTTACCACCCCCAAACCACTCTCCTTTCATAACCTTTCACCCAAGCTTTGCAATTAGGTCCTTTTTCATGCAGACCTGATTGAAAGCTCCGTATGAAGACACAAACTGAATGGGCACAGATGTCAAAACACTGACATCTCTCCCATTCAGATGCAGTTATGATTGGTGGGGCGCTGTAAATGTTAAATGTTCCAGCTCCTGCCTCCTGCCCTGACAGCGTGGAGGCAGGGGTGGGGTTATGGGCGGAGCCAGGATGGGTTGTGGGCGGGGTCAATGGGGCCCCGTCAGGTAGGCTGTATGGGGCCCCATGATTTCTAACAGCGGCCCTGGGGATATTAGATTGTAAGCTCCTTGAGGGCATGGACAGATGTGAATGTACAATATATATGTAAAACACTGTGTAAATTGTCGGTGGTATATTAATACCCATAATAAATAAAATCAGGTACTTCTTGCTTAAAAAAAGACATCATTTTAGTTATGTATTATTGATTACTGAGCTGCATTATTTTTTGTCTTTTATATATGCCTAGAGCTTTGCTTTAAAGTGTTATATATTTATAAAGCATGAGACATTCAAAAATCACTGCATGCGAATCCTTCTGGTGCATGCATTTTAAATTAAAGTGATTGATTCACCTGCAGTGAATGTTTGGTGAAAATGACAGTCACTGTTCTTTAAATATACCCATAAAATGTATGTATAGTCAAAAAATATATTTTTTTAAGTTTTGTACAGAATATACAATACACTTAAAACCCCTGTCAGTAAATTTTTTGCTGTATCCTTCCTCTTGGGGAGATTTTATTTCTTGCCTCAAAGATGCAACAGGCAGCGAGAAGAAAAAAAGTGAGGAAAACTTCCTCTTAGTTGTCACCAGAGGTAAGGTGTCCCTACCTCCTGGTCTGGTCGCAACTTTAAAATCTGGAATTCACTCACTTTCTATCCCAGTGATAATGATAACTAGGAGAAATAGAAAAGGCGAATCTTCCCAATTGGGACACAGACAACAATAAAAACTTGATGAAGGGGTCTAACTAGTGGCAGCTGGTGCTCAATATTTTGGAGAGGGTCGCAAAGGATGCCCCGCCCCCGTGGGAGACGAACAGGAAGGTGGTGATTCCCCCCCCTGTGGGAGACAGACGAAAAAGGTGGCGATTACCCGCCCAGGGGAGATGGATGGGAAAGCAGCGATCAGAGGCTTCTTTACCTTGGGAGGCAAATGGTAGGGCTGCTAATCCTCACTCCGGGGCCGTTGCTTCTCCTCCAGGCTGAACAGGAAGTGGGTCCTGAGATCCGATTGGCTGGGAGTCCTAAGACTCCCTGGCCAACCGGGTTTATGACCCGCCTCCTGATTGGAGGAGAATCAGGAAGACAATAGCGCCCCAAGCTCACCCTTTTTTTTTTAATACAAACGCTTTTATTGAGGTATCAAAAGCATAACAAAGTAATTTCGCATACAGAAATTATCAGGTATAAAACTATGAAGAACATGGACATAGTTCTATATATTCATACATTAAAGGTTTCACGGTGTTCTAAATTTCCAACAAAAAAAAATTTAGGTTGAATCCTGTCTTTTTAGTCAAAGAATATATAGTAGTTCAATTCACATATTCAGAAAGGGTAATTGTATCTAGAACGCTTGTATCTCTGACTTTTGGAACTTATGTTGAAACCGTAAGTGCTTAATAGGTATCATCTATGTAACTTGTTGAGCTCGTTCTCCACTATAACAAGAATGAGAATGAAAAGAATGAGGAGTAGAAGTGAAAAAGAGAGAATAAAAAAAAAAGGAAGGAAAATCTTAGATATACCATGTACCATAACGGGCTAAGAACCTGTGCAATTGGGAAGATTGCTGAAGGGACCATATGGTTCCCAGTGATTCCATTTGCTGTCAAATATATGCATAGTACCCATAATAGTATGATGCACTCGTTCCATTAATCTAATTGTTTCCATTCTCTGCAATATCTGTGGCCACGGCACTGTAGGAGTCCGCCAATTCAGTGCTATAGCCCATAGGACCGCACAAAATAGTGTATGGGCTAATTTTTGGGATGGCGCGGTGACCTCAGGAATTGGTGCAAAGAGAAGGCATATTAGTAACGTCAATGTGAAAATTTAACCTGTTATTTGGGCTACCTTTAGAGGCGGCCTTCTGCGGCCTTCTGCCATAATGGTTGGAGGGCTGGGAAGCTCCAAAAGGTATGGAGAAATGAGGCTGTGACTTGGCAACCCCTAAAGCAGTTGTCTAGAACTGTCGGTCCTTCCTGGGGGTCAGGTACCATCTGGTGTGCAATTTCACTACTGTTTCTTTAATACTCAGCCAGTGCTTCATCTCCCAATGGTCAACTCTAACAGTCAGTGTGTCAAGGAGAACAGTTCATCGAAAGCCCCCTATTAAACAAGGGGGGGGGGGGAACAATGGTACGAGAAGCTGCTGTGAGTAGGGGGGCTAAACAGGTGGGCAAGAAGAGACTTAGCTAGAGTGTCCGACTTGTTAAAGCCATATTAGGTGCATATTGCCGCTTTTCAACTGTGGGGAACAAATGCATGTTGGTGGAGGAACTCCATCTGCTGTCCAGGATCAAGCCTCCCTATCCTTGGATCTTTGCCGATTTCTCCTATTCCTCTGTGATGATGGAGTGGACCAGATCGGGGTTAGGCGGGGAGTAGCAGGAAGTCTCGGGGTGTTGAGTGGTTCCAATAGGCTTAACTTGATGAGCAAGTCCTTGCCCTCAGATAGGTTGAGTACCGTGTATGTAGTATCATTATGCGGTACCGAAAGCTTGAAGGGGAAGCCCCATCTATACTTAATCCTGGCAGATTGCAGGACCGTTGTGACTTCTTTCATCTGTCGTCACTTGTCCGGGTATGCTGGGGAAATATCTAGGTAGATTTGTATTGTGGTCCCCTCATACCTGATTATGGGGGTGTTGCTAGAGGCCCGTAGTATCTCCTTGACTAAAAAGTCTTTAAGACACATTGCAATGTCTCTGGGAGGTTTCTCCGGTGGAGGTTTCAGCCGGAGGGTCCTGTGGATTCTGTCGCATGTAAAGGCTGCATCCGCATGTTCAGGGAGCAGAGAGTGAAATATGGTCTCCACTGCTGCTTGCAGATCTACCACCGTCTCAGGGACCCCCCTCAGTCTGATATTATTTCTTCTTTTACGGTTATCTAAGTCCTCGAGGTGGGTTTGCAGTTTGAGGACAGTATCTGAGAGTGCCTCATAATCTTTGCGTAGATCCTCATAGGCTAGATGAAGCTCATCATGCTTCATTTCTAGCATGTTTGTGTGGCCTCCCAGAGCAGCTATCTCCTGTGTCAGAGTTCTGGTAGATTTGTGCAGCTCTGCTTGGAACTTTTGGGCTAATTTGTCATACATTGTGGAGAGGCTATCCTCCAGATCGGCTTTAGTGAAATGAGGAGTGTACTCACTGTGGTCCGGGGTCGTAGACTGTGAGGCTGCTGGAGCAGGAGAGACCTTGTGTGCCTGCGTCGGCTGGGCGCCATCTTTGGTCATCGCTGCTTGTTCCCGTACTTGGAGCAGGTAATTTTTTAGGGACCACTGGGCGGTCTTCTTGTTTCTGTTCCTGGAGTTCAGCATGCACTGGCTGATCCCCCAGGGGTACTGCAGAACAAAGTGCTTGAATTCGGTGCTCTTTGGCCCTGGGGAACAGGTTTAAGTCTCTGCTTCCCTCGGAGCTCCTGTGACTAGCAAAAGTCCAGTTTCACACTATGCATGTGCCCCCAAGCTCACCCTTTTTTGAAGCCAACTAAAGCCTCAGGCTCTAATCATGTGCTTAAAAAAATTAAAAAATCGAAATCCATTAATTCATGTGTCAGGCGCCCTTCATGTATATTAGGGGCCGTGCGCATGGATTAGGGGGCAGCCACTGGGAACTTTGGTTATACGTACACTTTAATGCTTTCAAAATATCAGTGTTTCAGAAATGTTTAGGTTCTCTTATCAAGACAAGATGGTTATAGTCTTCTGTGATAAAGGGACCCTGTCATATTTTTTTAAAGTTTTTATACTGGATTAATCCAATTTTTTATTTTTTATTTTTTTACAAAGAAGGTATGCTGCTGAAATTTACTATGTCTGTTGTTTCAATGCTGTCCTCCACTTGGCTGCCACTGCACCTTGTTTTAGGAGGCCCTAGCTGTACAGCGGAGGCATGGGTTTAGAGGGTAGGCTTTTGTACCACAAGTCAACTTTAAGATGGGGCAAACTAGACCAACATGGGTAAAGCAAAAGGCAAAGCTCATGAACGGAAAATATTTCTCTTTCACAGTGAATAACCATGCTACCTTAATAAAATAAATTTAAATGTTTACTGCAATTCATCTAAAACCTAATTAATGTATGAGACTAGTTCCTGACAAATATACTCTGTATTATTCATGCAGACATGATTCTAATAGACATGAAAAATGACAAAATCGATGACTATTAAAAATTAAACCTGACCTGAATCTGTAAATATCCTTTACACATACCTAAAGTGTTTCGGTGCATATGTGCTTTTAGCCCTGGTGCATGAAGCTCTGGCAATTAGGTGCAGAGTAATGGTACAGGTGCACCACCCAGCCCCTCTTCTAGAAACCTGTCAAACTCTATGAGAGATTGCCAGCTGTTGGGCTGGATAGGGTTGGACAGTACACTGAATCGAAACAGGTGTAACAGCACTACCACCTTCTTAATCCACAGCTCCAACTTGGTGTTCAGATTGTGAGGGTTTCGATGCCTCTACAGTGCATAATCCTCAAGAGGAATAGTTGACACTCAGGATAAATTTAAAAAGTGGTCTTTATTGAATTATAGCGGTAAAAACAGCCATGACTAAGGCCTGATGGGCAAAACGCATTGGCCATTTTTACTGCTGTAATTCAATAAAAGTAAAACAACTTTTGGAATTTATTCTGGGTGCTGACTATTCCTCTTGTGGACCGAGTGCTACTAACATTTAGGGCATGCACCCAATGATGAACTCCCGGAAGCAGCATTCTGACATTAGTTCCTGCCCTAAACTTACATACTGCTAGGCGCACTGTCCAACCCTATCCATCCTCAGCAACTGCTAGCCTTTTATAAAGTTTGAAAGGCTCCCGGAAGTGTTGATAGATGATGCACCTGTACTTTCTACCTGCACCCAAATGCTGGAGCCCCATGCGGACTCAATGCCCAGTGTGCAAGGGGCCTAAATCGAACAGTGCTATGTATGATGTCTATGTATCTGCAGGCCTGGCCAGATACCAAAAAAAGTATGTAAGTGGTGAAAACATTTTTACTAACTGCTATGTAGTCTGAGGTTGACCACACATTTTACAATTGGATGGCATAATGCCAACCTGCAGCTTGTAAATGGAGTACATTACTTTCTCATATTAAAATAGTCATGGGCTCAAGAGAGAGACCTGTAATAAAGTTCACACACAAAAAAATTAAATAAGACATCACCTTGAATATGCAGTCCTATTCTGGCCACTAGCATGAAAAATGGATGCTGTGGATCTGGAAAGTGTGCAGAGAAGTAAATGTATAAGGGAAATGGAAGAAATTAGCTCAGAGAAAAGATTAAGTTAACCACTTAAAGAGGAGGGCCAGCTGAAGAAAATATTTTTAAAAGTCAGCAGCTACAACCACTGCAGCTGCGGACTTTTAGGGCCGGTTCACACTGCAGGCGAGGCGAGGCGACTCCGACTTGCCTCGCCGCGACCTGCCGCGACCTGAGCGGCAACTTGCAGATGACTTCTGTATAGAAGTCAATGCAAGTCGCCCCGAGGTCGCCCAAAAGTAGTACAGGAACCTTTTTTCTGAGTCGGAGCGACTCGAGTCGCTCCTCTTAGAACGGTTCCATTGTACAGAACGGGGGCGACTTGCGAGAGCGAGGCGAGGCGAGTCGTGTCGCCTCGCAATCGCCCGCTGTGTGAACCGGCTCTTAATAAGCACGCTTACCTATCCAGGGTGCCCGCGATGTCGGCCACCCGAGGCCGACCCATCCCTCGGCTCTCGGGTCCCGGCGCCGCCATTCGTACTAAGGGAAACAGGCAGTGGTTCACTGCCCATTTCCTACTGCGCATGCGTGAGTTGCTCAGCGCTTTGTGAATGGGAGCGCGCTGTGTTCTGGGACACACACAGTTCTCAGAACACAGCGCGCTCCATTCCCCAGAAGACAACGCGAGGAGGAGAAGACTGAAGATCACCGCGGAATAGGAAGAGGCAGATTAGGACGATCTGCCTAGCAACAGGCATTTCTGGTAAGTTAAAAAAAATGTTTTTTTCAAATGTTTTTTAATGTATTTAAAGGATTGTTTTTATGTTTTTTTTTTTTTTGGGGGTGGCCCTCCACTTTAAATACCAGACACTTTTACCCCCTTCCTGCCCAGGCCAATTTTCAGCTTTCAGGGCTGTCACAGTTTGACAATTGCGCAGCCATGCAACACCATACCCATATGAAATTTCTATAATTTTTTCACACACATATAACTTTCTTTTGTTGGTATTTAACCACTTGCCCACTGGGCACTTAACCCCCTTCCTAACCAGACCAATTTTCAGCTTTCAGTGCTCTCACATTTTGAATGACAATTACTCAGTCAGGCAATATTGAACCCATATGAAATTTTTGTCCTTTTTTCACACAAATAGAGCTTTCTTTCGGTGGTATTTGATCACCACTGGGTTTTTTATTTTTTGCGCTATAAATGAAAAAAGACCGAACATTTTGTAAAAAAAAAATATTTTTTTAGTTTCTGTAATTTTCTAGTAATTTTTCTTCATAAGTTTTGGCCAAAATTTATACTGCTACATTTCTTTGGTAAAAATAACCCAAATCAGTGTATATTATTTGGTCTTTGAAAGTTATAGAGTCTACAAGCTATGGTGCCAATCTCTGAAAATTGATCACACCTGACGTACTAAATCTAATTTCTTGAGACTATAACAAGCCAGGACAGTACAAATACCCCCCAAATGACCCCTTTTTTGGAAAGTAGACAATCCAATGTATTTAGTAGGAGGCATTGTGATTTTTTTCCCACAATTCTTTTCAAAATGAAGATTTTTTTTCTTTTTTTCCACAGAATTGTCAAATTAATAGGTTATTCCTCTCATGCAGCATATGCATACCACAAGTTACACTCCAAAAGACAATCTACTGCTTCTCCCGGGTATGGCAATACGACATGTGTGAGACTTTTATACAGTGTGGCCACATACAGAGGCCCAACATGCAGGGAGCACCATTAGGCGTTTTAGGGACATAAATTACTCATTACATTTTTAGACTACCTCTTACACTTTTGAAGTCCCTCGAGCAGCAGGACAATGGAAACGTCCACAAAATGACCCCATTTGGAAAATAAACACCCCAGCGTATATTCTGTGAGGCATAATGAGTCTTTTGAACAACGTTGAAAGAAAATGAAAACGCATTTTTTTTAAACAGAAAGTTGTACATTTATAAGATATTTCCAACATATAGCATGTACATAGCAAAATTACACCCCAAAACACATTCTGCTACTCCTGAGTATGGCTAAACCACATGTGTGAGACTTTTCCACAGCCTGGCCACATAGAAAATCTCAACATGCAGGGAGCACCATCAGGTACATACATTTCAAATCTAATTTGACTACCTTTTACACTTTTGTGAGACACTGATGGGCACTGTAGCGGCAAGGATGCGGCATGGATGAGAACTGATGTGGAATGGATGTGGCACAGATGAGTACTGATGTGGCACACATGGGAACTGATGTGGCATGGATAAGCACTGATGAGTACCGCTGTGGCACGGGTGAGCATTGCTCCGACAAGGATGAGCACTCCGACAAGGATGAGCATGGATGAGCATGAATGAGCCATGGATGGAGCATGGAAGAGCACGGGTGGAGCATGGATGGAGCACGGATGAGACAGAGATGTATGGAGCATGGTTGAGCATGAATTGAGCATGGATGAGCAAGGATGGAGCACTGATGAGCCAGGGATGAATGGAGCATGGATGAGTCAGGGATGGATGGAGCATGGATGAGCCATGGATGGAAGGAGCATAGATGAGTCAAGGATGGATGGAGCATGGATGAGCACGGATGAAACATGGATAAGCCAGGGATGGTTAGAGTATGGAGGAGTAGGGATGGAGCAATGATGAGTATGGGTGAAGCATGGATGATCCAGGGATGGATGGAGCATGGATGAGTGTGGATGAGCACAGATGGAGCATGGATAATCCAGGGATGGATGGAGCATGGTTAAGCATGGATAAAGCATGGATGAGCAAGGATGGAGCACAGATGAGACAGGGATGGATGAAGCATGGATGAGCCAGGGATGGAAGGAGCATAGATGAGTCAGGGATGGATGGAGCATGGATGAACACAGATGGAGCATGGATAAGCCAGGGATGGATGGAGCATGGATGAGTATGGATGAGCATGGATGGAGCATGGATAAGCCAGGGATGGATGGAGCATGGATGAGCCAGGGACGGGTGCAGTATGGATATGCATGGATGGAGCATGGATAAGCCAGGGATGGATGGAGCATGCGTGAGCTAGGAATGCATGGAGCATGGATGAGCCAGGGATGGATGGAGCATGGATGAATCAGGGATGGATGGAGTATGGATGGGCACGGCTGGAGCATGGATGAGCCAGGGATGGATGGATGTTACATGGATGAGCCAGGGATGAATGGATGTTACATGGATGGGCTCATATGGAGCATGGATGAGCCAGGGATGGTTGGATGGATGTTACATGGATGGGCACATGTGTTGTATGCAGCGCCGCTGCATCCGGCTCCCCCCTCTCCTCGCACACTGTACCGATCACTGCGAGGAGAGGGAAGAAGCTGCATCGGTTGTTAAGAAGTGATCGCTCCATCAATGGACGGAGCAATCACGTGGTAAAGGGCCAGGGGGGCGCGCAGTAGCGCAATTCTGGGAGGACGTCCATGGACGTCCCAGAATATGCGTGCCCCGCTGTCTGTCTTTTGGCTATAGCCCGGTCGGCCATGTGGTTAATCACTGGGTTTTTTGATAAATAAACAAAAAAAGATCGAAAATTTTGAAAATGCACTTTTGTTATTTCTGTTATAAAATTTAGCAAATAAATAATCTTTTGTTTTCAATATAGAGACTTGAAATAAAGTTCACACACAAAAGCATTAGTAAGAAAATGGATGCAGTGGACTTGGAAAGAGTGCAGAGAAGTAAATTCATAAGGTAAATGTAAGACCTTAGCTCAGAGAAAAGATTAAGTTAGCCACTTCAATATTGGGCACTTTTACCCCCTTCCTGCCCAGGACAATTTTCAACTTTCAGCACCGTCACACTTTAAAGTGGAGGGCCACCCTGAAAAAAAAAAAAAAAAAAATTACAAAAAAATCAAAAAAAAAAAAATGAAAATTTAAATTTTTTTTTTACTTACCAGAAATACCTGTTGCTAGGCACATAATCCTAATCTTCCTCTTCCTCCTCCGCGGAGATCTTCTTTCTTCTCTCCTCATCGCGTTGTCTTCTGGGTAATGGGTCGCGCTGTGTTCTGGGAACTGTGTGTCCCAGAACACAGCGCGTCCCATTCACAAAGCGCTGCGCGACTCGCGCATGCGCAGTAGGAAACGGGCAGTGAAGCCGTAAGGCTCCACTGCCTGTTTCCCTTAGAAGGAATGGCGGCGCCGGGACCCGAGAGCCGAGGGACGGGTCGGCCTCGGGCGGCCGACATCGCGGGCGCCCTGGACAGGCAAGTGTGCTTATTAAGTCAGCAGCTGCAGTGTTTGCAGCTGCTGACTTTTAATTTTTTTTTTTTTTAAACAGCCCTCCTCTTTAAATGACAATTGCACAGTCATGCAACACTGTACCCATATCAATTTTTTTATTTTTTTTCCCCACACAAATAGAGCTTTCTTTTGGTGGTATTTAATAACCACTGTTTTAAATTTTTTGCTAAATAAACTAAAAAACACAGATAATTTTTAAAAAATATATATTTTTCTTGGTTTCTGTTATAAAATTTTGCAAATAAATAATCTCTCTTTATAAAGTTAGGCCAAAATTTATACTGCTACATTTCTTTTGTGAAAATAACCCAAATCACTGTACATTATTTAGTCTGCAGGAGAGTTATAGAATTAAAAAATATAAAAAAGTTGGCGCTAACTCAACAAAGATATATGAAAAACACCATATAAATACATTTAGTGAATACTGAATACCACACAAAACGATATTGGTAAAACAAAATATAAGAAAATCCTCAGTTGGAGAATCCAAACACCAAAGAAAAAAGTTTGTGTAATGACAGATACTTTTAGTTATCCTTGCTCCACCATCATTCGCGTAGAAGAAATACAAACTCACCAGATAACTAAATATAGGATATTTTGTATGCTCAAATCCTTTGGTAGGTATAATGCATCAGAGAAATGATCTTTCATTTAGACACAATCCCTTGGTGTGTCCTTACGCTCAAATAGCAGTACAGCTCAGTAAAAGAAAAGTGAACCACATAGCGCAAAATGTTTTTAAATAAACAGGTGTCAATGATATTAAAATGTGCACTTACTTACGGAGGATGTGGAGAATCAATATTTTGTCTCTGTGATATGCTGTACATGTTGGTGCTTGCATATTAGCACCTCACAATGTAAATGCATATTTTAATATCATATACTGTATATATTTATATATTTTGTAATTTTTATATTTTTTTTCTTTTTCATTAAATTTTTTCGCAAATTCTTAGTTTTTTTTTGCATACTGTGACCAGAGCAGTAGTGTACTGCTACCACTACTACTCTAGTGGTCTCACTCTGGTGATCAGGATTTTTTTTTTATGGCTTTTGAAAGTAAATTTCATTAATAATTAATATTCATTCAGTGTTTACTATTATGATTAGCTGTGATTGTCCCTGTTTGTACCATGTTATCACTGTCACCAATCACAGAGATCAACACAATAGTACACAATGAATGGCATCAAAGGAAGCCATCCATTGTGTACAATTGTCATGTGATCTGCTGTGACTGGACGATATACATAATCGTTAAATTGCCTTTTATCAAATGGGAATGTTGAAAAACTTTTGTCAATCAGCGGCTGCAGCTCATTGCAGTCACTGATTTGTGTATTCTGACAGCAGAGAGTCCCATGGTCAGAGAACCCCCTCCGGCTGAATAGAAAAAAAGTCAAAAAAAACCCCCCACCTATGGCTAGCTTAAAGCCTCGTACACACGATCGGATTGTTGGCCAACAAAACCATGGACTTTTGTCCGAAGGGCGTTGACCCAAACTTGTCAGCCAATAAATACGATCGTAGTGGCGTACTACGCTGTTTTTCAGGTCTTTAGCGCCACCCTTTGCGCTCCTTTGACTAATTTTGAGTTAGTAGAAGTTTGGTGAGTGTTGATTCACACTTTTCATTTTGCCCTTATTATTTTGCGTTTTTCATTTTGCGCTTTTCAGTTCGTTTCTGAATGGCCGTTTGTCAACCAGCCATGTTGCAGAATCAGAGGAGATAACGTGTTATTTATTATTGGTCTTGGAGTTATTGCTTTAACGTAATTTTTTTGGTTGAATAATGATTTGATTTGTTATATTTTCTATATTTTTGAATGCATAGAATGCACTTTTTTTTAAGTTCTATTGGCAGATAGCATGTCTAATTTTATTTGTTTTCTTTTTTTTAATGCACAATCCAAAAAATTGTGTAGAATAATACTCGGCTTGGGAGAAGGCAGTTACATTTAAAAAAATAAATTGTAAAATTGACAAGAGACACCAACATAGTTTTGATTGTAAAAACGACGGGATATTTGTGTTGTGGCAACTTGCCCAAATTAAAAAAAATTGTCCGATGGAGCATACAAATGGTCAGATTTTCTGCCAACAGCCTGTCATCACACATTTTCCATCAAAAAATCTGATTGTGTGTACGCGGCTTAAGACTTTCCAGACAGGATATTTAAGAACTAAGAACTGCAGGGCGACTCCTTGGATTTTAGGGTGGATTGACATGGATACTATCTAACCCTGGTGAAGATTCTATCACTGTATAGAGATAATGCAGCAGAAGAGTGAGACTTTCCGGACAGGATGATTAAGAGCTGAGAACTGCAGGGTGATCCCCCCCCCCCCCCGACGCACATTTTACGAGTTTACATGGATGCTGCACAACCATGGTCAAAGGTGTATCACTGTTGTTTACAGATAATGCATCAGAAGAGAAAGCCTTTCCTGGCTAGGATGGATAATAGTTGGGAGCTACAGCTGCAGATCAAAGTTCAAGTCCTGAAAAGGTATAAGAAGTCATAGGGCATTTCAGATCATATCATTGATCCATAAGTGAAATTGCAGCTTCTGTGTTATGCAGCCTTTCAGTGAGGCCCTTTGCTGCCCTCTAAGACTTCTATTGTAGACGGTGGCAACACTGTAGCCGTATCTATACATCTAAGTAATTTCCAAGCTGTTCTCTTCTCCAGGACATATGATTACCAATGTCCCCCCACAGTTGTATTTCTCTTGTCTCTTGCCAGATTCTGATTAGCCTCATACTCTGTACATTTTACTGTATCTCGTTAAGTTTGTGGCTTTCTCTTGAGGTCACCTTGCTCCTCTACTGAACATCCAGAAATGTCCTTTACAGGCTCATTTTTAATTATTTCATCAGCCATTTCCATATGATCAAACTGTTTGTCCCTCCAAAGACACTTTTCTCATAAAATTCTCCCTGCTGTGAATACTGAGCAGCCATTGCCAGTCTAGTCTTAAAGTCAAATTGCACTAGGCTGGCTCGAATGAAAATATAAATCATGCACAATGCATTGCTAAAAATATGTTTTATTGCAAGAGATTTATACGATGCAGAGATGCCAAAGTTACCATCTGGCTTCTCGTATTTTTTGAAGACTCCTCTGGCAAAATCTCTTTCCTCGGGTTTTCTTGCCATTGCCATGGAGCCTCACTCCTTTTGATGCAGGCAAATGGTTCCTTACTCTGGAGAACTGGCACCCATACATTGCATGGAGGCATAAGGCTAGTGTTGTCATGCTTTAAAATTCTTTAAACAGCACACTTGTCTTTTTTTTTTTTTTTACAAATATTTAAAGTCAAAACTTTTTTATTTTTTTTAATAGAGAAGGGTTAAAAACCTCTGACTTTTTTGTATGCCATCAGCGCCACTTTGGAGAGATTTAGCTGCACTTTCAGTCCTAAAGATACAACAGGAATTGAGAGGAAATCTCTCCAATGTGAGGGAAAGCCCCTCATTGTGTCCCCGTAAACAAATGTCCCAGCTGGAAGATTTTCTGGTTCTGGTGGCAACACAACTTTTTGAACTTACCTTCACTTTTATTTCCAGTGAAAGTGGTCACCAGAATAAATAAATAGAATGAATCTCCCCAGCATGGATGCAAAGAAAAAGAAAAACGTGACATGGTTATTAGCAATCCCTACTCTTTCCAAAACAAAAGGGCTCTGGCTTTAAATACACCTTAGCTTCTTCTGACTGCCATAGAGTCAGTATTAATGTTTTATTATTTTTACAATATGATAACAGCTAGAGCTGTACACCAGGCTGATATTAAAACACCATTTAACCACTTTCAGACCGGACCATTTTGCTGGTGAATGACCAGAGGTCTTTTTACAATTTGGCACTGCGCTGCTTTAACTGGTAATTGCGCAGTCATGCAATGTTGTACCCAAACAAAATTTGCGTCCTTTTCTTCCCACAAATAGAGCTTTCTTTTGATGCCTCTGCGATTTTTATTTTTTGCGATATAAACGTAAAAAGACCACAAATTTTGAAAAAAAATGATATTTTCTACTTTTTGTTATTAGAAAAATCCAATAAACTCAATTTTAGTCATACATTTAGGCCAAAATGTATTCAGCCACATGTCTTTGGTAAAAAAAAAGTCAATAACTGTATATTTATTGGTTTGCGCAAAAGTTGTCACATCTACAAACTAAGGTACGTTTTCTGGAATTTACGCAGCTTTTAGTTTACGACTGCCTATCTCATTTCTTGAGGTGCTAAAATGGCAGGGCAGTACAAAACCCCCCCAAATGACCCCATTTTGGAAAGTAGACCCCCTAAGGAAATTGATAAGTGGCATGTTGAGCCCATTGAATATTTTATTTTTTTGCCTCAAGCGATTGAATAATGACAAAAAAAAAATTTTTTTTTTTTTTTACACAAAGTTGTCACTAAATGATATATTGCTCACACATGCTATGGGCATATGTGAAATGACACCCCAAAATAAATTCTGCTGCTTCTCCTGAGTATGGGGATACCACATATGTGGTACTTTTTGGGAGCCTAGCCGCGTACGGGGCCCCGAAAACCAAGCACCGCCTTCAGGCTTTCTAAGGGCGTAAATTTTTGATTTCACTTCTCACTACCTATTACAGTTTTGAAGGCCATAAAATGCCAAGATGGCACAAAACCCCCACAAATGACCCCATTTTAGAAAGTAGACACCCCAAGCTATTTGCTGAGAGGCATGTTGAGTCCATGGAATATTTTATATTTTGCCACAAGTTGCGGGAAAATTACAAACTTTTTTTTTTTTTTTTTACACAAAGTTGTCACTAAATGATATATTGCTCATGCATGCTATGGGTATATGTGAAATGACACCCCAAAATAAATTCTGCTGCTTCTCCTGAGTACGGGGATACCACATATGTGGGACTTTTTGGGAGCCTAGCCGCGTACGGGGCCCCGAAAACCAAGCACCGCCATCAGGCTTTCTAAGGGCGTAAATTTTTGATTTCACTTCTCACTACCTATTACAGTTTTGAAGGCCATAAAATGCCAAGATGGCACAAAACCCCCACAAATGACCCCATTTTAGAAATTAGACACCCCAAGCTATTTGCTGAGAGGCATGTTGAGTCCATGGAATATTTTATATTTTGCCACAAGTTGCGGGAAAATTACAAACTTTTTATTTTTATTTTATTTTTTCACAAAGTTGTCACTAAATGATATATTGCTCACGCATGCCATGGGCATATGTGAAATGACACCCCAAAATAAATTCTGCTGCTTCTCTTGAGTACGGGGATACCACATATGTGGGACTTTTTGGGAGCCTAGCCGCGTACGGGGCCCCGAAAACCAAGCACCGCCTTCAGGCTTTCTAAGGGCGTTACAGTTTTGAAGGCCATAAAATGCCAAGATGGCACAAACCCCCCCCCCCCCAAATGACCCCATTTTGGAAAGTAGACACCCCTAAATTTAGGGGTACACTAGTGAGACTAGGTAATAAATGGCGGGTGCCCTGAAACTATAAAAAAATAACTAACCAACCAGCGTCACCTGTAACAGTTATATGGTGATCACTGGTGAAAGGGTTAACTAGGGGGCAATCAGGGGGCTTTATGGGGTAGTATATGGGGGTCCCTGGCGCTATAAAAAGCTGCGGCGAACCTAAATACCTACCTGCCTAACTAGCGTCACCTGTGACACTAATACAGCGATCAGAAAAACGATCGCTTATTAGGCTGGGTTCACACTGGAGCGATGCGGGAACGCCACGAATCCACGGCGGGTTCCCGCATCGCATGCCTCCCGGTGGCAGTTCACACTGCCCTATGCGAACTGCTGGGAGTGTCAGTGAAATGTTAATGACACCCCCAGATCAGTTCGCATATCGCAGTGCGATCTGCAAACTTGGATCGCATGGTGTGAACACCCATGCGATCCGATTCTGCTGCGGACCAAAAAAAGGGTCCCGTGCGAATTTGCGGCGGGTGCGGCGAATGGCTGAACTCGAATCGCACAGAGATCGGATGTGATTTGCACTGCAGTGCGGTGCGAATCACATCCGTTCTCATAAACCGCTGCAATGTGAACCCAGCCTTAGTGACACTGGCGACGGGGGGTGATCACGGGGTTAAACCTTTATTGGGGGGGTTAGGGGGGTACCTTAGAACTAAAGGGGGCTAACCCTAACTGCCCTAACAGTTATTACAGTCACAAATGACACCCGCCGGGTGATCAGGGGGTTAAACCTTTATTAGGTAATAAATGGCGGGTGCCCTGAAACTATAAAAAAATAACTAACCAACCAGCGTCACCTGTAACAGTTATATGGTGATCCCTGGTGAAAGGGTTAACTAGGGGGCAATCCGGGGGCTTTATGCGGTAGTATATGGGGGTCCCTGGCGCTATAAAAAGCTGCGGCGAACCTAAATACCTACCTGCCTAACTAGCGTCACCTGTGACACTAATACAGCGATCAGAAAAATGATCGCTTATTAGGCTGGGTTCACACTGGAGCGATGCAGGAACGCCACGAATCCGCCGCGGGTTCCTGCATCGCATGCCTCCCGGCGGCAGTTCACACTGCCCTATGCGAACTGCTGGGAGTGTCAGTGAAATGTTAATGACACCCCCAGATCAGTTCTCATATCGCAGTGAGATCTGCAAACTCGGAACGCATGGTGTGAACACCCATGCGATCCGATTCTGCTGCGGACCAAAAAAAGGGTCCCGTGCGAATTTGCGGCGGGTGCGGCGAATGGCTGAACTCGAATCGCACAGAGATCGGATGTGATTTGCACTGCAGTGCGGTGCGAATCACATCCGTTCTCATAAACCGCTGCAATGTGAACCCAGCCTTAGTGACACTGGCGACGGGGGGTGATCACGGGGTTAAACCTTTATTGGGGGGGTTAGGGGGGTACATTAGAACTAAAGGGGGCTAACCCTAACTGCCCTAACAGTTATTACAGTCACAAATGACACCAATGCAAAAAAATAAAAAAAAATTAAAAAATGCAATTGGTGTCACTGTGACTGGGGGGGCAGGGGTAATTGGGGGGTGATCGGGGGGTAAAGGGGGGGTGTGAGTGTGCCTGGCATGTTCTACTGTGAAGTGTCGTGTTGGTGCAACTCACCGATCCTCTCTCCTCGGTGCCGGAACGAAAAATACCGACACGGAGGAGAGATTACATCACTTCCTCTCCTGTGTTTACATTACAGGAGAGGAAGTGATGCAATGCTTTACTCCCATTCGTCAGGAGCGATCGCGAGGGGGTGGCCATGAATGAATGGCCGCCCCCTCATCCCGGATCGCTCCTGCACGGATACCGACCGCCGCTGGCACCGGGGGGGGGCCCAATCGGGCCCCCCACCCGCGGGAAGGCAGGGACGTACAGGTACGCCCATATGCCTGCCCGTGCCATTCTGTTGACGTACATCGTCGTGCGGCGGTCGGCAAGTGGTTAAACACATTTTTTATCTGTAAAAAATCATAATACTATATATATATATATATATATATATATATATATATATATATATATATATATATATATTTATATTTATATATATTTACAGATATCCACTGAAATTAAGTCTGAATATCTGAATGACTTCAGAAGTGCTCCAAACTTACGTCAAAAATAATTTGCAGATCACAGTCAATTAACCATGACCCCCCCAAATCTGTCTTAAATTGAGCCTCCTGTGACCCCCCTCCACAGCAACACTTGGAGAGAGAAGGGTAACAGTCTGAGCCAACCATGCTTTATAGTAGTGGTCTCCAAACTGAGGCTCTTGGGCTCTTTGCTCATCTTTATCCGGCTCTTGGGGCTTTATTCCTCTTACTGACACCAACAATGAGGCACCATTTCTACCATTGACACCAACAATGGGGCATAATTCCTCCCATTGGCATAAATAATGGCGCACTATTCTTCCCACTGACATTAACGATGGGGCATTCCCCCCACTAATACCAATGATGGGCGCTATTCCTCCCACTGACAACAATTATGGTGCACTATTCCTCCCACTGACACCAACGTTTGGTGCCATTTCTTCCACTCACACCAGCAACGAGGCACTATTCTTCCCACTTATACTAATGATGGGACACTATTCTTCCCACTGACACCAGTTATGGGACACTATTCCTAACACTAACACCAATGTTAGGAACTATTCTTTCCACGGACACCAATGATGGGACACTTTTCTCCCCACTAATACCATTGATGGGGCACTATTTATTTTCCTACTAACCATAAGTGCTACATATTTTTTTTACTCCCAATGACCACCAAGCCTGAGGCACTGTTTGCTCAAACTGATGCAGGGGCATTTTGTAACCCCACTGGCCACAGCCCCTAAAGTCTGAAGGATAGTGAACCCTTCCTTTTCTTAGAAAGTTTAGAGACCCCTGCTCTACAGCATTCTACTGTCCTGGAAGTTTCTGATCCTATTCAAACTCAAAGTGGAGTTCCACTCACTTTTCCAACTTTGTCTTAAAGGAAAGACAACTCCTACGCCACTCGATTTTGGATAATTTTTTTCTTCTTTTTTTCTTACCTACCTTTTATAAAGTATCTTTCATACTTCTGTCCCAGCCTTGCCGCGCCCCAGTGCGTCACGTCCTCTTCTCCCCCGCTACCATCTGGGACCTGTGTGTGTCCCAGAAGACTGCTGGTTTCCCTTAGTTGGAATGGCTGTGCCTGCACCTGATCCAATGGATGGCCTCGGAGGGAGGGGGGCGACATTGCGGGCTCCCTAGAAACACAAAAGGGAGGTGCCTCTAAGTGCAGAATTGATAGCTATTTATTTTCCCCAAAAAGATTAAAAACACTTACAAAATCTGGCAAATTAAAAAGTCTATAATCATTAATGGTGCAGATGGTCTGGCAGGCAAGGGGGTCCTCAGTATGTGGATACTCTCACGATTATAGCATATGATGTGCCAAAAGCATGGAACTACTGGTAAGCCAATGAGTAGACACAGAGACCAAGTCCATGATGGATGGAGATACCAGAAGTGACGTCAGCAGTGATAGACGGGAGCCAGCGTGGACCGCAAACCAGATGTAGTCATCAGTAAGGGACGTGTTTCGGAACATATAGTATGTTCCTTTTTCAACCAGTTTGCGAGAGCCTCTACATGCCGGGGACCCCCTTGCCCGCTGGACCATCTGCACTATTAATGATTATACGCTTTTTAATTCGCCAGATTTTGTAAGTGTTTTTAATCTTTTTGTGGAAAATAAATAGCTATCAATTTTGCACTTAGAGGCGTCTCTCTTTTCTGTTTTATTTCCTGTTAGCCCTTGTACACACGGTCAGAGATTCCGACGGAATGTGTCCGATCGGACCGTTTTGTCAGATATTCCGACTGTGTGTGGTCTCCATCGGACTGTTTCCGTCTGAGTATCCGACGGACCAAGTTTTCCAACTTGTTGGTAAAATTTTCTGACAAAATGCTCAGATCGGACATACTCCGATCATGTGTAGAGAATTCCGATCGGACAAAGTGCCACGCATGCTCAGATCGAATTCCCACACCAAAGCTATTGGCTACTAGCCTGAACGTAGTCCCGTCGTAATGAAATAACGTCATCACGTTCTGAACGATAGTATTTTCCGACAACTTTGTCTGACCGTGTGTATGCAACAGTTTCGGACAAAATCCGTCGGACAAAATCTGACGGACAAAATCCGACGGGTTTGGTTGTTGGAATGTCCGACCGTGTGTACGTGGGCTTAGAGATTGCTTCTCATTGTGAGTGCAGCCCTCAGTGTTGGAGGTACATCATTGGACATCCGCTTTTTATAGATACTGTCTGCTTGGTCCTCACGCTCAGAGCACCCTTATATACTGTCCCTGGACAGGTAAGTGTCCTTATTAAAAGTCAGCAGCTACAGTGTATGTAAAAAAATAAAAAATGTTGCGGCTGGAACAATGCTTTAAGGGAGAAGAGAGCAGAAGGATGATCTCATCAGTGTACTGTAGCTGGGGAAGACTTTGACCAAATGTATTATTACTGCAGGTGTGGAAAAGTGAGGTCACTACTCTGACTATGCTGTCTGGCAGGAATCTCTAAATTAGCTAACTGATTTACCAGGATTACTAATATTTTGGTAGGTAAGCCGTAGGTGTATTTATACTGTTTGGCAAGAGTTCAGATTCAAGAAGAAAAAAAACTAGATGAATGATTAATGACTATGGTTATACATTTGTAGATATCTGGATGCTTACAAATTGCCTTCCTTGTAGCAAATTTAGCTTGCCAGATTTGCTTTCTATTGTTTGTTTGGCTTTTGTATCTCAGAGGGATAATGGAAGTAGTTGTAAGATCATTGGGCAGATTCTGCATCCTGTGCATTTGCTCTGTTCGTGGTGCATTCATAAGCTGATTGTTAAAGAATATCTTAAAGTGGTACTGGATTTGGGAACACAACACCCCACCCTTCCCAAACCATACTGTAATTAGAGATGCAGACCATAGATAAGAAGCTTGTATTTTGGCAGCCGCCAGACCCACAGTGCTTTGGCTTTGTTTACTAGAGTTTCCCCGAGCTGGCACAGTTGCAATGTTTGCTCACTGATTGGTTTGTTTCACTTGTTTTCTGGAATTGTTCGTTGGCACCCCTGTTACTTTGGAAGCCTCATTACACATAAAACAGCTGCTACCTTCTGATGGAGTTTAGGCTGTCAGGAGTCTTGTACTTGGTTTAGTAAGATAAAGAGAGTCTGTTACTTTGCTCATTCAGGGCACAGTGACAGCCGCAGTGTAAATCTACCTTCAACCACTTTATGCTTTCCTCTCCAGTGCCTCCTCCCAGCTGTCACTAAAATACCCAATTTTGGCCAGTGTTGGACAGGTGACATCACCCTCTGTGTCATGAGTTAGTGCTTCAGCCATTGGGTGCTAGGCTAGGGTGACCAGACATCCTCGGTTTCCAGGGCCAGTCCCCGGATTGAGGATACTGTCCCTGGACCAAGTCTGTCCCCCGTTTTGTCCCCGGATGGTATTTAAACAGTGGCTGGGGCAATTTCAAAGACAGTCAGTGCAGAATAAAAACAAAAATCTGAATTACAACCCCCCCCACCTCCGTTGCTCCTACTAGCTTGGGGAAGTGTACTTCTTTCCATTATCTGTGCCCCTTTCTGATGATCATGTGCTGGTCAGAACAGAGGGAATATTTCTTCAGTTTCAGGTGCCTGCCCATCCAGCTCCACTCACATGTTTTTCTGCCTTGGCTCAAGTTCCGGTCAGCCGCCTGCCTGCTTATCTCCTTGCCTTCTCCGGTGGAGTGATCTTCCTCCGCTCCCCACCCAGTAGTACCCGGGGCCCCGAAGAGTAAGACTTGACAGGCTGTGAGGTGGGCGGCGATGGGTAGAGAGTCGCTGATTTCCACCATTACTAGTAAAAAAAAAAATATGTCCTGGATTTCATTTAAAAAATCTGGTCACTTTATGCTAGGCTCAAGCACTGCATATTGGAGGACGTTAATGCAATACAAAAATAAATAGATAAATAAAAGGGCTCCACTCTAAACGCAATTAAATGATGTACATAACCACCCATATACCGAAAAAAAATTTGACAGCCACTCAGGAGTATATAAACATCAAGTACTAATTGAGGGTAATACTGGCAGTTACAAACAGAAGTCAATAAAAGTTAGTGACACAGATAGCCCCAGACACTAGACACATGGCTACCACAACTCAGAGACAGTCCTTTGCAGAATGGACAGAAAAGCAATTAATTCTGGGTACATGTAAATGTAGCGCTACGCCCGAAGAAGCTGTTGTAATTTAACAGATTCTTTCCCAAGATTTGTGCAGAGGCAGCCAGGCACACAGCAACAAGTAGAATCTTCCCATGTTAGGAGTTAACACCTTGCTGCCCGATTGAAAATACTCGAGAACTGACAGCAATTTCCTTGAAACAAGCACTTCCACTATAAAAAGGAATGCAGCAATGCTCTCCTGCATAACATACACCAGACAGTTCACAGAAACACCCCAGTTCTTGATCCTCTCGTTGGCTGCTACTGGCAACAGCCACATGCTCATGATGGAAATCCCGGATGAGCCCCCACATGTATCACTACCCAATCTGTTCTTTCTCCAAGATTAGTGCAAAGACAGGCAGGCATTCAGCAACAAGCAGAATCTTCCTGTGTTGAGAGTTAACGCCTTGCTGCGCAATTGAAAATACTCCTGAATTGGCAGCATTTTCTTCAGTGAAACAAGCACTTTCACTGTAATAAGCACAGCAGCAATGCTCTCCTGCATAACACGCACCAAACAGTTTACAGAATCACCCCAGTTCTTGATCCTCTCATCGGCTGCCACTGGGAACTGCTGCCTGCTCATAAGGGAAATCCCAGATAAGACCCCACATTTATCACTACCCCAGAAAAGTAATTTAACCAGTTCTTTACCAAGACTAGTGCAAAGATAGCCAGGCATACAGCAACAAGCAGAATCTTCCCGTGTTGGGAGCTGACTCCTTGCAGCCTGATTGAAAATGCTCCTAAACTGGCAGCAATTTCCTCAGTGAAACAAGCACTTCCACTGTAATAAGCATCGCAGCATAACATGCACAAGACAGTACACGGAAACACCCCAGTTCTTGTTCGCTGCTACTGGGAATGTCTGCATGCCCATAAGGGGAATCCCGGATGAGCCCCCACATGTATTGCTAACCCTGAAGGAGCCACTGTAATTTAATTGGTTCTTTACCAAAACTAGTGCAAAGACAGCCAGGCATACAGCAACATGCAGAATCTTCCCATTCCAGGAGTTAAGTCCTTGCTACCTGATTGAAAATGGTTCTGCACTGGCAGCAATTTCCTCAGTGAAACGATCACTTCCACTGTAATAAGCACTGCAGCAATGTATAACACGCACTAGCCAGTTCACAGAACGACCCCAGTTCTTGATTTTCTAGTTGGATACTACAGGCAATTGCCACATGCATGTAATAAAAATCCCGGATGAGCCCCCACATGTATCACTACCCCTGAAGGAGCAGCTGTAATTTAAAGCGGGATTCCACCCTAAAGTGGAACCTCCGCTGATCGGATCCCTCCCCCCTCCGGTGTCACAATTGACACCTTTCAGGGGGGAGGGGGGTGGAGATACCTGTCAAAGACAGGTATTTTCACCCACTTCCGGGCATAGACTCCCGTGGGAGTCTACGCCATTTCCTGCCCTGCCACGCTGTCTGCTGGGACACACACGGGTCCCAGTGACAGCGCGGAGATTTCCTATTGCGCGGCGCGGCTCGCGCATGCGCAGTAGGGAACCGGGAAGTGAAGCCGATTCGCTTCACTTCCTGATTCCCTCACCTAGAATGGTGACTGCAGCAGCCGAGAGCCGAGCGATCGATCAGCCTCGGCTGCCGGCATCGCTGGAACCCGGGACAGGTGAGTGTCCATTTATTAAAAGTCAGCAGCTGTAGTATTTATAGCTGCTGGCTTTTAATATTTTTTTTTTTGGTGGAATCCCTCTTTAACTGATTCTTTCCCAAGATTAGTGCAGAGGCAGCCAGTCACTTATTCAGTAATCAGTCTAGGGGATGTTGTTTTAGAACTTTCTTTTTATTGCTGAAGAAAGTGGATGGGGTGTAGGGTGATATAGGATACTACAGATTTACCAAGTATTTTATCATCTCATATAACCTGATAGGGTTATGCATATTTGGTTGTATTTAGGCCCCCTTGCATTGCTACAGCTTCTGTACTATTATTATTAAGCCTTATTGAATTGTCCTTCACCTTTTCCCACAGTGGCTTTCATGTGATATTGTCACATCCTCACACTTGTTGTTTGGCTTTTATTGATTGGCGCCCCTGTACCAACATTTTTCCTATAGCAGAGTCTGTGTAAGTATATTATGAGGTTATGTTAGCCTATAACACTGATGGCGAACCTTGGCACCCCAGATGTTTTGGAACTACATTTCCCATGATGCTCCACTACACTGCAGAGTGCATGAGCATCATGGGAAATGTAGTTCCAAAACATCTGGGGTGCCAAGGTTTGCCATTATTGGCCTATAACAATGGACTGTATTGTGTCCAATAATGTATATTACCTTCTTTTTCTCTTTTGACTGTTTTTTGTAGCCTGGTCCCTGTATGCCCTCTGTGGCCACACAGAACCCCCTCCTCTGTGGTTTGTGGACCGTCTTGGTGTGTGCTCCTTGTGGGGTCTCCCTGATAAGTTTGGTGGGAGTCATGGGATGGGGGAGCTTTGAACCGTGACACATGATTTGTTTTTGTTTCATTTAATTTAACCATATGACTATTAAATCCCTGTTATGTATTTACTACTATTACAGCCTTTCCTTTGAACACTGGTGACCTATACATTTCCCTGAAGAAGCCATTGATGGCGAAACATGTAAGGAAGTGATATTCCTCAGTGATCATTTCATGTACATGGATACCTTGGCCAGTTCCAAAGTCTGTATATTTTTTATGAACCCTATTTTGTATTGTACCTTTGTAATAAAACATATATATTTTAGCTTGTAATCTTTCTCCAAATGTGGCACCCTTATAATCCCCAAAAAAACCTTTGTCATCAATTCCCCCATACAAAGGTGACAATGTATTCTTAAAGTAATGACAAAGGCTAAACTATAAACCAGAAGTTGCCTGCTCATTGCTCCCCATTGCCCCACATAATTTTTTTAATAAATTGCTAAATATCTTTTTAATCATTTTACTATGCATTCACATGACGTCAGGTTTTTACTGCCTCTTACACCCTCTTCTATTTGTCCTGATGACCATTATATTTGGAACTGAATGTGATGGAAAGTCCATCATTTGGGGATTGGTGCCAGAAAATAAATAGAAGGGAGAACTTCCAATGAGGATACCCGTTTTGGTAACAATTATCTAAGAGGGGTTTCCCCATGCATTAATGAGATTTTCTCTCACTTCCTGTTGTGCAACCAGAATAGGGTTTTTAATCATGTATGGGGTATTGTCCAATTTTAGGCCTAACCAAAAACCCATTACCCTGAAATAAACAATACCAGACACCTGTATTTGGGTTTAAATGGCCATAGCAGCCTTTTATTAACCAAACATAACAAAACACTTTAAAACATTAAACTCAAAATTACCAGAAACCATATATATATATATATTGCCGAGGGTTTTTGAAGGCACCAATGACATTTCTTTTCTGTATCCGGCACACCCTTTTGCCTTTTACCCGGCCCCTAGCCGTGACTTACGCCAGCACAGAGACAATAATTGGCAAAATTCACCCAGCCGGTACAGCCACCTCTCACTTCTGCCCTCCTTAGGGCAGATCCACTTGTTTCAGTGATGGGCCCAGCCCATCTTCCCCGAATACCTTTTACATCCCCGCCTTCAAAAACCCTCCGACCACCGCCAAAGCCGGCAGGCGTGACACCTTAGGCCCGGCCGGCCCGCCACACTGCTATGGCCCGTTGAATGCCTTCCTCCAAACTCAAAAACCACATATCAATTCCTACAGCATTCAAATGTACCCCGTCCCCCCGAAGGAACAGCCAAGGCTCCTTCTCCAATTCCCGGTGTCTAACTGCCAGACCCCCATTACGGACAACGAACTTAGCAACTGCTTTATTGACCTTTATGCGGGCCCTATTCACACCTTCCACTGACACTGCCAGCCTCCAAGTCGCTCTAGCTATCATGTCGGACCACACCACCACTGTGTCAGGGAACACGGTCCGTAATCGCAGGAAATCATACTTAATATCCCTACACAATTCCCGGGATGCCCGCAACCCAAGGTCATTACCCCCCACATGCAGAACTAGGACATCGGGGGGCCTATCCAGCCTGGCATAACGGTGAACCTCCGGGAGCACCCGTGACCATAACATCCCAGGAACTCCGATCCACCGAACCTTCACCTGGTCCCTCGGGAAACCCAACTGGCGCCCTTCAGGCCTAACATCTGCCCGCTTGGCTCCCCAGAAAACAAATGAGTGGCCCAGGATCCACACCAAACATTCCGTACCTGCAAAAGAAAACGGACATTCCAGAACAAAAGGCCCTGACACGAACAAACCACAACATCAATAACACAAAACACTGAGACAAACATAGAAACAATAACAACCACCATCACCCCTGTATAAAAAACCAGAGCCAACACCAATCACTAAGCTCACAACAACTGCGGCCGTACGTACGACCGAAAACGATTTGACTCCCAACGCCCTATGCGTTTAACCAGCTCCTCCTCAGCCCCCCAGCGGCACGCCTCCGTGGCCGCGCCAATCCGGAAGGAATGTGAAGAGTAGTTCTGCACATCTATACCGGCCGCTCGTAAGCATTTGTGAAACACCGCCCCGAATTGGAAACGAGACAAGGCCGACCCATCCTGGTGAACCAACAACGGCCCAGGCCCCAACCCTCTAACTCCCAACCAATGGCGCAAAACCTGAACCGGGCATAAATGCGACCCCGGGACCAACGCCAAAACCACCCACTTACCTTTTCCGTCCCGATCAGTCTTGGAAAAGGGGATACGCATGGACAACACCTCCCCTCTGATACGCACATCATCCAAAGCCATACCCCCACCCCCTTTCTTGGATGCACTAACCAATTCCCCCAAGCGAAACGCACCAAAAAACGCCAAAACAAAAGCCGTCCGAAAAAGAGTAGTCTCATAAGCCGAAGAGCAAACCCTTTCCAGGGCATTATCAACTGTGTCCAGCAACTGAAAGGACACAGGGCGGCGCCGGTCCCGGGCCACCCTGCCCCTGCGGTATCCCCGCAGAACCTTCTTCACCAAGGCACGCTTGGTCACGTCCTCGACCCCCGACACCTGAAAAAGAAAAGCCAAACCCGCTATTTTCTTCCCTAAGGCGGATAAAGAAATTCCGGCTTCCGCATTCTTTCCAATGAAGTCCAACAGCAAACATAATCGCTCTGTATCCGAAAAACAACCCCCTTTCTCAAAGTCCAAATTGTTCCATTCGACCCAAACCTTCTCATAAGCAGAAAAAGTAGCTGCACACACCGACCTTTTCAGCAAACCCGCTACCGTTCGAAAACGACGTCCCACAAGAATGCCGGGCAAGGAATTCCGTGCCGCTCCGCTGCCGGTGCCAACACTCGAAATCTGTCCCACTGTTGACGAGACAACGCATCAGCCACAGTATTACGGACACCTGGCACATGTACAGCACTGACAAAACAATTAAAACACAAACACTGGAACACCAATTGCCTAAGCAGCCTGACTACCGGAGGTGAAGAGGCCGACACTTTGTTGACCGCCTGCACCACGCCCAAATTGTCGCAATGAAAACGCACCCGCTTATTCCTGAATTCAGTTTGCCAAATCTCCACTGCCAAAACAATCGGGAACAGTTCCAAAAGCACGAGATTACCCAACAAACCTGCCTCCCTCCATGAATCAGGCCAACTAGTAGCACTCCAGTGCGTACCCAAAATGGCCCCATAACCCACTGCCCCCGCAGCGTCTGTGTACAGTTCCAAGTCCCAAGCCGAGACCCATTTGTCCATCCATACCGACCGCCCATTAAACTGTTCCAGGAACAACAACCACACCCGAAGGTCGGCCTTGAGCTCCTTGGACAGCCGCACGAAGTGATGTGGCGCCCGAATCCCAGACGTGGCCGCCGCCAGACGCCTACAAAAAACCCTGCCCATGGGCATAATTCGGCACGCAAAATTCAATTTACCCAACAGAGACTGAAGGGCACGCAATTGAATCTTGGGGCCTTTTAGAGCCAGCGCCACGGAGGCCTGCAACTCCTCCACCTTATCCAGTGGTAACCTGCACTCCATCCGGAGCGTGTCAATGACAATTCCCAGGAATTTGATCGTCGTAACCGGGCCTTCCGTTTTTTCGATCGCGAGCGGCACACCAAACGAACGAAAAATGTACTGCAAAGAAGCCAAGAGGGTCTGACAAACCCTGCTCCCCGCAGGGCCGATCACCAAAAAATCGTCAAGATAATGGATTATGGAGTGCAACCCGGACACGTCCGTCACCACCCATTCCAGAAATGAGCTAAAAGCTTCAAAGAAAGAGCACGAAACGGAACAGCCCATTGGCAAACACAAATCCACAAAATACTGGCCCTGCCACTTGCATCCCAGCAGCCTCCAGCTACTGGGATGCACCGGAAGAAGGCGGAAAGCCGACTCGATGTCAGTTTTTGCCAAAAGCGCCCCTTTACCAAACCTGCGGACCCATGCCACAGCTTTGTCAAAAGAGGCGTAGGAAACTGCACAAGACTCCCGGTCAATGCCAGCATTGACCGATGAGCCTCTTGGATGGGAAAGATGGTGAATCAACCGGAAGGAATTAGGTTCCTTCTTCGGAACCACCCCCAGCGGCGAAACGACCAGGTCCACCAGGGGGGGCTCCCCAAACGGACCAGCCATCCTACCCAAGGCTACTTCTTTCGCCAGCTTCGCCGACACCACCGCTGGGTGTTGCCGCGCAGACATCAAATTCTTGGGAACAGGCGGGACCGCCGCTATCTCGCTAGGGATGACAAAACCAAAAGAAAAACCCCGCCACAACAAATCCGCCGCCACCCTATCCGGATATCTACTTAGGAAGGGGGCCAATCTTTCCACTTTCACCGGCGTCCTCCCTCTTTCCAGTTTCACCTGCTCTACCTTTCGCTTTGCTAAAACACTTGGAGAATGGGTGCGAACCCCCGCAGCCGGAGCATTCATGCCGGAATCGGCAGGTACCTCCAAATTTGCAAGTCCCGTCGTTAAACTGCCAGCAGTAACCTTTCCGCTTTCCGGCCGATGACGACGAGGTTCCTGCAGCGCCACCAGCCCCCCCTGAAAAGGGGGGACCGGCCGGTCTCGCCTGCGTCATCAAACGCATCCACAAGCTAATATCCTTGTGGTCCCACCGAATAGAAGGCCTCACAGCCTTCCGTTGTCAGAATTGCTCGTCATAGCGCAACCACGACAACCCCCCATACACACGATGCGCCTCCCCGATAGCATCGGCGTAGCAGAAAAGGGCCGAGCATTGCTCCGGCGCCTTTTCGCCAATCACACTGGCCAAAATATTAAACGCCTGTAACCAAATCCCAAACGTGCGTGGAATCAGTCGGAAACGCCATTTTTCCTCTTCCTCCCGTTTGCTCTCCTCCGGTCTAACCTTATCCAGGTTAAACTTTTCCAGAGGCAAGAGGGAGAAAATCTCAACATACTCACCCCGCCAAATCCGTTCCTTCACGTCCTGCTTCAGGTGAGCACCCAGCGGGCCCTCGAAGCACACATATACTTCGCACCTGGCCGCATCCGCCAAACGTAAACCCTCCGCCTCGCAGGACCCTCTCACCACTGGCTCCTGACCCTGGTCCACGGCCTGACCCGAGCCCTCTTGCGCCACACCACCCACGACCTGCTGCCCCATCCCACCCGGGGAAAGTGAGCACAATCTCTCCCCCTCCCCAAGGCCCGCAGCAGACTGGGCGCCGAAGACTGCAGCCCCTCTACCCCTTGGAGCAACCGTGGGCACCACCCCCCAGGCCCCCGCAGGGCAAACTCCACTCGCGGTACCCCCAGGCGCCTCACAGCGAGCCAACGCTTCGCTGAAACTTGCCAAGAAAGTACGCAAAAGCCCCATTGCACCCCCCTCAGCAGCAGCCGTCCCCGGCAGCGCCTGCTGTGAAACCCCCCGGAAAGCTACCTCGGACCCCCCGTGTCCAGGTGACCCCTCGGCTGACACACCGCCATGAGAGCCTCCCTGTACCGCCTGCTCCCCCCTCCCCAACACTGACATAACAGGCAGCACATTAGACAATGAATTAACAGGCAGCACAGTAGACAAGGAAGTAACAGGCAGCACATCAGACAAAGACATACAAGACATTGCACACTCACCAGGCTGCCCCTCCTCCGCAGCCGCAGATCCTGAGCCATGCCGACCGTCTGCACCGCTGGGCTGAATGTCCTCTTCAGACGAAAGCTCCCCTTCCGACCGTTTCTCCGGATCAGCTGGAGCGCCCCGGGCACAGCGCATGCGCGGCGAATGTCTCCGGTTGATGACGTCACTCCCCGCCGTCGCTCCATCCACGGCGCGTCCTCTCCTCTCCCGCTGCGCTCTCTGCATCCGCTCCCCACAGGTAGACGCCGTAGGCACATCCCGGGCCACAGCACGATCGGCGGCCTTGCTTCCAACCGCACCTCCGCTTCTCCGCTGGCCAGCCCCGGCCGCCCCAGGTAACAGGCCGGCGCTGGGTGACCTTCTCCTCCTCCGCTGGGCACCGCTGCTGACGGGTAAGGGGTCAGCAGCGACCGGCTGGTCCGGGACTGCAGAAGAGGGGGGGCACGAGCGGGCCAACGATCCACTGCGCCCCCCAGGGGCACGCCTCAGATGGGGATTCCTCCCAGCCCCCCCGGCCTGCGAGGGCGTCCTCTTAGGCGCGGAGGCTGAAGGGTCCTGAACAGGGCTCCCAGCGCGGCGACAACCCCTTGGGGTCAATTGTGGGCTTAGACGCTCAGGAGGCCTTGACCTCCTAGCACGTTGTCGGACAGGGGCAGACGGGTTAGCCACCTGACCTGACCCCGGCAGCATACCCTGTAATTGGGCACGCAGCCACTGCGGCCCGTTTGCGACCGCAGCCTCTCTAAAAGTTGACAGCATGGCCTCCAAATCCTCCATACCGAAAGTCTAACTACTGGCTGAGGAGAATGTCCCTGGATGGCTGTCCTGACTGCAACTGCCTCAGTCTCCCCTCACCCCACATAGCAACCCCTTAGGGACCACCCTGCCCCACCCTCCCACACCCTATCCTCCACCAATGACCTTTTACTTAAGATCACCCCACCTTTTTAACCTCCCCTTACTCCTACTACTTGATTAACCCTTATCTTGCTGCCTTTTCTGTCCAAACCCCATCATGCAGGCCCTCCCCTACGTTTCACTACAGTTCCTGGCCTATACTTTCCTTCTCTATTGAAATCTGGAAAAAATATTTTAACTGGAAAATTGTGCCTTTAGTACAGTTGTCTTATATCGAATCATCCTACCTACCTGAGTTTGCCTTAGTCTGAGCATGCATGCAACGGCCCTATTCATTCTTATGGGCGAACCTTAATCCAGTGGAGTACGACTCACCCATAGGACTGAATAGGAATGTGACATGCATTTGCAGTAATGCCGCGTACACACGACTGGACTTTTTGACAGCAAAGGTCCGACGGAACGATTCTGTCAGACAATTCGATCGTGTGTCGGCTCCATCGGACCTTTGCTTGCCAAAAATCCGGCGGACTTTAGAAATAGAACATGTTTTAAATTTTTCCACTCCGGACCGAGAAATCCGTTCGTGTGTATGCTAGTCTGACGGACAAAAACCAAGGCTAGGGCAGCTATTGGCTACTGGCTATGAACTTCCTTATTCTAGTCCAGTCGTACGTCATCACGTTCGAATCCGTCGGACTTTGGTGTGATTGTGTGTGGCCAAGTCCGTTCATTCGGAAAGTCCGTCGAAAGTCCGTCGGAAACACTGTCAGACCTAGTCCCTCGAAAAGTCTGGTCGTGTGTACACGGCATAAGAAGTGAAGTCAACCAGGATGTTTTTATTGCAAAGGATGTTTTGCACTGTGAGGATTGCACAAATGGGGAGAAAAGTAAGTATTTTGCCAGGCCGGCTGCACTCTGGTGGTGGGGTTATTCTAGGTTGACTATACCAAAGTCATTTCAGAAAGAAAATATTAAAGTGGTTGTAAACCCTTACAAACCACTTTGATCTACAGGTAAGCCTAGATTAAGGCTCACCTGTAGGTCCAAGAAATATCTCCTAAACCTACACAGTTTAGGAGATATTTGCCGAAAGACAGGCACCGCTGTCCACAGTGCATGCGCCGTAGACAGCGGCGCGCAGGCGCACTGATCGCGCTGCTGTCAACGGTGATATGCCGCGAGTGGCGGCTCCCGTGCACATGCACGGGAGTGACGTCATCGCAGCTTCGCCGAATGACAGCGGCGGAGCAGCGAGACCCACCGAGAAGATGGACTACAGGGGACAGCGGGGACTTCGCTGGCTCCTGTGTCAGGTAAGTGACACATCGCATAGTAGTCCATTATGCTTTACCTTTGCAGGGAATCAAAGAGGAAGTAAACTCATCAGGGTTTACTTCCTCTTTAAAGCTCAATATGCAGGGTTGATGTACATGGGTGTCATACCTAAACGTGATCTCTGGCACAGAGAAATTTTTATTTTCCTCAATAGCCACATAGGATGTAAATCCACTTTGTGTGCACCAAACGCCTTTGCAAACCTACTTATAAACTTGTACATGAAGTGGTGACATCATCACAATGCTGTACATAGCCTGTACAGAGAGAAGAACTATGGGAGTGGCTCAGCTGGCCCCACCCACTAAAGGCTGCCTGCAGAAAACGGCAGGAGGGGGGTGGAGACGAGACCAGTCATCGTGCACAAAGAGAGAGAGCTGCAGTCTTTATTGCTCCTGCACAGAGGCAGTTTCACAGTGGATTACTGCACAGTAATAAAACACATTACTCCAGAAATAAAACACAAAATGCATTTAAATGTCTGAGAATTTTCTTCTTTTATGCAATTTCGTTGTGAATTTTTTATTCCCAATGACAATAAATCTGATCTATCTATCAAAGTACTCCACGATTCAAGTAAGAATACACGTCTCTTGGATTTAAACGGAGTTCAGCTTTAAAAGCAACAAAAATGCAGCATGTTTTTCGTTTTTAGTTTTTTGAGAAAAAATAACTGTTTGTATTTAAGATGATTTTAGACATGTTTGGGACGTGTTCACAATGACTAATACCATGAAAAAAAAAAATGAAACAATATATTTACGTGTACACTGCCGCATTCTTTTCAATACAAAATGTACACTCCGCATGGTGGATGCTTCAAAAATGCTTTAAAAATGCATGTCAGAAACAAAACAATGCAGCAGGAATCTGAAGGAAAGTCTGACAGGAGGAGGTCTGGCAGACCTAAGGATTTTGAGTCAGAATCATAAAACAAGTTTCTGAAACAAAAATGTGTTTGGCTGGTATGGTAACTTTTATGAGGTCAAATTGAGGATTACATTTTATAAAACTATTTTTTTTTCTTTTAACCACTTGCTTACTGGGCACTTAAACCCCCCTTCTGCCCAGACCAATTTTCAGCTTTCAGAGCTGACGCACTTTGAATGACAATTGCACGGTCATACAACACTGTACCCAAATTACATTTTTTTTATTTTTTTCACACACATAGAGCTTTCTTTTGGTGGTATTTAATCACAGCTTGGGTTTTTATTTTTTGCTAAGAAAACTAAAAAGATGGAAAATTTTGAAAAAAAAAAAAAAGTTTCATAGTTTAGCCTAAAATTTTGCAAACAGGTAATTTTTCTCCTTCATTGATATGCACTGATGAGGCAGCACTGGTGGGCACTGATAGGCTGCACTGATGGGCACTGATAGGTACAGATAAGGTGCCATTGATAAGCATAGGTAAGGCGGCACTGATGGGGACAGATAAGGTGGTACTGATGGCCACTGATAATGTGGCACTGATGGGACCTGGTGGGTGGCACTGATGGGCACTGATAGGTGTTACTGATAGGTACCACTGATAGATGGCACTGATAGGTGGCACTGATGGGCACTGGTAGGTGACATTGATGGGCAGCACTGTTTATGAGGCACTGATTGGTGACACTGATGGGTGGCACTGTGGGCACTGATGGGTGGCACTGGTAGGTGGTGCTGGTGGGCACTGGTAGGCGGTACTGTTGTGCACTGATAGGTGACACTGGCACGGTGGCACGGGTGGGCACAGATGAGCTGGCGAGAGCTCTCCTTGATGTCCCTCTGAGAGCCTCCGGTGATCAGCTTTTTTTTCTCCTCGCGCTACTGGCTCTGTTTACATCACATGATCAGATGTCATTGGCTGACAGTCGATGACATGGTAAGGTATCGGGATCGACCCCCTACTCCGATCTGTGATCAGCCAAGTCTCATAGACTTGCTGATCACAGGGCACGCAGGCCATTCGGGCACATGAGGACAATAGACGTCCTCCCAGAAAAGTATGTCTGCGCTTCAGCCGTCATTCGGTTATAGTGCGGATCTGAAGCAATTCATCGTAAATTGTTTATTTGCTGTGTTTCAATTTCAGACTACATTGACTACGTAAAAGTATACCTAAAGGAAAAACTTTTTTAGGTTTTGTGGCTAGAGTGGATACATTTTTAAGAAAAAAATAAATAAATTATTTTTACATACTGTCACCAGTCAATATAACGGGGGAAGGGTAGAAAATTGGAACTTACAATGAGATATACACATGGTAATGTGTGCCTCCATTACTGGTTCAAGGGAACATAAAAAGAAAGTTGGGACTTTGTGTGAGGCAAGTGGCAACTGAATAAGGTAATGTGTACATAGTAACTTAATTAAATTATTGTCATAAAGAGGGTATAAAATCAAAATCAGTCTGAAATACTGAATAGTTCATATGTGTATAACCTTAAAAACAGTGTAGCAGCCCATTCCAGTTAGCACTCCGTGTAAGGGAATAAGGAATGTGGCAAAGATTATGAATAATTGCAATGATGATAGGTTAAAACAAGCTTGCATCCTGTCAATGCTCAATGCGTTTCGTGTAAAGACACTTCATCAGGAGAGGATGCATCCGTTGGTCTGTAAAAATATATATATAGATATCGATAAGCATGAAGCGTCCGGCGGGACGCCAATGCCTCTATACTTCACTGGTGACCGAATGTAAAAAAATAAATACATTTGAAAAAAAAAAAATGTTATTTCAATTCTTTATTTTCCAAAAAAAAGTGTGACAAAAAATTGCAACTTCAACTTTTACATTTTAGAAAATAAATGTATTTGATTTTTATCAGCACATGGATTATCAGCACAGCCCCACGTGAGAGGTGCCCACCACAGCTGCCAGTCAGTGCCCACCACAGTGCCAATCAGTGCCCATCAGTAACACCTGTCAGTAATTCATCATCAGTGCTGCACATCAGTGCCATCTATAAGTGACCATCAGTGCCACCTGTCAATGACAATCAGTGCCGCTTGTCAGTGCACATCAGTGCCGCCTATCAGTGCTGTGTATCAGTGGCCATCAGTGCTGCATATCAGTGCCACCTATCGGTGCCCATCAGTGCTGCATATCAGTGCCACCTATCAGTGCCCATCAATTCTACATATTAGTGCCTCCTCATCAGTGTCACCCTATCAGTGCCACCTCATCAGTGTCCATCAGTGCCCGTCAGTGAAGGAGAAAACAACATTTTATAACAAAGAAAACCCTTTTTTTTTCAAAAAAAGGCCATTTTTAGTTTGTTTAGCAAAAAATAAAAAACGCAGAGGTGATCAATTGCCACCAAAAGAAAGCTATATTTGTGGGAAGAAAATGATAAAAATGTTTATCAGAGCCCATCATCAGTGCCCATTAGTGCAGCCATATCAGTGCCCATCAGGGGCGTACCTAGAGCATTTGGCACCCGGGCGGATCCTATATCTGGCACCCCCCACCTTAAAATGTAAAAACACCCCACTGTGCCCCCTGCATACCTCTGCATCCTTCAATATCTTTTTGTCACTACTGTGTACCCCCCCTCTCCACAACTGCACCTCTGGACCCCTTTAAATTACACATCACCCTGCACCTCTGGACCCCTTTACATTACACAGCACCCTGCACCTCTGGACCCCTTTACATTACACAGGACCTTGCACCTAAGGACCTCTTTACATTACACAGCATCCTGTACCTCTGGACCCCTTTACATTACACAGCCCTTGTACCTCTGGACCCCTTTACATAACACAGTACCCCGAACCTCCTGACCCCTTTACATTACACAGCCCTTGTACCTCTGGACCCCTTTACATTACACAGCTCCCTGCACCTCTGGACCCCTTTACATTAGACAGCACCCTGAACCTCTGGACCCCTTTACATCACACAGCCCTTGTACCTCTGGACCCCTTTACATTACACAGCACCCTGCACCTCTGCACCCCCTGCATGTTACACAGACCCCCTACAGTGCAGACCTCCCTACCGTACAGGCCCCCCATCTACAGTGTAGAACCCCCTACAGTACAAAATCCTCACCTACAGTGCAGACCCTCCTACATTACAGACCCCTACACCCTACAGCGCCGGCCCCCCTCTACAGCACAGACCCCCCTACAGTACAGAATCCTCCCCTACAGTGCAAACCCTCCTGCAGTACAGACCCCTCCACCCTACAGCGCAGACCCCCCTACAGTACAGACTTCCCTACCCCCTACTGTACAGAATCCTCCCCTACAGTAAGAACTCCCCTACAGTAAGAACTCCCCTACAGTACAGACCCCCTTACAGTGCAGGCCCCTCCCCTGCAGTACAGACCCCCCTACAGTGCAGAATCCTCCCCTACAGTACAGACCCCCCCTACAGTGCTTACCCCCCTACACTGCAGACCCCCCTACAGTGCCAAATCTTCCCCTACTGTACAGAACTCTCCCCCTATAGTGCAGACCCCCTATAGTACATACCCCCCTACAGTTAAGGACCCCCCTACAGTGCAGGACACCCCCCCTACAGTGCAGGACCCCCCCTACAGTGCAGACCTCCCTACAGTGCAGGACCCCCCTACAGTGCAGGACCCCCCCCCACAGTGCAGACCCCCCCCCCCCACAGTGCAGACCTCCCTACAGTGCAGACCCCTCCTACAGTGCAGACCCTCCTACAGTGCAGACCCCCCCTACAGTGCAGGACTCCCCTACAGTGCAGGACCCCCCTACAGTGCAGGACCCCCCCCCCCCCCCCCACAGTGCAGACCCCCCCACAGTGCAGACCCCCCCCCCCACAGTGCAGACCCCCTACAGTGCAGGACTCCCCTACAGTGCAGACCCCCCTACAGTGCAGACCCCCTACAGTGCAGACCCCCCTACAGTGTAGGACCCCCCTACAGTGCAGGACTCCCCTACAGTGCAGGACCCCCCTACAGTAAAGAACCCCCCTACAGTGTCAAATCTTCCCCTACTGTACAGACCCCTCCCCCTATAGTGCAGACCCCCCTACAGTACAGGACCCCCCTACAGTGCAGGACCCCCCTTACAGTGCAGGACCCCCCTACAGTGCAGACTACCCTACAGTGCAGACCCCCCCACAGTGCACAGACCCCCCCTACAGTGCAGAACCCCCCCCACACAGTGCAGACCCCCCCACAGTGCTCAGACCCCCCTAACAATACAGCCCCCCCCCCCACAGGCCCATAATGTACCTGAACACACATGAAGAGCCCAAGGCAGTGACATTGTAGGGAGGAGGTGCGAACAGCACCCGAGTGGAGTGACACCTGACGGCTCAGTGATCCGGGACCCGGCACAATAATCCCCGTCTCTCTGTGGTCGCGTGACTCACATCGCGCCGTTCTGATCAGTCTCAGCAGCGGCTGTCACTCACAGCCGAGCAGAGTGAAGCCGCCTCCCCCTCCTCCTTTACGTCTACACAGTGCTGTGCATGGAGGAGGAGGGGGGAGGCGGCTTCACTCTGCTCGACTGTAAATGACAGCCGCTGTTGAGACTGATCAGAACGGCGCGACGTGAGTCACGCGACCACAGAGAGACGGGGATTATTGCGCCGGGTCCCGGATCACTAAGCCGACAGGTGTCACTCCACTCGGGTGCTGTTCGCACCTCCCCCCTGCAATGCCGCCCACTGCCAGTGCCTCGGGCTCTCTGTGTGGGCTGCGAACCCACGGCGCTGTCTCCTCTTCACTTGCGGAGGGGGAGGGCGCTGGCCTGACACCCCCCCCAATGTGTGGCACCCGGGCCGGCCCGCCCCCCCGCCCCCCACTTAGTCCGCCTCTGGTTCCCGTCATTGAAGAAGAAAACATACTTATTTGCAAAAGATTTTAGATTTTTTCAAAAAAAATTTTTTATTTGTTGCACAAAAAAGTAAAATCGTAGAGGTGATCAAATACCACCAAAAGAAAGCTCTATTTGTGGGAACAAACTGATAAAAAATGTGTTTGGGTAAAGTGTTGCATGACCGCACAATTGTCATTCAAAGTGCGACAGCGCTGAAAGCTGAAAATTGTCCTGGGAAGGAAGGGGCGAAAGTCCTCGGTATTGAAGTGGTTGAAGTATAACTAAAGGCAAACCAATTATTTTGTTTTTGTGGTTAGAGTAAAAAAAAAAAAAAAAAAGGATGAATTTTTTATTTATTTTTTTACATACTGTCACAAGTCAGTATACCTGATCACCGCCACATCAGTTATATGATGACACTGTAATGCACTGGTGACATTATGTATAAAAAACAAATGTTATTTAATTTCGTCTGGAATTTTAGGGCCTCAATTTTAGGGCCCCATAGTTTGTAGGTGCTATACATTTCACACAGACTAAATAATATACACTGATTTGGGTCATTCTAACCAGACATGTAACAGACTACATTTTGGCCTAAATTTATGAAGAAAGATTGTTTATTTACACAATTTTAAAACAGAAACTCAGAAAAACATGGCTGAAAACAAGTTTAGCGCGGCTGTGTGTCCATGTGGCTCAGTGTGGTGGTTGATCATTTGTATTCCAGCTCAGCAGCGATCAAAGTGAAAGCCGTTTAAATGATTCTATTTTAGAACACTGCGCTTTCTTGCATATAAACAAAAGGATCTATTTTATGATTTCGCTGAAATCTGTAGATGTTGTTTTCGGAACTCGTATCTCCAAGACGGACATGTTGCCTGTTCATAACAAGAAACAAGTCTGTACTCAGTTAAGACGTGTCCTCGTATTCCTATGTGTGTCCTTATAGGTGCTCAAACATGCATTTGTTTCCCCGTCAGTATCTGCATAATTAGAGTAAATGTCTTAGGCTTTTATCTGGCTCGTTAGTGAAACATCTGCAATTAGTAAGTGGAGGGTCTGACGGCCGACCTTATTTTTCACTCTTAATGAGTATTTTAATTTAACAAACGAGGTTCGGTATCAGCTGCCTGCCCCAAGGATGAGAGACTCTTCGGGGATGTTGGGAAAGGATCCCTGAAGGACAGGAAAAGGCAATGTGCTGAGAGCGGATAATGTTGAGGAGTAAAGAGGCGAGAGAGATAGAGAAAAGTAAGACAGAGAGGACTAGGACAGAAAGAGTGTGGCAGAAAAAAGCATGCAAAAAACAAGTTAGCCAAAGGAGGATAACTATATCACTGGGATACAGGAATGCTCTTTATTGAATAGAGTAAACTTGAGTACAAGCGCCTAGCCTTTTTGCGCTGCTCCTACCACTTTCTCAAAGAGCAAAACGTGCAAGAGCATTTTTGTATCATCCTCCTTTACATGCTGGTAAAGAAAAAAAAAAGCCATATGAAAGGCGGAAGAGCTACTGAAAGTCTAAAATTGATGCTGTTACTGGACTCCATCCAGTTAGCCTGCTAGTTAGGCTGAGATTGGAATCCCAACTAATGCACCTCCATCCTCAGGATTCTTTTGCAGCCTAGGAGGATTCTGCCACCATGGACTCAGCCAGATATGGACTTTTTCCTTTGCAGGTACGCAGGGACAACCACAAGCTTGAGTTAGGGATTCGTTTAGGGAAAGACTGTTGCCTTTGTTTAAAGTGGTTGTAAAGTCACAAGCAGGAGCGGATTGATCATTCGGGCACTCGGGCACTGCCGAGGGCCCCATGCCACTAAGGGGCCCCATCAGGGTTTCCAGCCTCAATAAAATCAGGGACAGTATGTAAAAATCTGTGTTTATTTAAAAAATCCCAAGATTATAGCTGTCCCGCCTCCGCAGTACCTTTTCAGTGTGTGTATGTGTATTCTGTGTGTGCATACTGTGTGTGTATATTGTGTGTCTGTGTGTGTATACTGTATGTGTGTGTGTGTGTATACTGTGTGGCCCCATAATCTATTGCCTGGGAGCCCCATAATCTCCTATTGCTCGGGTCCCCATAATCTCCTATTACCCAGGGGCCCCATAATCTTTTCCTATTGCCCGGGGGCCCCATAATCTCCTATAGTATTGGAAGGAACACACTGCTAACAAGAGCAAAAAGGGTGCTGCTCACCCCTATGAATCAGAAAAATAAAACGAATTCCCCCACCAACGGGATTTTTAGGCAGCAATAAACAGTAAGCGTAGCATACTATATAAAAAAGATTACTTTATTGTGTGGTAAAAACATGAGCTTCACCCAGGTATTTAAAATAAAAAGATATAAATAGAACCAAGCTTGTACATACAAAAATTGCAATGACAATTGGGCATACACTAAGCAGACCTAACTATAAATATACTGTATAAGATTAGTAACAGCAAAAATAAATTTATAGTTCTAACGCGTTTCAACCACTAGGGTCTTCTTCAGAGAAAGTCTGTTGATAGAGAGACAAGATACAACTTAATAAATCTATCGAATAGGATTAGTATTAAACATATTCTAGATTTGTCAGTGTAATTACCCAGTATGGTATTGCCGAGAGGTTCATACAAATTATAGTGCTTAATGGTGGAGTTTACCCAGGTTCATGCTTAGACGTCCTTCACAGGTTACAAAAGATATATGGTCCATACATCTCGCCACAGAATCCAGCAGTGGGGTGAGGGTCGGAAGCCCAGAGGCGCGGCTCACGAGCGGTCACACGACAAAACCCTATGCCCCACAAAGGTTGTAGGGAATAGGTGCAAGCGTAGGCAGTCTGCCTGTATGGTAAGTCACGCCTGTGATGAAAATCCCAACATAGTCGCAATTAGACATATATATTTATATATTTGTTTTTTATATTCTATATTATATATATATAGACCCACATATGGGGTATGGAGATATCTTATATATGATTTGTGTGCATATAAAGGGAATATCCCCAGATATCTGTATTCACATCCAAAAAAAAGAAAAAAAAAAAAAAAAAAAAAAAAAAAAAAGGGGGGGGGGGGGGGGGGGAAGGGGAGGGAAGGGGGGGAAGGGGAGGGAAGGGGGGGAAAGAAAAACAAAACTCAAAAGGCAAACACGTATTAAAAAGAAGGAACAGAAACAGCAAACGTGGTTGAAATCAAAAGAAAACAAACGTGAGATGACATGTGATAGGAACAGTGTGTGTGATGACAACCCGATATTGGGTGACTATAGTGAATGAGTGAGTGAATGATGTGCAGGTGAAGTGAATAATGAGGTGAGAAGTGTGGGTGTTGGTGTGATGAAAAAAATTAGAGGGATAACATGTTAGGAAATCAGAGTGACAATGGGAGGAGTGCATAGGGGTGCTAGTGACGGATAGAGGTAAAAATGAAAATGCATGGAAATGCTAATGTTGAACTGGTGAAAGGTGACAGAAAAGAAAAAAAAAAAAAAAAAAAAAAAAAAAAAAACCATTCAGATGTGATAAACCATGTTTATACTGAAAGTGATAACAGTTACCTGGATTGCTGGGCTGAACAAAAGATTCCCAAAATGGAAAAGGAGAGACAGTAGCTGGGAAACTATCCCGGGAAGAGTGCCAGATACGGTCAATGACTCCTAGTCCATAGGGGCACCCCCATCTAAGAATAAATAGAATGATAAAGCGAGCTAGCTGTTAGAAAAGCTAGTTTTTCAGAAGTTTATTTAAGTAAAATGGGGGCATGTCAGCCAGGTTAGCAAATAGTCAAACTTACCAACCAGGGATTCAAAGGTACGAGAGTCCTTGTTTGTGTACAGGAGCTGATGTTTGCTGCCAAGTGTACTGTGTTATATAGTGCCCCGGGATTGCATCACAGGCATGGCCGCCCACCCATTGGCTGGAACCGCCTATTATTGCTTGGCCGCCTAAACAGGTCGACCTCGTGTGAACGCCCCGGCGTCCCGGAAGGTCGTAAAGCGACCCCGAAACGACGTCACTTCCGACGCAAATGCACGACGTGATTGCGTCACGTCCGTCCGTACGAAGGGTCAGACGAACGTGAGGCACGTCCGGAAGTGTTCAGGGACGCCACCGACAAGGAAATACGTGTCTCCAATGGCTGGGCGGGACCAGCCATTGGAGACACGTATTTCCTTGTCGGTGGCGTCCCTGAACACTTCCGGACGTGCCTCACGTTCGTCTGACCCTTCGTACGGACGGACGTGACGCAATCACGTCGTGCATTTGCGTCGGAAGTGACGTCGTTTCGGGGTCGCTTTACGACCTTCCGGGACGCCGGGGCGTTCACACGAGGTCGACCTGTTTAGGCGGCCAAGCAATAATAGGCGGTTCCAGCCAATGGGTGGGCGGCCATGCCTGTGATGCAATCCCGGGGCACTATATAACACAGTACACTTGGCAGCAAACATCAGCTCCTGTACACAAACAAGGACTCTCGTACCTTTGAATCCCTGGTTGGTAAGTTTGACTATTTGCTAACCTGGCTGACATGCCCCCATTTTACTTAAATAAACTTCTGAAAAACTAGCTTTTCTAACAGCTAGCTCGCTTTATCATTCTATTTATTCTTAGATGGGGGTGCCCCTATGGACTAGGAGTCATTGACCGTATCTGGCACTCTTCCCGGGATAGTTTCCCAGCTACTGTCTCTCCTTTTCCATTTTGGGAATCTTTTGTTCAGCCCAGCAATCCAGGTAACTGTTATCACTTTCAGTATAAACATGGTTTATCACATCTGAATGGTTTTTATTTTTTTTTTTTTTTTTTTTTTTTTTCTTTTCTGTCACCTTTCACCAGTTCAACATTAGCATTTCCATGCATTTTCATTTTTACCTCTATCCGTCACTAGCACCCCTATGCACTCCTCCCATTGTCACTCTGATTTCCTAACATGTTATCCCTCTAATTTTTTTCATCACACCAACACCCACACTTCTCACCTCATTATTCACTTCACCTGCACATCATTCACTCACTCATTCACTATAGTCACCCAATATCGGGTTGTCATCACACACACTGTTCCTATCACATGTCATCTCACGTTTGTTTTCTTTTGATTTCAACCACGTTTGCTGTTTCTGTTCCTTCTTTTTAATACGTGTTTGCCTTTTGAGTTTTGTTTTTCTTTCCCCCCCTTCCCTCCCCTTCCCCCCCCCCCCTTTTTTTTTTTTTTTTTTTTTTTTTTTTTTCTTTTTTTTGGATGTGAATACAGATATCTGGGGATATTCCCTTTATATGCACACAAATCATATATAAGATATCTCCATACCCCATATGTGGGTCTATATATATATAATATAGAATATAAAAAACAAATATATAAATATATATGTCTAATTGCGACTATGTTGGGATTTTCATCACAGGCGTGACTTACCATACAGGCAGACTGCCTACGCTTGCACCTATTCCCTACAACCTTTGTGGGGCATAGAACCTTTGTGGGGCATAGGGTTTTGTCGTGTGACCGCTCGTGAGCCGCGCCTCTGGGCTTCCGACCCTCACCCCACTGCTGGATTCTGTGGCGAGATGTATGGACCATATATCTTTTGTAACCTGTGAAGGACGTCTAAGCATGAACCTGGGTAAACTCCACCATTAAGCACTATAATTTGTATGAACCTCTCGGCAATACCATACTGGGTAATTACACTGACAAATCTAGAATATGTTTAATACTAATCCTATTCGATAGATTTATTAAGTTGTATCTTGTCTCTCTATCAACAGACTTTCTCTGAAGAAGACCCTAGTGGTTGAAACGCGTTAGAACTATAAATTTATTTTTGCTGTTACTAATCTTATACAGTATATTTATAGTTAGGTCTGCTTAGTGTATGCCCAATTGTCATTGCAATTTTTGTATGTACAAGCTTGGTTCTATTTATATCTTTTTATTTTAAATACCTGGGTGAAGCTCATGTTTTTACCACACAATAAAGTAATCTTTTTTATATAGTATGCTACGCTTACTGTTTATTGCTGCCTAAAAATCCCGTTGGTGGGGGAATTCGTTTTATTTTTCCATAATCTCCTATTGCCCGGGGGCCCCATGAGTTGTCAGTCCGCCCCTGGTCACAAGGTTTTTCACCCTAATGCATTCTATGCAATAAGGTGAAAAACCTTCTGTGCTGCAGCTCCCTCCCCCCCAGACCCCTTAGGCTTTCACACTGGAGTGAAAGGAGACACTTTTTTTCAGGCGCCATAGTGCCGGAAAAACGCTGGAAGTGTGAAAGGGCTCTTCTAAATCTGACTTGGTAACAGCCTTTGACAGGTCTTATACAGAAGGGCTCCATATCTGTCATCATATCTTTCAGTATTGTTCATATCGTGTTGACCCTTCCCCTCATGACTGTGTCCAGGCCCGACATTTGGCTGCTTAGGCTCAGGCACTGCACCTGGGAAGGAAGGAAAAAGGTCCCCTTACCCACCCATACCTAGAAGTATTGTGCTGCAGGTAAGCAGAGGAAAGTTTTATCAAATGGATCAATATACGAGAATTTTTGTGGTCTCTATAATTAGATTCCTAAAAGTAAATATAGATAAACTTGTACCATCATCCAGAATTTCTTGAGATAAAAGGATGGGAACCTGGTCCCTGGCCAGGTCACCACAGAGTATATGTGGGCAATTTGGACTATCGTGGTACAGTAAAACAATAAAATGTAAATCAATAGCGAGTATAAAATAAAAAAGAAATTTTATTAATACAAAAATAGTGGTCAGTAAAAACATGACAATAATTCATATATGTCACCAAAACAATTAACCCCGAATTGGGGGGATCACAGTGGGACAATTCATCGCAGAATACAGCTCAACTAGTTTCGTGGACCATAGCCGCTTCATCAGGAAAGTATCTGTGAATTAATTAACAAATAGTCAAGAAACAATATAAATGCCCACATATCCTCTGTGGTGACCTGGCCGGGGACCAGGTTCCCATCCTTTTATCTCTATCAAATGGATCAGATGAAATGACCACATGTGAGATATATTTTAAAGTTTGTGGCAATTGTGTAAAAGACAAATTTGCAAAAATTATAGTACAGTAAAAATACCTCTTCGTATTGTGTGTTAGAAGTGGGTTTTTACTAGGTGTCTATTGAGGAGAGCTACCGGTAGAAAAGGTACTATGTAAAAAACAGAGAGAGGGTCTATTACATTAACTTTAAACTTTGTTTTTTAAAAGGAAAATAGGTTATCATACTCACGAACCAATAAAAATGACTTGCTCATCTTAAATATCTACATGGAAAACCTCCAGGACCACTATATAAGCTTCTTATATGTTGTAAATAATGATGCGTTTCGAGGGGCATCCCCTCTTCCTCAGAGCTTTGATGACTAGGGGACTCTCCTTGAAAAGTACTATTAAAATAGTACTCTTTAATGTTAAAAAAAAATTATTTCACACAATAATAATTGTTTTTGTGTACCCAACAAGACTTAAAAAAGAGAACTCTTCTCTTAGACAGTTGTTACTAAAATAAGCGTCTCCATTGACTGATTTCCCCTCTATTCAGTCCTGGTGAAAGTCAGTAAACAGAGGAGTGAACCGTCCCAGCAGAGACACAGGCAACAGTAAGGGCCCAACATTGGATTTAACCTTTCAGTGCGCAATGCAAAAAAATAAAAAAAATGGCTTTAGATACAATCATCAGCAAGACATTCTCTAACATGGCAACTCCTCTAATGGGGCAACATGATGATCTCTAAATAAGCATACTTTAGTAACATGGCGGTCTACATAGCAGCACTCCCTTAAAGGAGACAAATCCTTTACTTCAGAGATAAAATGATAATCCTGCAACTTTATAAAACTCTGGTACGGCCACATCTGGAGTATTCTGTCCAGTTCTGGTCACCAGTCCTCAGGAAGGATGTGCTGGAACTAGAAAGTGCAGAGAAGGGCAACAAAGTTAATAAGGGGTTTGGAGGACCTCAATTATGAGGAACGGCTACAAGCCCTAAATGTATTCTTCCTGGAGAAGAGACGCTTGAGAGGAGATATAATAGCGTTATACAAATACCTCAATGGTGATCCCAGATAGGAAAAAAATAATTGAGTATCAGGAAATGTAAGAGGACACGTGGACAGTTTTTCACTGTCAGAGCAATAAGGATGTGGAACTCTTGTCCACAATTGGTGGTGTCAGCAGGAAGTATTGAGGGTGTTCTTGGACTTGCACCATACAGGGATATGAACACAACATACAGGGATATGGGAAATGATTATTGACACTGACACATGTACACCTATACAGGTTCAACTGGATGGACTATTGTCTTTATTCAACCTTACCAACTATGAAACCACCCCCCTTTATTCTATTATTCTCATCTTTGACTTCTGTGATTTTCTAATAAATCCGGACTTTCAAAGTGGGAGAAAAATAAATACTGAGATAGGGAAAGAGATGGAGAAAGGAAAAAATAGAAAGGAGAAAAAGAAAGAAATTAGAATGAGAGAAGGACAGAGAGAGGGGAGAAAGGGAGAGAGAGAGAGAGAGAAAGGAAAGAACAAAAGAAAAAGAGAGGAAGGGGGAGCAAGAGAAAGGAGAGAGAGAAATTGTGAAGGAGAAGACAGCTAAAGAAAAGGAGAAGGAGCAAAAGGAGAGAGAGAAGAAGGAAAGCAAAAGGAAGAGAAAAGAGTGATAGACAGTGAGGGTAAAGACAGCTAGAGAGACATGGAGGAGGGAGTAGGCAAGAGAAAGAGAGAAAGGGGAAGAATAAGAGGGGGAAAGAAAGACAGTGAGAGAAGGGTTGGGGGGACGTATATAATATAGCGGTAGAGCTTGGGTATAAAACTTTTATATTTGTCAGTAATATGGAGTTGTCCCGTCTCTTCAAAACCATGACCATTAATATGAAGCTGTCCCCTCTATCCAAAAAAGCATGAGCCTTATCATGGAGTTGTCTCCTCTTTTCCATTGTGGCTCCACTCTTCTGGGGAGACTTTTCAAAAATGTTGGAGTGTCTTTGGAAATGTGGGCTCATACAGTTAGAAATGCATTTGGAAGGTCAGATATTGATGTTGGACAAGAAGACCTGGGTCATAGGCAGTATTCAACTTTCTCCTGAAGGTGTTCAATAGGGTAGGGGTCAGGTGTCTGTTCAGGCTCGTCAAGTTCTCAGATTCACCAAGCCATGTCTTTATGAAGTGGACTTTGTGCACAGGGACAGTCACACTGGAACAGAAAAAGGCCTTCCCCAAACTGTTGCTATAATTACCTAAAATGTTTCTGTGTGCTGCAGCACTTAGACCTCATACACACGATTAGATTGTTGGCCAACAAAACCGTGAAATTTTGTCCAAAGGGCATTGGCCCAAACTTGTCTTGCATACACATGGCCACACAATTGTTGGCCAACAATTACAAATGTAGTGATGTACTAGACGTACTACATGGTTTTTCAGCTCTTTAGCGCCATCCTTTGGGCTCCTTCTGCTAATTTCGTGTTAGTAGAAGTTTGATGAGTGTTGATTTGCGCTTTTCTTTTTGCGTTTTTCATTTAGCGCTTTTCATTGCACGCTTTTCAGTTTGTTTCTGAACGGCCGTTCATCAACCAGACATGTTGCGGAATCGGAGGAGAAAACATGTTATTTATTATTGGCCTTGGAGTTATTGCTTTGACATTATTTTTTTGGTTGAATATTGATGTGATTTGGTATATTTTTGGATGCATAGAATGCACTTTTTGGTTAAGTTCTATTGGCAAATAGCATGTCTACTTTTATTTATTTTCTTTTTTTAATGCACAAAAAAAAAAATTGTGTAGAATAATACTTGGCTATGTGTTTAACTTCGAATGACAGTTTGGGAGTAGGCAGTTACATTTTAAAAAAATACAATGTAAAATTAACAAGGGACAGCAACATAGTTTGATCTTAAAAACTACGGGATAATGGTGTTGTGGTAACTTGCCCCCCCCCCCAAAAAAAAAGAAGCAAAATAATATTATTCTTGATACCACTAGAAAAAAAAAGTCTTTGAAAATGAGTTTGCAATAACTCCATCAGTATCACCAGCAAAGCAGCTTCATTATTACCCCATTAAAGAAGAAGAGAATTGTGCTCTGCATTTGGAGATTTCATAATTTCATAATCCGACAACACACATTTGTCCGCGCAAAATTTGAAAACCTGCTAGCCAACATTTGTTGGCGGAAAGTCCCACAACAATTGTCCAATGGAGCATACACACAGTTGGATTTACCACCAACAGCCTGACATTGAACATTTCCCATCGGAAAGTCCGATCGTGTGTACGAGGCTTACTGGGAAATACCGGAACTCAAAGGGTTAGCTCACAAAGGCTTTCCATGCGTTCAGAGAGAAAGGAGAAAGTAACAGAAAGTGGATAGATGAGAGAAAGGTAGCACATAAAAGAACAAGAGAAAGGAGAGGAAAAAAAAAAAGGAGAATTTTGAATGAGAGATAAAGAATGATAAATTAAGGTAAAAGCACAGAAGAAGGACAGCGAGAATGGCAGAGAAAGGAGAATTATGCCTGGTTCATTGAGCCCCCCTCCTTTACTTTCAGCAGTGTGTGCGCAGGGCAGAAGAGGTGACTCCGAGCTGTGTTCACTATTACACAGGGATTAGAAGCTTAATGGCCAGCAGTTTTACAGGCTCTGTGGGGAGCAGCAGAATCAATAGCTAATCCAGTGCACTACCGAGCTCTTACACTGCCTGATACCAATACACTCTCTGCCAAAGAGGCCGACACATCGCCTGCACTGCCAGAGAGGCCAGAAAATTAAATATCTGTCCTGGCAGGATGCTATAACACATGAGCTATAATAATACTTAAAAGCTCTATATGTATATAAATAAACAGAGATCTCAGAAGCAGTCACAGTCTGACATACTCAGTCTTAAAAATGAACTCCATGCAGATATTAAAAAATGACAAATGAATACATTTGCATATTTATAAAAGTAAGTAATCAGATCTACTTCTTAAGATCAACTATTGTATGTACCTAAACTTGGATTGACCTTCACTTTGTTGAAAGGGAGGAACCTGTTCCTTGGCAGCAAATGGGCGTGCAGGACCCCTGAATGGCTCAAGTACTGTCCTTCCATTTCTTATGCCGCGTATACACGGATTTTCCGGCAGACTAGGTCCGACGCTCTTCCCGACTGACTTTTTGGCGGAGTTCTGTCTGACTTCTGAACGAACGGACTTGGCCACGCACGAGCGGACTAAGTCTGTTCAAAAGTCCGTTTGTTTTGAATGTGATGATGTAAGACGGGACTAAAAAGGGAAGTTCAATAGCCAGTAGCCAATAGTTCCCCTTGCGTCGTATTTGGTCCGTTGGACCAGCACACAGAAGAACAGTTTTCCCAATAGGGATTGAGTCCGTCGGACAGATTTGAAACATGTTCTATTTCTAGGTCCGTCTGATTTTTTTTTTTTATGAAAAATTATCGTATTAGCCCACACACGATCGGATTGTCCGATGGACTGATTTCGTCAGACCTAGTCTGCCGAAAAGTCCGGTCGTGTGTGCGCGGCATGAGTCTAATGCCGCGTACACACGATCGGAAATTTCAGCCAGCAAAAGACCAATGAGAGCTTTTCATCAGAAAATGCGACCGTGTGTATGCTCCATCGGAATTTAGCTGGCCAAATTCCCGCCAGCAAAAATTTGATGTTTGATGTTCATGTTTTTAATTTTCCTGATGGAAAAACTTTCTATCGGAAATTCCGATCGTGTGTATGCAATTCCAACGCGCAAAAACTCACGCATGCTCAGAATCAACTACGTGATGGAAGCTATTGGTTACTAGGTATTGAACTTTCGTTTTTCTAGTCCCGTCATACGCGTTGTACGTCATGTGTTCTTAGTGGTGGGAATTTGGCATGACCCTGTGTAGGCAAGACAGTTTGAGTGGAAAACCATCAGAGCTATTTCCCACGAGAATTCCGTGTGTACGCGGCATAAGTGCTGCTGTACAGGGGATTAAAAAAGGATGAAATCAAGTCAAATACAGTTGTTTATAAGAGTGGCATTTAAAATGCATGAAATACTTTTATTGATACGTAATTGAATTTGATTGTAAATCTGTCTGAAGTTCAGCTTTGTATGTATGTTGTTGTGAATGCGTGGTATAAAACTGAAACATGATAAATATGGAGAATATTTAATTAAATAAAAATGAGGGACTTGGCGAATTGTAAATTATAAATAAAAGGGTGGTGCCTGAATTATAAATATAGTTGATAGACAGTGCCTCCAGCCGATTGTGGCAATTAATAAATAATTTAATAACAATATGAATTTTTGTTCAGAGACTCAATAGTATACCACAACAATTTCCTGAGTTCTTTAATCTATAGTGATTTCTTACCAATGTAAAAATATCTCCCAATTAAATTAATAATTAAATATAAATTTATTAAAATACAAGTATAATTATACAATTACATACAAAACTGGGATTACTGGTGATTAATATGATATAATATAACAATCAAATACATTAATACAATAGTAAGGTCATTTCTATTAAATTTCAAAGACAAAACCCGGAACAGCAACGACTAACTATAAAAGGGTGATCAACTGAGCTTTAAAATATGAAAAAATAAGAACCCTGAACACTCTTAAGACAGTTTCTTACTCTCCATGGCTGGAGCAGGGAAAGAAACATATATTGAAGACCAAAAATCCCTACACATGATCAGATTTTCCGACAACAAGATGTGAGCTTGTTGGCGGAAAGTCCGACTGTGTGTATGCTCCATCAGACATTTGCTAGCAGACTTTCCACCGACAAATGTTGGCTAGCAGGTTCTCAAATTTTTAGCCATCAGATTTTTGTTGTCGGACTTTCCGATCGCGTGTACACAAGTCCGTCGGACCAAAGGTCCACACATGCTCGGAATCAAGTATGAGCCAGAAACGCGCTCGGTCTTGTAAAACTAGCATTCATAATGGAGATATCATGTACGTCTTGTTGGCCAACATGTGTGTGACCGTTTGTATGCAAGACAAGTTGGAGCCAACAACCAACAGCTGAACAAAAATCCACGGTTTTGTTGTCGGAAAGTCTGATCATGTATACGAGGCATAAGTCGAAGAGTTGAAGCAGTTATAGCTGCAAAGGGTGGGCCAACTCAGTATTGAACCCTACGGACAAAAACTGGGATGCCATTAAAGGGGTCGTAAACCCTCTTTTTTTTTTTTTTCTTAAATAACAAACAGGTCATACTTACCTCCACTGGGCAGTTTGTTTTGCACAGAGTGGCCTCGATCCTCGGCTTCTGTAGTCCCACCGGTGGCGCTGGTAGCTCCTCCCCGCATTGAGTGTCCACATTGGAGAAGACTCTCGTAAGGAGGACACCCGTGCAGGCATGCTTCCGATTCCTGTGTACAATCACCCCCTAGTGCCTGCGTCATTGGATTTGATTGACAGCAGCAGGAGCCAATGGCTGCTATCAATCTATCTAATCAAGAACCGAGACAATGGGCAGGGAGGAAGAGCGTGCCTCCCCGCCAAGGGAACAAACAAGCTCAAGTGAGTAAAACAGGGGGGCTAGGGGACCAGTGAGTGGCAGAAGTTTTTTCACCTTAATGCATAGGATGCATTAAGGTGAAAAAACAGGAGGGTTTATAACCCCTTTAACCACTTGACCACTGGGCACTTAAACCCCCTTCCTAACCAGACCAATTTTCAGCTTTCTGTGCTCTCACACTTTGAATGACAATTACTCAGTCATTTCTTTTGGTGGAATTTAATCACTGATGGTTTTTTGATTTTTTTCTATAAATCAAAAAAGACTGAAAATTCGGTAACAAAAAAAAAATGTTTCTGTTAAAATATATTGCAGAGTATTGGGGAGTATTGGGGAGTATTGGCAGAGTATTGGCGAGTATTGGCAGAGTATTGCAGAGTATTGGCAAAGTACTGGCAGAGTATTGGCAGAGTGTTGCAGAGTATTGCACAGTGTTGCAGAGTATTGGCAGAGTATGGGCAGAGTACTGCAGAGCATTGTCACAGAGCAGCGGTGTGGGCACTACACATCCAGTCCACAGCGCTGCTGCAACCTCTCCCCCTCCCCTCTCACACTGTACTGATTGGTACAGAGAAGGGAGGAAGGAACCGGCGTCACATTACGCCGGTTTGATTACAAGTGATCGCTCCGTCATTTACCGCGATATGTGATGCGTCGGGTCTTCTGGACCCGGCGGTCACAGATGTTTGTGGGCGCGCAAGAGCAAGATTCTGGGAGGACGTCCTCCCAGAAAAACCTGACTGTGCTATAGCTGTCTTTCGGCTATGGCCCAATCGGCAAGTGGTTAAAGTTCATGTGCGTGTAAAGGCAGGCGTCCCAATACTTTTGGCAATACAGTAGTGTATATTTGAAAATCTGTGTAATTAAGCCTTCTACTTTTAACGTGTATTGTTAGACAGGGTCAATTTGTTTTTTTTTGCAGACTTTGCTGTTAAGTGTGCAGGGGAATTTTCTGTTGGTTGTGATGCCAAAAACAGGCATACATTGCTGGTATCATTGTCTACATCCCATGCAACCCACAAAAAAGACAAGAATTGCCTACAATCAAGTACCTGTGCACTAAGCCATACGCATCTGTTTTACCGTGATTTAATAGATACAAGCAAGAAAATGTTCTTGACATATTGCAGTATGTAATAAAATTAACTGTTTGCTGTCGTCCTTGTAAGCAGACAAGTCAGGCTTCCACACGGCTGAAGTCAATATGAATTATAGGCAAGATTACACCAGAGCTAAATTACATGGCGATCAATTCCAATTTACAGATAGTGGCAATGCATTTCCTACATCTGTCATTATATTATTATTGAAACGTTTCTCATTGTGCAGCAATAAGGTTAGCCACTCAAACTGGGTAAAATAGCATTTTTTTCTTACATACAACACATGGTGGGAATAATTATGATTCATTAAGGGAAACTGAAACAGTTGATGTCAAATTAGGGATATGATACATAAATGATGCAAGGGAATCAGATGTTCTCTGCAACAGTTAAAGGGGTTGTAAAGGTTTGTTTTTTATTTTCTAAATTGGTTCCTTTAAGCTAGTGCATTGTTGGTTCACTTAAGTTTTCCTAAGATTTCCCTTCTAAATGTTTTTTTTCTTTGTTTTCTTTGTCTGAATTTCTCACTTCCTGTTCCTCCTCAGTAAGCTGTTCTGGCTGACTAAACACCGCTCGGATGATGGTGTGAAGTTTACTGAGGAGAAACAGGAAGTGAGCAATTCAGACAAAGAAAAAAAACATTTAGAAGGGAAATCGAAGGAAAAAGGTAAGTAAACCAACAATGCACTAGCTTAAAGGAACCTATTTAGAAAATAAAAAACAAAGTTTTACAACCCCTTTAAGGCCAAACTTGAGTCACACATCTAAAAAAAACATTCTTAAAATATATACAGGGGAGCTGTTTTGCCTGCCCATAGTTTTTAATTCTGCCCAATTATTCCCTTGAGATAACAAAGCCAGACTGGTGACTTGACTTTTCTACTGCAGTTCACAATGCAGTTAGGTCACATTCCTCCCCCAGCTTATGACTGGACAGTGAAGGAGCAGCAGCACAGTAATAAGTCATCCCTCTGCTCACTCAACATTTTCCCTTGTTAGAACCATTAAGCTCATGTGGACTGATTGGCTCCTAGTGCTGCTCCTCCCTGCCCCAGTCTGAGTGCCGCTGCACATAAGATTGATTTTAAAGTAGAATTCCAGACTAACACTAATTAGTCTTAAAATGTTCCCTCACCCTACACCTACACCTATTCTGTCTAACCTGTGCAAAAAAGTTGTGTATACTTACCTATTTCTAGTCCGCTGTGGTCCGATCACGTGATTCACAATTCTGACTCCCTTTTGACAGCCAGCGGCAGCTGCAGGGAAGAGGATGGAGGGTCGACAACAGCTGGGCTATGGGAGAATATGAGCTATTTCACGGTTTCAGGAATTCTTTGCTGTTGTCAAGGGTTCCCTCCTCTCCCCTGTAGCCGCTGCTCAGTAACAAGGGGGATCACATGACTGGACTGAACTTGGAAATGAGGAAAACGGGATTATCACGGTGCCAAAGACAACTCAATACAAATGTTATAAAATAAAATAAATGATTACAATACGATTTAAAAACCAATAATGTAGTGTATGCAAACACATATAGTAGCGGAGCAGGTAGCGGTATTCTGTTGACCAGAGGAAAGATGGTAATAATATCAACGGGTCAATTCTTCCCAACTAGTTTCACCAAGGCATTGGCTTCATCAGGGGAATAGAATAAGGCAGAAAATAGTAATTGACCTATAGAGAAAAGAACAGAAAGTGTAACTAATGAAAACAAGTACACAAAATAACAATTTATACAACAATGAGCGATTAAACTGCCAGCAAAAACATACAGTGCCTTGCGAAAGTATTCGGCCCCCTTGAACTTTTCAACCTTTTGCCACATTTCAGGCTTCAAACATAAAGATCTAAAAAAAATTTTTTGGTGAAGAATCACCAACATGTGGGACACAATTGTGAAGTGGAACGAAATCTATTGGATTTTTGAAACTTTTTTAACTAATAAAAAAATTGAAAAGTGGGGCGTGCAAAATTATTCGGCCCCCTTGCGTTAATACTTTGTAGAGCCACCTTTTGCTGCAATTACAGCTGCAAGTCGCTTGGGGTATGTCTCTATCAGTTTTGCACATCGAAAGACTGAAATTCTTGCCCATTCTTCCTTGCAAAACAGCTCGAGCTCAGTGAGGTTGGATGGAGAGCGTTTGTGAACAGCAGTTTTCAGCTCTTTCCACAGATTCTCGATTGGATTCAGGTCTGGACTTTGACTTGGCCATTCTAACACCTGGATACGTTTATTTGTGAACCATTCCTTTGTAGATTTTGCTGTATGTTTGGGATCATTGTCTTGTTGGAAGATAAATCTCCATCCCAGTTTCAGGTCTTTTGCAGACTCCAACAGGTTTTCATCCAGAATGGTCCTATATTTGGCTGCATCCATCTTCCCCTCAATTTTAACCATCTTCCCTGTCCCTGCTGAAGAAAAGCAGGCCCAAACCATGATGCTGCCACCACCATGTTTGACAGTGGGGATGGTGTGTTGAGGGTGATGAGCTGTGTTGCTTTTACACCAAACATATCGTTTTGCATTGTGGGCAAAAAGTTCGATTTTGGTTTCATCTGACCAGAGCACCTTCTTCCACATGTTTGGCATGTCTCCCAGGTGGCTTGTGGCAAACTTTAGACAAGACTTTTTATGGATATCTTTGAGAAATGGCTTTCTTCTTGCCACTCTTCCATAAAGGCCAGATTTGTGCAGTGTACGACTGATTGTTGTCCTATGGACAGACTCTCCCACCTCAGCTGTAGTTCTCTGCAGTTCATCCAGAGTGATCATGGGCCTCTTGGCTGCATCTCTGATCAGTCTTCTCCTTGTCTGAGCTGAAAGTTTAGAGGGACGGCCATGTCTTGGTAGATTTGCAGTGGTCTGATACTCCTTCCATTTCAAAATGATCGCTTGCACAGTGCTCCTTGGGATGTTTAAAGCTTGGGAAATCTTTTTGTATCCAAATCCGGCTTTAAACTTCTCCACAACAGTATTACAGACCCTCAGATGATGTCAGTAAGACGAAACGCGTCAGTGTGGAACCATATGAGGTTGAACACAGCAGGAGTGACAGGAGTAAGAAGGGGAGAAGCGCTAAGCCGAGGAATATCAGCTGAGTGATCTGTCGCTGAGGGCGGTAGGACCATCGTTTAGCCTAGCTATCTCTACCTGACCCTAGCTGCCAATCTGCATATTGAATTTATGCTTGAAATCTCTTTACGTTTGTGAGTGCAATGTTTGTGGGTTTTTAAATCTAATAAAGCATTCATTGGTTTTACGGAATTACGCTATATGCACTTTTCTTTCTAATTATACCTTCGACGGAGATTGAGTGGAGGAGTATATGAAGGAAGAAAGGAAGACGCCTGCATCTTTCGCCTATGAGGATTTCTTTATTAACTGCGAGAAACCAGCCAACGTCTGGTAAGAGTAATACCTAAGGGGGACTATCTCTTTACTGGCAACAATCTCGGGCAGTGTTTTACATGTATGCACGTGTGGAGGTGCATGTCGGGCAATAGTGCAATATAAGACTATATATAATTTCCAATGAACTATGTTGAATAATTGTGAGATCGATATCTCCGTTACCAAGCACTAAATTTCAGCTGGACATTGGTTTAAATGGACACAATATAAAACATTGAGCTTGGAAATCATTTAGCATTTTTTTGGTTTGAATATTATGAGGAGATTTTTAAACTATGTGAATGCTTATTATTGTTACTGTCTGTATTTAGAAATAATACGCGCTGTTTTTAACTCTTTCTTGATGGATTAACTCACCTTTTGTAGGAGTTGAACCATTTTTTCAGAGTTTTCTTTATACAGTATTACAGACCTGCCTGGTGTGTTCCTTGGTCTTCATGATGCTCTCTGCGCTTTCAACAGAACCCTGAGACTATCACAGAGCAGGTGCATTTATACAGAGACTTGATTACACACAGGTGGATTCTATTTATCACCATCAGTCATTTAGGACAACATTGGATCATTCAGAGATCCTCGCTGAACTTCTGGAGTGAGTTTGCTGCACTGAAAGTAAAGGGGCTGAATAATTTTGCACGCACCACTTTTCAGTTTTTTATTTGCTAAAAAAGTTTAAAATATCCAATAGATTTCGTTCCACTTCACAATTGTGTCCCACTTGTTGGTGATTCTTCACAAAAAATTAAAATGTTATATCTTTATGTTTGAAGCCTGAAATGTGGCAAAAGGTTGAAAAGTTCAAGGGGGCCGAATACTTTTGCAAGGCACTGTATCCAATCCACTCCCCCATAAAAATTCCCTCAGGGAAAGGAGCTTCCATAAGTAGTAAAAAGTCTCAACCATTCCCATCAGATCGGCCAAACATACCCTGAGTGCCCGGCAAGGCAAGGCAGATGCGATTCAGTGTCTGGACTGGACTAAAAATAGGTACGTATGTACATCTGTTTTTTACACAGGTTAGGCAGCATAGGTAGCAGGAAAGGGTGGTGATTGGAAAGGCTTGTTTTGTTTTTTTTTTATTCTAAAAAAAACAAACATGTTATACTTACCTCCTCTGTGCAGTTGGATTTACACAGAGCAGCCCAGATCCTCCTCTTCTTGGGTCCTTCTTCTGAACTCCCTCTGGTGAGTTCCCCATCAACCAGAAGTTTTCTACAGGGGGCACCCAAGCAGAGTCAGAGCTCCGTGTATCCATTCAGACATGAAGCCTTGCCACGGCCCCGCCCCCTCTCTCCACCGATTGGCTGATTTTAATTGACAGCTGCTGGAGCCAATGGCGCCGCTGCTGTGTCTCAGCCAATCAGGAGGAGTGTCTGGGAAAGCTACGGCACTCATGGACATTGCTGCAGAGAGAAGGGGCACAGGTAAGTAATTAGGGGGAGGCTGCCACACACACAAGGGTTTTTTTTTTAACTTAGATAAAAAGATTAAAAAAAACTTCTGCCTTTAAAACTCCTTTAACCACTTGAGATCCGCGCTATTGCCAAATGACGGCATTAGCGCGGACCTACATTTCCAGGACTACGTCTATTGACGTCGTCCTGGTTACGAGCGGCCTGCGCGCCCCCTGAGGGGCGCGCGCGGCGCGCTCTGTGATCGGCGAGTCCATGAGACTCGCCTGATCACCGATCCGTGTAAGGGGTCGATCCCGACCCCTTATCACGTGATCAGCTGTCAGCCAATGACAGCTGATCATGTGACAGAACGGAGCTGGTAATCGGCTATTATTCCTCCTCGCGCTGACAGCGCGAGGAGAGAAAAAAAAAGCCGATCACCGGCGGCCGTGATCGGGACATCAGTCCCGATCACGGCCAGCAATACAGCTGACCACCTGCCCCCTGCCAGTGCCCACCTGCCCACCGCAGTGCCATCCTGAATGAAAGTAAGTGCCCCCCATCAGTGCCACCCAGCAGTGCCCATAGTGCCCCCAGCGCCACCCACAGTGCCACCCACAATGCCACCCACAGTGCCATCCAGCAGTGCCACCAACAGTGCCACCCACAGTGCCCACAATCTGCCGCAAAGGTGCTGCACCCCAGTGCCGCCCATCAGTGCCCAGCAGTGCCGCCCATCAGTGCCCAGCAGTGCCGCCCATCAGTGCCCAGCAGTGCCACCTATCAGAGCCACCTATCAGTGCCACCTATCAGTGCCCATCAGTCCCATCTATCAGTGGTACCTATCAGTGCCCATCCGTGCCACTTATCCGTGCCACCCATCCATGCCATCTTATCTGTGCCCATCTTTGCCCATCAGTGCCGCCTTATCTGTGCCGATCGGTGCCGCCTTATCTGTGCCTATTAGTGCCGCCTTAACTATGCCTATCAGTGCCCACCAGTGCAGCCTATCAGTGCCCACCAATGCAGCCTATCAGTGCCCACCAATGCAGCCCATCAGTGCCCACCAATGCAGCCCATCAGTGCCCACCAATGCAGCCATCAGTGCCGCCTAATCAGCGCACTTCAATGAAGGAGAAAAATGACCCGTTTGCAAAATTGTATAACAAACTATTAAAACATGATTTTTTATTTTAATTTTTTTGCATCTTTTTTTGTTTGTTTAGCAAAAAATAAAACTCCGAGCTGTAACTAAATACCACCAAAAGAAAGCTCTATTTGTGGGAAAAAAATGATAAAAATTTCATTTGGGTACAGTGTTGTATGACCGCGCAATTGTCATTCAAAGTGCATCAGCGCTGAAAGCTGAAAATTGGTCTGGGACTGAGGGGGGTTTAAGTGCCCAGTAAGCAAGTGGTTAAGCCCAGTTAGCATTAAGCTGGCCATACATTATACAATTTTCTTATTTAATTTCCTTTAGATTTACCCTCAACTATGTAGTGCAATGGCCTGCCTGATTGCACACAAATTGAAAGTGTTTAGATTTGACCTCATATTATTTGGTAAATCTAAAAGAAAACTATCAAAGAAAATTGTATAATGTATGGCCAGCCTTAGGTGGAATTCCACTAATTATCTTAATGAAAATGTAACCACATTGACTGTTTTTATTTTGTACCCGGAGTTCAGCTGTAAAGTAGAGCTGAAATCTATATTACTCAAATGGGCTACTTGGAGCAATAAATTGTATTCCATAACGTCACCAGGAACTCAAGTCTGGGCTTGACCTTTTTCTACCTCTTTAGGTTCCAGACAATGTTTCAGCTAATGGCGAAAATACAATTCTGAACATTGATCAACTTCCCCTGAATCTGCATGCCTTAATAGGAATAAAAATCTCAGCTGTTGGTATTCCTTGTATGTGTTGGTACAAAGGAAGAAAGTGTAGTTCTACCCCCGCTTCAATTTTTTTTGGATGCCCGGGCCTCCCTCTGTATAATCCGTAGCCAAGAACAAGGTATTTTCTCACACAGCCAGGTGCACACACTCTTCTGCTTGTTATCTCTAATAACCAGTCTAGGGGATGTGTTTTTTTGCTTATTTTGGAAAACGTGGATAGGAGAAGAGATTTAGTAGGATATTCCAAATTAACTATTTACATACGAGGACAACTTTCTTATGCCGCGTACACACGTAGCGGACTATCCGACGGACTTAGTCTGGCGGACTTCCCGCCAAACTGTCCGTCGGACTTTCCGAACGGGCTACTTGCCCACACTCGGCACTTTTTCAGCGGACTAATACGGCGTACTAAGTCCGCCGTACTATCCGCCCTACTTTTGAAATGAACGGACTCGCCCACACACGCGGAGGAAAGTCCGCTAATTTTGAGCGCGTCTCCAGGTAGGCGGGGCCCGCGAAGGAGACGTCGCTGGCCCCGCCACCTGGTATGGACTTAGAGGGGAACCCCAACGCCGAAAAAAAACGCCGCCGCCGCCTTCCGTTCTTCTTCTTTTTCTTCTTCTTCTCCTGGAGATGTTGACTCGACGCTCTCTCCGGCCGCAATGCCAGGAACGCGCTGCGCGGCGACTTATATAGGGACAAGGGGTGGGGTCATCGGTTGATGCCACATGGGTTGATGTCACATGGGTTGATGTCACATGGCGACAGTCCCAGCATCCTCCGGGACTGTGACACCGTAAGGGGGCGGGGTCACCGTGTGACATCAACCCATGTGACATCAACCGATGACCCCGCCCCTTGTTCCTATATAAGTCGCCGCGCAGAGCGTCCCTGGCATTGCGGCCGGAAAGAACGTCGAGTCAACATCTCCAGGAGAAGAAGGAGAAGAAGAAGAAGAACGGAAGGTGGCGGCGGCAGCGGCGGCAACAGAAGAACCGAAGAGGGGGACAAGACCCCCGAAGTCGGAAGAAGAGGCCGGCGGCGAGGAAGAAAGCCGGGCTCCTCCGCTAGTAAAAGAGCTAGAAGAAGATAGCGGAGGAGTCCGGCGAGAAGACCCCCGAAGACGGAAGACCCCCGGAGCTGTGCAATAAACTATTTTATCTTATGTGTTGTGTTTTTTTTTGTACTTTATTTTACAGGTGAATGGGTAGGGGTACATTGTACCCCACACTCATTCACATAGGGTGGGGGGCCGGTATCCATGGGCCCCCTTATTAAAGGGGGCTCCCGGATTCCGATAAGCCCCCCGCCCGCAGACCCCGACAACCAACAGCCAGGGTTGTCGGGAAGAGGCCCTTGTCCTCATCAACATGGGGACAAGGCACCCCCCCATGTTGAGGGCACGCGGCCTGGTATGGCTCAGGAGGCGGGTAGCGTGCTCGGACAAGGGTCTGATGTGGGCCTGGGGGAGCAGCAGACTATCAGTAGGACTATGTAGCAGGCTGTACAGAATAGAGCAAAGTCCTTTTGTAGTAGAAAGAATATAGTGGACCTTGCTTTTTCAAGACACCAGCCGGTGTCCCTTTTAACCGCTTAAAGTAATTGTTATTTAAAAAAAAAAAAATACACTTACAAACATATCATACTTACCTCCACTGTGCAGATCGTTTGCTCTTCTGGGGCTCTCAGGGCTCCTCCCCACATCTGATAACCTCCTGCAGAGAAGCGCTTCCGAGGGGGTTACCTTGCAGGTGTGCTCCCGAGTCCAGCATTTGCGTCCACAGACACGAATGACGAACTTGGCCCCGCCCTCTGCGCCCACGTCATTGGATTTGATTGACAGCAGCAGAAGCAAATGGCTGCACTGCTATCAATCTATCCAATCAAGAACCGGGAGCCTGTGGAGAAGGAGCCAGCATGTCCCTGCTGACTGAATGAAGGGGATCAGGCAGGTAAAAATGGGGGGGGGGGGTGGGGGGCTAGGGTGCTTCTGACTGCCAGGTGTTTTTTCACCTTAATGCATAGGATGCATTAAGGTGAAAAACACATACCTTTACAAACACTTTTTGCTACAGGTAAGCCTAGAATTAGGCTTACCTGTAGCTACACTGGATATCTCCTAAACCTGCATGGTTTAGGAGATATCCCCTGTATTTGCATGTGCCGACGTCATTGGCACATGCGCACTAAAGCAATGGCAGTATGTGACGTTGCTTCAGTTAGACTGTGCCATTACCGGTGGCTCCCGTGTGCATGCGCGGGAGTGACATCATCGCAACTCCGGCCAATCACAGTGCCGAAGCCCTGTTTTGCTTGTGTGTATCTAGCAAGGTTATTCGGTTGTATAAGCAAGGAAGCTTCGACTTCTGCAGTGTGTAAATGTGCTTTTACTATACAAAGATGCTGTACATGCAAAACTATTACAATATAAGGAATACAATTGACAGATATCTATAACAAGCAAAATGCCTAGCACAGCCTATGGTCTATAAAAGTACAAATACACTTAAAAGTTACTTATCTTCTGTTACTGTATGTTCGTGATCTCCATTGGCAACAATTCTTCTGGAGGATCAGGCAGCTTTCTTCTATCATGAGTGGCTTCTGATGTTACAGCATCATGATGATGTGTGTGTTCCCCCGTCTACACATCCTTTTTATTTGTACAAGTTTGTTACCAAAAGTTAATGGTGACAAACTTGTTTCCATAACAACTGACTAACAGTCATTCTTTCAGTTTGAGAGCTGAAAGAATATCAAACAAGTAAGTCTCTTTTTGTTTACTGTAGCTATAGAAACAATAGCCTATTCAAACTGTAATACAACAATGGTATCTACATACCCATTGTCTACTCAAGTCAAAACCTGACAGTATTTACTATTGTATGAAATTTGTTTGAGAAATCTACTAAAATCAAGCCAAAAATCTGACCAACTCACTATTGTAATATTGTCCCATGTATCTTATATTTGATTAATATAAAAAAATGATATTTTTAACAAACACAACACAGGCCCATGATACCCAGTAAGTAACTGCGGTAGCGATGTTGGCTGCCGGAGCGAGGCACAAGGACGGCTGCAGGGGCTTCAATCTCAGGTAAGTAATTCATAATAAGATAGTATGCTGTGCATACTAGCTCATTATGCCTTTGTCTTGCAGGTTTTTTTTTCTAGGGTTTACAAGCATTTTAAAGACGGAGCCTCTTTCTAAAATTTGTTGTTTACAAGTTAAAAAAATATTTTTTTTGCTAGAGAATTACTTAAAGCCCCCAAACATTATATATTATATATTATATATATATATATATATATATATATATATATATATATATATATATATATATATATATTTTTTTTTCCCTAACACACTAGAGAATAAAATGGCGGTTGTTGCAATACTTTCTGTCACACCGTATTTGCGCAGTGGTCTTACAAGCACACTTTTTTTGAAAAAAAAAAAATAGGACAACAGTAAAGAAGTCCAATTTTTTTTTATATAATGAAAGATAATTTTACACTGAGTAAAATGATACCCAACATGTCACGCTTCAAAATTGCACCCGCTCGTGGTATGGCGACAATCTTTTACCCTTAAAAATCTCCATCGGCGAAGTCTAAAAAATTCTACAGGTTGCATGTTTTGAGTTACAGAGGAGGTCTAAGGCTAAAATGATTGCTCTCACTCTACCAATCACGGCCCCATCAAATCATTCTCTGCAGCTGTTACCTTTTGTACCACCACCCCCTCCCTTTAGAAGCTAATCTCTACAAGCAGGGCCCTCCTGTACCTTTTGTATTGTACTGTAATTGTGTTGTCCCCCCTATACATTGTAAAGCGCTGCGTAAACTGTTGGCGGTATATAAATCATGAATATAAATAATAATAATGTGTGGTTTTAACACTGTTTTCATATGCAGGTGCTACTCACATATGCATCCGCTTCTGCATGCGAGCTCAGTGGGACAGTACAGTTTAAAATTTTAAAACATTTTTTTCGTATTTATTTTACCTTTAATTTTTTTATTTTTACACTGTACTTTTAAAAGAAAAAAATGGTGTCACTTTTATTCCTATTACAAGGAATGTAACCATACCTTGTAATAGAAAAAAGCATGACAGGACCTCTTAAATATGAGATCTGGGGTCAAAAAAACCTTAGATCTCATTATTTACTAAAATACAATACAAAAAAAAATTGTCATAAAAAAAAAAAAAATACAAAATGGTCCTTTAAGAGCTATGGGCAGAAGTGACATTTTGATGTTGTCTCCGCCCTGCAATGTTATGGAGACGGGTGGGGGCCATCTTCCTCTAATGCCACGTACACACGATCGGACTATCCGCCGGACAATTTGATCGCGTGTGGGCTCCAGCGGACTTTTTCTCCCCAAAAGTCCGGCAGACTTAGAAAGAAGACTTGCTTCAAAATTGTCCGCCAGACTCGGCTTTTAGCAGACAAGCCGTTCGTCTGTGTGCTAGTCTGGCGGATTAAAACCGATGCTAGGGCAGCTATTGGCTACTGGCTATGAACTTTCTTATTCTATGCCGTTACGTTTGATTCCGCCGGACTTTTGGATTGATCGTGTGTGGCCAAGTCCGTTCGCTTGAAAGTCCGGCGGGCCTCAGCTGCAAAGTCCGTTGGACTTGGATAGTCCGATCGTGTGTATGCGGCATTACTCTTCTCTATACCCAGCAAGGGTGAAGATCTGATCGTCTCTGCCTAGAGTTGCCATCTCATCCCTTTAAACCCAAACACATATGAATTACAAGGGTTCTGAGGCTAGTTTAATGCAGATAAGGCACCAAGTGAATTTAATTACCACCTTAATCAGCCACAGAACCTGTGTAATTCATATGTGTTCGGGTTTAAAGGGATGAGGTGGCAACCCTACCTCTGCCGCTGCCAACGGCTCCGGTAAGCGACGGTGGGCATCAGAGCGCGGCAGGAGGGGGGTCATCTCCCGCCGCCGATAAAAGTAATCTTGCGGCGAATCCACAGCAGAGACCACTCTTATCAGAAATCGGACCGCCGGTCAAAGAAGAGGATACCGGGGTAATTGCAGCTAGCTGCTGCCATAACTACGATATTCCTCTTAAAAAGCTTAGGAACGTTTACATTTTTTTTTGTAAATGATAGTTTTAAATATTTTTTGGGCAGCATTCTTAAATAGTACCATTATTCTATAAAAAATTACTGCAGTAAGGGTAGGGAGGACAAAATATACTTAATTTAATTTAGGATGTGCTTCAGCTGTCTTTGTTTGTATCTGAGCAACAGACCTAGCCTAATTAAAGCCTAATTTAAACTGCAGAGATAGATTTTCAATCAGGTAGATATTGTAATAACATGCTATTTTTAAATGTTTACCTCTGCTTTCCTGTTACAGCAGTTATGCTTTGTGTCAGACAGAACATGATTGTGCAATCCAATAAGCAACAGAGTTTGAGCATGCTGCCGAGTGCATGCTGTAATCTAACACAGTGGTCATCAACCCTGTCCTCAGGGCCCACTAACAGGCCAGGTTTGCAAGATAACGGAAATACATGACAAGTGATATAATTTGCTGCTCAGTGATTGCAGTATTCTAGTCTGCATCTCCCCAAGGTAATGCATAAAACCTGGCCTGTTAGTGGGCCCTGAGGACAGGGTTGATGACAACTGATCTAACATCTGGTCAGATACACTTTCTTTTCTTAAAAGAGAAGTATGGAATTTTTTTTTTTTGCAGATTTTATACTTACCTAGGTGGATGCAGCATTGGTCTGATACTACATCTGTCCCCCGCCAGCTCTAAAGCCTCGTACACACGATCGGATTGTTGGCCAACAACACCGTGGAACTTTGTCCGAAGGGCGTTGGCTCAAACTTATCTTGCATACACACGGCCACACAATTGTTGGCCAACAAATACGAACATAGTGACGTACTACGTTGTTTTTCAGCTCTTTAGCTCCCCACCCTTTGGGCTCCTTCTGCTAATTCTGTGTTAGTAGAAGTTTGGTGAGTGTTGATTTGTACTTTTCATTTTGTGCTTTTCAGTTTGTTTCTGAACGGCCGTTCGTCAACCAGCCATGTTGAGGAATTCGGAGATAACATGTTATTTATTACTGGCCTTGGAGTCATTGCGTTGAAATAATTTGTTTGGCTGAATAATGATTTGGTATATTTTCTATATTTTTGGATGCATAGAATGTACTTTTTGGTTAAGTTCTATTGGCAGATAGCATGTCTAATTGTATTTGTTTTCTTTTTTTTATTGCACAATTAAAAAATTGTGTAGAATAATACTTGGCTATGTGTTTTACATCAAATTACAGTTTGGGAGTAGGCAGTTACATTCAAGAAAATACAATGTAAAATTGACAAGGGACACCAACATAGTTGTATCTTTGTTCTTAAAAACTACGGGATAATGGTGTTGTTGTTGAAAAAGGTTTGGAAAATTCCCCATTGTTTTTTTTTTTAGCAGCAATAAGGAACGAAATCTTCATAAAAATTATTGTTTTTATTATCAAAAAAGGCGTTGACATTATTTTTGAATATTAAAAATGATCCATCTGCTGTATCAACAGAAATGGAAGAACCTCCTGAAGAAGACCATGATCCCTAAGGGCGAAATGCATTGCGGCGTTTCCATACATTAAATGGCGCTACAGTCTATTATAGGGAATCAATGTATGATACTCTTATCACAGCAAGTAAATTGTGTTATAATGAATGTTTTTTCTTGGTCTATTCTGTTTCGCTTTATGTAAACCAGAGCTCATATTTTAATTCCTGTACTGTAATTATGTCCAAGCGCCTTTTTTGATAATAAAACCAATACTTTTTATGAAGATTCCGTCCCTTATTGCTGCTAAAAAACCCCATGGGGAATTTTCGGAACCTTTTTCAATTACTTATTTCGTGTCTTTCCATGCTAGAATGGTGTTGTGGTAACTTGCCCAAAAAAACCCCCCAAAAAAACATAATATTATTCTTGATATCACTAGAAAAAAAAAAGCCTTTGAAAATTCGTTTGTAATAACTCTATCAGTATCACCAGCAAAGCAGCTTCATTATTATCCCATTAAAGTGGTTGTAAACCCTTACAAACCACTTTGACCTACAGGTAAGCCTAGATTAAGGCTTACCTGTAGGTCCAAGAAATATCTCCTAAACCTACACGGTTTAGGAGATATTTACCTGAAGACAGCCACCGCTGCCTACGGCGCATGCGCACTGGGCAAGCCGCAGATCGTGGCGATATGCCGCGAGTGTTGGCTCCCGTGCGCATGCGCGGAAGTGACATCATCGCTGCTCCAGCGAATCACAGCGCCGGAGCAGTGAGACCCACCAAGAAGATGGACGCTCGGAACTACAGGGGACAGCGGTGACTTCGCTGGCTCCTGTGTCAGGTAAGTGACACATAATGGATACTATGCGATGCATAGTAGTCCATTATGCTTTACCTTTGCAGGCAATCAAAGAGGAAGTAAACCCATCAGGGTTTACTTCCTCTTTAAAGAAGAAGAGAATTGTGCGCTGCATTTTGTGATTTCATAATTTGCCATGTCGCAAATGTTCATTTTTCCATTACGATCATTAGTTTACAAGACTGATCGCATGCGTGTTTGTACTTTGGACTTTTGTCCGAAGGACTTGTGTACATATGCTCGGAAAATCCGACAACAGACATTTGTCCGTCAACAATTGTCCGATGGAGCAGACACATGGTCGGATTTACCGACAACAGCCTGTCATCGAACATTTCCAGTCGGAAAGTCTGATCGTGTGTAAGCAGCTTGACACTGAGAACCGAGCTATCTAATACTGCCAATCGCTCAGTTCTCACAACTCCCAAGCAGAAAGCTAGTGACTGTCAGTCAGCAGCTCTTTGCTCTGACCGCCCCCCCCCCCCCCATGCTCACTGGAGTGCTGGGCTGTGGAGGGGGTGGGATTCACCCGGACAGTTCGGGTTTGGAATCATCACACTGCCTGAAACCCGGACACATGATTCAGACTGGACTATGGCTTCCCAGCAGGGTTGCTGCCTGCAGTTGTCTAAGCTGAGAGTGTCTGTTACATTCTCTTTCACACTGCCCAAAGCCAGCAACAACCTAGAAACTCCCTCAAACACACACAGACGGGAGAGGAGAGAGGGCTCGATCTGCACCCTTTTCCTCCCGCCCCTACCTGTCTCTTTTAGACCATACTCCAATCCCTGATGCTGTGCCTCAGAAAAGAAACATGGGGGGGGCAGAAATTTGAAGTCCAGCAGCCTCAGATACATCTGGATGAGTGGTGCTGACTGTCAAGGGGTGAGTGAGCTCACCATCCATCCCTGTCAGTGACTCAAGTCCTGAAAGTCCTTCTCTCTCCTGCCTCTGAGTGAGTACACTAAGGTAAATCAGGGTTCTCAGAGCACCCCTTACATCAGAGTTTCCCTTTACTCCGGAGGCCACAGTGTTTACCCTTACATCAGAGTCCCCAGTGTTCTCCCTTACATCAGAGTCTGCAGAGTCCCCCCTTACAGTGAAAGGCAACTCTGCAAGTTAAAATGTAAAAGGGGTACTGTGGACTCTGATGTAAAGGGGGACTCTTGTTATTAACTTCATATGATTAGAAATGTTATTTAATAGTAAAAATATGTATAGTTTATAAATCAATCTTCAAGATGCTTATCCACCACCTGCTCCTGTTATATGCACTGCACTCACTGGATGCCAGTGACCCCCTTACTGTACAGCAAAAGGAGTGAATAGCGCTTGTTTGGTCAATATGGGACCTTATCTTGATGTCTCCATCCGCCTCTGTCCTGGATCCAGTCCCCTTCTAAAAAGTAGTCCTGGGGTTACTTCACTCAAATTAAATGGCCAAAATGGTCATAAAAAAAGAAAAAAGCCAATAAGCAGCAGTTATGTTGATGAAAATGCCTTGTTGATGTCAGATGTCAGAGGAGAATGGGCAGACTGGTTTGAGATGATGGAAAGGCAACAGTAACTCAAATAACCCCTCGTTACAACCAAGGTAAGGGGAATACCATCTCTGAATGCCCAACACATCAAACCTTGAAGCAGATGGGCTACAGCAGCAGAAGACCACACCAGGTGCCACTCCTGTCAGCTAAGAGCATTAAACCGAGGCTACAAATCACACAGGATCACCAACATTGGACAATAGAAGATTGGAAAAATGTTGCCTGGTCTGATGAGTCTCAATTTCAGCTGCGACATTCAGATGGTGGGGTCAGAATGTGGTGTAAACAACATGAAAGCATTGATCCATCCTGCCTCGTGTTCAGACTGGTGGTGTAATGGTGTGGGGGATATTTTCTTGGCACACTTTGGGCCCCTTAGTACCAATTGAGCATTGTTTAACCACTTCAATACCAGGCACTTATATACCTTCCTGCCCAGGACAAATTTTCAGCTTTGAGAGCTGTTGCAATTTGAATGACAATTGCGCGGTCATGCTACACTGTACCCAAACACATTTTTATTCGTTTGTTCCCGCAAATAGAGCTTTCTTTTGGTGGTATTTGATCACCTCCGCGATTTTTATTTTTTGCACAACAAATAAAAAAAGACTGAAAATTTGGAAAAAAATCGAAAATCTTTTGTAAATAAGTACAGTTTCTTCTTCAGTGACGGGCACTGATATGGCTGCACTAACGGGCACTGATGAGGTGGCACCAATGAGGTGGCACTGATGATGGGCTCTGATAGGTGGCACTGGTATGCGGCACTGATGGGCACTCATAGGTGGCACTGATGGGTACTCATGGGTGGCACGGATGGGTATTAATGGTCACAGACAGGTGACACTGAGGGACACTGATGGGTGGCACTGATTGCACTGGTGGGTGGCATTGCTGGGCATCACTGATTTTATTAGTTCTATAATGGTGCCAGTCAGTGCCCATTTGTGGGCACTGATTGGCACATGTTGGGCATAAGTTGGCACATGTATATATCCATGGGGGATGTACCTGGCCGTCCACATGTTAGGGGCTTCCCTGGTGGTCCTGGCAGCTTTCCTGGTGGTCCAAGGAGGGGGCTGCACTGATAAACAATCAGTGCAAACCCCCCCCTCTCAAGAGAACCACTGATCGGCTCTCCTCTACTCTAATGCTCCATGTCACAAAGCTCAAATCATCTCACCACTGGTTTCTTGAACATGACAGTGAGGTCACTGTACTTCAATGGCCTCCACAGCCTCCAGATCTCATCCAATAGAGCGCCTTTGTGATGTGGTGGGAGATTGGCATCATGGATGTGCAGCCGACAAATCTTTAGCAACTGTGTGATGTTATCATGTCCAAAATTTTATTCAAAACCAAAATCTCCCAAGTTCTGAAGGCAAAAGGAGGTCCAACCCGGTACTAGCAAGGTGTACCTAATAAAATGTCCGGTGAGTGTATATATATATATATATATATATATATATATATATATACACAGTACAAACCTAAAGTTTGGACACACCCTCTCATTCAAAGAGTTTTCTTTATTTTCATGACTATGAAAATTGTAGATTCACACTGAAGGCATCAAAACTATGAATTAACACATGTGGAATTATATACTGAACAAAAAAGTGTGAAACAACTGAAAATATGTCTTATATTCTAGATTCTTCAAAGTAGCCACCTTTTGCTTTGATTACTGCTCCGCACACTCTTGGAATTCTGTTGATGAGCTTCAAGAGGTAGTCACCTGAAATGGCTTTCCAACAGTCTTGAAGAAGTTCCCAGAGATGCTTAGCACTTGTTGGCCCTTTTGCCTTCACTCTGTGGTCCAGCTCACCCCAAACCATCTCGATTGGGTTCAGGTCTGGTGACTGTGGACCCCATCACTCTCCTTCTTGGTCAAATAGCCCTTACACAGCTTGGAGGTGTGTTTGGGGTCATTGTCCTGTTGAAAAATAAATGATGGTCCAACTAAACGCAAACCGGATGAAATAGCATGCCGCTGCAAGATGCTGTGGTAGCCGTGCTGGTTCAATATGCCTTAAATTTTGAATAAATCCCAAACAGTGTCACCAGAAAAGCACCCCCACACCATCACACCTCCTCCTCCATGCTTCACTGTGGGAACCAGGCATGTAGAGTCCATCCGTTCACCTCTTCTGCGTTGCACAAAGACACGGTGGTTGGAACCAAAGATCTCAAACTTGGACTCATCAGACCAAAGCACAGATTTCCACTGGTCTAATGTCCATTCCTTGTGTTCTTTAGCCCAAACAAGTCTCTTCTGCTTGTTGCCTGTCCTCAGCAGTGGTTTCCTAGCAGCTATTTTACCATGAAGGCCTGATTCACACAGTCTCCTCTTAACAGTTGTTCTAGAGATGTGTCTGCTGCTAGAACTCTGTGTGGCATTGACCTGTTCTCTAATCTGACCTGCTGTTAACCTGCGATTTCTGAGGCTGGTGACTCGGATGAACTTATCGTCCGCAGCAGAGGTGACTCTTGGTCTTCCTTTCCTGGGGCGGTCCTCATATGAGCCAGTTTCTTTGTAGCACTTGATGGTTTTTACCACTGCACTTGGGGACACTTTCAAAGTTTTCCCAATTGTGCGGACTGACTGACCTTCATTTCTTAAAGTAATGACGGCCACTCGTTTTTCTTTACTTAGCTGCTTTTTTATTGCCATAATACAAATTCTAACACTCTATTCAGTAGGACTATCAACTGTGTGCTGTATCCACCTCCTGCACAACGCAACTGATGGTCCCAACCCCATTTATAAGGCTTGAAATCCCACTTATTAAACCTGACAGGGCACACCTGTGAAGTGAAAACCATTTCAGGTGGACTACCTCTTGAAGCTCATCAACAGAATGCCAAGAGTGTGCGGAGCAGTAATCAAAGCAAAAGGTGGCTACTTTGAAGACCCTAGAATATAAGACATATTTTCAGTTGTTTCACACTTTTTTGTTCAGTATTTAATTCCACATGTGTTAATTCATGGTTTTGATGCCTTCAGTGTGAACCTACAATTTTCATAGTCATGAAAATAAAGAAAACTCTTTGAATGAGAAGGTGTGTCCAAACTTTTGGTCTGTACTGTATATATATATATTGTAAAGTTTGGGGATACTAGCTCCGCGGGATTAAGTGCATAAACCGTTGTCAGGTGAAACCAAAATATATTTATTTATAATTAAATCAAAAATAAAGCTTTTCTTCAGCACAAAATAATACAAAAAGAAAAGCACCTACAGTTCTGTAGACAGGTCTTCACCAAAAAGAGTCCTTGCAGAGATCTTTTTGCAGCCTCCAAAACAGCAAACACGGACGGACGGACGGACAGACAGACAGACAGACGTTCATCTCCTTCTCCTCACCACCACCTCTCTACTACTTCCTGTCTTATAGGCTGTCTGTCTTCCTGGAGGCCATTAACTCCCTGTGGTCAGGGAGGGAGGCTCTTTCCCACCCAAATGTCACTTTAGAGCCTCCCAAATTCCGGGTCCCAACTATCTCTCTTAAAATATAGAGAGGACCGCGAATCAGTCTTCTCCCGAAAACTATCCCCGGAATCTGTCACCCATTTTTGTGTGACCCCCTGAGGCCTACCATGATTCCCTTAAAGGGACCACATCCCGAAATATAGGCGCCACATAGTACCCATCCAGGACCCAACCTTGGCGTCCTGTACATATCCCCCCCTCTGCCTCAACGCGGAGGTGTTGGAGGCACCATTTGACACCATACAGTGGACCCGGGAGAGGGCATCGACATTCTGATATAGTCTCCTGGGTCTGTGCTCAACCACAAAATTGAATTCCTGGAGAGACAGGAACCACCTCGTTACTCTGGCATTCGTGTGTTTATTCTGCCTCATCCAGGTCAGCGGGGCGTGGTCAGATACCAGGCGAAACCTTCTGCCTAGGAGGAAATACCGCCCACTTAATGGCAAGACACTCCCGCTCCACCACCGCATAGTTTTTCTCCGCTGCCGTCAGCTTTCTACTCAGGAAAACGACGGGGTGCTCTTCCCCATTGATTACCTGCGACAGGACTGCTCCTAACCCCTCATTTGAAGTGTCTGTCTGTACTACAAAATTCTTATTAAAGTCTGGAGCAACAAGCACCGGATCCTGGCACAATGCCGTCTTAAGCTTCTGAAAAGCTTTTTCGGCCTCGTTATTCCATTTTATCATCACCGACTTTCTGCCTTTGGTCAGGTCCGTCAAGGGTGCAGCAATGGTGGCAAAGTTGGGGATAAACCTCCGATAGTAGCCAACTATGCCCAAAAACGCTCAATGTACCCTAGGTACTTGGCTTCCTCCACCCCAACTGCACATTTTTCTGGATTTATGGTGAATCCTGCTCTTCTCAGGGAGTCTACGACTGCCTGAACTCTGGGAAGATGTGACTCCCAATCAGGGCTGAAGATGACGATGTCATCCAAATAAACCGAAGCGTACCGATGATGTGGACGCAAAGTTTTGTCCATGGCCCTTTGGAACGTAGCGGGGGCAGAGTGTAAACCAAACGGCATTCGTTTGTACTGGAAGTGGCCTTCCGAGGTAGAGAAGGCCGTTTTCTCCCTAGCTTCTTTGGTCAGGGGAATCTGCCAGTACCCTTTCGTGAGGTCCAGCGTGGTAATATACCTGGCAGGCCCCAATCTCTCAATGAGCTCATCTACCCGTGGCATGGGATAAGCATCAAACTTGGATATTTCATTCAGTTTTCTAAAATCATTGCAGAAGCGAAGAGTGCCGTTGGGTTTGGGTACCAACATGATTGGACTCGACCACTCGCTCTGCGATTCCTCAATGACATCAAGCTCGAGCATTCTTTTCACCTCTTCAGACACTGCCACTCTATGAGCTTCTGGGATACGGCTTTAACCGCACTTTTACCTTGGGGTCAGTTACAATGTCGTGCTCGATGACATTGGTGAGTCCTGGCAACCCTGAAAACATGTCCCTATTTCTTTGAAGAAACTCCTTTGCTTGCTCGGTTTGGGGTCTAGTTAAGGTAGCAGCCACCTGCACCAGGTCGATCCCTGCATGGTCTCCTGACTGTACCGCTACCACCGCGGATACCTGGTCTCTGTCTCTCCAGGGTTTCAACAAATTTACGTGGTAGATCTGGTATGGTTTCCTTTTGCCTGGCTGGTGTACCTTGTAGTTTACCTCCCCCACTTTTTCCACTATCTCAAATGGACCTTGCCACTTGGCCAAGAACTTGCTCTCCACTGTGGGTATTAGGACAGCCACCCGGTCTCCTACTTGAAATTGTCTAACTTTCGCAGACCAGTTATACACCCTTCGTTGGGCTTCCTGAGCCCTCTGCATGTGCTCCCTCACCAGTGGCATCACCTCAGCCTCCCTCTCTCACATTTGAGAGATATGCTCTACTATGGTTTTGTGTGGTGAGAACTCACTTTCCCACGTTTCCTTTACCAGATCCAGCAACCCCCGAGGCCGTCGCCCATACACTAACTCAAATGGGGAGAAGCCCGTGGACGCTTGTGGAACCTCCCGGGTGGTAAACAAAAGGGCGGGGAGTAACATATCCAAATCCTTCCCGTCCTTCTGGACGACTCTTTTTAGCATGGTCTTTAAAGTTTTATTAAACTTCTCCACTAGGCCATCGGTCTGCGGGTGATAGACGGACATCCGCAACTGCTTAATTTGAAACAGTTTGCACAGGTCCGCCATCTCCTTTGACATAAAAGGGGTGCCCTGGTCCGTTAATATCTCTTTGGGAAAACCAGTTCGCGAAAACATTTGAAATAGTTCCCGGGCAATGGCTTTAGAGGAAGTTTTCCTCAAAGGGACTGCTTCTGGGTACCTGGTTGCATAGTCTAGGATGACTAATATATATTGGTGCCCCCTTGCCGATTTTACCAGGGGTCCCACGAGATCCATGGCGATCCGCTCGAATGGAACCTCAATAATTGGCAAGGGTACCAGAGGGCTTCTATAGTGGGGCACTGGGGCAGTTAACTGGCAAACGGGACAAGATGCACAATATCTTTTAACCTCAACCTTCACCCCTGGCCAGCAAAACCGGTCGGTTATCCTGGCCTCTGTTTTCTCTGCCCCCAAGTTTCCTCCCAGTGCATCGTTGTGGCCATCGTTCAGCCACTCAATAAATCAAGTCCTCCTTTAACGCAAAATGAGGAAACCTCTGATCTGCTCCCGGCATTTGTGGGACCCCATCCACAACAGTAACCTGCTCTCGGGCATTGACCAAGGTAGGATCCCGCAACTGGGCCGTGCCAAACGCACCCCTGGGTACATCTAGATCTGGGTGAACTGGCCTTGAGGATGTTTCCCCTTCACTTTCCTCAACCGGGGACTGCAATGGGGAGAGCTCCTCATCATCCTCCCCCAGCATAACCTGTAACGGAAAGACTTCCCTCCCCTCAGAGTTTAACTCGGTTTTGCAATCTGAAACAGTCACATCCTTCAACTTAATATTCTCTACAGTATCATTATCAATAACGGGTATCTCTGTATCAGTGGGGTGGGTTGTGGGGGTTTCAGGCCCAGGTTCCTCAGACTCTCCTGGCTGTCCTGGCAGCCCCATCTGTACCTGGCTCCACAGTTCAAAAAATAGTGGACAGTCCCGCCCCACTATAATGTCATGTATTAGACTTCTCACTACCCCAACCTCTTGGGTCACTGAGGTATGGCCATAGGACACAGTCACCGAAACCATGGGGTATTCCTTGGTGTCCCCATGGATGTACACTACCCGTAGGGTTTTCCTTACAGGGCCAAGTCTCCCAATCACCCTGGCATGTACCAATGTTACCATGCTACCAGAGTCCAGTAGCGCCCTGGCAGGAAGGTGGTTCATCCACACTTCACACTCAAACTGTCCTGCAATTGGATCCAGGTGAGTGGTGCAGACTCTTTGCACGTAGAAGGAGCTTCTCCGACCAATCCCGCAGTCCATAGGCTCCTCCTGAAGTGGGCATTGCACCCGGGTATGTCCCCAGGATCGACATCGCCAACATTGTAGGTCTCCTGTTCTTGGGACAGGAACCACCCTTCGAGGTTCTGTAGCAGATAATGCGGTTTTGCGGATCCCAGCGTCTGGCAGGGCTTCTCTCCTAGGCACTATGGCTGATCTGGTTGCCCTTGGTGTGGGTTCCCTACGCCTGGCAGGCCCGAGTAGGTCCTCCACCACGGTGTACCTTTCAACCAACTCCACCAGCTGGTCAGCGGTTGCGGGGTCTCCATGGCTTACCCAGCGCTGTAGGTCATCTGGCAGGGACCGCAGGTACCAGTCCATCACTATTCGTTCCACCATCTGTGGGCCTGACAGTTTTTCTGGCTGCAGCTATTTTTTAACCAGCTGAACCAGTTCATGCATTTGCAACCTGGGTGGTCGGTCAGGTTTGTACCGCCAGCAATGCACCCTCTGAGCCCGGACAGCTGTGGTCACTCCTAGGCGGGCCAGGATCTCTGCCTTCAGACGCTCATAGTCGCTGATATGTTCTGCTGGGAGGTCAAAATAGGCCTTTTGCGGGTCACCGGTGAGGAAAGGGAAGATAATGCCGGCCTATTGGTCACGGGGCCACCCCTCTCTCTCCGCTATCCTCTCAAAGGTGGTGAGAAAGGCCTCTACATCATCGCTGGGAGTTAGTTTTTGTAAAAAAAAGCTGGCCCTCACAGACACCTGGTTGCCAGCGGCAACAGCCGCTTGTTCACGTCCCTGAGCCAGCCGCTGTACTGCCTCCTGCAAGGCAGCCACCTGTGCTTGAGTGGACTCCTGCTGAGCAGTAAACTGGGCGGCTAGCAGCCGTGTGCTTTCCTGTTGTGCAGCTATGGCCTGTGCCAGGGCCTGCTGCTGCTGAGCCATTGCTTCCTCATGGCGACGGTTTGCGTCTGCTGAAGCTTGCTGCTGGGTCACGGTGGCTTGCTGCTGGGTCACGGTGGCTTGTGCCAAAGCCCTGATGACCTCCTCCATGTCATGACAGACAGACAGACAGACAGACAGACAGACAGCTCCTCAGACAGGTGTTCATCTCCTTCTCCTCCTCACCACCACCTCTCTACTACTTCCTGTCTTATAGGCTGTCTGTCTTCCTGGAGGCCGTTAACCCCCTGTGGTCAGGGAGGGAGGCTCTTTCCCACCCAAATGTCACTTTAGAGCCTCCCAAATTCCGGGTCCCAACTATCCCTCTTAAAATATAGAGAGGACCGCGAATCAGTCTTCTCCCGAAAACTATCCCCGGAATCTGTCACCCATTTTTATGTGACCCCCTGAGGCCTACCATGATTCCCTTAAAGGGACCACATCCCAAATATAGGCGCCACATAGTACCCGTCCAGGACCCAACCTTGGCGTCCTGTACAATATATATATATATATATATATATATATATATATATATACACACACACATAAATGTATATATCATATATATACATATATTACAATTTTATTAAAAAGAAAACAACATTTTCCTAACATAGATACTATCTTCATTCTTTTATTACCTGCAGCAGCCAATCAAATGTGTTACATTTTCTTCTAAATAAATGTACACCACAAGTGCTGAATTCTGATTGGTTGCTATGGCAATGCCACAATTCTTTCTTTTCTCTAGTTTCCATGAATGTGCCCCAGTGATTTACAGCTGCGTTTGAATTGCCTTGTTATCCCAGGTTGTTGTCCTGCAATGTATTGATGTACTTACTTAAATTCTGCTGCCGATTGCCATTCCACTTATACCTCTGATTGCTGTTCTGTGCTCTCCTATGGGTTTTGCTTAATGAACTTTATGTCATTCTGTGCGTATATATGATGTTGACTTTCCAAGCTACCAGCAGGCCTCCAAATGTCAGCTTTTATTCTCAAATGTGATTTAATAGCAGCTGATGACATGTTTCATGCAGCTGCTGTATGTTTTTTTTTTCTCTCATGTATAGAATTGTATATGCATATTAGGACTCCGATGCCAGAACAATATGGAGTAATTGAGTCTTGCATGTGTATCAGAGGTTTTATCTTAGAATGGTATATCACTTAGTTGCTCACTGTGTTTTCAGAACCATTTTCTGCCATATATTAAACTGGCCCTCTGGACAGGCCATTCATTTCAACAATAATCTTTCCATAAGAATAATGTTATTTGCTTGTAAAGACTATCTCGTGTAGACATCTAAATGGCTTGAGACTGCTGCTGCGTGACACTTTTTTCAAAGTGATTTTGGCAGCCCCATCGGAATCAGAGCTGTCACTTAAAGCGGAGCTCCACCCAAAAGGTGAATCTCTTCTTGTTCGCACCCCCCCCCCCCCCTTCCACTGCTACATTTGCCACTGGTTTTGACAGGTACCCGTTTAAACTTCCGGGTAAGATTTCTGCACGGCAAACTACATTTCCGGCCCCTCCTCCTTCCTCCTGATGCTTTCTGGGACACACAGAGGTCTCAGAAGATGGCGGGACCATTCAGAAAGCGCAACACGACTCCCGCATGTGCAGTAGGAACCACTGTGTAGCTGTGAAGCTGTAAACTTAATTTCCCGTTTCCCTTACTACAAATGCAAGCGCCTGCACACAAAGCAGATTGACGAATCGGCAAGGGGTGCCGACATCGCGAGATTCCCGAACAGGTAAGTGTTTTTGTATTAAAAGCCATCAGCTACAGTATTTGTAGCTGCTGACTTTCATTTATTTTTATTTTTTTACAGACTGGAACTCCTCTTTAAGTGGCACTCTATAGTATTCCTCTTTGCTCCTCCTCTAGCTGCTAAGTAAAAGTTTATGTAGTCAGGTAAGGAGCTGGGCCAATACCGACCAAAATGAAATACCTCCAAAAGCGAAGAGGGCTATGATGAGCAAGTAGGGATGGGGCCATACTAGGGAACTGATTTTTTTCTGGAGTGGTGAAATTCTGTAACAATTTTCAGGGGCGCGTTGAAATGAAAAAATCTTTATAGAAATAAAAAATACTGCATGTAAGCATTTAAAATACTTGATTATTTTAAATATGAGTTGTACATTACCTGGAATTTTGTTGGTTGGTGACAGGGTATTTTTCCTATTCTATAAGTTTTTTTATATTGGACCTTTTAGAATCTTGACAAGTGTGCATGTAGCTCCCCTTTATAACAGGCTGTTCCCCACTGAGGCCTTCAATATAATGACCATCGATGCAGCCTCATCAGTGCCCATCAATGCAGCCTCACCAGTGCATGAGGATCAGAGAGATGATAGCCGGCCAGATCACCACACAGAGTGTGGATCTCTTGCTGTGACACAGCTTTGATTTGGATTTCACGGGGGCCACAGTAAAACTTAGTCCCGGCATTGGACCAGTGTGCTGTCTATCAAAGGAGCCGGTCCAGGAGGCGGGACTTTGTTTGACAGCGACTGCCGTGCAATTCAAATTGCGGGCGATCACAGGCAGACGATCCCCATTCTGTGTGATCCGGCCAGCTCTCCTCTCTCCGATTGCTGGGAGAACAGCTCCCATCCATCCCCCTCCCCGAGGCAGCCCCACACTTGCCCTAAAGATTTTTCCACTTGCCAAATGCGAGCAGGTGAGTGGAAATTTTGAGGGCTGTGTTACTAAATCCAGGACTCTGCATTCACTATATCTGATCTCCCACTGTACACAGAACATGAAAATGCAAATATTTTAGTAATTATAAGCTGCTAAATACCTTTTCTCATCAGCCGTTATAGCACTCTTGTGACTTCTATCAGTGTCTGGTCAAGCACTGCTTAAGGTTCGTAGGAGGTGTTTTCATTCCCCTCTGACTGTCATATGAGGCTGCATGTGCCCGACTCTCTGTCTGGACAGTTATGATTGGCCCTGTGATGATCACATGCACCCTCTCAAAAAACAAAACAAAAGAAAACTCTCTAGCAATACACACCAAACTGAGCATGTGCAGAGGGCCCCCAGGCTCTGTACTATCAGGAGGTGGATTGAGAACTGTGTTAGAAGGGGAGGATCATAGAGGCCCGGATCAAAGAGTCTTTTTACACAATGCGGAAGATTATCCCCTTATATTCCACAGTGAGTATAACAAGTATACTTTACTGCATATACAACCTGATTTTACTGTTGTGAGTTTAGTAACACTTTTTATTTTTTTTTACTCATATTAGCTCTAGGGGCAATGGGCAATGGGCAGGAATCATTGCTTACACATTTATGACAGACCTATGCATTGCCAGTCTACAGGGGGTTCTGCTGAACACCCAAGGCCCATGAGACGTGTGTGCACCCAGGGGAACTTTTTCTACCACTGTGAAGCAGGCATACCCTCCTCCACTAGGTCACTTCTCATTCCCAAAGTGGTTGTAACATCCACATTTTCTAGGTATTACAACTAAATACACCTCTGTGCTCACCTCATATATACAATAAAAGCTGGGCTCATAAAAAACAATATAACTGATCTCATAAAAAATGTACATAAATTACCAAATTTGTAGTGAAAACCATGAAGTGAAAAACAAAAGCCAACCCCTCCTTTACAAAACTTTCTGTCAGAAACCATGAATCAGAGCAAGACAGAAGTACATTTAAATCACACTTGTTTAATAATAAAAGTAAATAGAACAAACGTAGTCAAAACATAGCCAAATATTGGTAACCGGAATGGATAGTCAGACAAGCCAGAAAGTCAGGAAGCCAGGAATCAGCGCAGTGGAATAGCAAGCAGGATCTGGAGCCAGTAGGAATGTCAGCCAAGCAAGTCTTTAACAGGACCACAGGAGAAAGTCTCTGTGATGTTGACTAAGGCAAAGGCAGAGATCATCTGGTCTGGACGGCTTAAGTAAGCAGGACTGATGAGCAGGATATCATTAACAGGTGAATCTCTGTGGAGAGATAGGGGCTGGCAATTAGCTGACAGCTGAGTGGCCAGCTCAGAGAAGGAAGGGCTGAGCCCAGCCCTGACAGTACCCCTCCTCAATGAACACTCCAACTCGGAGAATCACCAGGCTTGAGGGGAAAATGTCTATGGAAATCATGAAGGAGGACAGGGGCATGTACGCCTGAGAATGAGACCCAAGAGCATTCCTCTGGAGCGTACCCTTTCCAATGCACCAGGTACTGTATGCGCCCACAGAACTTATGGGAGTCAATAATGGACTGTACTTCATACTCCTCATGGTTCTCAACCTGTACGTGGTGAGGACGTGGCACCGAGGCAGTAAAGCCATTGCAGACCAAAGGTTTTATTAAGGAGACATGAAATACATTTGGAGATATGCATATTAGAAGAAGGATCTAACGTGTAAGCCACAGGATTAATCCTGCGGAGAATACGGAAAGGCCCAATAAACCAAGGTGCAAACTTCAGAGAGGGAGCACGAAGTTGGAGGTTGCTAGATGTCCCCAGCCTGATAGGGAGGGGCAGGCAGGCATCTGCGGTCAGCCTCCTGGACCTGTGCCCAAGTGGAACGAAGACCATGGAGATGCTCCCCTAACGCAGGAATACTCTGCGGGACAAAAGAGACAGGCAAGATGGAAGGTTGGAAACCATAGTTCACCATAAACCGGCACAATCGGGAAGCAGAATTCAAGGCCCTATTGTGAGCAAACTCCGCCCACAGTAAGAGGTCTGACCAGTTGTTATGATGGTCAGAAATATAGCAACGTAGGAACTGCTCCAAGGACTGATTGGCTGGTCTGTGCCACCATTAGACTGCGGGTGATACGCAGAGGGGAAAGCAAGCTGAATTCCCAACTGTGCCCAAAAAGCTTGCCAGAATCGGGACACAAACTGACAAGCCCTGTCCGAGATGATCACCTGGGGTAGCCTATATAAGTGAAAGATCTCCCGAGCAAAAATGGAAGCCAGTTCCTTAGAAGTGGGCAACTTCTTAAGTGGAATACAATGAGACATTTTTGAGAACTGGTCAACCACCATAAGGATAACTGTGTTGCCCTGGGAGTTTGGTAACTCCACAATGAAATCCATATACAGGTGGGTCCAGGGCCTCTCTCCATTGGGTATGGGTTGTAGGAGGCCTACTGGAAGCTGTAGTGGAATCTTACTCTGAGCACACACGGAACAGGCAGCTATGAAGGTGGTCAGCATGTAGACTAGGCCACCAGAATTGTTGGGAAATGACCCAAAAGAGTTGATTCTTCCCAGGGTGGCCAACAGCCATGGGAGAATAGTAAGTCTGGAGCACGGCAGTACGGAGGCTGTCTGGGACAAAGCAGTACTCACAAGGTTTCTCAGGAGGAACATGGACCTGAGCAACAAGAATTTTGTCACCCAAAGGAGAAGTGAGACTGGTGCGAACCGTAGCCAGAATACGATCTGGAGGAATCACAGGAGCCGTAAACCGACTCCATCTTGGAAGTTGAGGAAAGTTGTCACGACAAAGCGTCAGCCCTTACATTCTTAGTACCGGGTAAGTATGAGACAATGTAATTGAAAATTGACAAGAAAAGAGCCCATCGCGCCCTTCTGGGAGAGAGGCGTTTACCCTTAGACAAGAATGTGGGATTCTGATGGTCAGTAAGAATGAGAACCAGCACAGTGGTACCTTCACGGAGATGTCTCCATTCTTTCAGGGCTAAAATGATTGCTAACAGCTCTCTGTCCCCAAACTCGTAATTGCACTCCGCAGGTGACAATTGCTTGCAAAAGTAGCCACAAGGATGCATAGCGCTCTCAGAAGTAGAACGTTGAGACAAAAGGGTGCCAACTCCAGTCTCAGAAGCATCAACCTCAAGGATAAAAGGTAATGTAGGATCAGGATGTGCCTACAGAGGAGCAGAAACAAAGGCAGACTTGAGTCTCTCAAAGGCCTTAATGGACCCCGGAGACCAACTCTGTGGGTTGCTGTCCTTTCTGGTCATATCAGTCAGGGGCTTGACCAGCATGGGTTGTCAGCACCCGAGGCAAGGCAAGTAATTTGCACCCCCTAACCTGCGGACTTTTAGCACTCCCCGAGTCCCTTCAAATGCAATAGTACTGACCTACCTGATTCCTACAATGACCGTTACACACTACACTGACCAATATACTATACTGTCCACTACACTATACTGTCCACTACACTGAGAACTACACTGACCACTATACTATACTGTCCACTACACTATACTGTCCATTACATTGACCACTATACTATACTGTTTACTACACTATACTGTCCACTACACTGACCAATATACTATACTGTCCACTACACTGTCCACTACACTGACCACTATACTATACTTTTTACTACACTATACTGTCCACTATACTATACTGTCCACTACACTGAGAACTATGGTACACTGTCCACTACACTGTCCACTACACTGACCACTATACTGTTCACTACACTACACTGTTCACTACACTATACTGTCCAATACAAGCTACTATACTGTCCACTACAGTGACCATTGTACTACACTGTCCACTACACTACACTGACCACTGTACTGTCCACTACACTATACTGTCTACTATACTGACCCCACTACACTGTCCACTATACTACACTACACTGACCTGCCTACAACCTCTAACCAACCCCATGCCCCCGCCCCCCCCCCCCCCCCCCCCCCCCGGAGCCAGTAACAAGACTCTCTCTCACCTTCTTGTCCTGGCCTGCATCGGTCGGGGGGAGGAGGAGAAGACAGTGGAGGCTCAGAATTTTGCTTGTCTCCTTTGTGCTCTAGCTGCCATGTTTAATGTCCGGCCGGCGCTGTGATTAGGCATATGGGGGTGGCATGTGCGGAGGCGGGACTTCAGGGGCGATCTTGGACAGGCCAGCCCTATGCCTCACATGACCCCCATAAGCCCAATCACAGGGCGCCGGACACTTAAGATGGCAGCCGAAGTGTGGGGGACACAGGAACTTGAAATTAGGAGGAGGCAGCCAGTGATACATACTGGCGCCCCCCTAAATGTCGCGCCCAGGGCCACGGCGCCCCCTGCACCCCCACGCTACGCCACTGTTGACCAGAGACAATAAGTTATGAATAAATAGTTAATAGTTGGTAAAGCAAAGATAACGCTGCAGAGGACGTAAACCCATGGGTCGGGGCCACTGTAGGACTGCTGAAAGTTTGTCTGGGTCCACCGAAAAAAAACAGCAGTAGAAATTACATAACGCAGGAATTTAACTTGTTTACGATGGAATTCACACATCTCCAATTTACAATAGAGATGGTTCTTTCTTAGTTTCTGAAGCAAACGACCGACATCTGTGTGGTGGCTCTCCAGGGACTTGGAAAATATGAGGCTATCAATGAGATAAACCACCACACATAACTGCAACAAATCTCAGAGGACATCGTTAATAAATTCCTGGAAAACTGCCGGAGCATTACAAAGGCCAAATGGCATTACGAGGTACTTATAATGGCCTGTTCTGTATTAAATGCAGTTTTCCACTCGTCGTCCTCCTTAATACTCACAAGATTGTATGCCCCTCTCAAATCAAGCTTTGTGAAAACCGTTGCTCCCTGAGGTGGTCAAATAACTCTGTAATCAATGGAATTGGATAAGCATTCTTGATCGTGAAATGATTGAAACCCCTATAATCAATACAAGGTCACAGTTCACCACTCTTCTTCTTCACAAAGAAGAAACAAGCACCAGCAGGAGACAAGGATTTGCGGATGAAACCTCAAGAAAGTGCACCTGCATCATACTCCTCCATGGCCTTATCCTCCAAGACCCACAGCCACAAGGGGGTTGGCACCAAGTTGAAGGTCAATTGCACAATCATACGACCGGTGTGGAGGCAAACTACTGACTTGAACTTTGTCAAAGACATCACTAAAATCACAGTGCTCCTCCAGTGGGTAGGAGAGTGAATAGGTGCACAGGACTTTGGCTACCTTCTGGAAGCACGTCTTACTGCATTGTGGCGACCAAGAGAGAACTTTAGCGACCAGGAGAGAACCTGCAGCCAATCAAAAATGGGGTTGTGCCTCATTAACTAAGGATAACCAATAACCAGAGGAAACTTAGGTGAGGAAATAACTTGGAATTAGATTATCTCATGATGAAGAGCCCTTACTGCCATGGACAATGGAACAGTCTTATGAGTCACATTGGCAGGCTGTAGAAGTCTCCCATCAAGAGCCTCAATGGCAAGTGGAGTGGCACGCAGCTGCAGTGGAATCGAGTGCTTCGATGCAAAGGCAGCAACAATGAACAGGCCTACAGCCCCAGGCCTGTTCATTGTAATCCAAAAGGTAATCCTCCCTAGACCACCAGGGATGCCAGTCAGCACAATGGATGCCAATCAGTGCCCATAATGGATGCCAAGCAGTGCCCACAATGGGCATCACTGATTGGCATGCATTATTGTTTGGCACTGATTGGCATCCATTAGTACAGTATAACATCAATGCCGCCTATGAGTGCCCACCTGTGCCACCTATCAGTGCCCACCTGTGCCGCCTATCAGTGCCCACCTGTGCTGCCTATCAGTGCCCACCCATGCCCATCTGTGCCGCCTATCCATGCGCATCTGTGCCGCCTATCCATGCCCATCTGTGCCGCCCATCCATGCCAATCTGTGACAGCTATCAGTGCCAATTTGTGCCACCTGTCAGTGTCCATCCGTGTCGCCCATCCGTGTCGCCCATCAGTGCCGCCTATCAGTGCGCATCAATGCCACCTCATCAGTGCCACTTCATTGGTGCCACATCATTGGTGCCCATCAGTGCCCATCAGTGTAGCCCCATCAGTGCCCATCAGTGAAGGAGAAAACGTACTTATTTACAAAGTTTTGAAACTGAAACAAAAAAAACCATTTTTTTTTTCAAAATTTTGGGTATTTTTTTATTTGTAGCACAAAAAATAAAAACCGTAGAGGTGATCAAATACCACCAAAAGAAAGCTCTATTTGTGGGAAAAAAATGATAAAAATTTAATTTGGGTACAGTGTAGCATGACCGCGCAATTGTCATTCAAAGTGCGACAGCGCTGAAAGCTCAAAATTGGTCTGGGCAGGAAGGTGTTTAAGTGCCTGGTATTGAAGAGGTTAAATGACTTTTTTTCCTGCTGAAATGACACTTTGTGCAGGGACAATTCTAAGCACAGGAAACATGCGCCCCTTTACAGGCATACTATAGACACCCCCCAGGTATAAAATTTAAAGGAATATTACACTTTTATTGTTTCACTTATTAAAATCACTGCTCCCGAAAAAACTTCAGTTTTGAAAACTTTTTTGCATTGATACATGTCCCCTGGGGCAGGACCCAGGTCCCCAAACACTTTTTAGGACAATAACTTGCATATTAGCCTTTAAAATTAGCACTTTAGATTTCTCCCATAGACTTGTACAGGGTGTTCCGCGTCTTTTCGAATTTGCGCCGAACACCCCAAATTGTTCACTATTCGCCGAACAGGTGAACAGGCTATGTTCGAGTCAAACATGAGTTTGACTCGAATTCGAAGCTCATCCCTAGTCACCAGTTTGCTCGACTTGCCAATTATCCACTCACATCTCTTACTGGTGCTTCAATTCTGAAATTCCCACACTACCAGGTATGTCCAGGGCTTCAAGCATTTCACTCCTGACCCTTTTGACAAATTAGGCCAGCCCATTCTTTTTTTAAGTAAATCTCAGATTTGTAACAATTTCAGCCTTGGTACGTGCAACTATAGCCCGCACCTCCTTTTACATATCTGTAACGTTTTTTCAGGGCTCACCCTAAGTTGGCCTGTTCACTGAGACAAAACAAAATCATGTGACTAAGCAGCATTAACATGCCTTTTTTACAGGCTTGTTTAGCCACCCATCCGTCACCCTTGTTGAGCAAATTTTTGGTAGAAGGTTTCACAGAGGAGTTCCACACTGGGTTTGTTTCTTTGCCACTAGGCACTTTTGAGTGTCAGAATCTGAGGTCATCTTCCACAGACATGGAGGCGGTGGATTTGTTGCTTCAGTCTGAACTCGAGAAGGACTTTGCCATCGGTCCTTTTTCAATACTGCCCTTCTGGGTTTGGAGGGTCAACCCCCTGGGTCTTGTCAAAGGGACATTTTCTAATAAATTACGGTTAATTTTTGACTTGTCAACTTCTCATTGTTCACATGTACCTAGCCTTAACTCTTAGATTCCATCGGAGGAGTTTTCAATGAAGTATGCGTCAGTGGATCAGGATACAACGTATCATCAGGATGGGCTGACATAGCTGACACTTTTAGGCTTCTTCCGATTCTGCCATCACTTTGGAAGTGGCATGGAGTTAAGTGGAAGGGGTTTTATTATTTTGCCACCAAACTTACCTTTGGCTCTAATAGTAGCCCTTGGCTGTTTGATTCTTTCACACAAGCACTCAACTCGATCCTCACACACAGAGAAAGTTGTCAAGAATTTATCCAATATTTAGACAATTTTCTCCTCATTGATAGCATACCTCTCAACCTTTTGAGATAGGAATGAGGGACACCTATCAGCAAAAGTATGCAGGCATAGGACACACCCCTTGTCACGCCCCCTTAAAGAAGAATTGTACAAAAAAATAATCTTGGTTAAACTCACAAGTGCTTCTTTTTTACCACTGCTATTCCTTTATATTGACTTTTTGAACTTACAAATGCAGCAATTTAGAAATCATATGAGAGGTTTAGGGCTGGAAAACACTTTTTGATAGATAAAAAGTGCATTTTATATACATTTATATAGATCAGATCAAAATGAGGGATAAATGAGTAGGAATGAGGGACAGAGGAACATTGTTCCAAATCAGGGACAGTCCCTCTAAATCAGGGACAGTTGGGAGCTATGTTGAGAGTTCTAAACAGGCCCCCACTGACCTACACAAACTGATGCCAGTTTTTTCAGCACTTGTCATCCCACTGGCAGTTAAGATGGAAGGCCCGGTTACTAAACGTACATTCCTGGGGATCACGCTTGATACTCAGTCCATGTAGGCCAGTCTTCCTACAGACATGTTAGTAAGGATCAGAGATCGTGTACATGCGTTTACGATCTCCCAAGTCTGTACCGGGGTTGAATTACAGTCTCTGCTGGATATGCTAAATTTTGCGACAAGGATCATTCCCCAGGGGAGGGCTTTCATTTCTGGATTATTGGCTTTGTTACCCTCAGTTCCCGACTCTGATTCTCATATTAAACTAGCTCCTTCCACTCTATCTGATTTACAAATGTGGGACGAGTTCCTCCAATATTGGAATGGTGTCACCATGTTTATCCCTGCAGAGTCAGGGTTTTTCTCTAAAGTCTCAACAGATGCAGTGGCCACAAAAGGCTATGCTGCTATTTTTGACTCACACTGGCTGGCGGGGCCTTGGCCAGACAAGGTTATGGCTATTCCAGGGTTTACGGAGATGTTAGCTTTGTTCAAAATCTACCTCAAAGTTGCAGCAGCACAGATTTGGGGGCATTTTTGGGCAGGTCAGACTGTGTTTTTTTCCATGGATAATCAAGCTACATCAGAAATTGTCCATAAAGGCAGATCCAGGTCTTTACTTATCATGTTTTTTGTACGTAGGCTTATTTGGCTGTCCTTCCAACTTAAATTCCACATACCCTGCAGGTTCATCAATGGTGTAGAGAATATAGCAGCGGATGCTCTGTTATGTTTTAACTACCCACTGTTTTTCCGGCAGGTTCCAGACGTTTGCGCCACGCCATCCCCACGTTTTCTTCAACTACTGATGGACTAGATACCCATTGGGCCGACATGGCAGCCTTGATTGACAAATCATTGTCTGTGAACACCAGAAAGGCTTATGTCATAGCCTGGAATGTTTTCCAGGCCTTCCAGTCACGGTATCCTAGGGCTGATGGCTACAGCATTCAGTATCTACTGGCTTTCACTGCCTTTTGCCACTCAGGTGTACACCACTTTTTGTCTTTACAGGACCTCAATAGGCTGTCCATTTTTTTCAGAATATAATTCAGTAATTATGATTTAAAAAGAGTAAACACAGTTGATTGATAATAAATGGCTTCAGCCAAACACTAACCATGAGTGAAAGAAGTGTTTTTTGTGTTATCATTCATATTCACTGAAAAAAGGCCAAGAAATCATAAATTCTGCCAGGGTATGTCAACCTATGAGCACAACTGTCAATATATTCAACTAAATGCAATTGTACCAGAATCATATCATAGTATAAATTTAATAAAATGTACACATTTCATCTACAGTAGCGATTTTCTTTTTTTGTTTAAACTTACATGTACCAAAGAAGAAAAAAAAATAGCTTTTTGTCTATGGATTGGTTAAAAAAAAAAAAAAACATTTTTGCAAGACAACATTTTTTTTAAAATAAAATAAATCATACATTTTCTTTAACCAGTTAAGGACCAGCCGCCGCAGTTATAGTGCGGCAGGTTGGCTCCCCTCGGCAAATCACTGTAGCTGTACGCCGGCCACTTTAAGAGCTCTAGGGGGTGCTTGTGCACGCCCGTGGCGCGATGATGGGTCTAATGCGCGTGCCTGGTGGCTGTGATGTCCGCCGGGCATCCGCAATTGCTCCTGAGAGAGACAGAATGGAGATCTGTCAATGTAAACAGACAGATCTCCGTTCTGTTAGGAGAGAGGAGACAGATCTGCTGTTCATACTGATTATGAACAGCGATCGGTCTCCTCCTCCAGGCAGTCCAATCCCCCCACAGTTAGAAACACTCCCTAGGACACATATTCAACCCATTGATCGTCCCCTAGTGTTAAGCCCTTCCCTACCAATTACATTTATACAGTAATCAGTGGCTTTTTAGCTTTGATCGCTGCATAAATGTCAATGGTCCCAAAAAAGTGTCAAAAGTGTCTGATCTGTCTGCCGCAATGTCGCAGTCCTGCTAAAAATTGCTGATCACCGCCATTACTAGAAAAAAAAAAATGCCATAAATCTATCCCCTATTTTGTAGATGCTATAACTTTTGCGCAAACCAATCAATATAAGCTTATTGTGATTTTTTTTTTACCAAAAATATGTAGAAGAATACATATCGGCCTAATCTGAGGAAGAAATTTGTTTATTTTTTTGGATATTTTGTATAGCAAAAAGTAAAAAATATTGTCTAAATTTAATTTTTTTTTGTTTATTGTGCAAAAAAAAATAAAACCACAGAGGTGATCAATCTGTTGAAAAAAAGGGACATAAATTTTGTTTGGGTACAGATTCGCACGACCGCACAATTGTCAGTTAAAGCAGCTCAGTGCCGTATCGCTAAAAAATTACCTGAATGGAGGAGTGCCTGGTACCTAAAGCCCATCTCCTGGCAAAAAAAAAGTTTTTTTACCTGCTTGTTTTCCACTAGGGGATTGGAGAACAGAAATATACTTATCTAATCCTCCATTCCCCCCACCCCAGACTGGTCCCTGTGGCTCCTGCCCCCACCTCCCCCCACAATCTAGCAATCTTATGCGTTGGACTGTTCATGAAGTCATCATGTCCATAGCCCTGCTCTGGATGTCAGGATGTCAGGAGCAGTCCATCGCTGGATCGTGGGGGAAGAGTTGTTCGCCGGTGGAGCGGAGGATTTGGTGTACAGCTTTCTCCTCTTCCCACCATCACCAACAGATTTTTAACCCCATCCAAGGGGTCCCATCTGCCATCATAATACCTACATACCCTATATCAGGGAGGGAGGGAGGGATGTTTATCTGATGTCTTCCCAACTCTGACTGTTACTGTCCCACCCCTCCCTGCAGTCTAATCTCCTACGTTCCTCCCCATCACCCATAGTTGGCAACATTCTCAAAAACTTTAAAGGGACACTTTTTTGTCCATAGACGGAGTCATATTATAAATAGATGGGTAGGGCATTCATTTTTAGGCGTGGCGTGGCTGCTCCCCGGACCTCTAGCGGCGGCTCTGGCGATATAATGGGACAAGGCCAATTTCCCGTCTCCTCAACCAATCACGTAAGTAAACCTCATACTTCTCCCTTTGAACACGTTTTCTCTATGCTGCCTGGTTCCCCTTCCACCCTGTCATGCCAGCCCTATGCTTCATTTGTTCCTCATAGCTCCGGGCCGTTCTTTGTACCAGGTGCTCCTGCATACACATGCAGGGGTTTACTATCAGGCGCTCACTTTGTCCTTATCAGAATGGTAGCACCCTAGTTTTATCATGGATCTGCTCCTTTGAAGAATTGTAAATGGTAACTCTGGCTATAATGGGTGAAGTGCCATCATCTCTAATATATATACAAAAGAAAAACCCTCTAATGCCCTGTACACATGGTCGGACTTTCCGACGGAAAATGTGCGATCAGATCGCGTTGTCAGAAAATCCGATGGTGTGTGGGCTCCATCTGACTTTTTCCGTCGGAATTTCCGAAACACAACCTTTGAGAGCAGGATCTAAAATTTTCAGACAACAAAATCTGATCGTTTAAATTCCGATCGTGTGTAGATAATTCCAACGGACAAAGTGCCACGCATGCTCAGAATAAATTATGAGACGAAAGCTATTGGCTACTGGCCCGTTTATAGTCCCGTCATACATGTTTTACGTCATTGCGTTCAGAACGATACGATTTTCCGACAACTTTGTGCGACCGTGTGTATGCTAGACAAGTTTGGGCAAAATCCGTCTGAAAAAATCTGACGGATTATGTTGTCGGAAAGTCCGACTGTTTGTGTACAGGGCATAAGGGTGGGACTATATGGGCACTAAACAGACGTCACATTGATAAAAAATAAAATGTATTGGTATAAAATAATATAATCTTCAGAGGTGTCAGAAACACGATGATACAGATACAAATAATTTTTCCAGTCACAAAGATTACATCACATGCCACTATGTTTTAAAACCAAGATGAAGGGTCAAAAGATTGCTCTGGTGTTCATGCCCCGCCGGACGCCCACCACTAGGCCACACGTAGCTCTGCCCAGGTATCACACTAAAACAGATCCCCTAATGGTCGCTAGAGCCGGGGGGACAAGAGGATCATGTGGAGTCTATTGTAAAGACGACCTATTGAAGAAGAAATGCACTTTGCAGTATTTCCATCTGTACAATTTTCACTTTTGTACCAATTTTCAGTATTGGTCCAGCACTATCATACACACACATCAAACTTCAAAGACAAAGTGACCAATTCAAAACTGACATTAAAATGGTTGTGATGCCAAAATAGAAAATACTCTCAAAAGACTTTTAAGGGAGATAAGAGATGCTTGTTTCATTCAGCAGTGATGTATTGACACTGTTTACACAGGTCTTCGCAGTGAATGGAGAGAACAAGTAACATAGGGGAGCAGTGAGCTGGTCTAAGGTCAGATAACATGAATGCCCCATACACACCGTCAGACATTCCGACCAAAAAATCCGTCAGAATTTTTCAGACGGATTTTGTCCGAAACTTGTCTTGCATACACACGGTCGTACAAAGTTGTCGGAAAATCTAATCGCTCGGAACGAGGTGGCGTACAAAATGTACGACGGGACTACGTAGAGGCAGTAGCCAATAGCTTTCGTCTCCAAATTTTTTCTGAGCATGTGTGGCACTTTGTGCGTCAGAATTCTCTACACACAATCAGAAAAAGTCTGGTATATGCAATTACCTTTTGTTTGCTAGACAGCAAGCAATTGGCTAAATGTGTAGTGAACATTTCAGGGCAACCATGGACAGCCGGTGCAAAGGGGGCTGAGAATGGGCACAGAGTGGCACACCAATTCTACTGCATGTATTAGCATCACTGTAGGGGGCGCAGCCCGGTGTCTTTTCAAAAGCTGGCAAGGAGTTCCTCAAATTGCATAGGGGGAGATAAGTTCTGTAACGGCACCCCTAATATACTGGGGGTTAACGCCGTTTACGATGTTCCCTCTCCTAGACACACATCCACTCGCTACCAATATCCACAGCTAAACGACCCTTTCCTATAGGAGCTGACCCCTCTGGAAGAAGACGAGACGCACTCTGTCTCTTCTGTAGTAGGAATGACTTTATTATTGAGAAACATTGTAACTTTATACACAATTCAAGGCACATGCTTTAACATGAACAAGGGCCCAGCTCCACCCACACATCCCAAGACTCAACACCTCATCCTGACGTCTGCTAGGCTTCAAACGATCCCACCCAATACACATCTTTTCACAAAGGGTTGGCAGCCAGTCTGTCTGGCACTTTACAATACACACAAGGACAGACTTAAATGAACAATAGAAATGCAAAACAACTTAAAGGGGTTGTAAAGGTTCGTTTTTTATTTTCTACATAGGTTCCTCTAAGCTAGTGCATTGTTGGTTCACTTACCTTTTCCTTCGATTTCCCTTCTAAATGTTATTTTTCTTTGTCTGAATATCTCACTTCCTGTTTCTCCTCAGTAAACTTCTCACCATCATCCGAGCTGGTGGTAAGTCAGCCAGAACAGCTTACTGAACAGCTTACTGAGGAGGAACAGGAAGTGAGAAATTCAGACAAAGAAAACAAAGAAAAAAAACATTTATAAGGGAAATCGAAGGAAAAGGCAAGTGAACCAACAATGCACTAGCTTATAGGAACCTATTTAGAAAATAAAAAACAAACCTTTACAACCCCTTTAATTCCTCACAGCGATGATACTTAACCCCCATATACAGTATACATCCAATCTATATACAATGTATATACAGCCTTGAATATGGTTATCACAGACCATATCGGGGGTTTCTTTTATTCACCCTGTGTCCAAAGTGACCCCACTGTCACACATCTCCCCTTTCGGCAGGGGACTAACTGCGGAGTCAACCCGTCTGGGGTCCCCTCCTCTGTTAGTCCCCTGCCGAAAGGGGAGATGTGTGACAGTGAGGTCACTTTGGACACAGGGTGAATAAAAGAAACCCCCGATATGGTCTGTGATAGCCATATTCAAGGCTGTATATACATTGTATATAGATTGGATGTATACTGTATATGGGGGTTAAGTATCATTGCTGTGAGGAATTAAGTTGTTTTGCATTTCTATTGTTCATTTAAGTCTGTCCTTGTGTGTATTGTAAAGTGCCAGACAGACTGGCTGCCAACCCTTTGTGAAAAGATGTGTATTGTTGGGTGGGATCGTTTGAAGCCTAGCAGACGTCAGGATGAGGTGTTGAGTCTTGGGATGTGTGGGTGGAGCTGGGCCCTTGTTCATGTTAAAGCATGTGCCTTGAATTGTGTATAAAGTTACAATGTTTCTCAATAATAAAGTCATTCCTACTACAGAAGAGACAGAGTGCGTCTCGTCTTCTTCCAGAGGGGTCGGCTCCTATAGGAAAGGGTCGTTTAGCTGTGGATATTGGTAGCGAGTGGATGTGTGTCTAGGAGAGGGAACATCGTAAACGGCGTTAACCCCCAGTATATTAGGGGTGCCGTTACAAGTCCCATCAGACCAAACATGGCCAATCCATGGTTGCCATACGGCCGCATGGCTTGGCCGTGTTCAATCTGATTTATGTGGTCTAAATTGCCTTTAAAGTCCAAACCTCCAATTTTCCTTTCATTTTCTGCCTTCCCAGAAGAGTTGAAGCTGTTATAGCTGCAAAGGGAGGGCCTCAATATTGAACCCTACGGACTAAAGCCGATACGATCCGATTGTTGGCCAAACGAGCGTCTGATTTTTGTCCAAATCGCGTGTGCCAGAAACTGTGCATACTAACGGTACACAATTGTCGTCCAACAAAGACAAACATAGTGATGTACTACAAGAAATTTCTGCTCTTGAGCGCCACCCTTTGGGCCCCTTCTGCTAATTTCATGTTTGGTGAGCATTGATTCCGAGTATTCGTGTTTGTACTTTGGACTTTTGTGTGACGGACTTGTGTACTGACCATCAGAAAATCTGACACCAGACCGCTGTCTGCCGAAAATTTACTAGCGTGTCATCCAACATTTGTTGGCAGAAAGTTGGACAACAATTGTCAAAGGGAGCTTACTAACAGTCAGATTTTAGGCCAACAATCTGTCAACGGACAATCCCCTGCCAACAATCTGATCGTGTGCACAAGGCTTAAGGTCCCATACACACTATTCGATTTTCTGAAGATTTTTGTCTTCAGATTTACCAAAGTCATATAATATGAGGTCAAACCTTAATGCCCCGTACACACGGTCAGACTTTCTGATGGGAAATGTTGGATGTGAGCTTGTTGTCAGAAAGTCCGACTGTGTGTATGCTCCATCGAACATTTGCTGTCGGACTTTCTGCCAACAAATGTTTGCTAGCAGGTTCTCAAATTTTCCGCCAATAAAACTTTGTTGTCAGAATTTCCGATCGTGTGTACACAAGTCTGAAGCACAAAAGTTCACGCATGTTCGGAATCAAGCAAAAGAATCCGCACTGGCTATTGAACTTCCTTTTTCTTGGCTCGTCGTACATCTTGTACGTCACCGCGTTCCGAGGTTTGGAATTGTTGTGGCCAACATTTGTGTGACCGTGTGTATGCAAGACAAGTTGGAGCCAACAACCTTCAAACATAAATCCACGGTTTTGTTGGCGGAAAGTCTGATCGCGTCTGCAGGGCATAAGAGTTTAAATTTGTATGCAGTCAGGCAGGCCCTTGCACTACATGGTTTTGGTTAATCAGAAGACAAAAATCTGCAGAAAATCGAATAGTGTGTATGGGGCCTAAAGCCTGGTACACACGATCAGATTTTTGGCAGGGAATTTTGTGATGACAGAAAATCCTAAAATCTGACTGTTAGTACGCTCCTTCAGACAATTGTTGTCCAACTTTCCACCAACAAATGTTTGATGGCAGGCTAGTAAGTTTTTGGTGGACAACGGTCTGTTGTCAGATTTTCATTTTGTGTGTACACAAGTCCATCACACAAAAGTCCAAAGTACAAACATGCATCGGAAACAATGCTCACCAAAAATGACATTAGCAGAAGGTGCTCAAAGGGTGGTGCTCAAGAGCTGAAATTTCACGTAGTAAGTCACTATGTTGGTGTTTTTTTGCCGACAATTGTGTGCCATTAGTATGCAAGACACCTTTCTGGCACACGCCCTTCTCACAAAATTCTGACGCTCTATTTGCAAACAATCAGATTGTGTGTACGTGGCTTATGACAGGGATGCCACTAAAGTTCATGTGTGCGTAAAGGCAGGCGTCCCAATACTTTTAGTAATATAGTGTATGACTGTAAACACACCCATCAGGGTGCCTGTATACGTAAACATAGATTTGCTAGGAATGTTAAGCCTCATGCACACAATCAGACTTTAAACAAACTTTCCCGTAGATTTCTGCACAAAGGACGTTGGCCGTGAACTTGTTAAGCATACACACGATCTGACTTTTTCAGCCAACTTTCACCAAATCACATGTTTTTTCTGCTCTTTACTGCCACCTTTGGTCAACTTCTGTATTGTATCTGGCACAGGAAAGAAAAAAGAAGGAAGAGGAAGGAAGAAGGAGGGTGGAGCAGAGCGTGAGAGTCCAGAAGAAATGAATGTCTGATGATGAATAGGATTTGATGGACTCAAGGCAGAGAAGAAGAACTGTAAAGCCCAGCGGACCCTTATGGCCCCTTTCCATTATCCATTATTCTACTCATAATATTTGAAACGGCTTATTGTTGCCTGATACCTCGTGTGTGACAACTTGGGCAATAATTATTGCGCTTCTGGGTCCCATTTAACAGGAACCTAGAGTTCTGGTAAGCTGCCAAAGATTGTACTGGTGGTGGTACTTGCTACATTTCACAGCACTTTTTCCGAAAGGGTGTGTGTTAAATTTACCATAGAGACTCTGCTGACACTTCTTGCATGCACTTTTCAAGTCTGAGATTGGACACTTTATATGAACTTTAAGTTGGTCAGACTTGTTAATAATATATTTTTTTCACAAATATTTTTTTCACAAATATATTTATTTAATTATTTATAAGTAATTTATTAAGGTGACATTTTTTTTATCTTGATTTAAATTCCTTATCACTATGGATTATGTTTTATGATATTGGGTATCAATTTGTATGTTGATAGATATAGAAATTAACATATATTTTTTTATCATACTGTATGAAATCTGAGTTTATATTTGTTAATTAATAAATTTTTTAACACTATCAAGGTGTGGGTGATTATAATTTTGATTCATTTTTTGATTTGAAATATTGCGCAAGTATATTTATTTATTTTTGTCAATATTTAAAATAATTTATTTTCACGTATTAGCGTGGCTTTTTGTATATGGATATTCTGTATTGTTGTCTGATCTTTTGCATTAGTTCTGAGCATGTGTGTTTGTAAAGTCCAATGGTTTTCTGTACACACAATCGGATTTTACTCCATCGGACTAATGTTGTCGAAAAGTTTGTCTATTCGCACAGCCAACATGAAAACCGAGAAAGTTTGTCTGATGAAACATACACACGGTTGGATGTAGCTTAAAACAGCTAATTTGCATGTTTGTTGTTAAAAAGTCCAATCCTGTGTATGAGCCTTAACATATAGCAGCACATGGCAGGAGAGTAATGATTCAGGGACCAATATTCAGTTTTCTGTAGCGATGATCTGTAGGGGGGTTTAAATCGTTGTCTATATAAAATAAAGTGTAATAAAATTCGTCATCGTTTTGCATGCTATAGCAATTTTAAGGCTTGACATGTTTGGTATCTATTTACTCTGTGCAATCCTATCTTTTATACTTTACCAAATAATTGGATAATATATTCCGTCTGTGTGCCCTGAACGTATCGCATGAAAACTATTGTAAAAAAAAAAAGATAATTCGGGACTACCACTATTTTATTCTCTGGGGTGTTCTTTCAGAAATTATATAATAACTTTTTAACTAATCTCCAGGCCTAAAATTATTTTTTAACATGTGTGCACATGTTCCATCTACCAAAGCGTCTCTGTCAACGAAAGGGTTAAAAAGCAAATGAGGGTTATTGTTTATAATATGTACGATCCTATATAATATATATAGAAATGTCAGGGGTTATTGGGGAAAGCAGGAATTAATGTTTATTTTAAAATTGTTTGTTTCTTTTTTTATTTTTCCTCAGTGGATTAATAATTAATAGACTGGATTTTGAAATTGTATTATTATATTATTATTATTATTGTATTATTATTATTGTATTATTATATTTTTAGTTCAGTGTGCATGATATTTTGTTGTGTTTTAGTTTGTTTGTTTGTTTTAAAATGTAATAAAAAGATTTATTAAAATTAATAAGCAAATGTGTTGGCTGGCTATTCATACATCCAAAGTTTTCCCGTTTGTCCCATCCGGTGTAAAAAGTCACTCCAAATAATATGTTTTGCATACTTGGTAACCTGCAGAACACCTGCGAATATATTGTACTTGCTAGATGAATGCAGACATTTGAAAAAAACATTGTTTTTTTTACTTCTCCCTAAAGCCTGTTATCCACCTTGTTATGGTATGGCAGTTACATTTTACAATAGTAATAGTAATTTTTCAGTATGTATGATGCAAAGGGCTGTCTACAATTTCCTCTCCCTCTCCGGCATATCTAGTGGACTAACTGCCATGCTCTCGCGTATACCAACAATTTATTTGTACCTGACATTTGTCTCGGAAAGGTTACGATGCTGTAAAAAAGGCGCAGAACATACGCCCTGTAATTTAATCCTAAATTTGTATCTATTCCAAATTGCCAAATAGTCAGAGGTTGTCTGGGGATTCGAAAGTAAAGCTTTGCTTGAGTCAGATAAGTTCACTTTTCTGGAACACTCTTAGGGCTCATCAACACAAGCGTCTAAAATGCAGCGCTTAGATGTTTGCAACATATACTGTAGTTTTGTACAAATCTAAATACAGTACTATAGGGATCAATAGGGCTATACATACAGCCGTGGCTACAAATGAAAATGAGCGCCCCTGTTTAGCCGCAAACAAAAAAAAAGTAAAACACTGCTGTATACAGGGTCATACATATGCATACCTCCCAACTTTTTGAGATGGGAATGAAGGACACCTATCAGCAAAAGTATGCAGGCATAGGACACGCCCCTTGCCTCTTAAGCACTTGCCGACCGCCGCACGAGGATGTACGTCGACAGAATGGCACGGGCAGGCATATGGGCGTACATGTACGTCCCTGCCTTCCGATCGGGCCCCCCCCGGTGCCAGCGGCAGTCGGATTCCATGCAGGAGCGATCCGGGATGAGGGGGCGGCCATTCATTCATGGCCACCCCCTCGCGATCGCTCCTGACGAATTAAATCCCTCCTCTACATCACTTCCTCTCCTGTAATGTAAACAGAGGCAGAGAAAGTGATGTAATCTCTCGTCCGTGTCGGTCTTTTTCGTTCTGGCACCGAGGAGAGAGGATCGGTGAATTGCACCTAACACTACACTAACAGTAGAACATGCCAGGCACACTTTCACCCCCCCTTCACCCCCCGATCACCCCCCCAATCACCCCTGCACTTTTTATTTAATTTTTTTATTATTGCATTGGTGTCATTTGTGACTGCAATAACTGTTAGGGCAGTTAGGGTTAGCCCCCTTTAGCTCTAGGGTACCCCATTTAACCCCCCCAATAAAGGTTTAACCCCGTGATCACCCCCCGTTGCCATTGTCACTAAGGCTGGGTTCACATTGCAGCGGTTTATGAGAACGGATGTGATTCGCACCGCACTGCAGTGCAAATCACATCCGAGCTCTGTGCGATGCGAGTTCAGCCATACAGATAGTATGGCTGAATTCGCATCGCACCCGCCGCAAACTCGCACGGGACCCTTTTTTTGGTCCGCAGCAGAATCGGATCGCATGGGTGTTCACACCATGCGATCCGATTCCTGTCCGAGTTTGCAGATCGCACTGCGATATGCGAACTGATCTGGGGGTGTCATTAACATTTCACTGACACTCCCAGCAGTTCGCATAGGGCAATGTGAACTGCCGCCGGGAGGCATGCGATGTGGGAATCTGCATCGCTCCAGTGTGAACCCAGCCTAATAAGCGATCGTTTTTCTGATCGCTGTATTAGTGTCACAGGTGACGCTAGCTAGGCAGGTAGGTATTTAGGTTCGCCGCAGCTTTTTATAGCGCCAGGGACCCCCATATACTACCGCATAAAGCCCCCTGATTGCCCCCTAGTTAACCCTTTCACCAGTGCTCACCATATAACTGTTACAGGTGACGCTGGTTGGTTAGTTATTTATTTATAGTTTCAGGGCACCCGCCATTTATTACCTAATAAAGGTTTAACCCCCTGATCACCCGGCGGGTGATATAAGTTTGAGGGTCAGATAAGGTCTGCGTCGCCCCAGGCAGCGTCAGGTTAGTGCCAGTACCGCTAACACCCACGCGCAAAGCATACACCTCCCTTAGTAATATAGTATCTGATCAGATCTATATTAGCGTCGCCAGCAGTTTAGGTTTCCCAAAACGCATTGTTAGCGGGATCAGCCCAGATACCTGCTAGCACCTGCGTTTAGCCCCTCTGCCAAGCCCAGCCCAGCCCACCCAAGTGCAGTATCGATCAATCACTGTCACTTACAAAACACAACACACATAACTGCAGCGTTCACAGAGTCAGGCCTGATCCCTGCGATCGCTAACAGTTTTTTTTGTAGCGTTTTGATACAGTCGCTGACAGCCTAGGTGCTTTTTTACCTGTGAGTCTCACTAGTGTACCCCTAAATTTAGGGGTGTATACTTTCCAAAATGGGGTCATTTGGGGGGGGGTTTGTGCCATCTTGGCATTTTATGGCCTTCAAAACTGTAATAGGTAGTGAGGAGTGAAATCAAAAATTTACACCCTTAGAAATCCTGAAGGCGGTGCTTGGTTTTCGGGGCCCCGTACGCGGCTAGGCTCCCAAAAAGTCCCACACATGTGGTATCTCCGTACTCAGGAGAAGCAACAGAATTTATTTTGGGGTGTCATTTCACATATGCCCATGGCATGTGTGAGCAATATATCATTTAGTGACAACTTTGTTAAAAAAAAAAAAAAGTTTGTAATATTCCTGCAACTTGTGGCAAAATATAAAATATTCCATGGACTCAACATGCCTCTCAGCAAATAGCTTGGGGTGTCTACTTTTTAAAATGGGGTCATTTGGGGGGGTTTTGTGCCATCTTGGCATTTTATGGCCTTCAAAACTGTAATAGGTGGTGAGGAGTGAAATCAAAAATTTACGCCCTTAGAAAGCCTGAAGGCGGTTCTTGGCTTTCGGGGCCCCGTACGCAGCTAGGCTCCCAAAAAATCCCACACATGTGGTATCCCCATACTCAGGAGAAGCAGCAAAATTTATTTTGGGGTGTCATTTCACATATGCCCATGGCATGTGTGAGCAATATATCATTTAGTGACAACTTTGTGAAAAAAATAAAAATAAATAAAAGTTTGTAATTTTCCCGCAACTTGTGGCAAAATATTAAATATTCCATGGACTCAACATGGCTCTCAGCAAATAGCTTGGGGTGTCTACTTTCTAAAATAGGGTCATTTGTGGGGGTTTTGTGCCATCTTGGCATTTTATGGCCTTCAAAACTGTAATAGGTAGTGAGGAGTGAAATCAAAAATTTATGCCCTTAGAAAGCCTGAAGGCGGTGCTTGGTTTTCGGGGCCCCGTACGTGGCTAGGCTCCCAAAAAGTCCCACACATGTGGTATCCCCGTACTCAGGAGAAGCAGCAAAATTTATTTTGGGGTGTAATTTCACATATGCCTATAGCATGTGTGAGCAATATATCATTTAGTGACAACTTTGTGAAAAATAAATAAAGTTTGTAATTTTCCCGCAACTTGTGGCAAAATATTAAATATTCCATGGACTCAACATGGCTCTCAGCAAATAGCTTGGGGTGTCTACTTTCTAAAATGGGGTCATTTGTGGGGGTTTTGTGCCATCTTGGCATTTTATGGCCTTCAAAACTGTGATAGGTAGTGAGGAGTGAAATTACAAATGTATGCCCTTAGAAATCCTGAAGGCGGTGCTTGGCTTTCGGGGCCCCGTACGCGGCTAGGCTTCCAAAAAGTCGACCACATGTGGTATCCCCATACTCAGGAGAAGCAGCAGAATGTATTTTGGGGTACAATTCCACATATAACCATGGCATGTGTGAGCAATATATCATTTAGTGACAACTTTGTGTCATTATTCAATCGCTTGAGGCAAAAAAATAAAATATTCAATGGGCTCAACATGCCTCTTATCAATTTCCTTAGGGTGTCTACTTTCCAAAATGGGGTCATTTGGGGGGGTTTTGTACTGCCCTGCCATTTTAGCACCTCAAGAAATGAGATAGGCAGTCATAAACTAAAAGCTGCGTAAATTCCAGAAAATGTACCTTAGTTTGTAGATGTGACAACTTTTGCGCAAACCAATAAATACACAGTTATTGACTTTTTTTTTACCAACGACATGTGGCTGAATACATTTTGGCCTAAATGTATGACTAAAATTGAGTTTATTGGATTTTTCTAAATAACAAAAAGTAGAAAATATCATTTTTTTTCAAAATTTGCGGTCTTTTTACGTTTATATCGCAAAAAATAAAAATCGTAGAGTCAGTCAAATACCTTTAAAAGAAAGCTCTATTTGTGGGAAAAAAAGGACGCAAATTTTGTTTGGGTACAACATTGCATGACTGCGCAATTACCAGTTAAAGCAGCGCAGTGCCAAATTGTAAAAAGACCTCTGGTCATTGACCAGCAAAATGGTCCGGTCTGAAAGTGGTTAAAGGACAATTGTACAAAAAAAAAAACAAGATTGGTTAAACCCACAAGTGTTTTTTTATGACTACAATTCCTTTATCTTGGCTTTTGGAATTTACAAATGCAGCAATTTAGAAATCAGATGAAAGGTTTAGTGCTGGAAAACACATTTTACATAGTTAGGATGAAAAATGACACAAGTCCATCCAGTTCAACCATAAAAAAGGAAATAAAATAAAAAATATCGTACAAGCCAATATACCCAATTCTATTCTCACAGTTGATCCAGAGTAAGGCAAAACGCCCCAGTCAAGCATGCTCCAATTTGCTACAGCAGGGGAAAAAAATTAATTCCTGATCCCCCGAGAGGCAATCGGATTTTCCCTAGATGAACTTTACCTATAAATGTTAGTATCCAGTTATATTATGTACATTTAGGAAATAATCCAGGCCTTTTTTTTAAAGTAATCTACTGAGCTGGCCAGAATCACCTCTGGAGAGAGTCTATTCCACATTTTCACAGCTCTTTCTGTGAAGAAACCTTTCCATATTTGGAGATGAAATCTCTTTTCCTCTAGACGTAAAGAGTGCCCCCGTGTCCTCTGTGTTGACCGTAAAGTGAATAACTCAACACCAAGTTCACTATAAGGACCCCTTATATATTTGAACATGTTGAGCATATCCCCCCGTATTCTCCTCTTCTCCAGAGAGAATAAATTCAGTTCCTCTAATCTTTAGAGCCTAATACTGGAAGAAATAAAATCTAGCTATAAATCAACTAGCCTATCTTAAATAAAAATTAAGGTGCCTTGTGCTATGAAAAAAAAAAAAAAAAAAAAAAAACCAGATAGTAACCAGTGTATTATAAAACTTAAATTCCAGAAATCATGTGTTTATATATCAACATAAATAGCTCTAAGTAAAAGGGAAAAATATTCCATAAAGTGCAAATGTCTTATATTAAAACGTGCAATTCATAGTGCATGATTACAAAAAGTTGGTAAAATACAGTCTTTAGTGAAATTAAATGAAGTGCCAGTGATAATTAGTTCCGTAATCTTCTTAATAAAAAAAATTAAATATGTATATAAGACAGTCTATATATAAGCTGAAATAGGTGCTCAGTGACTTGTTCAGTGCTTCTCAAAAAGAAAAAAACAGGTGCCAGCAATCGTGTTGTAATTTCTGTGTCTCCAGTATACACGGCACACTAGGTAAAATGGCCCCTTACCTTACTGCTGTAAGGTAAACAGCAAATCAAGCAGCAAAAACAAGGGTCCAGGGATTCTATCCCAATTCCTAGCAGGTGGATATTGGTCCCCTCAGGTAGGTATTTTTCCTCTCAGATAGTTTCCATATAGATCTTTGGCTTCAGTATAACTCCCAGAGGTCTCTTCCTTGAGATTCTCCTTCTTAGGATAATGTAGTCTCATGCATTCCCTTCTGTCTTGGGCAGGATCAAATGAGAAATTATGGAAAGCAATCCTCCCATATGTTGAATTAAGGAGTGATCCCTTCCTAGTGGAGCGCAGTGGAGGGATCACTCCTTAATTCAACATATGGGAGGATTGCTTTCCATAATTTCTCATTTGGTCCTGCCCAAGACAGAAGGGAATGCATGAGACTACATTATCCTAAGAAGGAGAATCTCAAGGAAGAGACCTCTGGGAGTTATACTGAAGCCAAAGATCTATATGGAAACTATCTGAGAGAAAAATACCTACCTGAGGGGACCAATATCCACCTGCTAGGAATTGGGATAGAATCCCTGGACCCTTGTTTTTGCTGCTTGATTTGCTGTTTACCTTACAGCAGTAAGGTAAGGGGCCATTTTACCTAGTGTGCCGTGTATACTGGAGACACAGAAATTACAACACGATTGCTGGCACCTGTTTTTTTCTTTTTGAGAAGCACTGAACAAGTCACTGAGCACCTATTTCAGCTTATATATAGACTGTCTTATATACATATTTAATTTTTTTTTATTAAGAAGATTACGGAACTAATTATCACTGGCACTTCATTTAATTTCACTAAAGACTGTATTTTACCAACTTTTTGTAATCATGCACTATGAATTGCACGTTTTAATATAAGACATTTGCACTTTATGGAATATTTTTCCCTTTTACTTAGAGCTATTTATGTTGATATATAAACACATGATTTCTGGAATTTAAGTTTTATAATACACTGGTTACTATCTGGTTTTTTTATTTTTATTTTTTTTTATTTTTTTTTTCATAGCACAAGGCACCTTAATTTTTATTTAAGATAGGCTAGTTGATTTATAGCTAGATTTTATTTCTTCCAGTATTAGGCTCTGTATATTTATATCTAGTTCAGGTAGCGCAACACCATCTGTTTGATTTTCATTTTTATTATCTGGGGGTTAGGGTTCATACCCCTGTCGGTAGTTTGCTGCAACCTATCCTTTTAAATAGTTTAGGCCCTTGACGACAGCGCGGGGATACCTTAACCCAAATTCCTCTAATCTTTCCTCATAGCTGAGCTCCTCCATGACTCTTATCATATTGGTTGCCCTTCTCTGCACTTTCTCCGGTTCCCCGATATCCTTTTTGAGAACTGGTGCCCAAAACTGAACTGCATATTCCAGATGAGGTATTTTTGATAGATGAAAAGTACATTTTATATACAACTATATAAATCAGACCAAAATGAGGGACAAATGAGGAGGAATGAGGGACAGAGCGACATTGCTCCAAATCAGGGACAGTCCCTTCAAAATCAGGGACAGTTGGGAGCTATGGGTATTTAGTGCTACCCCCTTGAGGGCTGCTTAAAGATACTGTACCCCAATGGTGGCCCGGACCTTGCTAGTCTCCTGACACCTCTGACTAGGGATGAGCCGAACACCCCCCGGTTCGGTTCGCACCAGAACTTTCGAACGGACCCCAAATTCGTACGAACTTTAGAACCCCATTGAAGTCTATGGGACTCGAACGTTCGAAATGAAAAGTGCTAATTTTAACGGCTAATATGCAAGATACTGTCCTAAAAAGGGTTTGGGGACCTGGCTCCTGCCCCAGGGGACATGGGTCAATGCCTAAAATGTTTTTAAAAATGGCCGTTTTGGCGGGAGCACTGATTTTAATGACGATTAAAGTGAAAAAAAAAAAGTGAAATATTCCTTTAAATATGGTGCCTGGGGGGTGTCTGTAGTATGCCTGTGAAGTGCCACGTGTTTCCCGTGTTTAGAACAGTCCCTGCACAAAATGACATTAAACGGAAATAACACCATTTAAAACTGCTTGCGGTTTTAATGTTATATCTGGTTCCTGCAATATGGTTGAAAATCATTGAGAAAAATGGCATGGGTAGCCCTCCCTGCCCATTACCAGCCTATTTGGGTCTTGTACGCATATTAAGGGGAACCCTGTACCCATATTAAAAAAAGGAAATGCGTGTGGCCCCCAGGCCCTATATACTCAGAACAGCAGTATACAGGCGGTGCAAACAAGACATGGGCTGTGTAGGTTTGTTGTGTTAAGTTGAATCTGTTTGTAATTTTCAACTGGTATATTTTTAAAGTGTAGCTCCAGTCAAAAAAACTATTTTTAAGCTTTTTGGAAAACATAGGGAAGGGTTATCACCCCTGTATAATTTGTTTTGTCGTCCATCTTTTTTCATCTCACTTGCTGTTGTCTCCTTCCGTTTGCAAGTAGGAGATGTTTGTAAGTTGGATGTTTGAAAGTAGGGGCCTGCCCTATATGCTCTGCAGAAATGGCGGAACAAGGTGTTGGTTTTGCCACAACATTGTAAGCCCTGAAAGTGACTCTTGGTGGGCGCTGGAGCGCCCTGCTGTGAACGATTATATCAAGAATTGTAATTACATGCCATTGTTGAATAGTGGTAGAAAAATTGACCTTTGGTGGTTGTGGTGCTGGTGCCACAACACTATAAGTCAGTGATGGCGAACCTTGGCACCCCAGATGTTTTGGAACTACATTTCCCATGATGCTCAGCTACACTGCAGAGTGCAAGAGCATCATGGGAAGCGTAGTTCCAAAACATCTGTGGCGCCAAGGTTCACCATCACTGCTATAAGTCCTCACAGTTACTCTGGGTGGGCACAGGAACGGGCCCTCCTGTGAAATATTATATCAAGAATTGTAATTACATGTCCCTGTTAAACGACACTGCAACCTCTCCCATATACTCTTGTTTTATTGCAGGAATTAGCCCTGCTGCAAAGCATTGCATCAAAAATTGTAATTAAACGCCCCTGTTGAACAGGGGCAGAAAAATTGGGCCTTAGGCACTGGTGCTGGTGCCACCACACTGAAACCTCTCCCATATACTCTAGTTTTATTGCAGGAATTAGCCCTGCTGCAAAGCATTGCATCAAAAATTGTAATTAAACGCCCCTGTTAAACAGGGCCAGAAAAATTGGGCCTTAGGCACTGATGCTGGTGCCACCAAACTGCAACCCCTGTTTAACAGGGGCAGAAAAATTGGGCTGATGGCATCACCCAGAGCCAGAAATGTTCTTCCAACATATCAGCAGAGGAGGAAGAGGATAGACAATCAACATAACAGGACAGTCACTCAGCATCAGCATAGGCAGTCTTGAAGGGATGTGATATTTCAAAAAAAATTATTCGGTTACATCAGCTTTAGGTGCTTGGTAGCTGTGGGTGATCCAAGACTGATTCATCTTGATGAAGGTCAGTCAATCAACTGATTCTGTGGACAGGCGCACCCTGTGATCGGTAACAAAGCCACCAGCAGCACTGAAGGTGCGTTCCGAAAGAACGCTGGATGCAGGACAGGCCAGTAGCTCAATTGCATACTGTGCAAGCTCTGGCCAGTGATCCATCCTCAAGACCCAGTAAGCCAGAGGATTTTCGGTGGGAAAGGTGTCCAAGTCTGACCTTGCCCCTAGGTATTCCTACACGTTGTCCAGGACCAGGAGTTTGTAACCTCCCAGTCTCTGGGAACGCGTTGCACAGAGCTTTCTGCAAGGCCTCCCGGAGATGTCTCATCCTCTGCTCCCTCTGCGATGGCAAGATAAGGTCGGCAACCTTACCCTTGTACCGTGGATCAAGGAGAGTGGCCAGCCAGTAATGGTCCCGCTCCTTGATCCGAAGAATACGAGGTTTCTTCCGCAGGCTTTGCAGGATCAGGGAGGCCATGCAGCGTAGGTTAGCAGAGGCATTCGGTCCGGAGTCCTCTGGGTCACTAAGGGCAACATGATCCACAGCTACCTCCTCCCAGCCACGTACAAGTCCACGTGTTTCTTGGGACTGTAAATCATCCCTACAAGACTGTTGTCTGCTGCTGCTGATGCTGAGTGCCAGCCTCCACCTCCATGCTGACACAATCATCCTCCTCTTCCTCCTCCTCCTCATCCTCTTCCTGTGTGATGGGTGGCACAGCAGGAACACTGTCTGGATAAAGGGGGCCTTGAGAGGCAAGGAAGTCCTCCTCTTCCTGCCTCTGTTCTGCCTCAAGTGCCCTGTCCATTATTCCACGCAGCGTATGCCCCAAGAGGTGGACAAGAGGTACAGTGTCACTGATGCATGCACTGTCACTGCTCACCATCCTTGTGGCCTCCTCAAACGGTGACAGGACAGTGCATGCATCCCTGATCATGCCCCACTGGCGTGGTGAGAAAAAACCAAGCTCCCCTGACCCTGTCCTGGTGCCGTAGTCGCACAGGTACTCACTGATGGCCCTCTGCTGCGTGTGCAGCCGCTGCAGCATGACCAACTTTGAGTTCCACTTGGTGGGCATGTCACATATAAGGCGGTTCTTGGACAGGTTCAACTCCTTTTGGAGCTCAGCCAGCCGAACACAGGCATTAAATGATCGGCGGAAATGCACACAGACTTTCCTGGCCTGCTTCAGGACATCCTGTAAGCTGGGGTACCTACTCAAGAACCGCTGCACCACCAGGTTAAAGACGTGAGCTACACAGGGCACATGGGTCAGTTGTCCCTGTCGGAGGGCGGAGAGGAGGTTGGTGCCATTGTCGCAAACCACCATTCCTGGCTTAAGCTGGCGTGGTGTCAACCACCTCTCGGCCTGCCCCTGCAGAGCTGACAAAACATCCGCCCCAGTGTGGCTCCTGTCCCCCAAACAAACCAGCGCAAGCACGGCATGGCATTGTTTTGCCTGCGTACTTGCGTAACCCCTGGAATGCCTACGGAGCACCGCTGGTTCTGAGGACAGAGCACTGGAAGAGGCCATGGAGGAAGAAGAAGAGGAGGGGGTGGAGGAGAGAGGTGTGTCACAACCAATAGTAGCATTTTGCAGGCGTGGTGGCGGAACAACCTCCAACACTACTGCACCTTGTCCTGCATCCTTCCCAGCTGCCAGAAGAGTGACCCAATGGGCCGTGAAAGACAGGTAACGTCCCTGTCCATGCCTGCTGGACCATGAGTCAGCGGTAATATGCACCTTACCGCTGACCACCCTGTCCAGCGAGGCAAAGACATTGCCTTCCACATGCCGGTAGAGAGCCGGAATCGCCTTCCGTGAGAAAAAGTGGAGTTTGGGGACCTGCCACTGAGGAACCGCACATTGTACAAACTTACGGAAGGGGGCCGAGTCTACCAACTGAAAAGGCAGCAGTTGAAGTGCTAGCAATTTAGCCAAGCTAGCACTCAACCGCTGGGCATGTGGATGGCTGGGAGTGAACTTCTTTCGCCGGTCCAGCAGCTGGGGCAGGGACATTTGCCTGCTATAATCGGACGTGGGTGTACTGCTAGCAGAGTGCCCGGAAGCACTTGGCTGTGACACACCTAATTCTACACCTTCATTCCTCTCAGAGCAGGTTTCAGAGAGGACTGAAGGTCTAGTGGGGTTGGAGATGCCAGCTGATGAGGAGCAAGGAGAGGTCCGCTTTGTTCTTTGGTGTGGGTCTTTGAGGTACGCTTGCCAACGAGCTGCATGGCAGGTCAACATATGTCTGGTCAAGCAAAGAACTTTTAGAATAACGCGCAGAGGCAGCGCCCTGCACAGGCGGAGCTCTGCGGTGTGATTCAGTCGGTGTGCTGCCCCTAAGCTGGCCCCCGGAGGGCATCCTGCCTCGTTGGACATGTGCCTCCTCCTCCTCCTCCTCCTCCTCTCTCCTACCAGGCACCCACGTGGAGTCAGTGCCCTCATCATCCCCTCCCTCTTCATCGCTGTAGCAAACCTGGCAATATGCTGCAGCTTGTGGAACATGACTGCCAGATTGCTGTCCTTCTGATCCCCTCTCTCTGCATTCACGCTACTGCCTTCCTCTAGCTGAGTGTCATCATCAGAGGCTACAAAACACTGGGCATCCTCCTGGAGCATGTACCCAACACTGTGCTCAAAGAGTTCAGGAGACTCCTCAGGAGGACGTGGTGGGTCTAGGGAAGGAGTCACTGATGATGACATTGAGACGAGGGAAGACGATGCGTTGGCAGCTGCTTTGCTAGTACCCTGAGACTGGGTGGGAGAGGATGAGGAGGATGAAGAGGGCTTGGTCATCCACTCTACCAAGTCGTTGGCATGTTGCGGTTCAACATGTCCAGCTGCCGAAAAGAAGGACAAGCGTGTCCCATGGCCACGTGCTGATGACAATGCACCGCGTCCACGACCAGGACTGTTGTCTCTAGACACAGAGCCTGCTTGCCCTCTTTTATCGGCTCGCGCCTGTCTGCCTCTCCTTGCTGGCCTTCCAGACATGGTAATGGCCTGAAGGGAGTTTGGTAAAACAGCAGTTGGGTAGTGTATATTGTGCTGGAGGCACACAACACCCACTAACTCCTGCAGATGCCTTTATTATAGAACACCAGAGATAAAGGGGTATACTGTAATGGAGTCACACAACACCCACTAAGCCCTGCAGATGGCTCTATTAGAAAACAGCAATAAAGGGTAGATACAGGTGTATATTGTGCTGGAGGCACAAAACACCCACTAACTCCTGCAGATGCCTTTTTTTTATAGAACACCAGAGATAAAGGGGTATATACAGATGTATACTGTGCTGTGCTGGAGGCACACACAACTTCCAATAATTCCTGCAGATGGCAAGTGGGCTCAAATAGAGAAGAGCTATGTAGGTGGATATAGCGGTGTGTACTGGGTACAGAGCACGCAGACAGCACGCACAAGCTCCTAACACTACTGACTGCAAGCTCTATTATAAAAGATAGATCACTAGCTATATAGGTGAGGTGAATATAGCGGTGTATACTGCGGTCAGAGCACACAGACAACAACCACTACAGAAGAGCAAGATCGAAAATCGGCCGATAACGATCGGTGTATACTGTGTTGAAGGTACACAGAACACCCACTAACTGCTTCAGACGCCAACACACTACACAAGGCCGCCGCGCTGGCGGCCTTATATAGTGTGGGGCGTGTAGTACACAGCCTGAGCTATGATTGGCCACAGGCATCCTGCCTGTGGCCAATCATGGCTCTCCTCGCTGCTGGCGCTGTGATTGGCCAAGCATGCGGGGTCACAGTGCATGCTTGGCCAATCATGAGCCAGCAATGCACTGCGATGACGCAGTGCATTGTGGGCCGTGAGTGCCACACGAATTTGGCACGAACGGCCCATAACGTTCGGAATTCGCAGAACGGGCGAACAGTCGATGTTCGAGTCACACGTATGTTCGACTCGAACACGAAGCTCATCCCTACCTCTGACACTCTGGGTTCAGACATTGCAGTCAAGAAATATGAATGCAGACACAGAATAGTTCAAAGTAGACCAAATAAGTTTTACTTTGACTTCATGACCAAGCCATTTTTGTGATTACTTTAACTGACAATTGCGTGGGTGTGCGACACTGTACCCAAATAAAATGTCCTTTTCCCCCCCACAAATAGAGCTTTCTTTTGGTGGTATTTGATCACCTCTGCGTTTTTTTTTTTGTTTTTTTACAAAAAAAAGACAGACAATTAAAAAAAAAACTAAACAATATTTTTTACTTTCTGCTATAAAACACACCCAATAAAAAAAGTAAATAAATCAAATTTTGTCATCAATTTAGACCAATATGTATTCTGCTACATATTTCTGGTTAAAAAAATCCCAATAAGTGTATAATGATTGGTTTACGCAAAGGTTATAGCGTCTACAAACTATGGGATATTTTTATTTCTTTTTTTGTTACTAGTAATGGCGACTATCAGCAACTTATAGCGGGACTTGCGGTGGACAATACGGACACCTAATTGACACTTTTGACAATTTGTGACACTAATACAGACACCAACACAGTAGTCGTTTATTTGGAGGGATTTCCTCTGACTTCCTGTTTTGGCTATGGAACAGGAAGTGAGGGGAAATCTCCCCAATGAGACACAGATGACCAAAAAAAAAAACTGACAGTGGTTAGAAACCTCCCTTACGCTATCCAAAATAAATAAATAAAAAACTTAGCCTATAGTTCTACTTTGATATTGTATTAATTTCTTGTATCTTACTTCTGCCTGGGATACAACTTTAAACACTTCAGCCATGCATTCTATGCATTAAGGTGATAAAACACCTGACAGTACCGGCACCCCCAGCCCCCCCATTTTACTTACCTGACCCCTCAAAAGTCCCGCGCTCGCCCCCGACGTCCTCTTCGCCACTCAGCCTGGCCACTGATTGGCTGGAGTGGAGGGATTAAAAGCAGCGCAGCCATTGGCTCACGCTGCTGTCAATCATATCCAATGACGTGGCGCGCCGGGGCAAGGGTGTGTGATACAGCGAGCCGCTATAGCTGCTGGCTGTATCACAGGAGCGCGCCCGCAGGTGCTTCTCACCATGCGAGGGAGCTCGCATGAATGTGAGAAGTACCTGCGGGAGGAAGCAAGGATGTGGCATTCCCTTCCACAGGGGATTGGAGGGTTGGTCTCAGCGGGGAGCATCGATAGTTTCAAGAAACTATTAGATAAGCACCTGAACTACCGCAATGTACAGGGATATACAATGTAATACTGACATATAATCACACACATAGGTTGGATTTGATGGACAATCGCAGCCTTGCATTGCAGCCTTGCTTTGCAGCCTTCCATTGCAGCCTTCCATTGCAGCCTTCCATTGCAGCCTTCCACTTCTTTTTTCAACCTCACCTACTTACTTCCCCCTTACCTTTACATAAGCTACCCCACCTTCAGTCCATCTTGAATGCTGCTTCCAGGCTCATACACCTTACCAACCGCGCCGTGTCTGCTACTCCTCTCCGCCAATCCCTCAATTGGCTTCCGCTCACCTAACAAATTAAATTCAAAATACTAACAACAACATACAAAGCTGTCCATAACTCAGCCCCCACCTACATCACTAGCCTAGTCTCAAAATACCAACCTAATTGTTCTCTTCATTCCTCCCAAGACATCTTGCACTCTAGTTCCCTCGTCACCTCCTCCAGGACTTTTCCAGAGCCTCTCCCATCCAATGGAACTCCCTACCCCAATCTGTCTGATTATCTCATACTCTGTTTGCTTTTAGACGATCACTGAAAACTCTCCTTTTTAGAGAAGCCTATCTTGACCACACCTAACAACTCTACTTTGATTTTCTCTATCAGTTAATCCCCCACAGTTATTACTTTTTGTATCACTTGACCCTCCCTCCCAGTTTGTAAGCTCTAAAGAGTAGGGCCCTATGATCTCTTCTGTATTGAATTGTATTGTAACTGTACTGTCTGCCCTCATTTTGTAAAGTGATGTGCAAACTGTTGGCACTATATAAATCCTCTATAATAATAATAATAATAATAATAAACCTACAAATAATTTGCCATTCAAAGTGCATCATGGTGGCAGATTTGGCCTTTGGCCAATGGAGTGGGCCTTGAAGTAAGGACTGGCGGTAATTATCCACAGCACAGTTTAAAAAACAAGTGCAGCATTTGTAGATAAATATATATTAAGATTTTATTCGCTTTTTCTCAGTGTTGTCACTTTGTTGGTCCTGCAGTGCTCCTGTATTTTTACAGACATGCACTGAGCAGACAGGAAGGTTTGCCATAAATATATTTTAGTGTTTTTCTGCCGGGAGATGTGTGTCTCTGGAAGGATGTAACACACAATGCCCTTCGTGAAGCTCGTTAATCTTATACCACTTTATCCCCCAGCGGACAGAGGATTTGTGGGACTGAGGCAGACTAACCACTTTGTAGCAGACAGGTCATAAATAATGATTATAAACCGTTGATCTAACCTGGTGTTCTGTTTTTCAGATACACGGGCCATAGCATGTATTATTTCTGCCAGTGTCATCCTCGGGTATGAAGGATAAAATTCATATTTTATGGGGTGCCATTTGCTTGGATTGTCATCAGATGAGCTACTTTAAAAGTATTTTATTCAAGTAAATCATCATGTTTGAGTTTAAATCTTCTTTATTGGTTTAATATATTGTAAATCTATTATAAATGTATATTTTAAAGTATATCTAAAGTAAAAACTTTATGTTTAGAGCCCTTTTCATATATGTTCTTTTTTATTTTTTGTTTGTGTCCCATTGGGGAGATTTCTTATCACTTACCTGGAGACCCAGCAATAAGTAAGTGTAAATCCCTCTAATGCTGGGTGAGTTTATGTATGTATGTATATGTATATTTATGTATGAGTTTATGTATGCTTTCAACTATTTATAGGCTATGTATAGGACAAAGATGCATTACCACTTCCAGAGGTGGCCACTGTTATACTTTCTCAGCCACCCCCCGGTCGGTCACCTGCACCACACACCAACCCCCCCCCCACCCCACGGTTGGGGTTGGGGTCGATCAGTCGGTCGCCCACAACACTTACACGGGAAGTGCTTCCATCCAGGAGACAGGCGGCTGGCTTCCCCTGTGTTTCTGTCTCGGTATCACGGCGGTGTGCTCCCCATGCATCTCTTCCCTCCTCCTCCCTTGGCTAGGGTAGCTGCTCCTTTTGGCCAATTGGGAAACGAGTCTCAGGACCCGCTTCCTGATTGGCTGGGAGGCAGAATCAGTGTTACAATAGCAAATATTAATTCGCTATTGTCACACAACTGGGTGGGCTTCAAGTGCAGTGCTCTACGCATTGAGCCCACCCTTTTTTGAAGCCTATTAGAGTCTTTGGCTCTAATTACATGCTTAAACCACCCCCCATGGGAATCCATGCATCCGGCGCCCTGCATACAGATTAGGGGGCCAGATGCATGTATGGGAGGGGGGTGGCGGCCGCGCACCCCTTATGGACGGGCTGCCACTGACCACTTCAATACTGGGCACTTTCACTCTCTTCCTGCCAAGGCCAATTTTCAGCTTTAAGCGCTATCACACTTTCAATGACAACTGTGCGGTCATGCAACACTGTACCCAAACTACATTTTTACATTTTTTATAATTTTTTGAGACAGATAGAGCTTTATTTTGGTGATATTTAATCACCAAAGTGGCAGCCGCGCACCCCTTATGGACGGGCTGCCACTGACCACTTCAATACTGGGCACTTTCACTCTCTTCCTGCCAAGGCCAATTTTCAGCTTTAAGCGCTATCACACTTTCAATGACAACTGTGCGGTCATGCAACACTGTACCCAAACTACATTTTTACATTTTTTATAATTTTTGGAGACAGATAGAGCTTTATTTTGGTGATATTTAATCACCAAAGTGGCAGCCGCGCACCCCTTATGGACAGGCTGCCACTGACCACTTCAATACTGGACACTTTCACTCTCTTCCTGCCCAGGCCATTTTTCAGCTTTCAGCGCTATCACACTTTCAATGACAACTATGCGATCATGCAACACTGTACCCAAACTACATTTTTACATTTTTTTATAATTTATTTGAGACAGATAGAGCTTTATTTTGGTGATATTTAAATACCACTGTTTTTTTTTTAAATTTATTTCAAAACAAAAAATTTGGAAAAAAAATGTTTTTCTTATTTTCTGTTATAAAAAAAAGGGTGGGCTCGGGGCACAGAGCACTGCGCCCGAGCCCACCCAGTTGCGTGACAATAGCGAATTAATATTCTCTATTGTCTTCCTGATTCTCTTCCCAGCCAATCAGGAAGCAGGTCCTGAGACCCATCACCTGATTAGCTGAGAGGAGAAGCGATCATATTGGCCACAGAGGAAGAGGAGGGAGGAGATGCAGGGGAAGCTGAGGAGGAGGAGACACCGCGTGAAGCTGTCACCCGCCATCCAGAGGAAGTGATGCCCATGACATAGATGGGGTAAGTGTGGGGCTGGTGACTGACCGGGGGTGTGCCTGTGACCCGACCGACTGCTGTCAACCCCTGCCTGCAGCTTGCTGATTGGACAATGAAGTCGGTATATTCCTTATTTGCACATGTGTGTAGAGCAGAAACTAATTGTCTTCTCGTCCTACTGTGCAGGATTTGACAGGAGGCCAATATGAAGTCAGTTGGAAATACTTATGCTAGCTGTATATACATTTACATTTAATTACCTGTAGTGTTACCCCCGGAAGGATCGCTTGGTTAAAATGTGACTTCTGTTCTGAAGCTGCTGCGTCCCCATTGACACGCCTGGTTATAGGTTACTCACACCTGTGCAGTTTAAGTGTTAATATTCTACTGCTGTATGATAGTATACAAAATTTATTATTGAAGGGTAAGCAATGCAATGTATAGAACAAGAAAACAGAACAACAGAATACCTGAGGCAGCTTAGCATCACCTACGGCTATTAAAAGAAAAGTATGGCTTAAAAAAAAAAAAAACATTTATACTCACCTTAGGTGGACGCAGCATTGATCTGATGTTGCATATGTGCCCTGCCGACTCTGTAGTGAGAACTAAGTGATCAAACACCACCACCACTGATCGCTCAGTTCTTCCTCCTCTGCTCTCAGCAGAGAGTCATGACTGTCAGTCACCGGCTCTCTGCTCTCCCCTCCAGCGCTCACTGGAGCGCTGGGATGAGGAGGGGGTGGGAAGGGCTGGCTCAGGCTTTCAGCAGATCACTGAGAGAATGAGTAACAAAAGAAAATAAAATTTCTTTCCTTACTTTGTCAAGCAAAAAGAAAAATATCAAGCAAGAAAGGAATATTTTTCTCAGATAAATATCCAAGAAATTAATCTTAGAAATAAATACAAATAGTCCAAAAAAAATTACAAATGAATGTTTCACAGGATATAAGGCTGCTGCTCCACAGTGGGATACACACACATAAACATAGATAGAAAATAAACAAAAGAGCTGCGCCAAATAATATAAATCAAAAAAACATACAATTATAAAGAAAAGTCCATGGAAACTTTATGTTATCCAAAAAAAGGAAGACGATCACACCACAGTGATTCCACACTTCCTTATCACTATAGTGTCCCACCACCTACAAAATAGTGTGCTTACCAGATGGTAAAAGCACAAGGAGCATTTAGAGTACCAAGCCACCGACAGCTCCTCGCCTCCACCAGACACTTTATCCTTTATCCCTCAGGAACGAACGATCCATACACTGTAGCCGCTCCACATTCTCATAAGTAACCCAATTTCACGTTCGTAATATAAAAAGAAAAGAAGCCTCCCATAGTGTAAAAAACTCCAATGCTTTTTTAATTAATAGAAATGCACTTACATAAAAACGAACCATTTCAGCATATAAAAACAAGCCGGCCGGCAAAAAACGAGAGCCCATCCTCCTCTCATAACACGTGGTGACGTCACAGCGTGCCCTCCCATACGCGTTTCGTCATACGTGACGTTTTCAATGGGGAACGGGCCCGCCGCAACGCACCACCATTAAATAGAGCCAAACCTCATTCTGAGACATAGAGGTCTGGCAAATAAAACCATCTTAGTTGTGGGCAAAACAATCAAATCTCCCTACAGAATATAAGGGCAAAAAAATATAAATAAATGAAAGGAACATTGTAACACGGATGTCACTCCCCAAACTGTTCCACAAGTATTAGCACAAGTATTTTAATTAAAAAACAAAAAAAATTAAAAATAAAAAAATATTTATATATGTATTAAATACCCGAATTATATAAGTAATGTATCCCATAGAGACCAATGAGGATACAATACCAAAATTTCCCTCATATCAATATGTGTCAAAAATAATAAGATACAAAAAAGAATTCCTTAAAGCTATACTGTACCCAAATAAACTTTTAATCCCTAAAAAATAAAAAATAAAATATACCAAAAAATATATATATATATATAATATTTCTGTATTCTCCATGTATATATATATGATATACAGAACACAAAAAAATATAATTCATATATAAAGTGAATAAAAACACCCTAAAAAAAGGGCTTAGATATGTGAACCAAAATCGCTTAAATGTGCTATACTAGCCTTATACACACATCTCATAATTACCCCTCTTATAGATAAATAAGAATAGTGATGGCCAATAGCCAAAAAAGTGCCACCCAATAATTACTTTTTTACTTTTTTATTTTATTTTATTTTTATAGCAACAAAAACAAAAAGACCCCAAAAAAAGACTATTTAAATATAAAAATATAAAAATACCCCCAAAGATTTTAAAAATTGGGCCTCTACTGAAAGAAAAAAAGGCCAACCTCCATGTCTCAGAAAAAGTTTACAAAATACAATGCTCATGGACATTAAACCAATCAACTCCGTAAAATTAATAAAGAATAATTTAACCAGTAAATAAATAGAACTTTATGCCTAGGAATTATCTATAAATGCGTTTACATCTGTATCTATATTAAGTCCGTAAGGGACATAAGATTTCAACCGATGGATCCAGGACATTTCAGATTTAGAAATTTCTCTAACCAATGAGCTTCCCCACCAATGTGGTTTAAACTTGTCTATGCCCAGAAATAAAGTTTTAGAAGGATCTTTGTTGTGTTTGAGCAAATAATGTTTGCATACCGAGTGATTGGGGAACCCTATAAGAATATTTGTGATGTGCTCATTCAACCTTATTTGTAAGGGCCGTTTGGTCCATCCCACATACTGCAGCCCGCATGGGCACTGCAGCATGTAAACGACACCCTTTGTGGAGCAGGTAATGCAGGGCTTGATAGCGTGTTCCCTTCGTGTTACTGTAGAAGTAAACACGGTGGTACGCCTCTGAGTACATATATTGAGAGAGCAAACCCTACATTTTCCACACCTATAATATCCAGTTAATTGGTCAAAGAAGCCCTTCCCCATCTTAGGCGGATCAATCGCATTGGGAGCCAGTTGGTGTCTCAAAGAAGGGACACCCCTAAAAATATCTCTAGGCCTGGCCGGTAAAATGTTCCCCAACACAGTATCACCCACACAGTCCTTCTGTGTATTTCACAAGAGTAGTATAGCCAAAAAAGCTTTGGCTATACTTCTCCTTTAACTCACACTGAAATAAGGCTAAGCCCCATTACACCAGTCCATCAGTAAAAAATAGCATCAACCGTGAAAGTATAAATGGAATAAAGAAACCTCACTGTAATACTTAGCAATAGATACTCAAAAAAATTTCCCTGGGTGCACTCTATGCATACAGCCATTTAGAGGGTGAGTGTACTCATTCCTAACAAAGGGGTACCCCTTCTGGTGTCTAAAGCACCTGGCACCTAATTGTCAAAATTAGCCGGCTGTCGTTGGGCCCTTCTGTAATGTGATGCACATGAAGCTGTCTCTTTAAGGCTGTCTGCAATAGAAGGTTAACAAGCTGTTTGGTATGGATCAGCCATGGCATTAACCGTGGGTGATAAGAGGTTAAGCTCTGTAGGTTTGCTCACTACTCCCGGTTTACAATGTATCAGGTTTGGTACACTTGGCGATCAGTGGTCCCAGAAGTTTCAGTCCTCACAATCAGGTCCTCTCTGATGTGGTAGCATATGGCAACAGGTCTTCCCAACTTGGAGTTCAAGGCACAGGAACTTTCTCTGTGGCTTAGTCTTTCACTCTGGTCCCCACAGGCTCTGTCCTCAGAGTAGACAAGCACAGCAAGGGTCTGCACACTAGTCTGCCCACACTGTCTACCCGAGTCCAGTGCAGACCCAAGCAGTAGGTCTGCATCTGTTCACTGCCCACACTACTCGAGCTCTGGTAATTTGCCTGGGGAATAAATGCTGTATCCCCCCCCCATGCAGGAAATTGTGTGCCTGTAGTTCTGTAGCCCTAAGCCCACTCACTTCTATTAAGGAGCGCTCCTTTACAGACTACATATCCCATGGTCCACTGTTGCATAAGTCCTCTGAGGCTCAAGGACTCCTGCTCTCCGATTGGTTCAAGCTCACTGCCTGGAGGGGTGGCAGGAACCAGCAGGGGATTTCATACAGAGCACATTCTGCTCACACGGCAGCAGGGGTGGACTGACAACTCATGGGGCCCCTGGGCAATAGGAAATTTCGGGGTCCCCAGGCAATCTGAGATTATGTGGCCACACAGTATACAATCACATAGTATACACATACATGTGCACACAGTATACACAGACATGCTTCTATTGGCTGAGAAGGTACTGGAGAGGTGGGGCAGCTATAATCTTGGGATTTTTAGACCAAAAGGATGTCGGTAAGGGATATTTCAGAGACAGATGTAAAAAAAACACAGATTTTTACATACTGTCCCTGGTTTTACTGAGGCTGGCAACCCTGATGGGGCCCCCTAATGGCTCGGGGCCCACGGGTAGTGCCCAAGTGGCCCAATAGTCAGTCTGTCCCTGCACGGCAGGTATGCTAAGGGTGAGAGGCAGCTGCTGTAGCACAGTAACGATGGGGAGAGGGCATTGAAAAAATTAAATAAAATACACAACTGCATGTAAATGCAAATGTTATGTTCACCAAACTACTAGACACATACTGCATAATGTATTACCCCATCAAATAATTCCCCACTTCTATTAACTATTGTGCCACCACCCCCTGCCTTAGAATATAAGCTCTACAAGCAGGACTCTCCTATCACTTCTGAATGAATGAATGAATGAAATACTTGTATAGCGCACAATGCAAACTGAATCGCCTCAAGGCGCTGTGACGAACTTTGATCATCAGCTAGAAGAGGAAGGTCTTGAGTTTTTCCCTAAAAGCCAGGTGATTTTCTTTCAGGCGGATGTTGATTGGTAGAGCATTCCATAGCTGAGGACGTTGGACAGCGAATCTCCGATCCCCCTTGGATTTATACCGGGTTTTCGGCACGAGGAGGAGGTTTTTGTTGGCCGATCGAAGACTGCAGTTTGGTGTGTAATGATTTATTTTCTCCATTAGGTATTGCGGAGCTTCTGGGTGAGGCAAAGGGTCTTGAATGTGATCCGATTTTTTACGTTTAGCCAGTGTAAGCTCCTCAGCGAAGGAGAGATGGATTCCCAGGGTTTTTTTCCTGTCATCAGTCTTGCCGCCGTGTTTTGGATCAGTTGTAATCGCGTAAGTTGATATTGTGGTAATCCTATGTAAAGCGAGTTTGCGTAGTCCAGTCGTGAATTAATGATTGTTCCAACTACCACTGCTTTGTCATTCTTTGGGATAAAAGGGATGAGTCTGCGAAGCATGCGTAGCAGATGGGGAGATCCACTGACTACTGCTCCTATTTGTGCATCCATTGACATTTGTGCGTCTAAAATAACCCCGAGACTCTTGGCCTTGGTCCTTGAGGAGATGGTCTGCCCAAAGACGGTGGGTGGAGTCCAGGAGGTTTTGGTTACGGGATTGTGATTTGGGTGTAAGATAAGAAGCTCTGTCTTTGATTCATTGAGTACTTCTGTATTAAACTGTACTGTAATTGTGCTGTCCCCCCTCTACATTGTAAAGCGCTGTGTAAACTGTTGGCGCTATATAAATCGTATATAATAATACTATTATATTAACTAGTGAGCCAGTAATTCCTCTTTACATATTTACTATCTAATTCTATGTTTTGTTTGAACTTCTGTTTTAAGATGGGAAGCCCCCTTTAACCAATTAAGGCTTAATATTTGTTAAGGTCTACGATATTAATCACCATCTATAATTGTGGGCTTTACAATCCTCCACTTACAAAGCTTTTTATGCGAAACCAACTAATAAATGAAGTATTAATCATATACTATAATTATTATTTTGTTGGAGTCATCAAAATCCTATTAATTATAGTTTTAGCAATAAATGTAAGCTTAATTTGAAGGCACTAAAGTCATTAAAAGTACGCTCAGTATCTAAAAATGAGCAGTGAGCAATGAGCCTGGTTTCAGTACAGGAATGTAGAATAGATTGTTGTTTGTTAGAGCTTGGAGAAGATACACTTCACTCAAGCAGGAAAAAAATCCCATTTAGGCAGAACTCCAGCCAACCCTATTTTTTTTATTGGTGGAGAGGGGAAAGATCCTATCCTTGTACATGTATTTCTGTACCACAATTGATATTCCTGTGCCCAAGACCACTAGGGATAAAAACCAGGACCTTTTCCTGAAAGTTTGCAGTTTTGGTGAAATTTACTGGGATCAGTAAGAAAGGCGAAAGCTGTTTTTGGGAGTTTTTTAAGAGTGCAATGGGTCGAAAATTGCTCCTGAACATTTCGGAAGCTTCTTTCAAACATCCTAGTCCTGTTTTTGCAGCAACATTTTTTTTATGGAAACTTAACCATTTAATAAAAGACTGATACATAGAGGCTGATTTACTAAATAAGTGAAATCTTCACTTAACAAATTGAGTATTTACTTCATTCATCCAATCACGTGAAAAGCAAATTCCTGTTTACTTTGAATACCCAGTCATGTGCAAATGAAATACGTAAATGGGGACTGTCTTTTTACAATTTTATTATTATTATTATTATTATTCACGATTTATATAGCGCCAACAGTCTACACAGCGCTTTCCAATGTAGAGGGGGGACAGCACAATTACAGTACAATACAGAAGGGATAGGAGGGCCCTGCTCATAGAGCTTACATTCTATAGGGAGGGGGTTGTGGCACAAAAGGTAATAGATGTGGGAAATGATTTGATGGGGTTGTTAGGTGGGTGTGGGATAGGCTTCCCTGAAAAAGTGAGTTTTCAGGGATCTCCTGAAGGTGGACAGGTTAGGGGCTGATTGGATATATGGGGGCAGGGAATTCCAGAGGATGGGAGAGGCTCTGGAGAAGTCCTGAAGACAAGCATGAGAGGACAATTGATTAATTTAAAGTGGGAGTCCGCCTTTTTTTTTTTAAAAAAGCCAGCAGCTACAAATACTGCAGCTCCTGACTTTTAAAATAATGACACTTACCCGCCCAGCGCGCGGGCGATGTCGGCACCCGAAGCCGATCTCTCGATCGTCTCTCGGGTGCTGCCGCCGCCATCTTGGCTATGGGAATCAGGAAGTGGAGCCTTGCCACTTCATTTCCCGGTTCCCTAATGCGCATGCGCGAGCCGCACTGCGCAATAAGGATGGTCCCCGCTGTCTTTGGGATCTGTGTGTTTCCCAGCAGACAGCGGGGGACCTTCGGAAAGGGGTGTAGATATCTGCGCAAAGAGGCGTATATTCTGCAGATATCTATGCCGGAAGTGGGTGCAGATACCTGTACTGTACAGGTACCTGCACCCCCCTCCCCCCTGAAAGGTGCCAATTGTGGCGCCGGAGGGGGGGGGTTCCAATGAGCGGAAGCTCCACTTTAGGGTGGTCCTCCGCTTTAAGTGAATACTCATATTTTAAACTATTAAATCAGTCATATACTCACAGTTTTTTTGGCAGTTTTAGCATTGCCCAAACTATATAACAAGGCAAAACAAAAAAACGAAAATATATTACAGTGCCTTGGAAATAGTATTCATACCCCTTGAAATTTTCCACATTTTGTCATGTTACAACCAAAAACCTAAATGTATTTTATTGGGATTTTATGTAATAGACCAACACAAAGTGGCACATACGTGTGAAGTGGAAGGAAAATGATTAATGCTTTTCAATTTTTTTTACAAATAAAAACCTGAAAAGTGTGGTGTGCATTTGTATTCAGCCCCTCTGAGTCAATGCTTTGTAGAACTGCATTTCACTGCAATTACAGCTGCAAGTCTTTTTGGGGATGTCTCGAACAGCTTTGCACTTCTAGAGAGTGACATTTTTGCCCATTAATCTTCGCAAAATAGCTCAATCTCTGTCAGATTGGATGGAGAGCGTCTGTGAACAGCAATTTTCATGTCTTGCCACAGATTCTCAATTGGATTTAGGTCTGGACTTTGATTCTAACACATGAATATCTTTGATCTAAACAATTCCATTGTAGCTCTGGCTGTATGTTTAGGGTTGTTGTCTTGATGGAAGGTGAACCTCCACCCCAGTATCAAGTCTTTTGCAGACCCTAACAGGTTTTCTTCTAAGATTTTCCTGTATTTAGCTCCATCCATCTTCCCATCAATTCTGACCAGCTTCCCTGTCCCTGATGAAGAAAAGCATCCCCACAACATAATGCTGTCACCACCATGTTTCACGGTGGGGATGGTGTGTTCAGAGTGCTGTGCAGTGTTAGTTTTCCCCCACACATAGCAATCTGCTTTAATGCCAAAAAGTTCATTTTTAGTCTCATCTGACCAGAGCACCTTCTTCCACATGTTTGCTGTGTCCCTCACATGCCTTCTCGCAAACTGCAAATTGGAATACTTATGGCTTTTTTCAACAATGGCTTTCTTCTTGCCACTCTTCCATAAAGGCCAGATTGTGGAGTGCACAACTAACAGTCTTGTGGACAGATTCTCCCACCTGAGCTGTGGATCTCTGCAGCTCCTCCAGAGTTACCATGGGCCTCTTGGATGCTTCTCTGATGAATGCTCTCCTTCCCGGCCTGTCAGTTTAGGTGGATGACCATATCTTAGTAGGTTTGCAGTTGTGCCATACTCGTTCCATTTTGGGATGATGGATTGCTAGACCTGTTGAAGTCTTCATAGGAAGTAAAAAAAAGTTTGTTTTTGCCACAGGAACAGAAAAAATATATGCTAGGACATCATCTAGAGGGTAAAGGAAGGTTTGCTGGTTAGTGTTGGCTGTGGCTGTTCACATTTTTGAAGCTGCCATACTGCAAGGGTGAGTCTGACCCTATACTTGATTATTCTATAAATAAGTTATGCCTACATTTTTCATTCTGATCATGCATTACTGGGTCAATAATGAAAAGCAGAGCAAGAGTCTGCTCTGCAGAGTTTAAAAGACATGTCGTGGGAAAAAATCCCTAAAATAGGCCATATAAAAGAAAAATTTGATATAATTGTAGCGCCGAGCTCCTGAAATGTTTTAAAACTTTACCCAAACTACAGTTTAGTTTGGGTCTATTTGTCTAAATTTGGCTTCTGTGTCAGTCTGATTGGACTGTGAGATGTTCAGCCTAGCCACAGGGGGCACTGTCTTTGGTGGCAGGCGTGAAACATGGTCTGGTCAGGAGCTTAAAGGGATTGTAAAGTTAAAAATTTTATTTTTTAAAAATAACAAACATGTTATACTTACCTCCACTTTGGCACAGAGTGGCCCCGAACCTGCTCTTCTGGGGTCCCTCAGGGGCTGTCTCTGCTTCCTCCCGCAGGTGCTTCTCCCTCGCTTCTCCCTCGCTCCCGTGATACAGCCGGCGGCTATAGCGGCTCGCTGTATCACACGGCCCCGCCCCCCGGCGCTCCGCATCAGTGGATGTGATTGACAGCAGCACGAGCCAATGGCTGCGCTGCTTTCCATCCATCCACTCCAGCCAATCAGCGGCCAGGCTGAGTGGTGAAGAGGAAGTCGAGGACGAGCGCAGGACTTTCGAGTGGTGAGGTAAGTAAAACGGGGGGACTGGGGGCGCAGGCACTGTCAGATGTTTTTTCACCTTTATGCATAGAATGCATTAAGGTGAAAAAACATTTACCTTTACAACCCCTTTAAGTTACTCTCTTTTGGAGCCAGGTCAGTGAGAGTGGCCCTGCTCGCTGTGCCCTCTGGGAGGGGGTATTTAAGATACGGACGTCACGTGTTTCGGGGTTCCGGTCCAGTATGAAGTGAGGATTACATGGTCCTGGTCCTCCTGACCAGCCCCCAGGAAGGCTAGGCATTCCAGGGGAGGACTCCTTAGAAGAACACCGCGTATGGGGGTTTTCTTAACAAGAGCCTGGAAGGGCCGAAGTAACCGAGAGAATCTGGTCTTGTGGATATCGCCAAGTAGGCTGAAAGATCCAGGTATCCTACAAGTGTTCTAAAGCTTAGTTTCCTACATGTTCTGCAACAATGTTGGTGTTAAAGACTTTGTTCCTGAGTAAGCACCTTGTTGGCTGCTAGGCCTTGTGAGAGAGGGTCTGTCCAACCTGAGTGCTCATCCAGCTGCGAATGGCTATTCTCTGGATGCAGTCAAAGAAAGCAAGTTCCTTAACGTTTATAGACTTTGACATTGAGAGTACCTGAACTTTCCTTTCCAACCCTCTGATCCCAAGTTAAAGATTGTTCAATGGTTGAAGTTTGCAAATAAAATCCATTCAAGTGGATGTATTGTCAGTCTCAAGTTACTGGGTCATCTACCACGGGACATCCCCTAGACGTGCAACAAGGAGAAGCGAAAGGTAATGGTAAGCCCAAAAATAACCAGCAGCTCCTTCGGGGGTTAGTGCTACATAATATATTTTAAAGTAGATCTAATTCCACTTTTGCTCTTTCTCCTGATGAAAGGTGACTAGTCTAGTTTCCGTACCCCTCCCCCTTTTGATTTTTTTTTTCAGGCAGCCTATGTTGGATGGATCTGCAGGGTCCCTCCCACAGTTCTGATGATGTCATTGCTACTTTTTTTAAGGCAATATCTGGGTTTACAAAGCAACTGGTGCACACAAAGTAGATGTATATCCTTTAGAACTATGGAAAATTATATATCGAAATGAAAGTTTGTGTGCCTGGAGTTCAGCTTTACCATAATACCTATAGATCCTATTATGGGGGTTATTGTTTAGGCATTTCCTGTTTAGGGGTGACAACTGTCTCCTGCAAAGTCACCCTGTCACATTTTCCCCTTGTAAAGACTACAGATAGGCACACATTGTGCAGGCGTAGTCTACCATTGTCACTATTAAGACGCTGGGTCAGGGAAATGATGTGCATCTGAATGTTGAGCAAGTGCATGCAGGCAGTAAGTTGGTTAAAAAGGCCGAATGGGATCAGCAGCACTGGGATGAAAAAAAAAAAAGTGCTAAAACTGAATTTTGTTAATAAACACAAAGTCAGAGTTTAGATCTGCTTTACGCCACGGTGAGTGTAATTGTTCATACCTTTTCTTTATATTAAAGTTCCATTATCTCATGTACACCAGATGCACAAAAATAGCCATATGTCAGGCAGATGGGTTGAAAACTCAAAATGAAACAATTGCAGACTAAAGCAATGTGGCAACAGCCGCCTCGCATGCAAAACCCCGGTAGGACTTTGGTCTGGCTGTTTAGAAAAAGATTTTACCGTACGCATATATAGAATATTATAGCTGCTTGAAAGTAGCTTTTTTTCCTGACTGAAGTTCCACTTTAAACACTAATATTATCGCACTTGAAAGCATCTTATGTGTTTGAAATATATTTCTGTAACAGGAAATTTAGCCTTATTTGCGGTCTGCCTTTAAAGCTTTTGAGCTCTCTGAACAAAGTACTTGGAAAATGGGTGTATAGTGAACCTGCTGCATACAGCAAATTACAGCTTATCCCCAAATGTAGCTGTGGCTGCATTTTCTCAACAACAATTAGTATAGTCGGTGCGTTTGTGTACTGTGCAGTAAAAATGCCTTTAATTGTGTAAATTTTGCTCCAGCTAAGTGCTATGATTGCAAAACTGAATAACAAAGGCTTTCTGTAAATTAATGAAGAAATAAAGTGCAGATTTTTAGCAGAGTGCATGGACTTTTAAGGCTAAATGTACGCTTTATTATCTTCCGCTAGTTGACCAGAAATTGAAGAGTATCTGTTGTTCAGGCTGCACTGAACTTCCTTTGCAGCTCTTGGCTTTCAGACGCTTAACCTCTCAAAGCCGCTGAGGATAAAAGCAGTTCGGTCTTCTATTGAGCACTATTCACTAAACAAAGGCAACACCTATTGATTATAACCTCTTTGAGCCTATAGGTAAAACAAATGTTAATGCCTAAGCAACATTTTGCAACTTTAACATGTGTTAGTAAAACCGTATGTAACAAAACATCCAACACTCCACTGGAGTGCTTTTATCATATACCGCTTCCTTCCAGTCTGAATATAGCTATCGGATATTCCAACCGCTGTTAACAACCAACAAAACTCGTTTGGTTGCTGAACATGGACTGTTTATTGAAAACACAGGCACACAGATAATACTCTGGACAATCCCCCCATCTTTGCATTCCCAGTGGGGTAGGCTGACCAATCAGCAGTGAGAGCTGTTGGAGGAATTCGCCCCCATCAATCTCACAGCTAATCTACATACACATCCCATAATATCCAAGGCAGACAGACACAATAGAACATTGGAATACAACCACACCCCAAACGACCCAGCAAAGAGTACACAACAAAATGAGACAATATACAATTTATATATACTAGATTTCTCGGTCACCCTGTGCCCCTATTAGAGACACAGAGTGACTTAGACATAGGAGGTGCATGGGGAGCTGAATCAAGGTTTTCCCAACCACTCCAAGGGATTCTGGGTTCCACAGGCCCCCCCCTCCCAAAGTGACGAAGTACATATCATCACAACCACTTTGTGCATCCAGGTGGATTATACCTTGTTTTCTTGCAGGACAAATCAGTGAGAAGGTGAACCATCACCCCCCCCCCCCTTTCCTATCACTACAGTGGAGACAGGGAGACAATTAGTAGACCATCTCAAGCATTCACTTACTACATGCCTCTGCAATACAGAGTATTAGCTTGGTACTTCACTAACATTATGTGCAGAAACTTTGCTTCATTTTAAGAAAGGTGAATGAATCCAAGGCCCACACAATAACTTCAAAAGAGAAGAGTACAAGTCTAATGTTTGACATTATTGTAACTTTTTGGGATAGAGTGGAGAAGGATTAGAGCACAAGTTTTTACTGCTATCTGTGTCCCCCTGTTAAGGAGATCCACACTCTCTATTTGTAATTTTTACTGGGGAAAGTGTCTCCAGAAAAGTAATAGAGGAGAAATCTTCCAGCGGGGATGCTGGTTCTGGTGACCTGGGGGTCCCCAAGAGATTGTCTTAATTTTCTGAGATTTCCTCTCACTTTCTGTTTGGCTATGGGACAGGAGGTGAAGGTAAATCTCCTCAATGGGACAAAGATGGCAAAAACAAACCTTGTAGGGGTTATAATGCTGGTTCAATCCAAAATGTAAAAAAAAAAAAATGCCAATAGTTCTACTTTAAGGAATTCATTGTCTTGTCTCTAGCCTGCTGAATTAACAGTGAAACGAAAACAGCAGACTGATGAATCTTCTCCCCATTCTCTCAGGAGGTTCCTTGTCAGCACATTTACAAGTAGCACACCAGATTGGCTGCCAGTGATGCCCTTCCCTCTCTAAAAGTCTAAAGCCAGGCATACATGGATCAAAATCCGGGCAGTTCAGCAGGGACCGGACAAATTTTGATCCATGTATGGGCACTCTGGTTACACAGAAGTCAATCTACTGATTGACTTTTGTACAACCACCATGTTGGATAAATGCCATTCTATTAGCCCCAGTGGCTATAGCCAACAGTGCTGATCAATGAGTTTGAAGGTGTGGATGGGGGAATTGGGCAGTTTTTTTCATTTAACCCCCTCTATGGCCAGCTTAAGTTCTGCTCTACATGCAATTTCAAGAGCCTGTTATCAAGTACAATTAAGATGCCTACACTAGTTGGTTCAAAAATATTTTGTAATGATTTATTAGTGAGTTTAGTTGCTGCTGGCCAGTGGCCAATAGAACTAGGACATTAAACATAACAATATGATATGTGCAACTGTAGTCCTTTTGAGGGGGTTATGAGAAATGGCCCTCCCAAAACAGTATATTGGGCTCCATTCACAGAACCAGATTACATGCGGTCCTGAAAATGTAAATTCACTATTGCTTTATGCAGTATTTACTGCATAAAGCAAAAACGCTCTGTAAATACCGCAGAAAACAGGAGTGAAAGCCATTTCACAAAAAAAATCAAATAAAGCACACTGGTAATAAGTAGCGGTAAGCATGCAATATTTAAGGAATCAGCAGCCGCTGACATCTTTTTTTTTTTTTTTATAAATCTTTTTATTTATTTTCTTTATAAACAGACAAAACAAGACAAAGTAAAACAAAACGTCATACACATTGATCCAAATTACTAATGCAAATTCAAGATCGAATCACATTGCATAGCTCACACACAGCTATCGCACACACAAATCCCATCAGCTCTAATTAACAAATAAAAGGAAGGAAATAATTAGCAGAAAGATATTTTAGATATTTTAACTAGAATAAAATCTAAGCCATACTTTTTATCAAATTAACTCTCAACCCCTACAAATTATAACAATAATACTGTATTAAGAAATACCTATGGTTTAATCAGTATTATAGTCAACAACCCCCATGGGCATTAGATGCCGTATACGGCTTATCCAGCCACTTTGCCCACACTTTATCGTACTTACTGGTAAAACCCCTATTCTTGTATGTATCTCCATACAGTGGGAGATTGTTTACCAATTGTTTCCAGTATAAAAGCGTAGGAGCAAAGGGATTCTTTTAATATGCTCTAATTTAAATTGGATCATACAGTCTCTCAAGTATACCAGAGATCGCAGAGGGAAATCCCACACTCCCCTCCAGTCTTCCATGTCCAGATCTGGTATATCTCACCTAGCTCTAAGACCCTCCAATGGCAGAAGGGAGATTGAGTTAAGATGTGAATACAGTCGTGAGGTAGACCCCTCCATACAGTCAGACTTAAGTCTGATTCTAGAGTGGATTGTGTAATCATTAGGCTATCTTGTGGAAACTGGGCATGAAAAGTATGGGAAAGCTGTAAGTATCTAAATAAATGGGAACTAGACAAGTTAAACATTGAGGTAAGTGTACAGAAAGTGGACAGTTTCTTATCAGTGACCACCTGAGAGAGTAGTTTGATATTATATTTAGTCCATACAATAGGCTCTGGTAATTTATAAAATTGATAAAGAGTAGGATTGAGCCATAAAGGGGCATTTGGAGAGATTGCATCCTTGGGATAATGCTCACATCTAAGGCCACCGTCCCAAGCTTGTATGGTGTTAAGCATTGAAGCAGTCAGCCGGTAGGGTGCCCTACAACCCCTAAATACAAGTACCTTTAGAGCTTGCATAGAACTTACCACCGCTTCTTCAAGCCGGGTAGAAGAGTTAGATAGATCTGGGTTCAGCCACCATGCGACCGTAGCCAACTGGATAGAAAATATTCATATAAATCCGGGAAAGCTAAACCCCTCTGATCACAAGGGCACATTAAGGTGGTTCATTTATACCTAGGGTTCTTTGATCCCTATAAGAAGGATGAGAAAATTTGATTTAATCTTGTAAAAAAGGAGCCAGGGAGCCACTCAGGAGACTGTCTAAAAAGATACATACATTTTGGTATAATTTTCATTTTTAAAAGATTAATGCGTGCCAACAGGGATAATGGTAGAGGCTTCCATACTTTCAACTTTGACCCAATATCTCCTAGAATTGGTGTTAAATTCAAGGAAATAAATTCAGAGGCTTGGCGAGAGATTACAACTCCTAAGTACTTGAAGTTTTCTACCCACTGCAATGGGCTATCATTCAAAGCCATACTAAGGGCCTCGATATCTATTGGGAGCAACAAGGACTTAGCCCAATTTACCTTCAGCCCAGTGACAGTTGAAAGGGAGTCCAATATCTGTAATGCCCCTTGAAGAGAGGGTCCAGCATCATTCAGAAGTAATAAAAGATCACCTGCATACAAGGCTACCCTCTCCTCCAACCAGCCAATCCGCAACTCCCTAATATAAATATTGGGAGAATGTTTTGAGAAGCTCCAGCACAGGCTCCATAGCAATGTTGAAAAGGGTTGGAGACATAGGGCAGCCCTGCCAAGTTCCCCTAAATAATGAAAATGAAGTTGACAACCCTCCCCCCATTTTCATTGCAGCTGCGGAATGTCTATATAAAACCTGCAACCATTTAATAAATACTATTGGAAAGCCCATTCTGCCCAGCACTTCCCACAGAAAGGGTTATTCAAGAGTATTAAAAGCCTTCTCTATATCTAGAGAGGCGACAACTCTAGATCCTATGTTAAGATGTGAAGCATGAATATTGGTATATAGTCTCTGCAGAGTCACAACGGTGGCCCTACAGAGCAGTTCGTACATGCAATGTACAAACAGGTATTACCAGGTATTACCAGCAAAGGGCCTGATAGGAGTCCTGGTGGAATTGTGCAAATATACCTGGTTATATAAAGTTTATAATAGAGGTGCCTCCAGATAAAAATTTCAGCAAAGTCCCATTGCAGGAGCCACTGAGGATGGTGTGGAGTCTGTCCTTGTGCTGGAGACCTGAAAACAAGATCTGCGGTGATGAAGAGACCCTCCAGCCATTGTTCAAACAGCCTGGAATGCGATCCTAATTATCTGGCAATAATCATCTCGTCTGATTTATAATTCGTAGCATGGGCAGGGCATGTAGCTGAGACCTTCTCTCTCTCTCCACTTCCTCTTTCCAACAACCCCAGAGCCAGGAAGTTACATACATAATTATACAGTGTGATAGTAGAAGTAGAGAGCAGCAGATCCCTACACAAATATTAGTACATGAAGTTATCTTGCCCTCTTTAGCATGTAGGTAAGTGGGCAAGCTTCTTCATTATTTTCATTAGCAGAGATATATCACTAAGCATGTTTTTTTTGCACACAACAATAATACAGGTATAAGTGACTTTTAATAAATCCAAAAGTTTTTATGATGAGAGAATGGTAGGGATGGTGGTGGAGGGCCTAAGCACTGCATAAAACATTAATACATTGACTCCTGATGTGTAACTCACTATCTAATATTACTTGGCAGTGGGCACATACCTGAAATGCATCCCTGGTTATACAAACTTCAGCAAAGATCCCCTTTAAGAGATAAATCGGGGCAGACCATCTATGTTCATGCAGTCTAATTGGCTTGTGATTTCTTTTGCATGTGTGGCCCACAAAGCTGCAGTTTTATACTTCCCTATGTGGAATTATAGATTTAGCTGAATGCTCGCTAAGGAGACAGCATGATAAATTAAGTATGTTAAGCGGAGTGTGCTCAGCCCCCATATGCAGATGTTCACATCTGAACTATGCAGCACAGCAGATGAGGCCAAGGATATTGTATCAAATTTTGTACATCAAACATTGTGATACGATCTTCTGGTCTCTTGTTCAGTTGTGTGTTTCATTTATCTTCTTGTCACCCTGTGGCTTTTGCCTTCATGCGCCATGATTGATGCTTTAAATACTCAATTTACAGCGAATATTTGTTTGGGATAGCACATCATCTGAAATACAAACCCCTTATGAGCAGGATTGCTCAAGACCTCCAATTAAAATCAAAATGGTGGCAGGGTTTGTCTTCCTGTTGGGTTTTTACATCTTTGTACAATCCAGGAAGAAGATCTCCCTAACTGCTGGGTAAAGTGTGGCAAATGCTAATCACCTTTTCAACCAAGCTTTCTTGCAATCTGGAGTTTTTCAGTAATGAACCCATTAGGGGACAGGAGAAGTGCAAATTTGACAATGTGTTTGTCTTCTGGGAATTGCCAAGACCAAAGAAGTTTTTGGTGACAAAAAGAGATGACAGTCTTCCTCTAAGCACAAAGAACAGGCTGCTACAAATACAAGTCTGGTCCGTTCTCTGCTGTATGGAGATAGCTACAAATGAAGAGGTACTACAAAGTCAATGACACTAAACCATGTCTTTAGGAAGGAATACTTAAAGTGGAGTTGCACCCAAAAAAAAAAAATCCATAAATGTTCCTAAAAAAAATAAAATAAAAAATAAAACATTTGGAATTTTTTTTTTACTCACCGCTAATTGGCTGTTGCTAGGGAGTCCCTCGTAGTCTGCCTCTTTCAGTGCCTGGGCTTGTGACATTGCTTCCCCTCAGCACAGGAAGGGCTCAGCTCTGTCTCCTCCCTCTTGACACATCACAGGCCCCAGATGATTGTGCGGCCAATCACGGCGCTGCTCGCACATGCGCAGCGGGTGTCCACCGTTACAATGCCGGTGCTGCCAAATGGAGGGGGGGAGACGAGCGGGGCATCACTAGACCATGGGACATGTAAGTGTCCGATTACTAAAAGTCAGCAGTTGTAGTATTTGTTGCTGCCGACTTTAAAAAAAAATTTTTTTTTTTTTAAATGGCAACACCACTTTAAGAGAAAATGTCAAATTATGGGCAACATCTCAAGAAACTTTACTGGAAAGATGCAAGCCAGTGGAAAAGAGCAGGCTAAAGTTATTTAAAAAAAGAACATGGTGGATGGACGACATTCTGGAAATTATTTAAAGCAGAATTTGGGAAAAGACAAGGCCAAATGGAAAGTTCTCCAAAGAGCATGAGTGGTTATGGTAATGGTTTGCCTCCAAGAGATTTGCAGTTGGAATTGATATGTTCACCCAGACTGATGACAAAGAAAGCTATTGGCTTGCTCTGTGTCACTGTGTACCATAAACAACTGGGTGTTTTTTTTTTCATGAAATACTTGTGTAGTGGTACCCCTGTGAGGGCTGCTAATAGATTCTGTACCCCACTGATTACCTTGACTCTGCAAATCCTCCATTACCTCTGAGACCGTGGATTCAGTCATCTTACCAACTGTAGCAGTAAATAGAGACTAGGTATATATCAACTTGGTCAGTTAGTAAGAAGACACTAATACATACACCGCTATTTTATCTATACTTATCAAAAAGGCAATATAATGGTGTGAGGTTCCTTTCGTTGTGAATGAAAACAAATATTAACCCAATCACAGAAACTAATGTGAAGGAGGGTAGACAACTGGCACCATATCCTCTGTGTCCAATTTCTCCCTTCTGCCTCCTCAACTCACAGGCCATTAAATCCTGTGCAATATACACAAACAATATACAGACTATTATATTCAAGTAGTCTAACTCCCTTTAGATGAAGTCCAATGCAATTAAGGCAGATGAGAAAAAAAGGATACTAAAAGGGTATTCCTTGAAATCCAGATATCTTCAGCTAGCCTCTTTGTGTTGTAACTAAAGTAATCCTTGATGACAGGATGTAGAAAATGTGACCGAACCTTGGTTTATCCTTGTTGTATTGTAACTTCCTTCTTTTATGATCCTAATAATGTTATCCAGTATAGCTGCTAGAATCAGCAATGTAAACTGGGCATAGATGTCTGCTTCCAATGTCCATTATAACATAAAATTTAACTTCTTTGGGACTACAAGTACCACCAGCTGAACTGTTGTGAATGATGTCTGAAAGCAGTGTCTAACTATAACGTGGGTTATGCCCGCTCACCACTCTGGAACTCAGGTGAAGTTGGCAACAATGCAGATGATGAGATGCAGGAACTCTCTCTCTGTATCCTGGCTCAGGGTAATAGCGCCCACCATGCCAGGCTGCAGACCACTGGGATCTGGATTGCAGGCGTCTCTTGATGTCCCAGAACACCCTCCGCTCCACTTAAAGGAAGAAGCAATGCTGTTCACAGAGATCCCTCTGGGTTTAGCTGCCCGGCTCCCTGCTGTGTAGGCCATAAATCATCAGCAACTCCCTGTCACACAGACCACCTGTCGGCATCCTGAGAGGCCGAAATAGTCCGTGCCACGGCGCCAGCCCCTTTTATATCCTTTCCCAGCAATCACCTCTGTCCACTCAGCATTCTGTTATTTGTAGTTCAGATCAGCCCTGCTGGCATAGTCACTTTGGCATTTTGAACTACACATCCCATGATGCTTTTCTCTGGATCCTATCACAAGAAAAAGGAAATTGGCACACAGAGTCCAGCCAACCCCACATTAATAACACAGAAAATGTCTCTGGATTCTAGGCATAATAGCTAGCCCTGGCTACACTTGTTTTTGCATCTCAGTGCTGCTGATCTCCTCCAGCTTGTTTCATCCACTTCCTGTCTACATACAGTACACACACACATAGTGACAATGGTGGACCATATAAATATAAGGATAACGGTTCTCTGTCCTATATGCCCACCTCCTAAAATACATGTAAAGCAAACAAATTATTGTAGCAATGGACTACAAGTAAAATAAATTCATACAATCAAAAAGTTTATTATACAAATATTAAAATTGTAAATAGCACCATATCCAGTGTTTGCAAAGTGAAGCTCACAAATCTTTTTTCAATTTAACATCAACATGTTAGCTCAACGTGTTTTGTAAGTGCCAAACATCTTTATTAGGAGCACATGTTATGTGCACTAACACTAATGTATAGAGTGATACCAACGCGTTTTGAGGTAATGCGTTTGTTCCTCTTCATCAGGAGCAAGTGGTGAAAGTATTTATGATATCTGTAGTTTATGGAGCAGAAAAAAAGAACAATAAATAACAAATTATCGACAAACAGTCATTGCATTAGATAAGTCTAACGCCTACTAACCATGTGGAAGCAGGTGATTTGGTGTATATCATCAAGAATTTAAAAACAAAGTATGTCCGTGCCTGCCCTGCATTGCCCAGGAGGCTGGAGATGAGAGCGGGGGGGGGGGGGGAATAAAGGAAATATGACCCAGCAGGCGGACCAACACCAAAGGTCAAGATAACAGAGGTCTGGCGATAAACAAAGAATAGAAAATATATTGGTAAAAATCTGTAAAAACAGATGATATTTAACTCTAAATGTATTAATTGAGCCCCATTAGTGAGTGTACAAAGTATAGTCACTCACAGAGAAAAAGCCTCAAACCCACCTCAGTCAATGAGCACAATAAGGAAAGAGGAAATTCCAAAATGGAGAGTCCAGAGTCCAAATAGGGAACCTTAATATTGGACATCGATGTAAAGCAGAAATATATATATATACTGCTGTAGTTAAAGGTAGAGAGCATTGTATCACATCTATAAGGGATCCGTCACACAGCAGAGATCCGGTGCATCCTGGTTCACTATTTCAGGTCTGATTTCAGCACAAATTTTTAGACCTGAAACGGACGCATCCAATTTGCATAAGTGTGAACCCAGCCTGAATGTATGTAATGGTAATGGGTGCTGGAGTGTGCTGGATAGTCTCTTAATTCTGGGTATCTATTGTTGCTGTAAGGGATCTCTTTTTGTGTGGTGGTCTGTTGTTGCTGGAAGAGATCTACTATTGAGGGAGGGGTCTATTGTTGCTAGCTGCTGTAGAGTCTATTGATGCTGGCTGCTGGGAGATCTTTTGTTGCTGGAAGGGATCTATTTTTGTGTGGTGGTTTTGTGTTGCTGGGAGGTCTATTGTTGCTGGTGGTGGATCTATTGTTTCTTTGGGGCCAATTGTTGCTGGAAGAGATCTGCTGTTGAGGGAGGGGTCTATTGTTGCTAACTGCTGTAGAGTCTATTGATGCTGGCTGCTGAGAGATCTTATGTTACTGATTGAGTGGTATTTTGTTGTGGGGGTCCATTGTTTCTGGGGGGGTCTATTATTTCTAGGCGAATCTATTTTTTCTGGGGGGGGGGGGGGGTGGGGGGGGGGTCTATTGCTGCTGGCTGTGGAGGATCTATTTTACTACTTTTCTTGTTATCATTAACAAATTCCATACAAATTACTTAGTGCCACAAAATTATACTTGGTTCTGTATTCTCTTAAAGGGGTGCTACTAAGAGGTGGAACCAAGGAACGGTGCTCGGACGTGGGTAGAGGGGCAGAGACAAGAAGTGACTCAGAAGGGGGAGTTCCTGCACTTATTCTTTGAGAAAAAAAACCCTGACTATCTGTATAAGAAAACGCATTAATGAAAAATCTAAAGTTGCTATACAGTTTGCTGAAATGGAAATTCTCAAATCCAGAAGGGGACAGCTGAGGGACATTTCTAATATAGTTCTCCATTTAATTTTATTTTTTCATCAGAAGCAAAGAGCTTTTAATGATAAAGAGCAAACTATTCATGAAAAAATCCAAATCAGTTCTAATCTGGGGTTCAATCCTGCCATTCATAGAGGGGATGTACAGCACACCCAAATCCTTGACCACAATAGGAAAATATGTATTCCAGGTAGGTAAATAATCCAAAATAGTCCTCCTCATTTTTACATCAAAGGCACAGTTCTTTAATGATAAGAACAAAATATTCATACAAAAATCCAAATCAGTCTTGGTCTAGAGTTCAATCTTGCCTTCCATAGAGGGGGTGCAACAGCATGCCCAGATCCTTAACCACAATAGTAATATATGTATTCCAGGAAGTCTAATACTCAACAGATCAAGATACTCAAAACACCATCAAACTCAATGATGGACCATGCCTGGGCAATGTGTCTGGGCACAGCCACTTCTACCAGGGGCTCATGTGATGGTGACAAAAATGACAAATGCAAATGGAACCCAGAATTGAGGTTTAAAAAGAGCCATTTGTGAGCTTGTTATCTAAAGCCAAAGTGAGGCTCTTATGACTTCTGGCTACCTGCAGCAGATTGATGCTATACAGCAGGGATATACAATTAGCGGACCTCCAGCTGTTGCAAAACTACAAGTCCCATCATGCCTTTGCCTCTGGGTGTCATGCTTGTGGCTGTCCGTGTCTTGCTATGCCTCATGGGACTTGTAGTTCTGCAACAGCTGGAGGTCCGCTAATTGCATATACCTGCTATACAGCATTAGAGACTGCGAACAGTGTGAGATTTTCAGATCAGACCTATTCTAGTAGACATTTGGTGACATAAGTGTACAACTAAAAAGGAAGCAGAACCTGCATACGTATCGGTCTTTATATGTAGTGAGCAGATATGGCTGCTTCATACATTTATATCATTACAAAGATACAAACATATTTTTTCAATACATTTATGCACACCGATAAAATAATATGCACTAAGCGTATCTCTTTTATCTGTGCACTTAAACAAACTTTAGAAAATCACTGGTGCCAAGTGTTAACAAAAACATTGTTGGTGCTGATTCACATTTTCTGTTGATGGCTTAGAGGAGTTTGGACCTTGACTCTTAGCACCGCTCCTGCTTATGAGAAGAAGCCAACAATGGAATACATTCAGGAACAAAAGTACTTCAAAAGTACTTGATATTTACAAAATTGTTACAGCAGCACCCTGGTACTCTTCCCATTCAAACCTGTTGAATAGAGGCACCTTTTAATTGTTAAAGAGTACAGTTGCATTCTATACAGTTCACAATTATTTTTAAATGACTTTATTTTTTTTTGTTTCTATCCATATGGTTTAATTTTTGGTAAGGAGCTTTTTATCAACACAATACTTGACAAACACATTGTCCCTGAACTTGATGTGTTAAATGTAGTAAAAATGTGCAAGTGTAAGGATTTGAGCAACTTTGACAAGAGCCAATTTACAATGTCTACATGACTGTGTCAGAGCAACTCCAAAACTTGTGGGATGTTCCCAATCTGCAGTGGTCAGGACCTACCATAAGTGGTCCAAGGAAGAAAACCAGTGAACCGGCCACAGGGTCATGGGCGGCCAAGGTTCATTGATGCACGTGGGCAGTGAAGGCTGGCCCATGTAGTTTTATCCAATAGAAGAGCTACTGTAGCTCAAATTGTTAAAAATATAAATGCTGATTTTGATAGGTGTCAGAACACAGAGGGCACTGTACACCCGGTCTGAATTTCTGACAACAAAACCGTGGAATTTTGTCTGAAGGGCATTGGCTTGTCTTGCATACAAAAGGTCACACAAATGTTGGCCAACAATTACGAACCTAGTGACATACTAGACGTACTACGTGGTTTTTACAGCTCTTTAGCGCCACCCTTTAGGCGCCTTCTGCTAATTTCGTGTTAGTAGAAGTTTGGTGAGTGTTGATTCACACTTTTCTTTTTGTGTTTTTCAATTATTGCTTTTCATTTTGTGCTTTTCAGTTTGTTTCTGAACGGCCATTCATCAACCAGCCATGTTGCGGAATCGGAGGAGATAACATGTAATTTATTATTGGCCTTGGAGTTATTGCTTTGACTATTTTTTTTGGTTGAATAATGATTTGATTTGGTAAAATTTCTATATTTTTGGATGCATAGAATGCACTTTTTGGTTATTTTCTATTGGCAGATAGCATGTCTATTTTTTTTTTAATGCACAATAAAAATATTGTGTAAAATAATACTTGGCTATGTGTTTTACTTCAAATTACATTTTGGGAGTAGGCAGTTACATTTAAAAAAATACAATGTACAATTGACAAGGGACACCAACTAGGGGATAATGGTGTTGTGGTAACTTGAACAAATAAAAAAAAAAAAAAAACATAATAATATTTTTGATATCACTAGAAAAAAAAGCCTTTGAAAATTTGTTTGCAAAAACTCCATCAGTATCACCAGCAAAGCAGCTTCATTATTATCCCATTAAAGAAGAAGAGAATTGTGCGCTGCATTTGGAGATTTCATAATTTGCCACGTCACGAATGGTACTTCTCTATTACAAACGCTAGTTTAAAAGATCGACCGCTTCTGATTCCGAGCATGCGTGTTTATACTTTGGACTTTTGTCCGATGGACTTGTGTACACACAATCGGAAAGTCTGACAACACACAATTTTTAGTGGAAAATTTGAGAACATACTAGCCAACTTTTGTTTGCGGAAAGTCAGACAACAATTGTCCGATGGAGCGTACACACGGTCGGACTTACCGCCAACAACCTCACATCCAACATTTCCCATCGGAAAATCTGATCGTGTGTACGCGGCATTAGAGTGCTACTATTTAAATTTCCTGCTATTTACTTGAAGATACCTTCTATAGCAGCATTTCTCAGACTTTTTTCATTCTTGGCACTATTTAAAAGTATTAAAAGTATTCTCAATAACAGTAGTTAACAGAACTGAACTGCCTTTACCTATCAACAGTATATAAAGTTCTTAGACTACAGGCAGAGGTCATACATTAACATGTGCAATTCCATGTTGCATGCCTGTTTGAACACAAACATTATATTCGAAAATTCGGAAATTCAGAAATTCTAAATTCTAAAATACGGAAACTCGGAAATTCTAAATCTAAAATTAGAATGAAAATTCAAAAGAACGAAAACTCGAAAATAAGAACAAAAATTCAAAAACCCGAAAATTTGAAAATCTGAAATAATAACTAACTAATAATAACTGTTACTAACTATTAAAATATAGGTATTGGAATTTTCTTTCAAATTTGGCTGTTAGAACGAATATGAATTTATCCAAAGTTACAAATTATCCAAAATAACAAATGCTATATCTAAACGAATGGAATATAACTAATTAAAAATAAATAACCATAATAATAATACAATTATTTATAATTATTATTATTAATTCATTCCATTCCATTTCTTTAGTGGCATTTGTTATTTCGGATAATTTGTAACTTCAGATAAGTTTGTAGTTGTTACGTTGACTAACAGCAAAATTTTAAAGGAAATTCCAATACCTATAATTTAATAGTTAGTTATTATTAGTTAATCCGTTCGTTATTATTTAGCATTTTAGGATTTTCTTTCTTATTTTCGGATTTTACAAATTTTCTGATTTTTGAATTTCTGAATGTTTGAATTTACAAATTTTTGAATTTACGAATTTCGATCATAACAAACGACCCGAAAAAGGCAAGTATAAAAAAAAGTATTAAATGAAAACTAACACATTTTTTGGCAGTGCACATGTCTAGAAATTACAAGATCAATGCACATCTTATGCAGGGGAAACATTTTATAAAAAGAGGGGTCAATTCTTTAAAACAAAGTCACTTTAGACTAAAACTATGGGCAAAATAAATAAAATTAAAGTGGAAGTAAACCCTTCTATCGTTTTCAGTCAAGGAAGCTGCCATCTTGGCCTCTAATGATTCTTCAACTGCCATAATGCTGCACATGTGATCAGTTATGAAACCAGCCATTGGGTGGTTTGAAAGTTTGGTTGAGAGCACAACCAATGTGAAAGTTAGCATTTCCAGCATGCCGGGAATGTAAGTGTATACCAGTATATCTCTTATTTTTTCACTTCCTATAACAGGGTGACACACTTAAGGAAGTAGAACAATAACTGATTTACAGGCTGTAGATGCACTTGGGTTCATACTATAGCGATGCGGGAACTAGCACAATTTCAGCGCCAGTTCCGGCATCACATCTCTCCTGCAAGCAGTTCACACTGCCCTCTGTGAACCGCCTTGGGTGTCAGTACAATGTTAATGACATCCCCAGATCGGTTCCCAGATCATAGTGCGAACTGTGGATTCGGACAGGAATCAGATTGCATGGATGAGAACACCCATGAGATTCGATTCCAGTGCAGTAGAAAAAAAGTCCCTGCACCTTTTTTCTGCAAATCCAAAAGAAGAGAAATATTATTTACCCATTCCACTGACCATGCCTCCAATTTTCAAATATGTAGAAGAATACATATCGGCCTAAACTGATGAAAAAATGTTTTTTTTATTTTATGATATTTATTATAGCAAAAAGTAAAAGATATTGTGTTTTTTTTCAAAATTCCAATCTTCTTTTGTTTATAGCACAAAAAATAATATACCACCAAAAGAATTATCAATTTGTGGGGGAAAAAAGGACGTCAATTTTGTTTGGGTGCGACGTCACACGCAATTGTCAGTTAAAGTGACGCAGTGAAATATCGCAAAAAATGGCCTGGTCAGGAATGGGGTAAATTCTTCCTGGGGCGGTAGCGGTTAAAAAAGTTCCAGCTCCAGTATAATAAACAGCCATTATAAGTGCCATGAGTCACATTGACTAAGCAGGTAGACCTGCATCAGTTTATTTTTCAGAATGAAATAGGAACTGGCTTAGGGTTTGCTCCTAATTACCAAAGGAAACGTAGCAGTTTTCCGTAAAGAAAACTGCTTCAGATCTCTGCCAGGTTGGACCTGGCATAAAGGATGTGAGCTAGGTTGGACAAGGATGGCAGAGGAAAAGAAACGGGGGGGGGGGGGGGGCTTTCTAAGTGTAGTATTAAAACAGTATAATTTATTGCACAAGATTAAAAACACTTACAAGATATAAGTGGGAGTAATGCTCGTCATAAGTATGTAGTCCTGGTAGTTCAACTGCTTCCCACAGGCTGCTCACACGATCCGGGTATCTGGGAAAGGTTCTGGTGTGACTTTGTGCTGAATAGGATGGCAGAGGGATTGGAGCATGTAGCTTCAGCTGAACTGATATGTGCCATGTCTGTTCCAGACACTGCACAGAACAGGAAGGAAATAATTCTAATATAAGTAGAATTCAACCCTAATGCCGCGTACACAGGATTGTAATGTTGGTCGGAAAAACCTCTGATGGTTTTCACGATGAAATTCCGATGGGATTTCGCTCAAGCTGTCTTGCATACACACGGTCATACCAAATTCCAACCGCCAAGAATGCTGTGGCGTACAACACGTACGACGGGACTGGAAAAAAGGAAGTTCAATACCCAGTAGCCAATAGCTTCCGTCTCGTAGTTGAGTTTTTGCGCATCGGAATTGCATACAAACAAACACATTTTCGGATAGGAACTTTTTCCAACCGAAAACATGTTCTCAATCTTCACACGATCGGAATTTTGGCCAGCAAAAGTCCGATGGAGCATACACACTATCGAATTTTCCAACCAAAAGCTCTCATCTGTCTTTTGCTGGGGGAATTTTCGATCATGTATATGCGTCATAACACTAAAATCCCTGTATCTACAGACATCCCCAATCTAAAAATAACCTATCTAGCGCTGTAAAGAAGATATCGCTATGCATACCTTTTTTGAATCTGATCCGTCCCAATTAGTGATGGCCGAACGGTTCGCCCGGCGGTCGTTTCGCGGCGAATTTCCGACATTCGCGGTCCGCACGTTCGAACGCCTTTTTCCGTCGTTCGCCGCGGCGGACTTACGTGTTTAATGTATACAAGAACTTTAACCTTTGGTGACACGTTTATCATGTGATACAGGACAGCCAATTGAGACATGACAGCACATGGACACTTGTACATTCCCCCTAACCTATAAATACACCCGATCCGGTGGCCATTTTACATTCTTTCTTCTGTTACGATAGGGACAGGTTCCTGTGTGGAGTAGGGAGAGATAAACCACTAGCTATTTGGTACACAAAAGTTCTTTTCAGGACTGGTATAGGTGTTAGGTGTTGATAGGTTTGCTGTGCTGCTGATTCTTGCAGCAGCCTGAGTGTCTTTTGTTAGTTTAGAGAAAGGGAAAGGACGGTGTATGCTACAGGGACAGCCAGATTAGTCTTTCATCATCATCATCATCATCATCATCATTAGCTGTTACTATCAAGGTCCACAAAAGAGCTGTTCCAGTAACCACTAATCGTTCTCTTTTTTTGCCAATTTGTATAGGGACAGGAAGGAAGCAGTGTTGTCAGGCAGTGAGGGTAATTTTAAAGACTTGCTGTTATTATTAGTTCCACAAAGGTTCTTTTCAGGACTGGTATCAGTGGTACAGTAATAGGCTTGTACATGTATAATATTCTTTCTTCCAAATATAGAAAGGATATTATACTTGACTGCTGCCCTTCTGCTGCAGTCTGCTAAACATTCACAACTCACTTGTTCCACAAAAGTTCTTATAAGGACTGGTAACTTGGTATAGGGTGCTACGGTACATAGGCTTGAGTGCGGTACAGTCTGCTGTTCTGTAAGGACCGCTATCGGTCCACAATAGATAGGGTTGACGTGCACCACTGCTGACCGCTGCCCTATACTGCAGCAGTCCTTCAGCGGTATAGGGACTGACGTACAGTCTGCTAATCACTAACACACAACCTGCTTGTTCCACAAAAGTTCTTATAAGGACTGGTAACTTGGTATAGGGTGCTACGGTACATAGGCTTGAGTGCGGTACAGTCTGCTGTTCTGTAAGGACCGCTATCGGTCCACAATAGATAGGGTTGACGTGCACCACTGCTGACCGCTGCCCTATACTGCAGCAGTCCTTCAGCGGTATAGGGACTGACGTACAGTCTGCTAAACACTAATACACAACCTGCTTGGTCCACAAAAGTTCTTATAAGGACTGGTAACTTGGTATAGGGTGCTACGGTACATAGGCTTGAGTGCGGTACAGTCTGCTGTTCTGTAAGGACCGCTATCGGTCCACAATAGATAGGGTTGACGTGCACCACTGCTGACCGCTGCCCTATACTGCAGCAGTCCTTCAGCGGTATAGGGACTGACGTACAGTCTGCTAAACACTAATACACAACCTGCTTGGTCCACAAAAGTTCTTATAAGGACTGGTAACTTGGTATAGGGTGCTACGGTACATAGGCTTGAGTGCGGTACAGTCTGCTGTTCTGTAAGGACCGCTATCGGTCCACAATAGATAGGGTTGACGTGCACCACTGCTGACCGCTCACCTATACTGCAGCAGTCCTTCAGCGGTATAGGGACTGACGTACAGTCTGCTAATCACTAACACACAACCTGCTTGTTCCACAAAAGTTCTTATAAGGACTGGTAACTTGGTATAGGGTGCTACGGTACATAGGCTTGAGTGCGGTACAGTCTGCTGTTCTGTAAGGACCGCTATCGGTCCACAATAGATAGGGTTGACGTGCACCACTGCTGACCGCTGCCCTATACTGCAGCAGTCCTTCAGCGGTATAGGGACTGACGTACAGTCTGCTAATCACTAACACACAACCTGCTTGTTCCACAAAAGTTCTTATAAGGACTGGTAACTTGGTATAGGGTGCTACGGTACATAGGCTTGAGTGCGGTACAGTCTGCTGTTCTGTAAGGACCGCTATCGGTCCACAATAGATAGGGTTGACGTGCACCACTGCTGACCGCTGCCCTATACTGCAGCAGTCCTTCAGCGGTATAGGGACTGACGTACAGTCTGCTAAACACTAATACACAACCTGCTTGGTCCACAAAAGTTCTTATAAGGACTGGTAACTTGGTATAGGGTGCTACGGTACATAGGCTTGAGTGCGGTACAGTCTGCTGTTCTGTAAGGACCGCTATCGGTCCACAATAGATAGGGTTGACGTGCACCACTGCTGACCGCTGCCCTATACTGCAGCAGTCCTTCAGCGGTATAGGGACTGACGTACAGTCTGCTAAACACTAATACACAACCTGCTTGGTCCACAAAAGTTCTTATAAGGACTGGTAACTTGGTATAGGGTGCTACGGTACATAGGCTTGAGTGCGGTACAGTCTGCTGTTCTGTAAGGACCGCTATCGGTCCACAATAGATAGGGTTGACGTGCACCACTGCTGACCGCTCACCTATACTGCAGCAGTCCTTCAGCGGTATAGGGACTGACGTACAGTCTGCTAATCACTAACACACAACCTGCTTGTTCCACAAAAGTTCTTATAAGGACTGGTAACTTGGTATAGGGTGCTACGGTACATAGGCTTGAGTGCGGTACAGTCTGCTGTTCTGTAAGGACCGCTATCGGTCCACAATAGATAGGGTTGACGTGCACCACTGCTGACCGCTGCCCTATACTGCAGCAGTCCTTCAGCGGTATAGGGACTGACGTACAGTCTGCTAATCACTAACACACAACCTGCTTGTTCCACAAAAGTTCTTATAAGGACTGGTAACTTGGTATAGGGTGCTACGGTACATAGGCTTGAGTGCGGTACAGTCTGCTGTTCTGTAAGGACCGCTATCGGTCCACAATAGATAGGGTTGACGTGCACCACTGCTGACCGCTGCCCTATACTGCAGCAGTCCTTCAGCGGTATAGGGACTGACGTACAGTCTGCTAAACACTAATACACAACCTGCTTGGTCCACAAAAGTTCTTATAAGGACTGGTAACTTGGTATAGGGTGCTACGGTACATAGGCTTGAGTGCGGTACAGTCTGCTGTTCTGTAAGGACCGCTATAGGTCCACAATAGATAGGGTTGACGTGCACCACTGCTGACCGCTGCCCTATACTGCAGCAGTCCTTCAGCGGTATAGGGACTGACGTACAGTCTGCTAAACACTAATACACAACCTGCTTGGTCCACAAAAGTTCTTATAAGGACTGGTAACTTGGTATAGGGTGCTACGGTACATAGGCTTGAGTGCGGTACAGTCTGCTGTTCTGTAAGGACCGCTATCGGTCCACAATAGATAGGGTTGACGTGCACCACTGCTGACCGCTCACCTATACTGCAGCAGTCCTTCAGCGGTATAGGGACTGACGTACAGTCTGCTAATCACTAACACACAACCTGCTTGTTCCACAAAAGTTCTTATAAGGACTGGTAACTTGGTATAGGGTGCTACGGTACATAGGCTTGAGTGCGGTACAGTCTGCTGTTCTGTAAGGACCGCTATCGGTCCACAATAGATAGGGTTGACGTGCACCACTGCTGACCGCTGCCCTATACTGCAGCAGTCCTTCAGCGGTATAGGGACTGACGTACAGTCTGCTAATCACTAACACACAACCTGCTTGTTCCACAAAAGTTCTTATAAGGACTGGTAACTTGGTATAGGGTGCTACGGTACATAGGCTTGAGTGCGGTACAGTCTGCTGTTCTGTAAGGACCGCTATCGGTCCACAATAGATAGGGTTGACGTGCACCACTGCTGACCGCTGCCCTATACTGCAGCAGTCCTTCAGCGGTATAGGGACTGACGTACAGTCTGCTAAACACTAATACACAACCTGCTTGGTCCACAAAAGTTCTTATAAGGACTGGTAACTTGGTATAGGGTGCTACGGTACATAGGCTTGAGTGCGGTACAGTCTGCTGTTCTGTAAGGACCGCTATCGGTCCACAATAGATAGGGTTGACGTGCACCACTGCTGACCGCTGCCCTATACTGCAGCAGTCCTTCAGCGGTATAGGGACTGACGTACAGTCTGCTAAACACTAATACACAACCTGCTTGGTCCACAAAAGTTCTTATAAGGACTGGTAACTTGGTATAGGGTGCTACGGTACATAGGCTTGAGTGCGGTACAGTCTGCTGTTCTGTAAGGACCGCTATAGGTCCACAATAGATAGGGTTGACGTGCACCACTGCTGACCGCTCACCTATACTGCAGCAGTCCTTCAGCGGTATAGGGACTAAGAGTTTTGTCACAGGGTCATTTAAAAAATGACATGCAGAGGAAGAGGCAGGCCCTTCCGCAGGGGTGGTAGGGGTAGGGCAGGAGCAACAGGCTTGAGCCAAAGTGGGAAGTTGCAGAAGGTGCGTTCAATTACTTTAAAGGATGCACCAGACTTGGTTGAGTGGCTCGCTCAGCCTTACTCTTCTGCACCCTCCTCATCCTCTCGATCTGCACCCTCTTCTTCACTCTCTGCTATGTGCACCCCCAAAGACACTACCACCAACAACACGACCACCACCACCACCACCACATACCTTCCGCTTGAGTCACTGGAATTATTTTCCGATCCATATCAAGAGGACATTTCTGATGCGCAGCCACTCTTGGTATTGGATCAGGAAGAGGAGGTAGCAACAAGCGCTACTCAGCAGTCTGACGCCAGTACCCAGATCAGCCCAAGGAGGAGGTTGGTCCCCGGTGTTGCTGCCTACTCCGAGATCTCTACTTATAGCGGTGGGGAAGGTGACGTTGATGATGACGTGTCTAGTGATGTCACGTGGGTGCCCACAAGAGAGGAAGAGGAGGGGAGTTCAGAGGGAGATATGGACCAGCAGATAGGGAGGAGAAGCAGCAATGACTTACATTGCACAGCAGGGACAAAGCAGACTGCAAATGTATCAGGAGCGAGTCATCGACCATGTACGGTCACATCTGGCGCTCCCAGGACACCGGCACATGGCTCCGCAGTGTGGGCTTTTTTTAACGTGTCCGCTGCTGACAATAGCGTTGCCATCTGCAATCTTTGCAGTCAACGCGTTAGTCGCGGTAAGCCCAATACTCACCTAGGGACGACCGCCTTAAGAAGGCACATGAGCAGCCATCACCGAGCCCAGTGGGAGCAACGGAACACACAAAGCCACACTGCAGGCTCTCACCGTCCAGCCTCGTCTTCTACTTCTCCTTCTCCTCTCTCCTCACAATTGTCCTCCACTCCACCTTCCATCACGCCAAGCTCACATTTTTCTGCAAAAAGGCAGGCTTCCGTGGGCCTAATGTTTGAGCGTAAAAAAATGATGATGCCGGATAACCCTCTTGCCCAACGGTTGGCGGCTGGCTTGTCAGAACTCATAGCCCGCCAACTACTGCCATATAAACTGGTGGACTCGGAGGCCTTTCGCAAATTTGTGGCCATTGGAACACCACAATGGAAGGTCCCAGGAAGGAAGTATTTCTCAGAGAAGGGCATCCCAGAGCTATATGGCCATGTTCAGCGGCAAGTGAATGTATCTCTGGCACACAGTGTCGGTGCCAAGATACATCTGACCACAGACACGTGGTCTAGCAAACACGGGCAGGGAAGGTATATCAGTTTTACTGCCCACTGGGTGAACCTTCTGACGGCCGTCAAGCATGTAACCCGTGGCACCCGTGTAGATTTGGTTTTACCGCCACGGATTGCATGCAGGCCTGACTCTTCTTCTCCTCCTCCTACTCCATCCTCCTCCCTCTCCTCCTCAGCTGCCTCCTCCTTTTCCGCTGCTAGCGTCTCTTCCACTGCACCGCCCAAGCTCCCCAGAACCTATTCCACATGCCAGGTGAGACGTTGCCATGCCGTGCTGCGTCTGTTGTGCCTGGAAGCAAAGAGCCACACTGGCCCGGCACTCCTTTCAGCTTTGCGTTCACAGGCAGATGAGTGGCTAACACCGCTCAATTTGACAGTTGGTAAAGTGGTGTGTGACAACGGTGCCAATCTGCTTAGCGCATTGAAACAGGGCAAAATCACGCACGTGCCGTGCATGGCACACGTCTTAAACTTGGTCGTGCAGCGATTCCTTGTCAAATACCCTGGGGTCCAGGACATCTTGCGGCAGGCAAGGAAAATCTCGGCCCATTTCAGAAGATCTTACACGGCCATGGCTCGCCTTGCTGACATTCAGCGGCGACACCATCTGCCGGTCAGACGTCTTATTTGCGATTGCCCGACGCGATGGAACTCAACCTTCTATATGCTTGATAGGCTGCTCCAGCAGAAACGTGCAGTTAACGTCTACCTGTATGAACTCTGCGAAAGAAACGGTTCTGGGGAGCTGGGTTTTTTTTCACCGCGCCAGTGGCTGCTCATGCGCGACACATGCAGACTTCTGCGGCCATTTGAGGAGATCACCAAACTGGTCAGTCGCAGCCATGGCGCCATCAGTGACATGGTACCTTATGCCTTCTTTCTGGAGCGTGCATTGCGTCGTGTCATTGATCAGGCTGTGGAGGAGCAGGAGCGGGAAGATGAGGAAGTCGCAATGCTGGATGAATTCCCAGGGGGGGCTACTCTATCTGAGACAAGTCAACAACAGGAGTCTGATGAGGAGTCAGAGGAGGATGGTGCCGGGGCGGATGAGCAGGAGCAAGAAGAGCATGCTTTAAACCTTTCTGGGATCCCTGTTGTGCGTGGATGGGGAGAGGAGAATGAAGAGGACGACATTATCCTGGATGATGAGCAGGAGCCAGGCCACCACACCGCTTCCACTTTAGTGCAAATGGGGGCCTTCATGCTCCAGTGTTTTAATAGGGACCCCCGTATAAAAAGCATGAGGGTCAAGGACCAGTACTGGGTGGCAACGTACTTAGACCCCCGGTACAAACACAAAATGGCGGAAATGTTACCGCCGTCGCAGAGGGCTGTCAGAATGCAGCACTTCCAGGCCTTGCTTCGAGAAATGCTGCATTCTGCTTTTGCGTGCGCTGGCAGAGGAGCAATTCCCACTCCCAGAGAAGGATTTGCGGGTACCAATCCAACAGCGCCTGCAAGAAGAGGCCGGTTTGAAGATGTGTTGGTGACTTCGGATATGAGGTCATTCTTTCAGCCGACCCATCGACAGGTGTCATCCGGATCCAGCATCAGGGAACGCCTAGACCGTCAGGTGTCCGACTACATTGGGTTAACGGCCGATGTGGACGCTCTGAGGAGTGATGAACCCCTAGACTACTGGGTGGGCAGGCTTGACCTCTGGCCAGAGCTTGCCCAATTTGCAATCGAACTGTTGGCTTGCCCCTCATCCAGTGTCCTGTCCGAAAGGACGTTCAGCGCAGCAGGGGGGATTGTGACCGATAAGCGTACTCGCCTAGCTCACCACAGTGTTAACTACCTCACATTTCTAAAAATGAATGAGGCATGGATCTCGGAGGAATTCAACACATGTGACCAGTAGACCATGTATATGTCTATAAACTATTTTTTTAATCAAGCACACAGACCTTCTTAATTCATTTGGCTCACTTCCTTGACCCAAAAAAGCACACCGTACTATATGCCCCTACCCTCCTCTTTGAAGAGGTTGAGCGGTGTCATATTTCTACTGGGGCTGCTTATGATATCCCTGTGCTGTGCTGACTTCCTCCTGGGGGTTCTTATTATGAAGGGATCACACTATCCCTGTGCTGTGCTGACTTCCTCCTGGGGGTTCTTATTATGAGGGGATCACACCATCCCTGTGCTGTGCTGACTTCCTCCTGGGGCTGCTTACGGTGCTGCTGTCAGTGCTGTATGTCACGGTGCTGCTGTCAGCGCTGTATGTCACGGTGCTGCTGTCAGCGCTGTATGTCACGGTGCTGCTGTCAGCGCTGTATGTCACAGTGCTGCTGTCAGCGCTGTATGTCACGGTGCTGCTGTCAGCGCTGTATGTCACGGTGCTGCTGTCAGCGCTGTATGTCACGGTGCTGCTGTCAGCGCTGTATGTCACGGTGCTGCTGTCAGCGCTGTATGTCACGGTGCTGCTGTCAGCGCTGTATGTCACGGTGCTGCTGTCAGCGCTGTATGTCACGGTGCTGCTGTCAGCGCTGTATGTCACGGTGCTGCTGTCAGTGCTCTGTATTACGGTGCTGCTGTCAGATGCCTCTATCACGGTGCATGTGTCATTCCGGTATGTCACGCTGCTGGTGATCATCTCCTGCACCCTCTTCTTTGCCTACCCTGGTCCCTGACCTTCCCTCTCCTCCATTGCCTTCATTAGCTCCATAGTCCTGAATTGTTAGAACAATTTCCCAAATAAAATAAAAATGCTTGTAGTTATCGATCCCAAATTCACCTCATACATGTATTATGTCATTGTCCAGATGGTGGGACTACGTTTTACCCCCTAATAATTACCACGTGGCCGCAAATTCGACATGAAGGTTTGCAAAGTTCGCCTCCCATTGAAGTCAATGGGGCCCGCGGCGAACGTTCTGTTTCGCGAACGTTTGGGTCCGTTCGCATTTCGCGTTCGCGAAACGTCCCGTCGGAAGTTCGTCCATCACTAGTCCCAATTGCTCGCTGAGCTTTCAGCTGTGGAAGCCCCATAGAAAGTCTATGGGTGACGTCACTCCCCATTCATTTCACAGCCGTTGTCCTCTACAGAGCTTCGACCACTGGAGACTGGACTGGATCGGCTTCAAAAAAGGTATGTATACTGATTTCTTCTTTATAGGGCTAGATAGGTTAGGCTTATATCATGGATGTCTGTATATGTAGCCATTTTATTGTTAGGGTGGGCTTATCCTTTAAAGAGGAAGTAAACCCTGATGAGTTTACTTCCTCTTTGATTCCCTGCAAAGGTAAAGCATAATGGACTCCTGTGCATCGCATAGTAGCCCATTATGTGTCACTTACCTGACACAGGAGCCAGCGAAGTCACCGCTGTCCCCTGTAGTCAGGCGCATCCATCTTCTCGGTGGGTCTCCCTGCTCATCTGCTGTCATTCGGCGAAGCCACGATGACGTCACTCCCGTGCATGCGCACAGGAGCCGCCACTCGCGGCATATCAGCGTTGACTGCGGCGCGCTCAGTGCGCCTGCACGCCGCTGTCTACGACGCATGCACCGTAGACAGCGGTGCCTGTCTTTCAGCAAATATCTCCTAAACGTGTAGGTTTAGAAGATATTTCTTGGACCTACAGGTAAGCCTTAATCTAGGCTTACATGTAGGTCAAAGTTTGTTGTAAGGGTTTACAACCACTTTAACACTTGTGCCCCTTTTGTTATTTAGGATCTTCTGTTTTTTAGGTTTAGAAGATCGGTATAGGCTTTATCATACCTCCCAACATTTTGATATGGGAATGAGGGACACCTACTAGCAAACATATGTTGGCATAAGACATGACCCTTGCCACACCCCTTAAAGGGGAAATAACCCAAAAAAAGGTTAAATAAATCCACAAGTGCTTTTTTTTTTACCACTACTATTCCTTTATACATTTTACATTTTATATACATCTATATAGATCAGACCAAAATGAGGGACAAATGAGCAGGAATGAGGGACAGAGGGGCATTGCTCCAAATCTGGGAAAGTCCCTCAAAATCAGGGACAATTGGGAGCTATGGCTTTATGTTTGCGCCACTCTTTGCTAATTCCCCCAGAGTCTTCATACACTTCAAAAGCATACCGCCCAATATTTTGAGATGGGACCGAGAGACACCCACTAGCAAAAGTATGTAGGCATAGGACACACCCCCTGCCACACCCCCTTAAAGGAAAATTAACCAAAAACAAAAAGTTCATTAAATCCACAAGGGTTTTTTTTTACCACTACTATTCCTTTATATTGGCTTTTAAAATTTACAATTGCAGCAATTTAGAAATTGGATGAAAGGTTTAGCACTGGGAAACACTTTTTGAAAGATAAAAAGTGCATTTTATATACAACTATATACATCAGACCAAAATGAGGGACAAATGAGGAGGAATGAGGGACAGAGGGAAATTTCTGCAAATCAGGGACAGTCCCTCGAAATCAGGGACAGTTGGGAGCTTTTTTTTCAAAAGGTTGGAAAAAATCATTTCTGTACTGCACTCACCTGGGGTAAAATTGCTTTGGATTCTATTTCTGTGTTTTATGCCGCATACACACGTGGCGGACTATCCGACGGACTTAGTCTGGCGGACTTCCCGCCAGACTGTCCGTCTGACTTTCCGAACAGGCTACTTGACCACACACGGCACTTTTTCAGCGGACTAATGCGGCGTACTAAGTCCGCCGTACAATCCGCCCTACTTCTTCGCGGGCCTACTCCTTCGCGGGCCCTGCCTACCTGGAGGTGCGCTCGAAATGAGCGGACTTTTCTCCGGGCGGGAAAAGTCTGTTCATTTCAAAAGTACGGCGGACTGGCATACCCACGGCCGGATTGTCCGCCGAAATGCGAGTCTGGCGGGAAGATTGGAGTGCAAAACTACTTTCTAAATCCGCCGTACTTTCGGGTCAAAAAAGTATGCCGGAGGATACACACGGGGGGATTGTCCGGCGGACTTGAGTTTGCCGGACTTTTCCACCCGATTGTTTGATCGTGTGTACGCGGCATTAGTGAATAGGTAAGCTGCCTGCGAATGGTGCCAAGTTAGCAAATGACCATACTCTCTGGACATGGACTCTATGGCGGTATATTAATGGACAAAGCAGCATTTGAAATATCAAAGTTGGTTTAACTTTATCCTTGGAATTATCTCTTCAATATATGTTATTTTTATTAAAATGTTATTATGATGTCCACATTATTGGTTGGTAATGTTGAAGTGCTGCTATTTACATCATTCTGGATATCTTGTATAAATACGAAGCTTAATATGAGCTGAAAATAGGATGTGCGGAAATAAGCAAAATAATGCCAAATCCAGGAAGCAGGCAATAAACTATACAAAGGAAATTTTAGCGTACAGGGATGTACCTCATTTAGCATTCATGGAAAGGTCTTTTAGAATTTAACTGGCAGCAGTAATATTCCATGCACATTGAGCTCCTGGCTCCAGACTTTTTCTAGCTTGGCTTGCGGAAGTTGAATGCGTTTGGCAGAGATGCTAACCTTACAGCCTTCTTAGTGTGTATGCAAAGTGGACATGGTATGGGTGTTCCTGTGCCTGAGATAATTATTCTTTGCCTGTTTTGGCCCAGGTGTGTGTTTGTTGCTGAGCTTGTAATAATTACTGTATTTATTGGATGATTGGAATCACCAAAATTCTGCAGTTATCGACCTGGCAACTCACTAAACTGTTAAATCCCAGCAAGGAGGCAGGACTCAGGACTGCAAAATGACTTCTTCCTTCCTCTACTTCACGCTGCTAGACAAGCAGACATATCAAATTAATTCTTAATTATAAAATTATAAACTTAAAGTGATACTAAACACACACTGTTTCATTAACATTGTCCCTTCTATTTCTGTATGTGGATGATAGCACTTCAAAAACATGTAAGTACATTTTTCCAACTCTTTCCCAGCCTGTCTGCAGGGAAACATAAACAGGAGGAGTTTCTAGTCCTCTGCTACTGGTCAATGTTAAAAAAAAAAACAGCCTTTGGAATAGAGTAAAAATTAATAAATAATGTCAATAAACTTTTAAATATAAATATATATTTGAAATCAAATATTTATTATTTTCTGGAAATAACGTGGTGTGAGTGGATTTCTGCCAGTCACAGGCTGTGTCACACACCTCCAGCCTGTGTCTTAGAATACGAGGGGGGTGAAGTCTCCATTAATCTACATGTAATATCCCACCCTCATTGTGTTTAGCTGGTCAGTGGGAATGGAGGAGAAAGTAGGGAGTGGGCTGTCATTTACCACTGTGTATATGCTCACATGTGTGACTCTATAGGAAGATGGGCTGCTCAGATGTGATAGGGAGGATATGCTCAGCATTAGGGATGGGCTCGACATTTGAGTTGAATGTAATTTCGACTTGAACATCAGCTGTTTGTTTGTTCATAGAACAAACGAACATATGGGGCGCTCTCAGCAAGTTCGCCCGCGGCGAACAGTGCATTGACAGCTGCTGATAGGTCAAAGCATGCACCTGACCTGCATGATGCATGATTTTCTATGAAAGCCATGATTGGCCAAAGGCAGGGTGCCTTTGGCCAATCGTGGCTCAGGGGCAGGGGCAAGTCCACGCCCCACACTACCTAAGGCTGGTGCTTACATAGTATATAATGAATGAATGGAGATTAGGCAGGTAATTAGTGTAGCGTGCAGTCAGTCAGTGTAGTATATATATAATACAGTTCAGAGTATATAGTATAGCACCTTGTCTCCAGCAACATGGGGACAAGGTGCTTTGGGGTGGGGGCACAAAGCCCCCCCTGACCCAAAGTACCCACCCCCATGTTGAAGTCATTTGGCTTGGTATGGTTCAGGAGGGGGGCGGTTACCCCCCCCCCATCCTGACCTCCAGGCTGCATGCTCAGCTAAGGGTCTGGTATGAATTTTCAGGGGACCCCCACACCAATTTTTTTTTACATTTTGGCCTGGTGTTCCCCTTAATACCCATACCAGACCTGAATGACTTGGTATGGACTGGTGGGGGACCCCATGCTGTTTTTTTCCTTGATTTTTCATCTCTATTGCCGGGAGACGCCAATACATTACAGCAGCAAGCAAGTTTTAATTACATTTTTTTCCTTTAGAAATGTCATTATTGCTTCAGCATGTTCTAAGCATCGCACAGATGCGCCACTTTACAGGCAGACTAAGGGGAATCCCCAGACACAATATATAAAGGAATATTTCATTTTTATTTCTTACTTTTCTTCACTTTAAACATTATTCGAATCACTGCTCTTGAAAAAACTATCATTTTAAAAACTTTTTTTTGCATTGATACATGTCCCCCCAGGGCAGTACCGGGTCCCCATATACTTTTTATGGCAATAACTTGCATATAAGCCTTTACATGCTCATGTTCAAGTTCCATAGACTTTAATAGGGTTCATATGTTCGCTAGAACTTTTTGCCTTTTTGAGGTATGCTGGTGCGAACCATACCAGGGGTATGCGGCCCATCCCTACTCAGCATAGAAACTCACTGAAAAATGAGCATGTGCAGAGTTGCCAACACTGATCTGCAAAATCCCCAGCACAATTTTAGCATTGCAGCAGAGTTTGTTAAGAGCATGTTAAGCTCTCCCATGGGGATGTGCCCACACTGCAAGGGTTAATTGCTTGTTTATGTCTTAACTTGTAAAATTGAATTTACTTACCCGCTCATCCATGCTGCTAGACCAATCGGTTCAGGACTATGGTGTTAGGACAGCATAGTGGTGAAGTGGTTTGCACCTTTGCCAAGCAACACTAGGGTTGTTGGTTGAAATCCGTGATTTGGATCAGTGCACAAAGCAAGGTCAATAAAGACATGGATGAGCAAGTTTGAGGTGGAGGAACTTGACAGACCTGACAGTCCTGACCTCAACCTGCTAGAACACCTTTAAGATGAATTAGAGCGGTGTCTGTGAGCCAGACCTTCTCGTTCACATCGGTTCCTGACTTCACAAACGCGCTTCTGGAAGAATGGTCAAAAATTCTTATAGACACACTCCTAAACCTTGTGGACAGAGTTAAAGCAAAGGGTGGGCCAACTCAATATTGAACCCTACAGGCTACGACTGGGATGCCAATAAAGTTAATGTGCGTGTAAAGGTAGGTGTCACAATACTTTTGGCAAAATAGTGTATGTAATGCGCTGTGAAAGCTGTATAAGTACCTGCAATTAATAATAAAAACGTTACCCTCCAAACAGACCACATTTTGGTAAGGGTAACAAGGGGTAAATGCACTTGAGCACTGATGGTGACACTGGAAGGATGACAGGACTCTTTTATTGCTTCAAATATTAGTAAACCATGCTTGGTTTTTGGTTGATGTAATGCTTAGATTTCTCTTCTGTTTTTCAGGATGTAATATGGACGGTTCTGTAGGAGGACGGAACTTCCATTGGATGCTGCCTCTGCAATCTCATCCAATCACCAGATGACATAATACTTGTCATTATAATCATTAACCTTTGTCTTTACAATGATTGTCTTTACAAAAAATAGCAGCTAGACATCTGATGGATCCATTATTTTACTGTATATGTTTTTAGATGGCACTATATATATATATACATATAACACCATAAAATATAGATATTATTTTAAAATTGGGGAACTGAGTTCTTAGCAATGAGACTTTAAATGCACATTGCTAGAGCTAAGCAGTATCACATCACCTGGAAAAGACTTTCCCCTTACCTCTTTCCCTTTTCGAAGGCTAATTACCAGTAAATGATGGGAGCGAGATGGAACAGACACGCTAATGCATCTCATGTAATTACCTGAATGATATGTGCCATATTTAATGCATCCAAATATCGCACCTGTTAACCCCTCCTCCAACATCCCTGTTCCATCTCCTACCCCCAGAGGACAATTATCTTGATGTGTTCATTACAATAATTTTCGGGGGCTGGATAGGGTTCCCTGTACACTCCGTTCTGTGTTCTGTTTGATGGTTTCTTACTGCTTAAAGGGAATGTATAGTTGATTTAATTTATTTGTATAAGTAATTATATTAATGTAAAATGTAATGCAAAAATAAATGTATTAATAGTATATCTTGTCTGTACATATAATTGTAATATTTACAGTATGTATATTGGGCCTAGGGCAGATCCAAAGTCTAATCTCAGGAGGGGCACTGCCACAATTTTCGCTGGCAATTTGGCACGTCAATCATCATGGCACCGTGGTTGATATGGTGTCAGGTTGATTGAAGCGCATTATTTCTATAATTACATTGTAACATAAAATGAAATTGTTCAACTTACCATAATGCAGAATCAGTGGGAGCCCTGAGCGTGTCACTTGCCACCGTTGCCTGCCACCAGATGCAGCATGTCACTTGCCATGTCGCCTGTCATCAGACGTGGATTGTCACTTGCCAGTGACAGTGTCCCTGTTGTCCCAGAGTGGGGACAACAGGGTCTAGCCTTTGTAGCAAGGAGCATATGGAAGGGCAACACACACCAGAGGAACATACAAGAATTCCCAGCTTACTTACCAGCCAGCCTGCAACAAAACCAAACTGACCTGTCTAAGCCCCCATACACACGGTCGGATATTCTGGCAACCAAATCCGTCGGATTTTGTCCCACAGATTTTGTCTGACGGATTTTGTCCAAAACTGTTGCATACACACGGTCGGACAAAGTTGTCGGAAAATCCGATCGTTCGTAACGTGATGACGTTATTTTGTTACGACGGGACTACATTCGGGCTAGTAGCCAATAGCTTTGGTGTAGGAATTTGATCTGAGCATGCGTGGCACTTTGTCCGATCGGATCATGTTGTCGGAAAATTTTACCGACAAGTTGGAAAGCTTGGTCCGTCGGATATTCCGACAGAAACAGTCCGATGGAGACCACACACAGTCGGATTATCTGACAAAACGGTCCGATCGGACACATTCCGTCGGAATCTCCGATCGTGTGTACAAGGGCTAACAGTTCACGCTAAAAACAAGGGGTTTAGTCACAAACGTTTGCAAACATATGTGTAAACCGCAGTGGTCACATCAAGGCACCCCAGTTTACTGTGGTCCTAACTCTATAATTTTGAGTTTTCTAAATTGGAACACATTTATAGCAGTTAGCTAGATGAAGGGCATGTCTGCCTAGAGGGAGCCCGCTCCTCCTTAAAGGTATAGGAACGCACGAGACCTCCAGCAAGGTCACAATGGCAACTGAAGGTATCCCCCGTGTACCTACACCAATTCACAAACTCTACAAACAACTGGCAACCACTCCAACCTATAATTAGCCTTTGCAGAAAAGAGAGCATAGAAGGGCAATGCACATCAAACGAATAAGTTCCCAGTTCACTTGCCAGCTACTCTGCAACAAAACCTTTTAGTACTACTAGCTATACCCTGACCAACTGCAGATGTCAATGATACAGTACAATTACTTACTTTTTTGAAAGTCATTATTTATATAAGGCTAGGTTCTAGGGGCGGCTGGTGCTCATTTTTTTTTTTTTGGGGGGGGCGCAAACAAACTGAAAAATTCTGAAAACAAAAGCCCATCAATTGCAGCCTCACTGTACCATCAATCGCAGCCACTGTGCCATATATTGTAGTCACTGTGCCCATCAATTTCCGCCACTATGCCATCAAACGCAAGTCACTGTGCTATCAAGCACAGCCACTGTGCCCATCAAATGCCGCCACTATGCCATCAAATGCAGCCACTGTGCCCAATAAAATGCAGCCACTGTGCCCATCAATTGCCACCACTGTGGCATCAAATGTAGCCACTATGCCCATCAAATGCAGCCACTGTGCCATCAAATGCAGCCACTGTGCCCCATAAAATGCAGCCACTGTGTCCATCAATTGCCGCCACTGTGCCATCAAACGCAACCACTGTGCGCCATAAAATTAAACCACTGTGCTCATCAATTGCTGCCACTGTGCCATCAAATGTAGCCACTGTGACCCATAAAATGCAGCCATTGTGCCCATCAATTGCCGCCACTATGCCCATCAAACACAGCCACTGTGCCTTTAAACACAGCCACTGTGCCCATCAATTGCCGCCACTGTGCCATCAAACGCAGCCACTGTGCGCCATAAAATTAAACCACTGTGCCCATCAATTGCTGCCACTGTGCCATCAAATGTAGCCACTGTGCCCCATAAAATGCAGCCATTGTGCCCATCAATTGACACCACTATGCCCATCAAACACAGCCACTGTGCCTTTAAACACAGCCACTGTGCCCATCAATTGCCACCACTGTTCCATCAAACGCAGCCACTGTACCATCAAATGCAGCCACTGTGACCCATAAAATGCAGCCACTGTGCCCATCAATTGCCGCCACTGTGCCAACAGATGCAGCCACTGTGCACATCAATTGCCACCACTGTGCCCATCAATTGCCGCCACTGTGTCCATCAATTGCTCCCACTGTGCCCATCAATTGCTCCCATTGTGCCCATCAATTGCTCCCACTGTGCAGCATCAAACGCAGCCACTGTGCCATATCAAATGCTGCCAGTGTGCCCCCCGCTGGTCTGCTGTCTGCACTTACCTGTCTCGGTGGGACAGCTCCTCGATGTCTTCTCCCGTTCTCACCACCTGTCCTCTGCTATGATTGGATGCCTGGCGTCCATTTACAGTGCCTGTCGTTTCAGCCAATCAGGTGACGGGTAATAAGATTCGAGCACCTGATTGACGGAGATGCGTTTTAGTGTTAGGAAAGTGAATATTCATTCGCTTTTCTAACACAGCTGAGTCACCTTATTGACACCTATTAGAGCCTATGGCTTTAATCAGGTGCCTCAAAACCACTCCCTGCAGCTGTAATTCAGTTGCCCTGCTGCGACCGAAAAGGGGCTGGGCGCCTGAATAGGGGGTGTCAGCGGTGGCCATAGATAGATTCATGCAATGCATGAATCTATCTATTGGTGATAGAGGGGGGGCAGGAGAGAGTAATGCATGGGCTGTCCCTGCTTCCATATTATGGGGCTTTCATGACCAGTGGACCAGGGGAGTCACAGCTAGAGAATCACTCTTGTTACCAGGAAAAAAAATAAAGGAGATCTATGGTCACAGTATACACTTTAATTTAAAAGAATCAGCATTGTAATAGCAATACAAATGATAGCTATTAATTAACAATCCAATATAAGCTTACTTAAATATCTCCTTTCATGTTATGAGTTCTGCCTGTCTCATGGCCATTGCAACTTATCCTCTGCAGTTAACTTTTACATTTCTAAGGACTACATATCCCATGGTACCTTGCTGCCTGTGTTTTGTCAGATTAGGTAACCCATCAGAATTTTTAACATAAGTGATATTCCTTTGCCGCCATCTTGCTACTCCCCAAGCTTGTCCACAGTAAAGCTACACACCTAGGTGTTTTGTTTTCAGGCAGAAAGTCGCACAATTTTGCAGAGATTTTGCCGCAATTTTGTAAAGGTCAAAAGGTCACCAATGTAAAAAGCAGAAAACGCCTGTAACCTGCCAAAAAAAGAAGCTCCTGTACTTTTTTGAGCTTCAGGCATTTTTCTCCAGATGACAAAACGCTCAGCTGTGAACAGGGACCATTGAAATTAATGGGATTAGTCTTGCTGGGCGTTTTTTGAGCTGAAAAATGCCCAAAAACGTCTAGGTGTGAAGCGGACATGTTGTTACACCCACCGGAGTCTTGCATTTCACACTTAATTTTAACAGTAAACTCAGTTTATATAGTGACATACAGTATTTAAAAATCCGTCTGACTGTTTCAGGGCCCTCCAGCTGTTGCAAAACTACAAGGCCCATCATGCCTCTGCTTGTGGGAGTCATGCTTGGAACTGTCAGTCTTGCAATGCCTCATGGGATTCGTAGTTTTGCAACAGCTGGAGGGCCGCCAGTTTGAGACCCCTGATGTTGAAATTTAAAAGCAGCGGCAAATCCTGCTGATCTCACGGGTTCGCTAATCTTTTCCTTTTCTCTTTTTTCTTTCCTTTCCCTTTTTTTCAGATCCATCTTGGCAGCGTCTGTTCTGTATTCAAAAGTTTTTTTTTTTTCAATTATAACAAAACATATACTCAATAACAAGAAAGGAAATAATCCTATATTATAATAGAAAATAAATCAAGACCAACAAAGCTGAGCAAATATAACAGATAAACCAGCAGCGACACTTATTAAATTCATAAACTAAAGATAAGGGTTAATACGGATTAGGAATTAATACACCACCTTAATGAAAATTCATTATCGAATCAAATAGGGTCATATAACCTCGAAATATACCTGGTATATGAATAATACTTCAACTATTAACCTATGGAACAGTATCACTGCTTAAACTTCGTTTTTTTTATTTTTTAATAATTTATTTTTTTACAATTTAATTTGTTTTGTTTTTTAAATTCACAATGCTTTTTGGGGGAGGAGGTTGGGGCAGTGAACAATGTTGGTGGGACAGTGCCCGTAGTTTTTTTTTTTTTTAATAATTGATTTTTTTACAATTTAATTTGTTTTAAAATAGAAGAAAATCACAATGCTTTTTGGGGGAGGGGGTTGGGGCAGTGACCAGTGTTGGTGGGACAGTGCCAGTATTTTTTATTTTTTTTTAATAATAGATTTTTTACAATTACATTTTTTTTTTCAATCACAATGCTTTTTGGGGGAGGGGGTTGGGGCAGTGCCGTAGTTTTTTTTTTTTTTTAATAATTAATTTTTTTACAATTTAAATTGTTTTAAAAAAAAAAATCACAATGGATTTTGGGGGAGGGGGTTGGGGCAGTGAACAGTGTTGGTGGGACAGTGGCACTCGTTTTTTTTTATTTTTAATAATTGATTTTTTTAAAATGTAATTTGTTTTAAAAAAAAATTACAATGCTTTTTGGGGGGAGGGGGTTGGGGCAGTGGGCAGTGTTGATAGGGCAGGGGAAAGTGGTGTCAGTCGTTTATTTTATTTTTTTAAACTTTTCCATTTATTAGATTTTTTTTTTTACACTATTTTTTAGGGGGGCTTTGGTAAGATATCAGGGGTCTAAACAGAAGCCTAACGTCTCCCCTTTGAGACAGACAAAGGGACTGAGGACACAGACTCCCCAGTTCTTTTCTCAGCACTAAAGATGAATGAACAGAAGACAGAGGCTCCTGTCCATTCATAGAGTTTATTCTGCTCAGTAATCACAGGACACAGGAGCGATCTCACTCACTGTGTCCACAGCTGGCGGGAGAGGAGAGGAGGGGAGCCGGCTGTGGGGGAAGAGGAGAATGGGGGCGGGCAGAGAAGGGCATGGAGGTGGCCCGGAAGGAGTACACAGAGCAGCTGGAGATGATCGGTGCGGCTGGAGGGATAGCTGTGATCACTGATCTCCCTATGTAGCTTTTTAGCTGACAGTCGCGGGAGGGAGAGGAGGAGAAGCGGCTGTCAGCTAAAAATCTGTACAAAGAAGATCGTGATCACAGCTGACCCCGCCGCACCGATCATTCTTGGGAGATCGGGAGGCGCCTGTGTGTGTGCGGGAGCCGCCGCAGAAATGCGAGAGTCTCCCGCACCTTCCGGGAGACTTGAGATATCTGCTCTGTAGATCAGAAGGCAGGCTCTAGGAAATGTGTGATACAGCAGTGCCTACTCACAGGACATTAGCCACAGGTCCTGGTCACTAGCTGTAAGAAACAAGGGTTTCTCCACCAAGTACTAACTCATATTTTGCTTGGGGATCAAATACTTATTTTACTGAACTGCAACTCAATTTATTACAGCTGTATCATTTTTTATTTATTTTTTATTTTTTGGTTGATATTCTGTCTCTATCATTTAAAATACATTTAAAATACACCTATGATAAAAAAGATAAACCCTTCATTTCTTTGTAAGTGGGCAAACTTACAAAATCTGCAGGGGATGAAATTATTATTTTCCCCACTGGATTGGAGTCAGCTATATAATGGTCTTATTGGACCCAGCATCAATATGTACTGTCCTTTACATCAAGTATGCGGGATGCACGGGGTTAATTCGGAGCCCTCGCATTTTGCTTAGAGGGGAATTGGATTTGTTATCAGGAAGGTACAGCTTATCCAAGGGCAAGACCCTATTCTGCACCTGAGATAAGAGGCGCTCAGGGAGTGCTGTCTAATCCCTTGGCATGTGACAGACATGAGTCTTATCTGTTCCTTCTGTACAGGCATTCACGTGTACTTTCTAACTACATGCACAGTCAATACTGGAAACAGGAATACAATATAACCGGGTTCCACCGCCATATAGTCTGTCCTAGGAAAAGAAATGTAGCCCAGAATGACCAAAATAATGAGCCTTCAAAGCTATACTTTTTATGCAACCTGCATACAAGTGTGATATGATTACAGCATACCCAGACCACAATTCTGCCCACTTTGGTATCGCTTTAGAGCCCCTTCACACTAGGAATTTTGCATGTGTTTAAAGCGGAGTTCCGGCGAAAAAGCATCCTAGCATTATTGCTAATGAAATTTAAAAAAAGACTATACAATGATCAAGATCGCTTGTTAAAAAATATAAATATCTTACTGTTCTCTTTTATGCCTCCGTTTGTGGCCTTTTCCATCCTAAATGTAGGCATGTGAAGCCCAATCGAGATCGCTTCCTGGAATACCTTGGGAGAGGTGCATGCTGGGTAATCTCGCACATGCATGATTCAAAGGCGGCCATAGCGCCCAGCACAGTACTGCCCACAGACGAGGGAGGAAGTCTCCAGGAGCTCTGCGGACCAGGAAGTGGCAGATTACGAGGACTACATAGCAACAGGCCCTAAAAAAAAATTTCCTCCAAATGTTTTTTTCTAGGTTAAAAGGAGTCTTTTAATGTACGAAAAATTAGGAGAATTTCCCTGTACAAAAAGAGCACAAAATAGGTTAAGACAGGGATGCCCAACCTTTTGACGAGCGAGGGCCACTTAAGTGACTTGGTATTGGTCATGGGCCACGATGAGTGGAGCGGACGGATGACAGGCCCGTGTCCACTCTGCATATCGAGAGCAGACAGGGACACAGCACACTCTACTCTATGGGCCCGTCAATCGTATAAGCCCAGGTGGAAGGGGGTGAATTCCCTTCAGTTTTTTTATCAGACAGATTGGAGGTAGGCGGTGCACCTGCGGATCAGTTTGAAAGCAGCCCATTAACCACTGCAGAACAGATATGCCCCTATTTAGTAGCATTTTGCAGGAGCCAGCACTATACAGGAAGCATTGGCTTATGTGGCTCTACTCCGCAGCCGCCTGCTTTATCTACCGCCGGCTTCATTCACAACACTGGGATGACCGATCCGTGATCCGGGTTTGCCAACCAGCCATCCCAGAGCAGGAGGCCGCGGGCCACATCAGAAGGGTCCGCGGGCAACTGGTTGGGCACCCCTAGGTTAAGAGATTTATATTTACCACTGACTGATATAAATATAAATCTCTTAACCTATTTTGTATTCTTTTGGAATCAACATATTTTACTGTTTGTTTTTCAATGTACTTTATTTATATTTTGTATCTCCAATGCCCTGTACACACAGTCGGAAATTCCGACAGAAAAGGTCCGATCGGATTATATTGTCGGAAAATCCAATCATGTGTGGGCTCTATTGAACTTTTTCCATCGGAAAACAATTGAGAGCAGGATCTTAAATTTTCCGACAACAAAATCCGATCGGATCGTTTGTAGAGAATTCCGATCGGACAAAGTGCCACGCATGCTCAGATCAAATTATGAGACCAAAGCTATTGGCTACTAGCCTGAACGTAGTCCCATCGTAATAAACAAATGTCATCAAGTTCCGAACGATTTTTTTTCCGACAACTTTGTCCGACCGTGTGTATGCAACTCCGGTTTCGGACAAAATCCATCGGAAAAAATACGACGGATTTTGTGGTCGGAATGTCCGACAGTGTGTACAGGGGCTTAGATGTTTGTATCCTTCCACCCTGAAGAAGTCTTCTACTATATATGGTCGAAACGTGTTGGGGTTCTTTTCTATATGATTTTCTACAGTTACTATGCCATGTTTTTCATGTTCACTGTACCACTGTATAATTATGCATATTATGTATCCTTGCCAGTCTCTGCTATAGAGCTCATGTCTTTACAGACTTTTGTGCTTTTGTATACTATTTCTTGTAATAAACTGTTTTTATAAACTATTTTGGATTTATTTGCTGCAATACAAAACCCCACAGGGAAATTCTCCTAATTTTTTGTGCTTTCATCGGAACGTGCAGCTAATTCTTGCTCATTTATTGTATTGCTTTTTTGTACTCGGAGTCTTTTAATGTAAAAAAGTTTTTTAGGGTGGCACGCCGCTTTAAAGTGATTGTAAAAATAAAAAATAAAAATGAACAAACACCTCTACACTTACCTGCTTTGTGCAATGGAATTGCACAGAGTGGCTGCGCACCTCCTCTTTTCGGGTCCCCCGCCACTTCCCATGGTGGCACTCGATCATGTTTGTACCTGAGCCGCGCTGCTTCGTCTATTGGCACAGACAGCGGGACTCAGCCCTGCCCCCCCCCCATTGATTGCCTATGGCTCCTGGCTCCCGGCTCCCGATGCCGAGCAAAGCCAGTGAGACCCGAACGTGAGTGGAGAGAAAAGCTGCAGGTGTGCACGACGCTGGATTAAATTAGGGGTCTGGCCTTAATGCTGTATTTTCTTGCATTCTCACTTAAAAATTGCAGAGAATATAGCCAGCATTAAACATTAAATTTCACCCCATTTGCCCAGAATGAATTTACATGCAGTTTTAGTGGATATAACGGTATGCTATTTTTTTTTTTAATGACATCCCTATGTACGACAGCTACTGTACAAGTGCGTTGGGATGCCACATAACATGCATATTATTGTACCTTACCACAAAGCATCAGTGTGAATGGGTACTAAAAAGCTAAGGCCATTTTCTGAAAATGTAATTTAAGTACATCCAAAGACACCAAGCTACTTTTTAAATATAAGCCCTTGATATCTTTTCTGTCCCTGCCTGCAAGCTGTTGTCACCGGCCCAGGGGTTATGAATATTGCATTGTTTACATTGATCTGTCTGCAGTGCCCTTGAAGTCCACACGGCAGGAACCCTGCATAGCAGCAATGAGAACAAGGAAGGCATCAAGTATCCTCTAGATGCGGACTGTGCTTTTCACAAGTTGACTAGGATTACATGGGATGGGGGAATAAAAGCAAAATTTAGATAAATCTATGCACTGGCTTCCTTCATTAAGCAGCTTCGGGTTTGTCTGTCCATTGATTACATGACATGTGTTTCCTGAGTATAGTGCAGTAGTAATGATTATTTCTTTTGGCACTGAAGATATTGATTCAAACACTGATATGAAGCAAATACCATGGACTTTTTATGGCAGGAACAGATTGCCATGAGCTAGAGAAAGTTTAACCTGCAAAGTTTGCAGCCATTGGTGCGCAAGTTGAAAGGTGCGTGTTCCTAAAGGACATGCTTTATTAGGACTTACCTTCACATCTTACAACATCAGCTTCCTTTGTGACTTTCGGCATTTGGTCATCTGACATCTTGGAGCTATAAAGGATGTTGGAACTAGAACACTTATCTTTGCCAGACACTGTCACTTGTGGGTAAGGCCTCTATACCTGCCTGTGGGGGTGCCTTTCGCCATGTACACACTCACCAATGCCTGGGACCAGACAGGGACCATGGTAATGTGAAAGTCAAACATTATGGTGGTACCCTGGCTTAGAGATGAGCCATACACTGTGTTCTGTAGTTCATCACACAGTCCCTCTGTAAACATGCTGTCCTCTGTCATTGCACATCTTGCTCTTGCTGATGGTTAAGCTATGAGTCTCTGTAATTTGCGTTCAGTCCCAAAAACCTTCAAGGAGCCAACTGCTGCGGAGGAAGCCAAATCACGTCCTGCTACTGAAGGACCCCTTGCCATGCCAGGTACCACGCTTCATGATCAGCTGCTTTGCACCTTGCACTATTTCTGGTTACCCATAGTAACTGCATTCCTCCTCCGTCTGCCTTGCAAAGTTAACACTTTTGTAGATGGCTTTGCTTCATACCTAAGGTTGCCACCTTATCCCTTTAAAACCAAGCACAAATCATTTGCACAGGTTCTGTGGCCGATTAAGGTGGTAATTAAACTGCCTTATCTGCATTAAATTAACCTCAGAACCTGTGTTAATATGTGTTCGGGTTTAAAGGGATGAGGTGGCAACCATATTCATACTTCACTTGTGCTTTACTGACTTTCATATGCCAGAGACCATCATACATCCCTTTGGAATGACTTCAGTACAGGCTTAGAACAGTTTGACAATTTTTACTGTAACTCTTCTTTGCAGAACATATAACAAATGCAGCACAGTCCAGGCCCTAAAGTAACTAGTGGAGGTTATGACTGGTGGAGGTTATGACTGGTGATCCACAAAAGCTGTCATCTCATGGATTCATTTGTGGATCCACTGAACCCCTGGCATCTCGTAGATTCACATACTGGCTCTTAAATTCCCAAACTCCATAAACTCGGTCCATTCCCTTGCTCGAAGGCTTCCAAAGCTGCTCCGAAGGCCCTCCTGAACCTAACCTTCCCCTATTAATTTCTCACACAAGGTGGAAGGCTGGCCCTAGACTCAGTGGAGTAACTAGAACCGTCAGGGCCCCAATGCAAGAAACCATGAAGGGCCCCCCTGAACCCTAGCCAGGGCCCTTCCCTCCGAGTCCGGCGGTTGAACTCCAGGGCGTGGTCACAGGTATGACCTTTGTGAGCCCTGTAGTTCCACCACTGGTATCAGTATTTTTATTTTTATTTATTTTTAGGTGCCCCATTGGGGGATTGTCCCTAGGCAGGATGGGGTCCCCGTCCCCAGAAGAGATGAGGTCCTTTTCTCCAGGGCAGATGAAGTTACTGCCCCCAGGTGAGAAGGGGTCCCTGTCCCCAGGGGAAGTGGGGGTCCCTGTCCCCACGTGAGAAGGGGTCCCTGTCCCCAGGGGGAGATGGAGGGGGTATGTAATGGTGTGTGGGGGATGGGGTCCTCTCACTCACCATGACCAAGCTGTAGGCCATGCACTCATCCATGTTGGCCTGGGCTCCATCCAGTGTGCTGCACGGGCGATCAGCTTATCTCCCAGAAAGACCTTTCATCATCTGTGTATGATGGGGAGGAGGGGGGGCTGGCAGACAAGCCTGCAGTGTCCTCCGGGGAGCCGGCTCTCATAGGGCTGCACTGCATCTGTGTGCTTAAAGTTTGTTTACCCGGGAAAAGTTTGCAGTGCAGAGTGGGCCGGACTCGGGGTGGGCGGGACTCTGGCTGGGGAGAACAGACATCGGACTGAGCGGCAATGCATGGAGCAGGAGAGGGGTACTCTGAGGAGCCGGCTGAGGTCACAGGTCATGCGGGGAATGCACAACTAAAGAGCAGCCATATGTAGAGGGGGCTGCATGGGCCCCCTGCATCGCAGGGCCCGGTTGCGGTCGCAACTGCTGCACCCCCTATAGTTACGCCCCTGCCTAGACTAAAAGCCAAGGAGCTGAGGTACTAAAATTTAAACCTTCTCCAGCCTGAACGAACTGGCTAAATTGCTAGAGCAGTACACTGTAGGCAACCTGCCTACAGTTCCAGCTGTGATCAATATCTAAATGGAGGAGTACCCCCCCAAAATGCCCCCCCTTCCCTCGTCCCAGTCCTTGCCTAAATCAGGATGACACTGAAAGTAACTGTATAAGGGGTATCTGTTGGAGAAGCAGTCCACAGCCTTGGTTGACGAAGATGCCATGGTTGACACTGAATGGTGGAAGATTACACGTCTCTCTGCTAGACAGTATGGAGGAGATTTACTAAAACCAGTGCACTCAGAATCTGGTGCAGCTGTGCATTGTAGCCAATCAGCTTCCAAAGTTTTACTGTCAAAGTCTATTTTAAGACCCCATACAACTATTATATTTTCTGCAGATTTTTGTCATCAGATTTGCCAAAGCCATGTAGTACAAGTGCCTGCCTGATTGCATACAAATTGAAACTCTTAGCCCTTGTACACACGGTTGGAGAATCCATCGGAATGTGTCCTATCGGACCGTGTCGTCGGATAATCCGACTGGGTGTGGTATGCATCGGACTGATTCTGTCGGAATATCCGTCTGACCCAATTTTCCAACATGTTGGAAATATTTCCTGACCAACTGGGCCGGTCGGACATACTCCGATCATGTGTAGCGAATTTTGATCGGACCAAGTGCCACGCATGCTCAAATTAAATTCCTACATCAAAGCTATTGGCTACTAGCCTGAATGTAGTCCCATCGTAACGAAATTACGTCATCACGTTCTGAAAGATCGGATTTTTCGACAACTTAGTCCGACTGTGTGTATGCAACAGTTTCGGAAAAGATCCGACGGATTTGGTTGTCGAAATCTCAGACCGTATGTACAGGGGCTTACAGTTTGACCTCATATTATATAGTTTTGGTAAATCTGAAGACAAAAATCTGCAAAAAATCTAATAGTGTGTGTATGGGGTCTTACAAGCTGAAGTTAGAAGCTGGTTACTGTGCACACCTGCACCAGATTCTGAGAGCACCAGTTTTAGTAAATCCCTCCCTGTGAGTTCCAGCTCTGATTGATGTCTAAATTGTGGACTATCTCCGTCCAAAATACCTTATTTGTTTTGGCCCAGGGGGGCAAAAAATCCCTCTTTTCTTCAGCCCAGTCCTCCCTTAACCACTTAACAACCACCCTATAGCCGAATGATGGCTACAGGGCGGTTTCTTAACTCTGGGAGGCCGGCATATGACGTCCTCCCAGAATTCCGCTCTCGCGCACCCCCTGGGGTGCGCACTCGAGAGCTTCCGTGACCGCCGGGTCCATAGGACCCGGCGCATCACGGATCACGGTAAACGGCCGCTCATAGCGGCCGTTTACCACGTGATCGCTCCGTCAAATGACGGAGTGATCACTTGTAAACTAACCGGCGTCATGTTATGACGCCGGTTCCTCCCTCCCCCTCTCTGTACCGATCGGAACAGCGGAGGGGGAAGAGATCGGTGTCAGCAGCGATGTGGGCTGCATCTGCAGTGCCCACATCGCTGCTCACCGAAAATGAACCCCTCAATTACCTGCCAATACTCTGCAATACCCTGCAATTACTCTGCATTACTCTGCAATACCCTGCAATACTCTGCATTACTCTGCATTACACTGCAATACTCTGCAATACTCTGCAATACTCTGCAATACTCTGCATTACTCTGCAATACTCTGCATTACCCTGCAATACTCTGCAATACTCTGCATTACTCTGCAATACCCTGCAATACTTTGCAATACTCTGCAATACTCTGCAATACCCTGCAATACTCTGCAATACCCTGCATTACTCTGCAATACCCTGCAACACTCTGCAACACTCTGCAATACCCTGCAACACTCTGCAACACTCTGCAATACCCTGCAACGCTCTGCAATGCTCTGCAACACCCGCCAATACCCTGCAACACTCTGCAATGCTCTGCAACACCCGCCAATACCCTGCAACACTCTGCAACGCAATACTCTGCAACGCCATACTCTGAGATACCCAGCCATACTCTGAGATACCCAGCCATACCCAGCCATAGTCGGTGATACCCTGCAATACCCAGCCATAGACACCCCCCCCTCCCGCCGCCCTCTGGTGCTTCTACCCACTCGCCAATACGATCAAATCCAGAATCTTTTTTTTATTTTTATTTTTTTTCAGGCTTCCCAGCTTAGAGATGAGATGCGGGGTCTTATTGACCCCATATCTCACTGTAAAGAGGACCTGTAATGCCATATTCCTATTACAAGGGATGTTTACGTTCCTTGTAATAGGAATAAAAGTGATCAAAAAATTTATTTTTGGGGAAAAAAATGTCAAACTAAAATAAATAAAGTAAAATGAACAATAATTATTATTTTTTTTTTTAAAGCGCCCCTGTCCCCATGTGCTCGCATGCAGAAGCGAATGCATACGTAAGTCCCGCCCACATATGAAACGGTGTTCAAACCACACATGTGAGGTATCGCTGCGAACGTTAGAGCGAGAGCAATAATTCAAGCCCTAGACCTCCTCTGTAACTCAAAACATATAACCAGTAAAAAAAAATGAAATTGTCGCCTATGGGGATTTTTAAGTAGCGACGTTTGGCGCCATTCCACAAGCCTGTGTAATTTTGAAGAGTGACATGTTAGGTATCTATTTACTCAGCGTAACTTCATCTTTCACATTATGCAAAAATTGGGCTAACTTTACTGTTTTTTTTTTTAAGCACAAAACAGTTTTTTTTCCAAAAAAAAGCATTCGAAAAATTGCTGCGCAAATACCATGCGAGATAAAAAGTTGCAACGACCACCATTGTATTCTCCAGGGTCTTTGCTAAAAAAAACATATATAATGTTTTGGGATTCTATGTAATTTTCTAGCAAATAAATGATGATTTTTACATGATGGCGCTCCTTGCATGTTGGGCCTCTGTATGTGGCCACACTGTGTAAAAGTCTCACACATGTGGTATTGCCGTACTCGGGAGTAATAGCAGAATGTGTTTTGGGGTGTAATTTGTGGTATGCATATGCTGTGTGAGAAATAAACTGATAATATGACAATTTTGTGAAAAAAAAAAAAAAGTAAAAAAAATCTTGATTTTGCAAAGAATTGTGGGAAAAAATGACAACTTCAAAAAACTCATCATGCCTCTTACTAAATACCTTGGAATGTCTTCTTTCCAAAAAGGGGTCATTTGGGGGGTATTTGTACTTTTCTGGCATGTTGGGGTCTCAAGAATTGAAAAAGGCCGTCAGTACTTCAGGTGTGATCAATTTTCAGATATTGGCACCATAGCTTGTGGACTCTATAACTTTCACAAAGACCAAATAATATCCACCAATTTGTACTTATTTTTACCAAAGATATGTAGTAGTATAAATTTTGGCCAAAATTTATGAGGAAAAAATTACTAATCTGCTAAATTTTATAACAGAAACAAAGAAAAATTCATTTTTTTTACAGAATTTTCTGTATTTTTTCTTTTATAGCACAAAAAATAAAAAAACCAAGCAGCGATTAAATACCACCAAAAGAAAGCTCCATTTGTGTGAAAAAAAGGACAAAAATTTCATATAGGTCCAGTGTTGCATGACTGAGTAATTGTCATTCAAAATGTGAGAGCACCGAAAGCTGAAAATTGGTCTGGTTATTAAGGGTGTTTAAGTGCCCAGTGGTCAAGTGGTTAAATCAGGACTACATTGAAAGTAACTATATAAATAGTAGTGGGAGTAGCAGCCATTAGCCTTGGTTGACTAGAATGGTGGAACATATCCTTGGTTGACCTAGAATGGTGGAATATCAGCTCATTAGGAAGTATAGGGAAGCAGTTAAATACAGAATAGTGGTTACAAAGGTATCAATACAGGGGAGGCAGGGGTCAATGCAACATGGACTTTAAAGGAGGCAGAGGCAGATTGTGTAGCAGACACCAGATGTGGGGATCTCAGTTGCAGTCCAGATTGTAGTTCCTCAACCCTGGTTCTGTGGAACCCTAGGGTAACTCCAAAGGTTACTAGGGGTTCCTTGAGCAATGTTCAATTGTTGCCTCTCAGTTCCCACTCAATTATCTTTTTAGCTATCTGAAAGGGGGAAATTCTTCCCCATGATAACAAGTGTAAGGAACATTCTTCCCACTAAGCATAACAACAATGTATCATGAGTTGTAGATACAGTAATTCTTAGCAGAGGTTTCCTGAGACAGGAAAGTTATCTCTCTGTCTTGAAAGGATAGAGAAAGTCTGGTCTAGAGTGATGGTTGTCTCTTGACCAAGATAAAAGGAACAGAGGGCTGCAAACATATATTGCTCTACTCTATGTTATAAAGGTGGCCCACGAAAATCAACAGAAATGATGAGATTCGGTTGAACTGTGCACTTTATGAGACTACAGTATAAACTTTTCTGTGCCCATTTCCAGTGTCAATTCACTGTTTAATTGATGTCTGGAAGTTGTTCAAGTTTCATGTTAAAAGCCTTGGTTGTTCAGTAATGCTTTCTTACTTCCACATGCTGGTCAAATGGTCAACTTATATTAACTACACATGCACTGGGCACTCAACGTGTATGTAAAGCCAAAACTCCTCTTGTTTTGGATAGAGTAGCAAAAAGTAAGAACATCTGTCAGACTGTTATTACTGTCTGTGGCCCTTCTGGGCCAATTTACCCTATCCATTGATTCCGGTGACTATTTTCTCTGGTACAGAAAGTGATGAGAAATCCAACATTCTTAAGGTGAAAAAGTGGAGTGGAAATCTCTCAATGCGAAAAAGAAACCTGTTTTGGTGACTACTGTCTATGAGGGGATATCCCCTTGCCCTTGGAGACAGAGCAAGATCTCATTTAAACCCCTGCTGTGCCTCTGGGACTGAGACTGGGACAAGAATTCAAAGACAATCTCCCCGGGAGGACATAGACAAAAATAAAAATCTGACAGGGGTCTTAGCCATTCCTTGCTCAATACAAAACTATAAAAAAAAGAAAAATGTTTACATACACTTAAAGTGATTGTAACTCGTCTTCTGGTGTCCCCCGGCAGCTCTTGCAGCTCCTCCCTGCATCAGATGACCCCCTAGGAGAAGCACTCTGCCGAGCGGGTTACCTTGTGGGTGTGCTCCCGTGTCCACAGACACGAATGCGGACTCGGCCCCCGCCCCCCGCTTCATTGGATTTGATTGACAGCAGCGGGAGCCAATGGCTGTGCTGCTATCAATCTATCCAATCAAGAGCCAGGACCCCGTGGAGAGAGGGACATCGCATTCCCTGCCGAAGAGATGAAGGGGCTCAGGTAAGTAAAACGAGGTGGGGGGGCTGGGGGCCTGTGATTGCCAGGTGTTTTTTCACCTTAATGCATAGGATGCATTAAGGTGAAAAAACACGAGGGTTTACAACCCCTTTAAACTAAAAAGCTGACCATGGTAATAAGCACAGTATTACATCTGCAGTGTACATGATCTTCATCTCTGGTAGAGACATATTGCAAACACTGTTTTTTGAAGTTTTTAGATTACACATTAAAGTCAGGCAGAACTCCATCAGGTCCTAAGAGGTGTAGTTGAACCCCTTTCCATATTTATTGAAGTCCCAAAGAAAGGCAGTCTTTGAAATTAGAGCAGGAATTACTAAATGGCAGGAAGTGGTCTAGATCTGGACCAAACAATCCTATTTGGGCCATGCCACTTAGCAGCCTGGGAGTCCATTCAAGGGTGGCTACCCACAACTGCCTCCACTATCATCCTCATGGTAGAGCAGAGGGTGGGAGGCATAGTAGATCTGGACAGAGGGCAGGTGGGAGCTGCTCATCTTTTCAAGTTTGGTTGCTAGGACATAATGTGAAAGGGGACTGTGATGTAAATAGAGGGGATGTGATGTGAAAGGGGCCTATGATGTAAAGAGGGGATTGTGATATAAAGGGGGGAATCATGATGTAAAGGGGGCCTGTGATGTAAAGAGGGGACTGTGATATAAAGGGGGAATTGTGATGTAAAGGGGGGCTGTGGATTGAGGACATCAATGTGAAGAGGGGGGGGGGGGGCTGTGATGTAAAAGGAAGACTGTGATGTGTGCTAGAATAGGCTGTACATAGGTTTTTGATAGAGTAGGTAAATTGTTAGGCTTGACTGGCAGGCTGTTAGGCCGTTAAGCTCCAGGGAGGGTGGATGACTCACCATGCAGAACCTCTGGTACCTCCCCCTACTTGCTGGAACCTTGGAGAAGTTTCCAGAAGAATGGGAGGGAGGTTAGTAGGAGGTTTCCGGGAGTATTGAGGAGGGCCCCAACCAATCTCTGGCAAAATGGGCTGGCAGGGGGTAGGCCCCTCTTAAATACCCAGAGTGGAATTCGGGTGGAAGCTGGAGATGGAGTGCTGAGGAGGCTGTGGGAGGGCCTTGAGGGTAGCTCCCTAGTCTGGAGAGGGGGGGGGGTGACCTTGAGCCTAGGGCTTGGGTGCTGGAGGGATCCTCTTAAGACACATGAAGGAGTCCTGTCCAGAGGCACGGAAGCAAGAGCAAGGACAGCAGGAGCCAGCTAGCCTATCCGGGAGGTCGACAGCCAGGTGGCTGGTGAGTAAGACAGCCTGGGAGGACTGTGGGAAGTAGCCAGGAAGGCTAGTGAAAGGGGCATCTGCAGCCAGGGGGGTTGGCAGTGCCTGAAGAGGTGGTGCTGGGATCAGTAGCCATAAGAATGTAGCTGGACACTGGGACTTTTTCTACAAACAAAAAAGGGCCCATGGTCCATGCCTTTAAAGGGCTTTTGCTTAATCTGGCTGAGTGCTTGGCCAGATTTACCAAATAGTGTTCCAGCTGAGTTGTTTCTGCAAACAAGTGATGTGCTGGAGGAAGAGGAGTGTATACAGAGAAAGAAACTGATGTAAAGGGAGGACTGTGATGTCAAAAGGGGGGTTGAAGACACTGATGTAAAGGGGGGACTATGGTGTGAAGGGGGGCTGAAGATACTGATGTAAAGGGAGGACTGTGATGTAAAGGAGGGGGTGCTGGGATTTGAAGGATCTCAGAGCACAAACTTAAGATTCGGACCTCTGCTGAAAGAAAATTTTACTGACTGGACCTTTGAATTTTAATTCAATATCCCTGGTTTACTTACAGCAGGATGAAATTTCCTGGGGACCATCATGACTAGTAGACTACTTACACTGAAGGATCAAAGAATTTAGACAATTGCCATTAAAACTACTGTAAAGATTGTTGTTCCTCTCTGGCTGGAGTTACATACATATAGATATACAGTATCAACCATATCAACTTTTACTGCAGATCATAGTCATTGTGCATATGTGTATTGGTGCCTCTGTATAATGGTATTTGTCCCCTGAGCATAATCAATTTTAGATGACTGTAGAACGGTCGTGATGTACTCTCTGCTGAGCGATGGAAAATTAGATGCATAATTATGGTCTGTTTCATGTGCTAAATAATCAGTATGTAAACTGGGAATTTGCACTTATCACCTCCACACAGCGAACGGTCACCCTGTACACAAGAGGACATTGTCTGATATTGTACTTGGAACAGTTCAATACTGTCAGTATTAGTCATTGATGTTTAAGTGATGCCACTTGCTTTCATATTAAGTTTTTATGAATTCTAGATCAATTAAAAAAAAAAAAAGTCCATAGCATTGTGATCAAATAACGAAAAGACCATCTTGGTAGAGGTAGCACTTTGCCTCTTATGTCAAAGCTGACAACCCCCCCCCTCTCCCGCCATGATGCCTGGTGATAAAATGACCGATGGAGGAATAATTTAAAGTGGTTGTATACTCAATTTTCTTACTTTTACCTACAGGAAAGCCTATAATAAGGCTTACCTGTAGGTAAAAAAATATCCTAAACCTGTACGGTTTAGGAGATATTCCCCTCGGTATGCGCCGCTGACTGCTGCGGCGCATGCGCACAAGGGGATTCTCGGCCTGAAAATCTGGCAGTGGCCGGCCGGCCGGAATGAAATCATGAAAGCATGCGCGCGGGAGTGACGATATCGCGGTTCCGGCCACTCACAGCGCCGGAGCCGCGATACCCGGAAGAAACGCAGAGGGAGCATGTCAGCTCCCTCGGCGTGGATCGGGCCAGATGTCGGGGCCTCGTTCTAAGGTAAGTATTTCATAATGAGCTAGTATGCGGTGCATACTAGCTCATTATGCCTTTTGCTTTGCAGGTGTTAAAATAAAAATAAAAATTGCGGGTTTACTACCGCTTTAACCGCAGCAGGAGAGGTATAGAAAGCCCACAGAATTAATAATAATAGGATCAGGAAGACCCTTGTACTGCAGCAGGTCCGATAAGATAAGAGGGTGAAAATACGTGCCATATAGATCCTATCTGGGACTGGAAGGGCAGATTTTTCTGGCCTGCTGTTATGGTCTGTGACTGGACAGTGAAAGGAGAAGAGGCTAAAATCTGGTTGAATTCAAGTACTTAAACTACTTGGATACAAAAATTGATTCATTAACCACTTGAGATCCGCGCTATAGCCAAATGACGGCTACAGCGCGGATCTCCTTTTCCGGGACGACGTCAATAGACGTAGTCCCGTGTACGAGCGGCCTGCGCGCCCCGTGATCGGCGAGTCCATGAGACTCGCCTGATCACCGATCCGTGCAAGGGGTCGATCCCCAATGACAGCTGATCATGTGATATAACGGAGCCGGTAATCGGCTATTATTCCTCCTCGCGCTGACAGCGCGAGGAGAAAAAAAAAAAAGCCGATCACCGGCGGCCGTGATCGGGACATCAGTCCCGATCACGGCCAGCCCTGCTAATGCCTACCTGCCCCCTGCCAGTGCCCACCTGCCCCCTGCAGTGCCACATGTACTAAAAGTAAGTGCCCCCCGTCAGTGCCACCCAGCAGTGCCCATAGTGCCACCCAGCAGTGCCCATAGTGCCACCCAGCAGTGCCCACAGTGCCACCCAGCAGTGCCCACAGTGCCACCCAGCAGTGCCACCCACAGTGCCACCCAGCAGTGCCCACAATCTGCCTCAAAGGTGCTGCACCCCAGTGCCACATATCCGTGCCCATCAGTGTCATCTACCAGTGCCCAGCAGTGCCGCCCATCAGTGCCCATCAGTGCCACCTATCAGAGCCACCTATCAGTGCCACCTATCAGTGCCCATCAGTCCCATCTATCAGTGGTACCTATCAGTGCCCATCCGTGCCACCCATCCGTGCCACCCATCCGTGCCATCTTATCTGTGCCCATCTTTGCCCATCAGTGCCGCCTTATCGGTGCCCATCGGTGCCGCCTTATCTGTGCCTATTAGTGCCGCCTTAACTATGCCTATCAGTGCCCACCAGTGCAGCCTATCAGTGCCCACCAATGCAGCCTATCAGTGCCCACCAGTGCAGCCTATCAGTGCCGCCTAATCAGCGCACTTCAATGAAGGAGAAAAATGACTCGTTTGCAAAATTTTATAACAAACTATTAAAACATGATTTTATTTTTTATTTTTTTTGCATCTTTTTTTGTTTGTTTAGCAAAAAATAAAACTCTGAGCTGTAACTAAATACCACCAAAAGAAAGCTCTATTTGTGGGAAAAAAATGATAAAAATTTAATTTGGGTACAGTGTTGTATGCCCGCGCAATTGTCATTCAAAGTGCATCAGCGCTGAAAGCTGAAAATTGGTCTGGAACTGAGGGGGGTTTAAGTGCCCAGTAAGCAAGTGGTTAATGAATACTGGACTTTTTATTTTATTTTTTATATTTGCACAGAGTTCAGCTTTAGGGCTCTTTTACATGGGCGGAAGTCTCTACTGCACTATGAAAAGCGTTCCACTGTGCATTGTGACCCTCTTCAGAGGGAGGTACAGCAGCGGCTGTCAGGCATCCAGGAATTCAGGAGGTGGTCCTGCTGCCTTCTAAATGCCTGTTTTATTGTTCTTAGCCTTTCTAAAAAAAAAAAATATCTCCAAGGGGGATTTTATATAGAAATACCGTGCCACAGCCCCAAGCCCTCAGGCTTTCTCATGGTTTTGGCATAGTCCTTATTGCCCTCCCATTGGCCCTGCCTGTCAAACTCTGCAAGCCACATTGTCTGGCTGCAATGTAAGGATTTGGGTGGGGGGGTGGTCTTATGCCGCGTACACACGATCGGAATTCCAGCCAGAAAAAGACAGATGAGAGGTTTTCATCGGAAAATGTGACCGTGTGTATGCTCCATTGGAATTTAGCTGTCCGAATTTCCGCCAGCCTAAAATTTATAGCATGCTCCAGTCGTCTGTATGCAATTCCGACATGCCAAAAATCACACATGCTCAGATTCAACTATGAGACGGAAGCTATTGGCTACTGGCAATTGAACTTCCTTTTTCTAGTCCCGTCATATGTGTTGTATGTCACTGCGTTTTAAACTATCAGAATTTGGTGTGACCGTGTGTAGGCAAGACAGCTTGAGCGTAATTCCGTTGAGAAAACCATCAGAGCTTTTTCTGACGAGAATTCCAATCGTGTGTACGCGGCATAAGTGGTAAAAATGTACATCAACCTTTTTTTTTATGCCCCTTTGCTACCCTTGAAATAGCCTTTAAAGAATATGTAAACCCAACATTTCATATTCCTGATTCGTGCCAGCTGTATAAAAAATGATCCTGTTCTCTTTGTGTTGTTTTCTTTCATTAGTGTGAAAACCCAGGTGTTCCTGCCAGTCTCTCTGTTTTTCCTATTAATTATGAATTTCTTATTATTGACCACACTAGGCATGGCAGCACAGCGCGGCCAGTTCTCTAGCTGTGCTGAGAATGCAGCCTGCTCTAGTCCAATGATTAGACATGTCCCAACATGCCCCCTGCTCCCCCCATGCAACCATTCACTGGGAAGATCAGTGTATTGCTGTTTCTCCTCCCACAGCTCTTATGCAGCTGAGAACAGAGTGTATCGGATCACTGATGAATAAAAAAGGGGGGAAAAAAGCATTTATAATGTTTTTATATCTATACATTTAAACTGAATGCGTTGTTTTACAAGGTGAGGGTTTACACATACTTTAAAATGATATTAAAGTTTTGAGTTTGTTTCTTGTTTTTTTTACGTAACAAACATGGTATTTTTACCTGCTCTGTTCAGTGGTTTTGCAGCCTGCATCCTCCTTTTCTCGGGTCCCCCACCAGCACTCTTGGCCCCACCCTCCTGACAAGTCCACCCAAGCATGTTCAAAATCGCACATAAAGTGTAACACAACTGAAAATGATTGTGACAATCCTCAGGGTATATAATATACCAGATCCTTGTGTAAAAAGCAGGTTCACACCCATTCCCGGGACAAGGTCATCCAGTGCTCAGGGCAAAAATGCCAAACTGTGCCCCCCTCCTTCCCCTAGGGTTAGGGTCAGGGCACCTCCATCCCTGCAATAAAACATTTCGCCCAGGGCAGCCTCCCCTCCTGTCCAACCCTTGTACTGTCCTTGCTCACTCCCATGCCACGGCTCTTCGTATCCATTCACACACAGAGATGTGGTTTGGCCACGCCCCTTCCATCTCCTGATTGGCTCCCTGGATGTCATTGGATATCATTGACTGCAGCAGGAGCCAAAGGCTCTCACTGTGGCCTCAGCCAATGAGGAGTGAGAGTCCCCGGAGAGCCGAGGTTCTCAAGCACATTGCTGGATCAAGATGGGGCTCAGGTAAGTATTACGGGTAGCTGGGGGGGGGGGGCTTCTGCACACAGAAGGGTTTTTACCTTTATGCGTGGAATGCATGAAGGTAAAAAGCCTAAGGGTCCTTTCACATTGACGTCCCGTTCAGGCCCGCCTGTCAGTTTTTCAGGCGGACCTGAACGGGTGCTCCATAGAGCTCTATGGAGCGTCGGATGTCAGCGGTGACATGTCCGCTGACATCCGACCCGCTCCGATCCGAAAAAGTGTAACGGAGGAAAAAGCTATTTTTCCATCCGTTTGCGGATCGGATCGGGTGACGACGGGCACTGCGGTCCGTCGTCATCCGATCTCCCATAGGGGAGAGCGGCGCTGTGACAGGTCCGTCCCTGCACAGTGTGCAGAGACAGATCTGTCATCTCCCTGCTCAGCGGGGATCGACAGAGTGATCACCGCTGAGCAAACGGATATCCACGGGGCGGATCAGAACTGATCCGCCCCGTGTGAAAGGACCCTAAAACATTTAGAACCACTTTATGCTTATCTCTTTGAGACATTTATAAGTTAATCTCTTTTAGATGTTTATATAAAAAGCATTTAACAGGCTGTAGTTACCTGTTAAGAAATGTCACAGTGATGTAGCTAATCTGAGCACAAGGAACATATGTGTCTTCATACAGAAATGATAAATATAGACGAATCATCTGAATGTAGATAACAGAAGACCCCCCCACTGTGTCTTAGACCATAGTTAAGTGCACTGATGTCCACCGTGTTATCTGTATTCCTTCTAGAGATTCCTCTCTCGCAGTGCCCTGGCTCCTTTAAATGCTTGACAGTCGCCCCACAAATATTGAGATCATTATCCCGAAGATGATAATTTTCTGAGCTCTTTAGGCAGAAGTAATTAATTACTGAGCGGCACATCTGCTGCCAACTCCCCAGGTGATACCTTCACTCACAACAAAGGAGTACAGGGATTCATTAACCTCTTACAAACCAAATTCCTCTGCAAAGATAAGAGGATTTGACATGCTCCATGGAATACTAATTCCTTTACAGAACCCGACACAAGGTGGACATAGTATGGCTTGTGACTCTAGATCTGACCACCACTGGACGCTTCAACTATTCGTGAGCACATATTGCTGAAAACATCTAAAGGATGATTGCCATGAACTAAAATACCAATGTTAGTAGCCTAATGCCGCATACACACGATCGAATTGTCCGGCGTACTTAGTCTGGCAAACAATCCGGCGGATAGTCCGGCGGACTTTCTACCGAACGGACTTGGCCACACACGGACACACAGAAAGTCCGGTGTTTGCTAGCGCGATGACGTACAGCACGTACGACGGGACTAGAAAAAGGAAGTTCAATAGCCAGTAGCCAATAGCTTCCTTTTCGTATTTGCTTCTGAGCATGCGTCATTCTTAGTCCGCCGGACTAGCATACCGACGAACGTATTGTCCGCTGAAACCCAAGTCCGGTGGAAAGATTGAACAGCAAAAATACTTTCTAAGTCCGCCGGACTTTACGCTGAGAAAGTCCGCTGAAGCCCACACACGATCGAATTGTCCGGTGAAATGCGTTTCGGCGGACTAAGTACGCCGGACAATTTGATCGTGTGTAAGCGGCATTAAAGTTACTACATCTGGAATAGATTCAGCTTTATGGAGACGATATACAGATCGAATTTTGGTTAACTCCTGCTGAATCAGATGAAATTCGTTACATGGGTGGCCATGGTGTCCCCTCTCCCGGCTCAACCAAAGATAAAGTGATTGTAAAGTCTCTTTTTTTTTCCTATGAAAATGTAGCGCCTACCCTGATTTTCCAGGAGCCTGATGGTGACTACCAGGGGTAGGGGTCACTGACATACATTCTCAGGATGCAGATTTGTGAGCATGGTGGGTGATGAACAAAGAAGAAATTGGGCGTCAGTCACTTTTATACCTTAACAAAAGAGAAGTTTATTTCTCAGAACAGCATAAAATGTGGTAGAGGGATCAGGCACAGGACACCCTTAAAATGATCAGCAACAGGCAAATTAGCAGACTACTTATACAAAAATAGGTGAAGTACGGTAGACAACAATGCAGGAATATGAGCCTTTAAGCGGGACCAGCACTTTGTAGGACAGGCTGTCTCCTCTCGTAACTAAACTTTACTCACTGCTTCATGCACTGATTGCCTTGGATGAGTTCTCTCTGAAGTCGTTCCAGCCACTTCATAGCCTCCTGCTCATGAAGGGTCCTCTCTCTGATGCTGCCTTATGCCACGTACACACGATCAAACAAGCGGGTGGAAAAGTCCGGCAAACTCAAGTCCGCCGGACAATCCCCCCCGTGTGTAGCCTCCGGCATACTTTTTTGACCCGAAAGTACGGCGGACTTAGAAAGTAGTTTTGCACTCCAATCTTCCCGCCGTACTTTTGAAATGAACTGACTTTTCCCGCCCGGAGAAAAGTCCGCTCATTTCGAGCGCGTCTCCAGGTAGGCGGGGCCCGCGAAGTATACGTCGCTGGCCCCGCCGCCTGGTATGGACTTAAAGGGGAACCCCAACGCCCAAAAAAAATTGGCGTGGGGGTCTCCCCAGGTCCACATCAGACCCTTGTCCGAGCACGCTACCCGGCCGGCCAGGAAAGGGGGGGGGAGCGAGCGCCCCCCCCCCTCCTGAGCCGCACCAGGCCGCGTGCCCTCAACATGGGGGTGCCTTGGGGAAGGGGGGCCGCCGCCCTTCTTACGACTTCGGGGGTCTTGTCCCCCTCTTAAGTTCTTCTGCCGGGCCGGGCCACTTCTTCTAGCTCTTTTACAGGTGGTGGCCCGGTCTTCTGCCGCCTCCGCCGCCTTCCGTTCTTCTGTCCTGTCCACAATGGGCATCACTGATTGGCATGCATTATTGTTTGGCACTGATTGGCATCCATTAGTACAGTATAAAACAATACAATGCCGCCTATCAGTGCCCATCCGTGCCACCTATCAGTGCCCATCCATGCCACCTATCAGTGCCCATCTGTGCCGCCTATCCATGCCCATCTGTGCCGCCTATCCATGCCCATCCGTACCGCCTATCCATGCCAATCCGTGCCAGCTATCAGTGCCAATTTGTGCTACCTATCAGTGCCCATCCGTGTCGTCCATCAGTGCCGCCTATCAGTGCCCATCAGTGCCGCCTATAAGTGCCACATATCAGTGTCCATCAATGCCACCTCATCAGTGCCACTTCATAGGTGCCACCTCATCTGTGCCCATCAGTGCTGCCTTATCAGTGCCTATCAGTGTAGCCCCATCAGTGCCCATCAGTGAAGGAGAAAACGTACTTATTTACAAAGTTTTGAAACTGAAACAAAAAAAGTCTTTTTTTTTCAAAATTTTCTGTATTTTTTAGAGGTGATCAAATACCACCAAAAGAAAGCTCTATATGTGGGAAAAAAATGATAAAAATTTAATTTGGGTACAGTGTAGCACGGCCGCGCAATTGTCATTCAAAGTGCGACAGCTCTGAAAGCTGAAAATTGGTCTGGGCAGGAAGGTGTTTAAGTGCCTGGTATTGAAGTGGTTAAATATAGGTGGTTGGAAGGACAGTATAAATGTGGCTTTACTGCCTGTTTTTACCACCCAAGCAAGCCAAAGTGTAAAAGAGCCCTCAAACATTTCTGCAATGCACAGCATTACACACCACATGAACCTGTGTTTATTTTCAATGGCACCCCAACACATTAGAGAAACACACCTCCAATATACCATGTATATTGGTATGCTGCATCGAAAACCATGGTGCATATCCAATGTAGCACGGCCCCCTTGGGGACTGCTGAGAATTACTGTTTGGCCATGACCAAGTGAACCTTCCAACCCACCTGACACTCTGGATTCAGACATCATGGTAATACTATAAAGCAAGAATCAAGCAACTCAGTAGTTTAAGGTTCTAAAATGTTTTACTTGAACCAAATAAGAAAAGTTATTTCCCAAAGAGTAAATCCGCTGAGCTGCGATAACAGTGCCAACTCAGCAAACAGACTCCTCCTGAAGACGCAACAATGTTTAAACAATGAAAAATGCTATATACACAAGGAAGTGAACCAGCACCTGGGACTATCGTCATGTCATCGCACATAGGACTGGTGAGTGGGTGTAAACCCAACATCCTTCTTAACACCTTACTGACACTGACTGCAGACAGCAATTTCCCTTTTTAGTGTCACAGAATGCTTGTTTGGAGCTGCCATCTCTAGTAGTTTGCCCTTTTAAATCTGTACCTAATGGAACATTCTAGAGGATTACTGCTCCATGCAAGCTTGTTTAAACCTACTCTTAAAAGAAGGACCCCATTGTTTGCTAGCAGAAGACACTAGTATTCTTCACCTCAGGACCTGCAACATTTCAGAACTGTGCTTACTGTACTTGTGTAACCCTTTTTCTTTTCGTTGTGTGTTTGCCTCTCAAAGGTGTTTGTGGCCCAGAAGGAGCTGAGAAGGTGACATGTCTTCTCTCCTCCCTCTCAGCACCTCTGTTACGGTCATATACATTACTGCCTTTTCTCTACTTACAGTTGCTAAGCATTGAAGGTTATCTTTTCTAATATATGAATTCTTTGCAGCAAGGTTTAAATGTGTTGTACATTTTCTATATGCTTTAAACCCTGATAATATATTCAGCTCATTTATCACTACCAGTTGTGTCTGTCTTTTTCTGATATCAATCCACAGCCAGGATATTGGTACTTTCTTCACTTGCATTCTTGAAAGTGTTTGCAGAAATGTTATAACTAACCAGGTGTGCCAGAGGGGCTGAGGCCATACTAGGAGTTGAGGCGAAGAACTGAGAACCCAAAGTTCTGGGGCGTATAGTCCTCTTTGAATCTGCTGCTATGCCTCCATGTACCCTAAGACTACAAATCCCAGGGACCCTTGTAGTGCATGAAGGTTGCTGGGAGGGATCATAAATGGAGCTTAGAAGCCTGAGCACGCTCTATTCCTCCTGGGCCAGATACAAGACAGACAACTCTGTGTGACAGAGAGAGAGAGGTTGTGGCCTACCACGTGGACCGCTACTTCCACCACAAGGCCTGAGAGGCCTAGTCCTATTACCCACTGTCGGACATCCTGTTGCTAGCATCATTTACAGCGCCTACCCAACGGTGTGGACGAAACTCACTACAGAAGGCAGAGACAGAGGATCTGTTGCTGCCTGTGTTCCTGTCTAGAAGACTGCAGAGAGATTTGGGTTGTTTGTGAGAGAGCAAGCTTCTCAATCTTTATCTATTCACTACCACCATTACAGAACACAGTGCACACACATCTCTACCCAAGAACACTTTACTACATTGCTGGAACACTGAACTCAGATGCCTTAGGCCAGTGATGGCGAACCTTGGCACCCCAGATGTTTTGGAACTACATTTCCCATGATGCTCAACTACACTGCAAATTGCATGAGCATCATGGGAAGTGTAGTTCCAAAACATCTGGGGTGCCAAGGTTCGCCATCACTGCCTTAGGCCTTCACCATTTGGAATCTATTGTTTCATTTGCAACTAAACAGATTACAGTTAACAAGCTCCAACTAGCTAGTGAAGAACAACAGACACGCCATGTGGAAATCTATTGCCATTCCACTCATAGCAAGCTTATATATGTGCAGAGTGCAGGGTTCAAGAGTGCGTTACATAAAGAGTGCAGAGTTCAGGGGTGTGTTGTGTACAGACTGCAGGCTTTAGGGGTGCTCTATGCAGAGAGTGCAGGGTTCAGGAGTGCATTACATAAAGAGTGCAGAGTTCAGGGGTGTGCTGTGTACAGACTGCAGGCTTTAGGGGTGCTCTATGCACAGTGTGCAACCCCCCTCCAAAGCTTCCTCACATCTCTCTCTCCTACCTGGGCCAGCTCTGGTACCTACCTGTGTACTGTGTAGGCAGCTCTGCCTCACCTTGCAGGGATATCATTCTCTCTCTCAAATTCTGGAGATCTGTTCCCGCCATGCCCCAACGTGAGTGCGTGCAGGGATCTGTTAGTTCTGGGAGATGCTGAGAGCAAAGCTATCACTTGTAAATGCAGAAGGCATCTGTGTTTACAAGTAACAGCAGGGAACTGGAGTGGAGGGTGAGAGCGAGGGGTGGCAAAATAGAGTTATATCATATTACGTCTGCAAAACTGGGTGCAAGAGCCCATTGACAAGGCCTGATGGGCCTGATTTGGCTAGCGGGCCTTGTGTTTGACATATGTGATGTACAATATGACTGAAACTCAGGGGCGTAACTATAGGGGGTGCAGCAGTTGCGACCGCAACCGGGCCCTGTGATGCAGGGGGCCCATGCAGCCCCCTCTACATATGGCCGGCAGCAGCATAGGCAGCTAGGGGTACCATTGCACCATGCACATGGGTGGCTGGAGGTGGAGGGTGACTAGCAGAGCTCCATGCTCGACTATCGCACTGGCTGCTCTTTAGTTGTGCATTCCCCGCATGACCTGTGTCCTCGGCCGGGACAGTCCCCCAATGGGGCACCTAAAAATTAAAAAAATAATAATAAAAAAAACTACTGATACCAGTGGTGGAACTACAGGGCTCACAAAGGTCATACCTGTGACCAAGCCCTGGAGTTCCACCGCTGGACTCGGAGGGAAGGGCCCTGGCTGGGATTCAGGGGGGCCCTTCATGGTTTCTTGCATCGGGGCCCTGAAGGTTCTAGTTACGCCACTGCTGAAACTACACCACCAAAAAAAAAAATTGTCTGGAGCCAACCCTGCTCGGATTGGATTTGAATTTTCCCTCCAAATTTTTTATCTATCTTCCATTGGATTATAGATCCGACCAAGCGCTGTGTGACCTCCCTGAGTAATGGAGGTCGCTGGCTTTCTGGTAAGCCTGCATATAATTTTTGTGATGGGTGATGGGTGTCACACCACTGCATGCTTGATCATCACTTTCAACACACCTTTTTATAGGGGATTTCCTTAATTGACTTCAACTCTATATAAACTTTTTGTTTCCACAGGATTGCACTTTATTCATATACTATATAACACTGATACATGTGTTTGAGATTTATTTATAGTTCCTATTTTTTAATTTTGCACTGTTTATATTCAATTGATTGCACTGACTGCACTTTAATCATATATTGTGACAATTATTTGAATTTCTCACATATCTGTATTGTGTCATTTGCACAGATTGCACTTTATTTAGAGCTGCACTTTATTTATATATTGTTACTGTGCCTGGTATTTAGGTTATAGTGCACAGCTGCTGCTTGTTTCAGTTCTTAGCGGAGATATATATTCACTATTCTATTTAGGGCCTTTCCAAGCTGCCTGGCCACAACACCACCCAACCCTGCCACCAAATAAAACCCTCTGAAACCAACTGGGTTTTAATGGCCATAGCAGCCACTTTATTTAACAGAATTATAAATATAAATAACAAAATAAATAACCAATATAAATGCCAAATGTACATAGCAAATAATTAGCAACAGACTGTATACCAGAGTTCCAAGGCCCTTGTAGGCAACAAACTTATACCAAAGACCCATAAAGTAGGGTTCTAACTGCACTCCATCGACTCAGAGACAGAGTATGGTAGTCAATTACTACTCAGCCATCCCAACCTGCAAAAACTCATTTCAGGGAGGCAGCGCTTCGCGCCCGCTAAATTAGAATTTTTTTACAATCTTTTTTTTATATTTTTTCGGGGCTTTGGTGAGATGTCAGGGGTCTAAACCCAGACCCCTGACATCTCCCCTTTGAGACAGAGAAAAGGACTGAGGACACAGATTCCCTAGTCCATTTCTCAGAACTGAAGATGAATGAACAAGAGACAGAGGCTCCTGTTCATTCATAAACTGAGCAGAGTAAACAAAGTTTACTCTGCTTAGATATCAGAGGACATAGGAGCGATCTTGTGCACTCTGTCCAATTCCTGACAGTTTCCCCGGCAGCCGGCGGGAGAGGAGAGGAGGGGAGCCGGCTGCCGGGAATGAGGGGGGGGGGCGGAGGAGGACAGGAGCAGCAGAGGAGAAAATGGGGGCCGGAGGAGAACAGGGGGGTTGGAGAAGGACACAGAGGGGGCTGGGGGAGGAGCACACAGGAAACAGCTGGGAATGATCGGTGCAGCGGGACAGACAGCTGTCAACGCGATTCCCCTGTATAGCTTTTTAGCTGACAGCCACGGGAGGGAGAGAAGGAGTAGTGTCTGTCAGATAAAAATCTATACAAAGGAGATCGGTGTTCACAGCTGTTTCCTGCCACACCGATCATTCCCGGGAGATCGGGAGGCGCTTGTGGGTGTGCGGGAACCTTGCGGGAGAATTGCAATGTCTGACTATGAGAAAAGTACGAAATTAGGGGGAGCCATACCCAAGACAGGTCCCAACCTATTGACCTTCACTACTGCCAACCTTCTTGGGCCTTGGACCCCACCAACCGTTATGACAAAACACCCAATCCCCAGATTTGCACCTCCTGCAAGTAGCAAAACCACAAATACAGGGGAGGGAGGGGAGAAAGATTTCCTGATGTCTGCCATCTCCCTAGTGAAACTTTCTTGAGAGTATCCATGTCCACTACTCCTCTTTTAACCCAGTCATGTCACCCCTCTGTCCATTGTTTCCAGACTTTTCCTCCGGCCTTGACTTTCATATGTAAGAGCTGCCCTCTTAATGACTGAGGGAAGAATATTCAAGAAGCAGCAGGAAAGGTGGTGTCAGTACAGACCACAAAATGAATGAACCAGATAGATCCTTTCACTACAGGACCTCAGATACAACTTCCCCTCCCTCAAGCAGAACAATATTGACATTGCTAAACCTCAGATACTGCAAGCTTAAAGAAGATCTATCATGAGAACTTTTATTTTAAATTTTTTCCTTCTATAGAACAAATTTCATGTTGTACTTTATCCCATGCTTTCTAACCCTAGTTATGAGTTCCAACCTGCCCCCCTTTGGTCCTACAACAGCTTTGAAGGAGACGGTTAATTCGTAGCTGAAGCGTGTCTCTGCTGCAAACGCTTTCCTGAGACAAATAATGAGAAGAGGATTGCAGAGGCTGAATCATTCTACCCTCCCTCTGCATTCCTCTTGCCGCTGCTTGCCTAGGGAAAGTGTTCATAGCCAAAACTAGCTACAACTATGAATAAACCTTCTTCTTCAAAGCTGCTGTTGGAAAGGCTACAGCAGAAGGGCAAGGAGCAGGTCAGTACTCATAACTATGGTTAGAAATTACTTAAAACAATGGGGTAAAGCATGACTAGTGTATAACATATATGCATTTGCTACCAATCTATACTGCACTTACCTCCTCATTATATAATAAATAAGACCATACCAATTTTGGAGTAAAATAGGCCGTAGCAGCCATTAATTTATTGAACAGACTGTATAAAATATCCAAAAATATATAACTCTTTAAATAACATAAACCATAAAAAAAAACAGTAACAAAACATCAGTTATGACAAAAACATCAGCTCCTCCTAGTGTTGGTCTTTGCAGGTACACCAATAACCCTCAGGTTATATCCAAAAATTATGACACTGCGGTCCCTCTGACGTGGGTTATTGGGCCTCAAGCCAACAGGCTGACTCAGAGACACCCACCTACCACAATGCCCCCATAACCAATTACCAGATAACCTCCGTTAACTGGAGTACCACCCACAGGACCCGTACCCCCGACAGATCCTGACTCAGAACTCTCTTCCTCACCCACAAAGACCAAACACCAGCCACTGCCACGACAGTCCATGTTCTAGTCCTGAAAGAGAAAAACACAAATACACAACACAGAAAAAACACCCCTCGACATATACAACCCAAGCTTAGGGAGGGAGGGTGGGAAACTTTTTTCTTGAATGCTGCCTCGTGCAGGGGGCGGGATCAGCTTCCCTGCACTGAATAACCCACCCCCTACTCCCCTCGGCCAATCCCCCGCTCCCCTATCATGCAGGGCTGACATGCACTGTTCACACAGTCATGCCAGCCCTCTGCCTACGGGGTTTTGTTAACCCCTGCGGCGCCGGGCTTTTCTTTACATGTACTTCGTATTATAGGGAACACAACTGTAAAATAGAAATTCTAATAACAGATCTTCTTTAAAACACAGGAGTGCCTAGGCACAGAAAATGCGCTGCTATTTTCCAGGAGGAATTCAAGACAAAAAGGTAAATTTTTCAGGGTACTGATTAGGTACAATTAACATTTCTGGTTGTCCCCAATAGGATAGCAATTTTCCACTTTTTGAGTTCAATTCCACTTCAAAGCACCCTTCTGGTCTTGCTATAACAATAGCATCATAAGCTCTAACCACTGCTGATCTGTAGATGTTTGGAGCCTATTCAGTGCTAGGAAAATAAATATGAACTTTGGCAGCACAGCTTAGCTCCCAGCGTACAATTAGGAGATACACACTAGGCTACAAAAATAATCATGTTGCACATGGTAACTTCAGTTGTTTGTATTGCTAGCACCATTACAAAAGCAGTTATCGATCTCGCGGAGAGTCACCTCTTCTAAATTATATGCTGAATGCACTCATTATATTTTATGATGCTTTCAAGGTGCTCCATGTATTCCATGTTTAGAGGAATTTATTGTAGAGATCAATAATTTTTATAATGATAGTGATTGCAGATAAATCCATAAAGCAGAACAGGTGGCTGCTGGTAATGTGGTGAAACTCAAATATTTTATATCGCATGTAAGGGACCAAGGAGTGTTTTCTCTCTTGTATTATCATTGTAACCATCAGAAATTGGTACAAGCAGACTTGGGTCCTAGATAAGATAGCCACTACATTAAAAATAAATTGACTATGAAGTCTGCTGAGAAGCCAAAACTTTTGGGAATGTCAATCTTCAGGTCCCCTGCTGTGCTTAGTGGTTCCTCCCCGCGACCTCCATGTCAGTAAAGGACAGTGGCGGCCAGGCATGTACTGACCATTGAGATTACAGGGAGTTTCCCGGTGGGCCGATGGCTCAGTGGGCCGGTTTCAGTGGCAAAGTAATGGCTGCACGGCTTGCCCTCAACTTCATGCAGTGGTGTGAGAAAGATGAGAAAAATACAGAGGAGAATAAGGCCCGGTTCACACCGCTGCGGGGGGAGATCCGGATGTGATTCGCACAGCAAATCACATCCGATCTCCGTAGCGATGCGAGTTCAGCCATACAGATAGTATGGCTGAATTCGCAGCGCTCCCGCAGCAAACTCGCACGGGACCCTTTTTTGGGTCCGCAACAGAATCGGATCGCATGGATGTTCACACCATGCGATCCGATTCCTGTGCGAGTCGGCAGATCGCACTGCGATATGCCGACGGATCTGGGGGTGTCATTAACATAACATTGACACTCTCAGCCGTCCACATAGGGCAGTGTGAACTGCCGGCGGGAGGTGTGCGGATTTGCGGCGTTCCCGCATCGCTATAGTGTGAACCCGGCCTAAGTGAAATAATAAAAGAGGTTAGTGAGGACTCTTTATGTTATGCTACTTGTGTTTTTTTGCACAATTACTTATAGTTTTATATACTGTTTTTGTGCTTGTTTCCAAAATTAAAGTGGGCTGGTCTGGATAAAGTCCATGGCCAAATTTTTGTCCCAGTCCAGCCCTGGTGGCGGCTGGTGCTCAATTTTTTTGGGGGGGGGGGGGGTCAAACAGAGCCCCAAACAACAACAGCCCCCCCCCCCCGTCACTCGCGATAGATACTGTAGATAGATAGATAGATAGATAGATAGATAGACATACATGTAGATAAATAGATAGTCTACAGCCCTGTGTAAGCTCCATGTAATGATATGGAGCACATGCAAGACTTCATTCTGGGTATCTAAATGGAATGGGGGAAAAGAAGGTGAGTTTATGAAGCTGGGTAAAACAATATAAATAAATGCCTATACTGTTTAAAATCCAGTAATACACTGCCTCATTCTGCTCTGCACATGCTCAGTTGCTCTCCATTTTTTAGGCATTTTTATCCACTGCTGAATATGTATAGGCCAACCTGCTGATAGCCTTAAAGCCAATTTAAACCCTCCTATCCTTTACAGGCAAGGAAGCTGCTTCTGTTTGTGAAACTGTTAAATCCATGGGTTTATTTCTGCTTTCAGATTTACTGCTGCTCAGGGGCTTTGCTCTCAGCAAGAAGAAACAGGAGCAATACTGGAGGCATTTTACGTCAAACACAAATTTTTCATAGCATAATTATTAACGTGGAATGTATGTTCCTTGCTAAAGAACATTCTTTTATGAAGTTGTTATGGGTAAAGTTCCGCTTTAAGTGCACCTTATGCTTTTTCCTGCTATATAAATACAGGATATAAAAACAAAATACGTGTAGTATCTTTTATAGTTTGCCTATACACTCCTTTAAGGGATGGATTATTTTTTGCCCTGAGCGGTCCCCCCTGAAAAAAAAAAAAACGCGCAAAAGGCTGATCACATTTTAATCTATGACTCCTGTGTGCTTTGTATCATATAATTGACTGCAAGGCAATGGAGGTCATTCCCTATATACTTTCTACTGTGGAGAGAATTCTTTTTTTTTTGGTTCGTGTAAAACAGAGAATAGAACAGATTTTTTTTTTTAAGCTGCTCTAAGTCTCCCCTTAGATCTCTCAGTTCTAGGACCCCCTGCTGGCTCCCAAATAACATCAGATAAATGCATCCAGCTTTCTTCATCTCCCTATGCTTCGTAACCCCTTGGGCAGAGGCTTTGGTGCGAATTATTAAAACAAATTATCACCATCAAAAGCTGCAATCCCAGATGAGCTCTGTGGTTGTCAAGCAGAAGCAGAGCTGGAGAGAGATAGTCGTAGCTGCTGAGTGTGTCACAGTGTGCCAGACAGCAATAGCAGGGGCAGGGAAAGTGGCAAACAGCTAACTATGCAATGGGGGTTATTTACTAAAGGAAAATCCACTTTGCACTGAAAGTGCTGTAAATCTAAGGGGTAGATCTGAAATGAGGGGAAGCTCTGCTGATTTTATCATCCAATCATGTGCAAGCTAAAATGCTGTTTTTTATTTTCCTTGCATGTCTCCCTTGGATCTACAGCGACTTCACTTCCAAGTGTACTGTGCAAAGTGGATTTTCCTTTAGTGAATAACCCCCAATAAATTACATATGTGGACTTTTTAGGAAATATTATTCTGTTCAGCCAGTCTTGCTATTCACACACCAACACAACACTGCATAGCAAAACATTACTGTCCCTCACCCCCTTTCTCTGGCTCAGTTTTTCAGTTTTCTGTGTCGTCTGCTCCCTGGATAATAAGTTAGACGTTGAATTACACAAGGTTTTTCATTAGAATTTACACTATATTACCAAAAGTATTAAGACACCTGCCTTTATACGGACATGAACTTTAATGGCATCCCAGTCTTAGTCTGTAGGGTTCAATATTGAGTTGGCCCACCCCTTGCAGCTATAACAGCTTCAACTCTTCTGGGAAGGCTGTCCACAAGGCTTAGAAGTGTGTCTATGGGAATGTTTGACCATTCTTCCAGAAGCGCATTTGAACGATCTTTAGCTCTTCCCCATTCTCTGACACTATTGCTGCACTACATGGTGCTTCGCTTTTTTGTACTGGGTTCAAACACACAGGAGTGGTGGGGGAAATCACAAGCTGTTAGGGTTGCCACCTGTCCAGGATTCACCTGGACAGTTTGGGTTTTGAATCATGTGTCCGGGTTTCAGACCACCTGAAACCCGGACACATTATTTAGACCAGACTCTAGCTTTCTGTAGTTGTCTAAGCCAAGAGTGTAATGTGTGCTCAGTGTTCCCCCTTAAATCAGGGTTCCCAGAGCCCCCCGGAGTTCTCCCTTACATCAGTCTGCAGAGTTCCCCTTACAGTGTAAGGAAACTTCAAGTCAAGATGTAAAAGGGGAACTCTGCAGATTCAGGTTTAAAAGGGGAACTCTGTGGACTCTGATGTAAGAGGGGACTCTTGTGATTAACTTCATATGATTAAAAAAGTTATTTAATCACAAAATATATGTACTGCATAGTATATGCTGGAAAAAAAATTGCTGTGTGCCATTAAAGTGTTTAACTTGAAGAAAAGGTGGCAACACTACAAGCTGTTCGGACAGGAATCGTACGGCATTGTTCAAAATTGCATGCAATTCTTTGCAGTGATATTTGCACCTATTCATTTTGTATGGATGCAAATCGAATCGCAAAGTGTCCGTCCTCGGTAGACTTGTGCACAACAGAAAATTTTGTTTCGTTTCTGTTCGTTGTCATTCGTAAAATACATCATTTCGTTCTGTTATATTCGTTATGTTACATTAATATGTTTTCGGATAATTTGTTATTTCTGTAAAGTGTTAAATTCATTATACTGAATCTCGAATCATGTCAAATTCAATTTTTATATGCGCTAGAATTTTGTTCGCATTCGTTGAAATTCGTATTCGTGATAATGAGTCGTAGTTTGGAAACTTGTTTGTTTATTGAATCTATTAACACACACAATGACAATATCTCTTCTCCTCGGCTCAATTACAATACAACACCCTTCTCACTCAGTTCTCAGGAATGCACTTTGCCACAGTAATCCAACCTCCATCACAAAATTATTCAGCTGATTGGACTGTAAGATTTACTTTGAGCTGACTTTTTTTTCATTAGATCTTTAACGAATTACCGAATCATGTCAAATTCATTCGTTATATCCGTTATAATTTCTTTCGTATTAGTTGAAATTTGTTATTTTTATTCTGACATTCGGATGCATCTGAATGTCCGAAACATGCAAAATTTGGCTGAATTTAGATTACCGTATTTATCGGCGTATAACACGCGCTGGCGTATAACACGCACCCCAAGTTTAGGAGGGAATTTTAAGGAAAAAAACTTTTAGGAGGGAAATTTAAGGAAAAAAAAATTACATTTAAATGCCCATCAATGCAGCCTTATCATTGTCCATCTGAAGCCTTGTCAGCGTCATTTGCAGCCTTGTCCTGCAGCCTGTCCGTCATTGCAGCCTGTCTATCATTGCAGCCTTGTGCATCGTTGTCCCCTTGTGTTAATTCCAGATTTTAAAAATGGCGCCGCCGAGATGTCCTGTGTATCTCGGCGGTGCCCGGTAGTTCTTCGACTCTTCTCGCGGCTTGCGGCCACCTTTCGGCTCCTCACGCAGCTTTCAGACGCCTTTGGTCGTTCTCGGTGGCTTTTGGCCGCTCTCGGCCATCCTCAGCGGTTTTCCGAGAATGGCCGAAGGCGGCCGAAAGCCGCCGAGAATGGCCGAACGCGGCAGAAAGCCATGAGAAGAGCCAAAGGTGGCCAAAAGCTGCGAGAAGAGCCGAAGGCAGCTGAAAGCCGCCCAGAGGCTCAAAAACGCTCAGAAATTGTGGAGGATCGGCGTATAACACGCACCCGCGATTTCCCCCTGATTTTAAGGGGATAAAAGTGTGTGTTATATGCCAATAAATATGGTAGTTACGAAACAAATTGCACAAGCCTAGTACTCAGTATCAGAGAGTACTTGACTGGAAGTATCGATACTCGTTGTTAAAAAAACGGTATTGGTGCATCCCCATACCTAATTAAGTTTGAACAATAAAAATCTCAGTGTTAAAAAGCTAAATATTACTTTATAACATAAAAATAGCCAGCTATCACTTGTAGTTACGTTATTTGCAATAGGAGTAAAGCATATTTGTATTGATATATTAATTACAGAGATCTGTTAATTAACCACTAGAGGGAGCTCTGGATTTGACTCGTCCTCATTCATTATGCTGAAAAGCTGATCAGATATCAGACACACATGGAGGACATAGTTTTCAATCAGTAGGTCAACAACAGATAAACTTGCATTATAAATAAGAAGGAAATATAAAGCACAACCACTGTGTAGCATTGCAGGTTTCTGAGAATATTAACACTAGGGATGAGCCAAAGCCCCCCCCCCCCCCTTTCGGTTCGCACCAGAACATGCGAACAGGCAAAAAATTCGGAACACTTGAACATCTTAAAGTCTATGGGACACGAACATGAAAAATCAAAAGTGCTAATTTTAAAGGCCTATATACATGGTATTGTAATAAAAAGTGTTTGGGGACCTGGGTCCTGCCCTAGGGGACATGTATCAATGCAAAGATTTTTTTTTAAAATGGTCGTTTTTTTCAGGAGCAGTGATTTTTTTTAATGCTTAAAGTGAAACAATAAAAATCAAATATTCCTTTAAATATCATGCCTGGGGATGTCTATAGTATGCCTGCAAAGTGGCACATTTTTCCTGTGTTTAGAACAGTACTATAGCAAAATTCTAAAGGAGAAATTGTTATTTAAAACTGATCACGCATGGCTGTAATGAATTGTCGGGACTCAGCAATATAGATAAAATTAATTGAAAAAAAAGAGCATAGGATCCCCCCTCCCCCAGTCCATTACCAGGCCCTTTGGGTCTAATATGAATAATAAGGGAAACCCCCAACCAAAATTTAAAAAGAAAAATTGCATGGGGGCCCCCCTAAAATCCACACCAGGCCCTTCAGGTCTGATATGGAAATTAAGGGGAACCGTTCGCCAAATGTAAAAAAAAAAAATGGCATGGGGGTCCCCCCCAAAATCCATACCAGACCCTTATCCGAGCACGTAACCTGGCAGGCCACAGGAAAAGAGCGGGGGGCTAGAGAGCGCCCCCCCTCCTGAACCATACCAGGCTACGTGCCTGGTATGGTTTTTATTTTTGCATTGATACATGTCCCCTGGGGCAGGACCCGGGTCCCCAAACACTTTTTATGACAATAACTTTCATATAAGCCTTTAAAACAAGCACTGTCCCATAGACTTTAACGGTGTTGTAGCTGCTTTCGAATTTGCCGCGAACCAGCGGCGGAACTATAGTGGTCGCTGCAGTCGCACTTGCGACTGGGTCCTGCCGTTCTGCCGCTGTGGGGGGCCCAAGACCTGGCATCACCCCTGCACCTATGGCTGGCACTTTAGAAAGCACTGGGGGGAGGTGGAAAGTGGCGATCGACAGCTCTATGGTGCCTGTGAGCGGCGGGATCTGCCTGAGGCTTGTAGTTCTCTCTTCTGTCAGTGTATACAGTGGAGAGGAAAGGGGAGGGGCCTCTGACCCTGGCAGGTATCAGTTTCACTTTCAGTGAGTCGCTCTGCTTGTACACTGTTTCTGATACATGCCCTGGTCAGAGGCCCATCTCTTCTCCACTGTATACACTCGGTAGAGAAGAACTACCCCAGGGAGATTCCCCTGCCTGTGGACACCATAGAAAGTGGGGATCAGTTGTCTGGGTACCCTGATGTAAAGGGGGGCCGTCTGGGGACACTAATGTATGGAAGGGGAGGCTCTCTGGGGACCCCTTATGGAAAGGGAGGCTCTTTTGGGACCCTAATGTAGGGGGAGGCTCTCTGGGGACCTCGATGTAGGGGGAGATTCTCTGGGGACCCTGATGTAAGGGGAGGCTCTCTGGGGACCCTGATGTAAGGGGAGGCTTTCTGGGGACCCTAAAGTTGGGGGAGGCTCTCTGGGGAACCTAATGTAGAGGGAGGCTCTCTGGGGAACCTAATGTAGGGGGAGGCTCTCTGGGGACTCTGATGTAAGGAGGGGCTCTCTGGGGACACTGATGTAAGGGGGGCTCTCTGGGGATCTTGATGTAAGGGGAGGCTCTCTGGGGATCCTGATGTAAGGAGGGGGTCTATGGGGACTCTGATGGAAGGAAAGGCTCTCTGGGGACCCTGATGTAAGGAGGGGCTCTCTGGGGACACTGATGTAAGGGGAGGCTCTCTGGGGACCCTAATGTAAGGGGAGGCTCTCTGGGGACCCTAATGTAAGTAGGGAGGTTCTCTGGGGTCCCTGATGTAAGTAGGAAAGTTCTCTGGGGTACCTGATGTAAGTGGAGGATCTCTGGGGACCCTGATGTAAGTGGGGGACCCGTACTCAGATATGTAATGACATATATATATATATATATATATATATATATATATATATATATATATATATACATATATATATAATTTACATGTGTATGCCCGCCCAAGTGTATGACTTTCTTTTCTTCGCTGCTATGGGCTCTAGCCCGAGATCTTTTGTAGACCTAGCAACAACCTTGGTGGGGGCCCTTCATGGTTTCTTGCATCGAGGCCCTGAAGATGCTAGTTACGCCTCTGCCGCGAACACCGCATATTGTTCGCTGTTTGGCGAATAGGTGAAGTTCGAGTCGAACTTACAATCGACTCGAACATCTGGCTCATCCCTAATTAACGCACATTAATACAATCATTTGCATTGAGTTGATCTCATGTATATCTAAAAGTAATTAAAAAGACTATACATCCCCTTTAAGTGTTTTGCCCACTTACATAAATGTTGTCTTATTCACAGATTTAGCATGAAGTCAAGTCTTTGAAGATGTTTTCTATGCCAACTAATGTATCCGTGTCCTGTTAAAATTAGAACAAAAAAGGCTCATTATTTCAGACAAAAAAACACATTTATGAAATGGGGACACATTTGAGCCATTTCATAAATGAGCCTTGTTGCATCCCGGAGTGAATAATGGTTAACAAGCTTTGCATTTCTTTCCATTTTGCGTACTTTGTAGCCTGTGCAGGCTCCTGTCCCCTTCGCTCGTAGTTTGATTTATCAGAGTTAATGAGATGATAGTGGAAAGTGGGGGCATCCAGGGGAATAGGAGGATTTGGGAGAGAAGGGACGGCTCAGACACTCTACCCTGCACATTACTTCAGGGCAACTGGAAATTACTAATCACAAAATTGGACCAAATGTGAGTGCAGTGAAGGGAATTCAAGGCAAGGAGAGACTAGACGGTAGGGAGAGGAGACATACTGACGAGGTGGAGAGAAGTGCCAGGCTGCATGGACAGAAGAATTGTAGTAAATTGTGAAAACAGGAACACAGAAATTAAAGGGACTCCTTCCTGAACCACTTGACCCCCCCAAGCCTCTTGACACTTCTCCCATAAGTGTACAAACCAGCTTTTTTTTTTTGCAAGAAAATTACTTAAAACCACCAAACATTATAATTTTTTTAAGCAGAGGCCCTAAAGAATAAATGATGTGTGTGGAAATTTTTTATGTTGCACTGTATTTGCGTGGCGGTTTTTCAAATGCAGTTTTTTGGGAACTTTACACTTGAATTTTAATGTGAATTTTAATGCACAAAAACACACTATAATACCCAATTGTTTGGTAAAATATGAAAGACGATGTTACGCCAAGTAAATAGATAGCCAACATGCCACACTTAAAATTGAGTACGCTTGTGGAATAGCATCAGACTACGGTACTTAACCACTTGACATCCGCACTGTGGCCGTCATTCGATGTGAATTCTCGGGAGGCCGTCATATGATGGCCTCCCCTGTGCACACTCCCTGCCCGCTGTGACCCCCAAGTCACTGAGACTCGGGTGATCAACGATCCGAGTAAGGGTCCAGTCCCGGCCCCTTACCATGTGATCAGCTGTCAGTCAATGACAACTGATCACATGATCAAAGCAAAAGCTTGGTGATTGATTATGAGGAGAAAAAAAAAGCCGATTACCGGCTCACCTTAAAGGGACATCGGTCCCGAAATGGAAGAGCCAATTATGCCTCATATATGCCATCTGAAAGTGCCCACAAGTGCCACCTATCGATGCCTACAAGTGCCACCTATCAATGCCCACTAGTGGTGCCAATCAGTGCCACCTAGAAGTGCTGCCTATCAGTGTAACCGATCAGTGCCCATCACTGTCACCCATCAGTGCCCATCACTGCCATTCATCAGTGCCCATCACTGCCACCTATTGGTGCCCATCAGTGCCGCCTCATCAGCGTACATCAATGACAGACAAAAATGGCCCGTTTTAAAATATTATAAGAATTTTTTTTTTTTTATTTGGTCTTTTTATATATTTTTTTTAACAAAAAAAAATCACACAGGTGATCAAATACCACCAAAAGAAAACTCTATTTGGGGGGAAAAAATGATAAAAATTTCATTTGGGTACAGTGTTGTATGACTGCGCAATTGTCATTCAAAGTGCATCAGCACTGAAAGCTGGAAATTGGTCTTGATAGGAGGGGGGTTTAAGTGCCCAGTAAGCAAGTGGTTAAAAAAAAAACTCCATATCCGATGCTTTATAAGCATTTATAGGTGACCAGTTTAACTTTACATAAGAGGTCTGGTAGGAGAATTATTGCTCTCACTATAACGTTTGCAGTGACACCTCACATGTGTGGTGCGCTCCGGTGCCCTCCACCGCTTACCGGAGCCATCGGCAGCGGCGGAGGCGATCGGATCCTCTTCCTTGCTGGGTATGGAGATGAGTGAGGGGAAGATCTCCATACCATTGCAGGCTGGAAGAGACGTCAAAACGTCACGTCTGCCCATAGCTCTTAAAGAGCCATTTTATTTTTTTATATATGTGTAAATGAGATCTGAGGTATTTTCGACCCCAGATATAACATTTAAGAGGTCCTGTCATGCTTTTTTTCTATTACAAGGGATGTTTACATTCCTTGTAATAGGAATAAAAGTGACTATTTAAAAAATAAAAAATAAAAAAAAAGAACAATGTAAAAAAATAAAATAAAAGGTAAAATAAATGAGAATTTTTTATTTATTTTTTTAAACGTGCCACGCCCCGCCGAGCTTGCGTGCAGAAGCGAACCCATACGTGAGTAGCGCCCGTATATGAAAACAGTGTTCAAACCACACATGTGAGGTATCGCCACGATTGGTAGAGCGAGAGCCCTAGACCTCCTCTGTAACTCAAATCATGCATCCTGTCAAATTTTTTTAAACATCGCCTATAGAGATTTTTAAGGGTAAAAGTTTGCGGGGCTAGATCGCTGTACTAACATTGGATTAGTACAGCTGGGTTGAGTGAAAACAACTAATGGTGTGTACTAGGCTTTAGTGTACAGGTCGCCCCTCCCTCCCCGAGGTGTCATTTTCTGCCTGTGTGATTGGCTCACTGATTTTCCCATAAGTCTGCACTAAGATACAAGACAGATTTTGGGCATCTCCTGCAACAAAAAAAATCTTTCCTGACAGACTCCATGGCAGCAACGTGTGGGTTAAGTCCCGCCTCCACTACCCTATAGGACACCACTCCCATAAATCTTTGCTCCCTGCCCATAGCCGTGTTCTTTTTTTGTCCTCCTCCGTAGGACCAGACGTTATGGTCTTTCTACCTGAAGATTGTTCCCACACGGTTCCATTGTTGGTTTGGCCGAATTGCGACTGGATGGAATTGTCGCATGACTCCGTTAAGCCCTAGCTACTAGCGGGGTATGGAGTGGGCATTGGATATAAGCGCTGGAGGAAGCCAGGAACCTAGCCACTGGCAGGCAGGCTGCGCATTTGGTCGGATAGCCCAGCTAAATAGCAGGTGACCTATTTTGCCCTGAGAAGTCCGGTATGTTTTGTTCTTACCTTCGGCCTGGAGACGATCGTGTGGGAGCGGTAAGATTGTTCCTCATTTTCATGGCAGCAGTTTGTGTTTGTTCCTTGCTTTTCCTTAATTTCCGTTCGTTTTTTTTTTGTGTTTTCATGTATAAGGGTATAGGCATGGCGGCTGGATTAGCCTGCGTTCCAGCCGCCGCTCACTTCCTGGTTTTTCGTTAGATACGTTCGTTCTGCGCATGCGCGAGTGCGGCACAGGAACGAGGCTTGGTTCGCGCATGCGCGATAGCGGCAAAATGACGCTATTCGCGCATGCGCAGTAGCGGCGCACAGGATACGATGATGGCGTCACTAAGGCGCCCTATTTAAATATAGGAAATAGCCTACAAGCTTTGGGATTGCTTGTAGGCTATTACGTGACTTCCCCTTGTCCAGGATTTCTTCTGTGGAGGTAGGTGGCCTTCTGGGAAGAGGGGGGTGGGCGTGTGTGTGTATGGTGCTCTCAGCCTTACTTATATGTCTTTGCAGCATTTATGGAAACCCCTAGAGATATGGACTCACCTCCGCCTGTATTTGGCCAGCCCTCTCATAATAGGTACTGTCTGGGGGGGAAGTAAGGGGGGGGGAGGGGTCCGGTATTAGTCAGGGTGTTATCTTTCCTTATCTGTATGTCTCTTCTATCTCTGTCTTAGCCCATCTAGTTCAGAACAGCAACGCAGCTCAACGCATAGAGGAAGCGATTCTTCTAAGTCTTACCACCGGCATTCATATTCTAAGTCTAAACATCACGGCTCACCCTCAAGATCCGGGCGCCGTAGCGAGGATCGATCTCGCTCCTCCAAGGCTCATCCAGTCGTTCAGTTATTAACACTTGCTGGGGATGCAGATCCCAAGTTCCTACTGGGAAATCCCTGTGTGACCTCTGCTTTTCCAAAGCCTCTAGTGAGAGAGGGGGTACGGACCAGCATCTAAGGTCCCTTGTGGAAAATGTGGTGAAGAATCCCTCAAGGGGATCGGTGCCAGTCAGGCTCCTGTGCCTCAGTCAGAGTCACCTCAGTCTCCAGTCAGGGAGTCGCATGCTCAAGAGCTCTGGGAGGCCTCTCTAACAAGCCACCCTTCAGCTGCTGCATCAGACAGTGAATCTGAGGAAGATAGTACCTGTGTGGGGTTTGACTTTGCCTTATTCTCCCCCTTGGTGAAGGCTATCAGAGAGGCTGTGATCTTGGCTAATCCTTCCAAACAAAGGAAGTATTTTAAGCAACTTAAAAGGGAGCGTCTTAACTTTCCATTCCTGTCTGAACTTGGTGAGGTCATCACGGATGAATGGACTAAAGTTGAGAAAAGAATAGTATGCTCTCAAAAGTCCTAAGGTTATATCCCTTTAAGGAGGATGAGGTCAAGTATCTGGTTTCAGCTCCTCTCGTGGATGCAGCGGTGATGAGACTAGTAAAACATGTAACCCTTCCATTGGAAGATACAGTTTCATTTAAGGATGCCTTAGCTAGGCGGATTGATTCCGATTTAAAGAGAGTCTACCTCACTGCTGGTTTGGCATGCAAGCCAGCATTGGCTTTAGCGGCAATGTCCAAGGCCATGGAAGTCTGGACGGACAGGGTGGATGATACCCTCAGAAACATTTCGGATGAAGTCGCAAAAACTCTCCTATCCAGGAGTTACGGCTTGTATCGGCTTTTCTGGGGGAGGCTTCGATTGACATCATCCGCTTAGTATCTCGGGTTATGCTTTCAGCTGTAACCGCCAAACGGGCTCTTGGGCTCCGTCCCTGGCTGGCTGATCCAGCATCTAAACAGGTGTGGTGCCGTATCCCTTTCGAGGGTTCTTCCCTTTTTGGGAATAAGTTGGATAATGCCATAACCCGGGCCTCTGGTGGGAAGTCGGGGTTTCTCCCTCAGGATAGACGTTTTAGAAAGCCAGAACGGTCTCTTCAGGTCATTCTTGGACCTTCAGCAGGTCCCCAAGACTAAAGTATGTTCCCACCTCCCTTCCGACCTCAGAAGAAAAAAGGCAGATCCTGTTGGCCTATGTGAAATCTTTATTGGCTCAAGGCGCTGTCTTTCCCGTGCCAGATGATCAACGAGGGAGAGGAATTTATTCTCCTCTTTTTATGGTCCAAAAGAAAAACGGAAAAACGGTTCTTGGAGGCCAGTCATAGACCTTACACATCTGAATCATTTTATCAAAAAGGAAAGGTTCAAGATGGAAACCTTGTCAACAATACAACAGTCAGGCGACTGGATGTTTTCAATAAACCTAAAGGACGCTTACTTTCATGTCTCTGTGGCAGAAGATTTTCTGCAGTCTCTGCGTTTTTCAGTAGGAAAACCACATCTTCAGTTCGTATGTCTTCCGTTCGGGCTTTCAACATCCCCCCGAGTCTTTCAAAGGTGTTGTTGGCCGTAGTGGCTCTATTGAGATCCAAGGGGATTCGTCTTCACCACTATTTGGACGATCTTCTGCTGCTAGTCCAGGACAGAGACCGTCTGTTATTGCACAAGGATCAGGTTATTTCCACTCTTCAAGAATTCGGTTGGATCCTGAATCTAGAAAAGAGTCAGTTAATTCCTTCTCAGTCTCTTGTATTCCTAGGTGCACTCTTCAACACAGTGAAGGGCACCATCTCATTACCCGAAGAGAAAGTAGCGGTAATTCGGGACAGAATTCGTCCGGCCCTCTCAGCCTCCCATCTCCCGGCTCTTCAGTGCCTGAGAATTATTGGCACTATGGTGGCCACCATTCCAATGGTGAAGTGGGCCCAATGGAAGATGAGACCATTCCAAAAAGGGTTTCTTCACCAATGGTTAGGCGACAAGACTCAACTTATCCGGATCACATCTTCAATGAGAATCTCTCTGCCCTGGTGGCTTCAGAAGGAGAATCTATTCAATTGTCATTCCATTCTCCCCATCTCATGGATATCAATAACTTTGGATGCCAGCAACAGGGGCTGGGGCGCCCACTGTTTGACGGAAGTAGCACAAGGCACCTGGGTCTTCCCTTCCAGGGGGATGGTGTCGAATATTCTAGAATTAAAGACAGCCTTCCGGGCGCTCCTAGCCTTTCGTCATCTGATCTCAGGAACTTCGGTTCTTCTCAGACTAGACAACACAACAGCAGTGGCGTATATAAGGTGACAAGGAGGTACTCGGAGTCTGTCCCTTCTTCAGGGGGTAGAGCCAATCATGTCTTGGGCTCAGAAGAACCTGGTCAGCATTACAGCAACTTATGTTCCAGGAACGCAGAACGTCCAAGCGGACTTCCTGTCTTGAGTCAATCTGGACAACAACGAATGGTCTCTTCACGAGGAAGTTTTCAGGTGGATTCTAACGTTGTGTTTCTCCCCAGAGGTTGACCTATTTGCCTCTCCTTGCAACAAGAAACTGGCAAGGTATTATTCCAGGTTTCGGGATCCTCAGGCTTACGGAGTGGATGCACTGACGGATCGATGGCGGTTCAACAAAGCTTACGCCTTTCCTCCGATTCCTATTATTCTACAGTTCCTGCGGAGACTCAAATCAGAAGCAGTAGAGGTGATAGCTGTAATACCTTTTTGGCCCAACAGGCCATGGTTTCCGCTTCTAATGCTCCTCAGCGTCAGAGATCCGATTCCCTTACCTCTCAGACCCGATCTTCTATCTCAGGGCTCGAAGCTCCATCCCTGTCCGGCCCATCTATGTCTGAGGGTCTGGTTTTTGAGAGGGGAAGGTTAGAGGCTCTGGGTTGTCCCAAGGAGGCCTTTCCTACTCTCATGAGTGCAAGGAGGAAAAGTACCAACCAGGTGTATGAGAGGATTTGGTCTAGATTCACAAGTCACTTGTCTTCCAAGTCTTGCTCTAATGGTAATCTGACGGTTCAGGATGTTTTGGGTTTCTTACAGTCCAGACTAGACATTCCCCTATCTGTCAGCGCTCTTCGTGTACAAGTCTCGGCAATTTCGGCTTTTTCTGGAGTATCCTGGGCTAAACATCCCTTGGTTCAGCAATTCCTTAAAGGAGCAATTAGACTTAGACCACAGAGGAAACCTAGATTCCCCAAGTGGATTTACCGCTGGTTCTCGTCTTCTTCTCACAACTATCAAAGAATTGTCCCTAATGACCTCTTTTTTGGTAGCCATATCTTCAGCAAAGAGAGTCTCTGAGTTTCAGTCTTTAGGATCAAAGGATCCTTTCCTCACATTTTTTCCTGACAGAGTGGTCCTAGTGCCAATGCTGGGGTCGAATCCAAAGGTTACCTCAGTCTTCCACGAAATTCAGGATATTACTCTTCCTACCTTTAATTCGGCTGGGAGTCAGGATCTTCATCCTCTCGACATGGGAATTATTCTGAAACGATACTTGGAGGCAACAGCTTCTTTCCGGCAATCGGATTATCTTTTTGTTCTTTTTTACTGTAAAAACAAAGGCCTTTGGGCTTTGGTCAGATCCATCGCCACGTGGGTGGTTCAGGCGATCCAGTGGGCTTTTAAAGAGAAGGGCTTGGCTCCTCCTGAGGCGGTTACGGCACATTCCACGAGAAGTCTCTCTACTTCTTGGGCAGCTTCACGTCATGTGGCTCCTGAGTTTATCTGCAAGGCTGCCTCTTGGTCATCCATTCATACATTTATGGCTCACTATTGTGTCAAACCTACCAGTTTATCTTCCGTTGATTTTGGTTTAAAGGTGCTGTCGGTTGACAGTGTTACATACATTTTTGTTCAGAATTTTTGCCCACCCGAGTGTGTTTGGCGAGTTATTTCCCACACGTTGCTGCCATGGAGTCTGTCAGGAAAACTGAAAATTCCTATCAAAATACTTACCGTAATTTTCCTTTCCTGATGGACTCCATGGCAGCAGAAGTTCCCTCCCAAAATGGCTGGAGTAGGCTAGTTACCGAACACGGCTATGGGCAGGGAGCAAAGATTTATGGGAGTGGTGTTCTATAGGGTAGTGGAGGCGGGACTTAACCCACACGTTGCTGCCATGGAGTCCATCAGGAAAGGAAAATTACGGTAAGTATTTTGATAGGAATTTTCCGTTGTTTTGGTGAGATGGTCCTAGAAGGTTAATCACATTAAAAAAAATGCAAATCCTTCCACTCTCCTCATTAGAGCCCTGCGAGTGCATCAGCTGATCAATAATGAAAAAGTCACTCCCATCCAGAATCAGTCCTACACCAGAAATGACTATTGACTACTCACAAATAACTATTCCTTCTGAGCATTTCCTTCAAATGCTTGCAACGTACATGGATTACCAACAGGGGAATGTTTTTTGTTTTGTTATTCTCAACAAATGTGGAATTATTGTTTAAAGAGAAAAAAAAAACATCCCCCTCCAGGTGATCTTTGTACATACATACATTACAAGGATTTTCACAAACTTTGTTGCAGATTACAGCCTTTTGTTATTCTGAAGAAATCCCTGTGTGTTTGTGTCCATTTTGAAAGTGAGTCTAATGGGAGTGGTTTCATAATTATCAACCAGCTGCTGCACCTGCAGGGCACTAATGAGGAAAGCTGCTGCGCCTGCATCCCTTTAGACGTGAGTTTCTATTGGGAGTATCCCACCAAAAAGGACATTTTTGTTGCAGGGGATGCCTGAAATTTGACTTGTATCTTCTTAGTGCAGACTTCTGGGAAAATCAGTGAGCCAATCACACAAGCAAGAAAGTATGTTTCTGGGGGGCGTTGTGTACACATTCTGTATACAAAACACCTCCAGGTAGCCATATTGCATGTTACAGAAAAGTACAGCAGCCGGATATTGAAAAGGAACGGTCATTTTTAATAACATTACATTACAATATGACTTGTGTTGTAATTGTATGTGCTATATTATTTTTTTCTTTTTTTGCCATTTCTTTTTCATGAAAGTTACCATTTAACCACTTACGGACCACCCGCCACAGTTTTACGTCAGTACTTTGAAGAGGAATATCGCTGTTATGGCAGGAGCTAGCCATAACTCCAGTATCCTCTTCTTCAGAGGGTGGTCCGCTTTCAGATAAAAGTGGTCTCTGCAGCGGATTCACCGCAAGATCACTTTTATTGGTGGTGGAAGAGGGGTCTCCCCCTGGAGGCGATCGGATGTTTTCCCTAGCCTGACATGGAGATGAGTGAAGGGAAGATGGCTCCCACTCGTCTCAATATCATTGCAGGGCAGAAGCGACATCAAAACGTCACTTCCGCCCATAGATGTTAAAAATTGTAATTGTAATAGTTGTAAAAAATTATTATTATTTTTTTTTTAAATGACACATTTGTTTTTATTTTTTTATTGCATTTTTGTGTAAAATGAGATCTGAGGTCCTTTTGACTTAAGATTTCATATTTAAGAGGTACTGCCATGCTTTTTTTCTATCAAAAGGGATGTTTACATTCCTTGAAATAGGAATAAATGTGACACCAGTTAAAAAAGAAAACAGTGTAAAAAGGACAAATAAATAAGAAAACATTTTTTTTCAAATGCGTACGCATACGCGAGTATCACCCACATATGAAAACGGTGTTCAAACCACACATGTGAGGCATCGCTGTGATCGTTAGAGCGAGAGCAATAATTCTCGCCCTATACCTCCACCATAACTGGAAACATGCAACCTGTAAAAAATGTTAAACATCGCCTATGGAGATTTTTTTTTTTTTTTTTTTTACAAGGAATGTAAACAAAACATCCCTTGTAATAGAAAAAAGCATGACAGGACCTCTTAAATATGAGATCTGGGGGTCAAAAAAACCTCAGATCTCATTTTACATAAAAATGCAATAAAAACAAATAAAAACAAATGTGTCATTTAAAAAAATACAAAAAAAATTAAAAATGGCCCTTTAAGAGCTATGGGCGGAAGCGACGTTTTGATGACGCTTCCGCCCTTTTTATTTATATTTTAAAACATACATCATCTTAACATTTATTTAATAATACAACATACATCATACTAACATTTATCCACAATTCAACACTCAAATACTCCTTCCCCTAATAAAAAAAAAAAAAGGAGATTTTTAAGGGTAAAAGTTTGTCGCCATTACACGAGTGGGCGCAGTTTTAAAGCGTGACATGTTGGATATCAATTTACTTGGCATAACATTATCTCTCACAATATTAAAAAAAAATGGTCTAACTTTACTGTTTTCTTATTTTTTAATTAAAAAAAGTGTATTTTTTCCCAAAAAAGTGCACTTGAAAGACTGCTGCGCAAATACGGTGTGACAGAAAGTATTGGCGAAAGACCGCCATTTTATTCTCTAGGGTGTTAGAAGAAAAAAAAAGTATAATGTTTGGGGGTTCTAAGTAATTTTCTAGCAAAAAAAAACGGTTTTCAACTTGTAAGCAACAAATCTCAGTAAGAGGCTCGGTCCTTAAAGAGGAAGTAAACCCTGATGAGTTTTACTTCCTCTTTGATTCCCTGCAAAGGTAAAGCATAATGGAGTACTATGCATCGCATAGTAGTCCATTATGTGTCACTTACCTGACACAGGAGCCAGCGAAGTCACCGCTGTCCCCTATAGTCCGGAGCATCCATCTTCTCGGTGGGTTTCGCTGCTCCGCCGCGGTCATTCACGGAAGCCGCCATGACATCACTCCCGCGCATGCGTACAGGAGCCGCCACTCGCGGCATATCGCTGTTGACAGTGGCGCGCTCAGTGCGCCTGTGCGCTGCTGTCTACGGCGCATGCGCCATAGACAGAGATGCCTGTCTTTCGGGAAATATCTCCTAAACCGTGTAGGTTTAGGAGATATTTCTTGGACCTACAGGTAAGCCTTAATCTAGGCTTACCTGTAGGTCAAAGTTGGTTGTAAGGGTTTACAACCACTTTAAGTGGTTAAATAAATGAAACATATAATATGTATATATTTTTTGTATAACCACCTTTTATATTTGAATTGCATCCTCTACCTTGTTATAATATGTCTATATCTGTTCTTTTACTTTATGCTCATAAAAAATTTGAAAGAAAATGCATTGAAGCAGAAACACCTTCACGAGGTTTTAATCCTTCCCTACTTTACCCCCCAAAAATATGTTTTGACTTTAGATACATCTTAAAACACTCATGTACAATGAGTGGGCTTACTATAAGTATCTATTTTCCAATTCACTTCACACAATTATATATGAGATAATTATATGGCGCTTGTAACATGGTACTTATTTAAAGGTACACTCTATTCATAATAAATGGCACCATAGATTGTTCAACTAACATGCAATATGTGGGTTTTATTACAGGTTACTGCAATGCATAGGTGTGAAATCTTTTTGGACCAGTTCACACCACATGCAGTCCAATACATTTTTTTTTTGTCTGCATCAAAAACGCATGGAAAGTATTTTATATGGTTTCCAATGGCATAGTTCTCACCAGTGTGGTCAGTTCCAGTGCGTTCCAATTCCAGAAAAAAAGTAGAACATGCTGTATTTTCCTGCATTGGACTGTACTATAGAAATGCATCAAAAATGCATCAAAAACTGGACTGGACCCCAGTACACTGAAAAGAAAACCAGGGAAAAAAAAGAAGAAAAAAAGCATCTGGAATGCATCCGGAAATGCATCATAAACACACCGGAACTCATAAAAAACGCGTGCATGCATGAAACGCATCTGGAATGGATCTGGAGTGACCAGATCAGTTCCGGATGCACTTTTGCATGTGTGTTTTTAATACGTTTTTGGTGTGTTCCAGTGCGTTTTAGATGCATTTTCAGATGCATTCCAGATGCTTTTTTTTCTTCTTTTTGCTGTTTTTTGCCCACATATTTTGCCCCATAATACCAAATTTCATTGATTACTGTAAAAATGTCACTGGCAGTGAAGGGGTTAACCACTAGGTGGCACTGTAGGGGTTAAGTGTGTCCTAGGGAGTGATTCTTACTGTGGGGGGGAGGGGCTGTGTGTCACATGTCACTGATCACCAATACGATCCATAGTGTATCGGCTGAAGTGGTTAAAGTGGGAGCAGATGTAGACTTTCACTGAACCACAATGAGCTTCCTCGCATAAAATAAAAGTAGTCCAACCAGGGTTCTTGGGCTCTGCGGTGGGATAGGGGATCCACCAGACCCAGCAGACATCCCTCCACTGGCTGAGATATCTAAATATGGGTTACTGAGCCAATAAATGATATTATATCTGCCCAGGACATTTGAATGTGAGGATAAAGCCAGAAAATATGGATAAAATCTGCTGGATCTGTGGAGCACCACAAGCCTATCCTATCCTATCCCTGGCTGAAACCAGTTGTAGAAATGAACGTTCCCAGAGCTCCTCCCAGTCTTCATCATCTAACCCAGGAAAATTCGAATGGCCATCTAGCTCTAAGGCCTGATTCACACCTATGCATTTTTAGTGCTTTTTGCATTTTGCAGATTTGCACTGCAGAACGTGTTCCATAGGAAACCATGTTAAATGGACTGTAGTGCAAATCTGCAAAATGCAAAAAGCATTAAAAATGCATAGGTGTGAATCCAGCCTAAAGCCGCGTACACACGGGCGGACTGTCTGGCCAACTTAGTCTGTCGAAGCACATTTCAGCGGACAGTCCGCTCGTGTGTGGGCTTCAGCGGACTTTTTCAGCGTGCAGTCTGGCGGACTAAGTATTTCGGAATTTCCGTAATACTGTCCGTCATACTTTGGTTTCAGCGGACAATCCGCTCGTGAGTAGGCTAGTTCGACGGACTAAGAATGGCGCATGCTCAGAAAGGATTTACACGGCGAAAGGTTGCATTGCTGTGTATTGGACTTCCTATTTCTAGTCCCGTCGTACGTGCTGTACACGTCATCGCGCAAGCTTTCGACGGACTGTTTGTGCATCCGTGTGTGGTCAAGTCCGTTCATTCGAAAGTAGGACGGACTGTCCGTCGGATTGTCTGACGGACTAAGTTGGCCATACAGTCTGCCCGTGTGTACGCGGCTTAAGTCCTGAGTGAACAGAGGGAAGCATAGCTTTATAGATATTTGAGAGGGGCTTAGTTAGGAAATCATCTCTAAGTCTCAAGGGTAGAGGTATAGAAAGCTACCGGTGACCTTTCAAATTGGGTATGAAATTAGTTGCAAATATCTAAAAAAATATACATTAGGGAGATCAAACTGCGCTTTATGAACATGAAAGGTTTTGAGTCCCCCCCCGATCCAGCAGATCTGATCCAGGTATTTAATGCCTTTTACTGCCCAGATCTGGGAGTCAGGTATTGAGGCAAAATTCGGCAAGGATGGGTTAAGTTATATTGGAGTATACAGCGAAACATGTCCGGGGGGATGGGTCACTCTGCCCGGGCCATTGACCATGCCCTTAGGACAGCCCTCATTGCCACCATCACGGGAAGAGATGTATCCAAACCCTTGTATATAATGTTTTTAAGGGCCTCATAGGAGCCCACATAGGGCACTTACAAAACCACTGCTGCACTGCAGTCATCCGCTATTAGCCAGTTGTGCGCATGCGTTTGCATAGCAGCTAAGAAATATTTGTAGAGGTCAGGACATGCAACCCTCCCTGCAACAACGGCTTTTGTAATGTTGTAAGTTTAAACCTTGGTTCCTGGGAACCCCAAACAAAGGAACCCAGGCTGGAGTGAATCATCTTCTGCATGCTCGTTTTTAACACGTTTTTGATGCGTTCCAGTGCGGTTTTGATGCAGCCCAGTGCATTTTTCCCCCTCTTTTTTTTCTTAAAGGGGTTGTAAACCCTCATGGTTTTTCACCTTAATGTACCAGCACCCAGTGTCCCCCTTATACTTACCTGAACTCTGTCCTTCTCTGACCAGGAACGAGCACACCAGCTCTAGCTATCCTGATTGGATAGATTGATAGCAGCACAGCCACTGGCTCCCGCTGGTGTCAATCAAATCCAATGACATGGGCGTCGGGGGGGGCTTTCTGTGTCTACAAACGCAAAAGCTGGACTCGAGAACGTGCCCACACAGTAATCCCCAAGGAGAGCGCTTCTCCTAGGTGGTTTCCGGATGCTGGGAGGAGCCAGGAGTGCCGTTGAGGAACCCCAGAAGAGGAGGATCGGAGCCACTCTGTGCAAAACGAACTGCACAGTGGAAGTAAGTATGACATGTTTGTTATTTAAAAAAACAAAAACACAAGGATTTAGTAATCCTTTAACCTTAAATAAGGACATGTGTGTTTTTGGTGCGTTTAGGTGCAGTCCAGTGCATTTTTTATGTGTTTTACCACATTCCGTTCAGTTCAGTGCAGAAAAAAATGCAGCATGTTCTACTTTTTTTTCCTTGAACTGGAATGCCCTGGAACTGACTTCACTGGTGTGAACTAAGCCATTGGAAACCACATAACCTACTATCCATGTGTTTCTGATACTGGAAACATTTTTACTGAACCGCTTGTGGTGTGAACTGGCCCTTAAAGTGTGTAGCACTATTCCCGAAGGAGCTAATTTAATTTAATTTAAATTTTTAAGGTGCTTTCCCAACTCAGTGCAGAGGTAGCCAGGCATACAACAGTTGATTCACTCTGTCTCCGAAGATGCTTGAGCACTATTCACAGTTCTCTCTCTTTAAACAGCAGCAACACAGTCTTTCACTCACAGCTGGGAACTAGCCTATTTAACAGCATCCCAGCCCCCAACTGGGCACCCCTACCCCTCCCCAGAGATTAGTTAGGCCCTGCTCAATATTCAGGCTGGTCCTTTGAATTTTCCCTGACTGGTCCTCGGAAAAAGAAAACAAATGCAGCTACCAAATTAACCACAATATTATCAGTTTTTGTTCTTGGGTTTGGATACACTTTAGGTCAGATTTTACAATAATTTATTTAATTATTACATGTTCTTATGCTATTAAACAGTTGTTTTGTTCACAAATAAATGTTTACTAAATAGTGAAGAGGTCCCGAAACAATATAAAAAAAAAAAAAAAAAAAAACAAACAAAAAAGAAAGAAAAAGGCAAATTTGCTGCTTATAGCTCCCTTTGCCTAATAGAAAACCCCCTACAAGCACTTCTCTAATAACTTATTGGACTTTAGTAAACAAACAGATTATTTCAGCAGAGCTGAAAGGTGAAAGGGCTACCTATGTAAAAAGAAGACTAGGGCTCCACCTGTTGGATGGATACAGGACTGCATAATGTTAATATGCAATATTTCATATTTTTCTGTCTAAAAATAAGAAATAACATTTTAACTTATTTTTTTTTTCTAGTCCTGGCCACAATACCAAAGGAAAATATGCACAAAACCATTACACACTCCCTTTAAATTCTTGGAATGCGCAGAGCACAATGTGCAATGACCCCCTGCTGACTTCTTTGCTGTACCAGGCTTTCCCCTGAGAACCCTGACTCTTTTGAACAACATATTTTAAAACATGTCACCATGGAATATGACTGAATGCTATACACAAGAGCCCCATTTGGTTTACTTTGCTCTAGATTTCATAAATCACCTTGACAAAAGGGAACTTATGGGCAAAGGGGTGGACATGGTGTCAGAAAAATATATTACATCAGAAAGTAAGAATAACTGGTAAAAAAGGTGAAAAATAGCATCCCAAACATGTCTGATATGCAATAGGCTCACATTCGTAGACCTTCTATTGTCTTCCAGAGAAGTATCAGAACAAGCTGGACAAAGCTGGTCAAATCGACTTCATTTATTATAGAAAAATATTTAATGTTTTCAGATTTTTCATATTTCATTCATTAAAGCCCAATCACAGTCACAGAAAAGTATACTCTGTCTGATAGATATTATACTAACAACTGCCATTTTCATACCTCTATTTTCCTATTACCGCAGTTATGCAGAGTTTCTAAATACAGCTGTGCAGCCCAATAGGCAGCTAAGCTGTCCATACGCTAAACAGACTGTTCAATCTCTGTACGATCTCCTTTAGGTACACCACAATTATATAATGAAAGAACAAACCTAAACAATCAATTCCACTAGTGTTCAGTCAGGGAGGTCCTTACGCTATATAGTTTATGGTAGATCCACAAGTGATTGTACAATCTGATTGTAAAACGTATGGTTGGCCAGCTTTAGATTCAGTGCCCTCAGTAACAGAGCTAGTCAGATACACCCCTTCAGTGCAGAAGACACTGGAGAGGAATGACAAGAAGTAGCATTTTCACCCAGAGAATAAAATATTTTAAAGCAGAACTACATTTTCCTTTTTTAATGCAATCTCCTCTACATATTTGGAAAAAATAGCTTTTTTTATGCATTAAAAGTGCTGTGCAGATACTGCTGATAGGTGCATGGGGTCCCACAATAATCTTGTATTACATCATACTTGCCAACTGTCCCGGATTTGCTTTTTGCTAAACTGTCCCATGATGGTCGTGTCCTGGGAAGCGTCCCAGAACCCATACTGTGCCCTCCAGATCCCAATATTGTGTCCTCCTGACCCCTCCTATACTGTGCCCTTCTGAATTCCTCACTCTACTGTGCCCTTTGTGTTGATTAGTCTTTGATCTATGGAATGATTTCCTTTTTTTTGTAAAATCGATTTTATTTAAGCATATAAAACATTACATTATTACTTAAAGCGGGAGTCCGCCGGGAGTGCGCGTTTTTTTTTTTTTTTTTTTAAAGCCAGCAGCTACAAATACTGCAGCTGCTGACTTTTAAAATAGTGACACTTACCCGCCCAGCGCGCCCGCGATGTCTGCACCCGAAGCCGATCTCTCGATCGTCTCTCGGGTGCTGCCGCCGCCATCTTGGGTATGGGAATCAGGAAGTGGAGCCTTTCGGCTTCATTTCCCGGTTCCCTACTGCGCATGCGCGAGTCGCGTTGCGCAATAAGAATAGTCCCCGCTGTCTCTGGGATCCGTGTGTTTCCCAGCAGGCAGCGGGGGACTTTCGGAAAGGGGCGTAGATTCTGCGGAAAGGGGCGTGCCTTCTGCAGAATCTACGCCGGAAGTGGGTGCAGATACCTGTACTGTACAGGTACCTGCACCCCCCTCCCCCCTGAAAGGTGCCAATTGTGGCGCCGGAGGGGGGGAGGATTCCAATGAGCGGAAGGTCCACTTTAGGGTGGACCTCCACTTTAAAGAGGAAGTAAACCCTTCCAAACCACTTGGACCTACAGGTAAGCCTAGATTAAGGCTTACCTGTAGGTCCAAGCAATATCTCCTAAACCTATATGGTTTAGGAGATATTTGCCCGAGAATGGGCACCGCTGTCTACGGCGCATGCGCCGTAGACAGCGGCGCGCAGGCGCACTAAATGCGGCAAGTCCAAGAATGGATTTGCCTAATTTGTCGACTCCCGTGCGCATGCGCGGGAGTGACGTCATCGCGGCTTCGCCGAGTGGCAGCGGCGGAGCTGCGAGACGCGACTCCCGTGCGCATGCGCGGGAGTGATGTCATCGCGGCTTCGCCGCTGTGATTCGTCGGAGCTGCGAGACGCCACCAGCAACATGGATGCGGCGGACTACAGGGGACAGCGGCGACTTCGCTGGCTCCTGTGTCAGGTAAGTGACACATAATGAGCTACTATGCGATGCATAGTAGTCCATTATGCTTTACCTTTGCAGGGAAAAAAAGAGGAAGTAAACCCATCAGGGTTTACTTCCTCTTTAAGTACTAATGCATATATATTTAATTCTATGAACTATTTATACTTTATTGCTTGAAAGTAGGTGCGTAAATTGGGGCAAGCTGGTAGGGGCCCCACTGCATTACTTTGCCCAGGGGACCATGATGCTATTAAGACGGCCCTGCTGATGGACACTACTTGGCAGCTCTGATGGACACTGTTGGAACTGCACTGATAATCAGGATACTGATAATCAGTGCCCTGATTATAGGTATTGATGTCCCTTTACCACAAGCCAGTTATAGGCTCTCTTCTCCTCTCCTTACGCTGTCAGAGTGAGGAAAGAAAAGCCGATAACCAGCTTGTGTTTACCTCCCCGATCAGCTGTCATTGGACACAGCAGATCACGTGGTAAAGGGCCGCTGTGATTGGCCCTTTACCCCAATCTGTGATCAGCTGAGTCCTCAGCAGAGTGAGCCGCAGGGGGTGTGTAGGCAGTGCGATCACGGGAGGACGTCCATGGATGCCTCCCCGGCAAAGTAAGCTCACATTGTACCCATCTTTCGGCTATAGTGTGGGTGGAAAGCAGTTAATGTAGAAACACCCAGTAGAATAAATTCTGGAATATTTAAATGGATTTTGCTAGGGCTGTTACTGATTAAAATTTTTGCATTTGATTAATCGATATTTTAAATTTGATTAATCGACTGATTTTGATTAATTATAACGCACATACAGATCCAACTACTTTTAGCTGATCTCCTTGCATTGCAACTCTGCATTAGTCAGTGGTAAATGTGCTATACACTATATACAATCACCCGACACTAGTTACGTTTCCACAATCCATGACTTAACTTCACAGTTCACACAAATACGTTTTAAATTCAAACAGTAGCACTGACGTAAGTAATTTTTTTTCCCACAGTAGCGTGACAATCCCTCCACCTCCGGTCTAACTAATCACTCTCACCTTATGGCATGGACCCCTGTGCAAACAGGTGGTCATGCAAGCGGGTATCAAAAGGGTTAACACAGACCATAAACTTCTCTCACATCTCCTTAGATCTCAGCAAGGACGCCATGTCATGGGTAGAAAGAAAAGATCTAAGTCCTCACCGTTTAAGTATAAGATTAAATTTTTGTGTTCAAACACAAACTACTCACATAAAGATGATAAAAACACAGCATGTAAAGCCGACAATAGTTTTAGTGCTGTAGGGCAGTAGCGGGTGACGTCATGTCTAGCTCCTCCCCCGAAGTGTTACGTTCAATCAGAACTTAGATGTCACCGCACTTCTTCCCTTCGTTAGCAGATGGAGGCACTTAGGGAAGGGGGGGGGGAGTTCAGTGACGTCGATGTCTGTGACGGAACTCCCTGAAGACTGGGAAGCCGGTGGAGAGGTGAGTACCCATCAAAAGAATTTTAATCGATCAAAAAAATTAATCGGTTAATCGAGGAATTCATCTTTAATTTCCACAGCCCTAGATTTTGCGTATAACATACAATTCTATAGTGCTTGTTTTTGCTATATAATTTTTCATTATAAGTGAATTTTTTAAATAGTTCACTGGGTTCCCAGTTCTCAACGAGTGCATGGATATTAAAGGGGAAAAAGCCTAGAAAAGGAAGCTAATGTAGCCACCGCATCTCTGGATTGGTAAACTGCCATATATTACATTTTTGTTTTTAGATTTGGATACACTTTAAGGCAACCTATGGCTGTCTAGTGTGTATTGAATGACATATTTCAGCTTCTCCAAGTAGAAAAGCCATGCATTGCCTGTTTATTGCCCAGTACATAAAAATCGGCACTCAAATGTTTTTTTAATCTCTTTGATTTCCAATTCCTATCATGTTCACCAACAGAGAGCTCATAAATGAGCTATTATTTTCTACTCTTAATGGGATGAAGGATAATCCCTCTATTGATCAATGAGTCAATCCTCTCACATTTCTAAATAAGGCTGGGAATTCATTCCCTGCTGGATATGAGCAGCCAGGATTTGGGGTATCCTTGTGTACATAGAGATGAGGAAATCAATGGGATAGTCAGTCTGATTAATATACTTTGGCTAACTTATGAATAGGAATAGAGTGATGAGATGAGCCGTTATTTATGGACAGACTTTATTACTTCAGCCATTTATGGATGATAGACAGGTCTTTGTAAGATATGACAGACAGTCCCGATGCATTATTTTTATGAATGTACACATATTAAAAGTGGCTACAGTATTCTTAATGTCACTCAATATTTGTAATGAGACTCTGTCTTTATTTTTTATTTATTTATTTTATTAATTTTTAGGAATATTCTGTATTTTCTTCTAGCACAAATGCTTCTAGCACAAATGCTTACTTACTTACTTATACAAATGATTTACTTATTATGGTCAGACAAATAATAGTTTTATTTAGTCAGGTAAATGTAAAAAATTTTTATTTATTTTTTATTTATTTATTTTATACATTTTTTTAGGAATATTCTGTATTTTCTTCTAGCACAAATGCTCTCTTTGAAAGGGAAATGATAGTTTAACCTGGTATTTATTTACTCATAATGGTCAGACAAATAATAGATTTATTTAGTCAGGTAAATGTAAAATATTTTTTTATTTTTTTTATTTTTTATTTATTTATTTTATAACTTTTTATGAATATTCTGTATTTTCTTCTAGCACAAATGCTCTCTCTGAAAGGGAAATGATAGTTTAACCTGGTATTTATTTACTTATTATGGTCAGACAAATAATAGTTTTATTTAGTCAGGTAAATGTAAAATATTTTTATTTTTTATTTATTTTTTATTTATTTATTTTATAAATTTTCATGACTATTCTGTATTTTCTACTTCAGGTGGAGCTACTTTTCACATTTATAAGTTTATCCTTGACTAGGGATGAGCCGAACACCCCCCGGTTCGGTTCACACCAGAACTTTCGAACGGACCCCATGTTCGTTACGAACGTTAGAACCCCATTGAAGTCTATGGGACTCGAACGTTCAAAATGAAAAGTGCTAATTTTAACGGCTAATATGCAAGATATTGTCCTAAAAAGGGTTTGGGGACCTGACTCCTGCTTTAGGGGACATGGGTCAATGCAAAAAAAAGTTTTAAAAACTGCAGTTTTGGCGGGAGCACTGATTTTAATGACGATTAAAGTGAAAAAAAAAAAGTGAAATATTCCTTTAAATATGGTGCCTGGGGGTGTCTGTAGTATGCCTGTGAAGTGCCACGTGTTTCCCGTGTTTAGAACAGTCCCTGCACAAGATGACATTAAACGGAAATAACACCATTTAAAACTGCTTGCGGTTTTAATGTTATATCTGGTTCCTGCAATATGGTTGAAAATCATTCAGAAAAATGGCATGGGTAGCCCTCCCTGCCCATTACCAGCCTATTTGGGTCTTGTACGCATATTAAGGGGAACCCTGTACCCATATTAAAAAAAGGAAATGCGTGTGGCCCCCAGGCCCTATATACTCAGAACAGCAGTATACAGGCGGTGCAAACAAGACAGGGACTGTGTAGGTTTGTTGTGGTAAGTTGAATCTGTTTGTAATTTTCAACTGGTACATTTTTAAAGTGTAGCTCCAGTCAAAAAAACTATTTTTAAGCTTTTTGGAAAACATAGGGAAGGGTTATCACCCCTGTATAATTTGTTTTGTCGTTCATCTTTTTTCATCTCACTTGCTGCTGTCTCCTTGCGTTTGCAAGTAGGAGATGTTTGTAAGTTGGATGTTTGAAAGTAGGGGCTATATGCTCTGCAGAAATGGCGGAACAAGGTGTTGGTTTTGCCACAACATTGTAAGCCCTCAAAGTGACTCTTGGTGGGCGCTGGAGCGCCCTGCTGTGAACGATTATATCAAGAATTGTAATTACATGCCATTGTTGAACAGTGGTAGAAAAATTGACCTTTGGTGATTGTGGTGCTGGTGCCACAACACTATAAGTCCTCACCGTTACTCTGGGTGGGCACAGGAAGGGGCCCTCCTGTGAAATATTATATCAAGAATTGTAATTACATGTCCCTGTTAAACAGGGGCAGAAAAATTGGGCCTTAGGCACTGGTGCCATCACACTGCAACCTCTGCAATATACTCTAGTTTTATTGCAGGAATTAGCCCTGCTGCAAAGCATTGCATCAAAAATTGTACTTAAACGCCCCTGTTAAACAGGGGCAGAAAAATTGGGCCTTAGGCACTGGTGCTGGTGCCATCACACTGCAACCTCTGCCATATACTCTAGTTTTATTGCAGGAATTAGCCCTGCTGCAAAGCATTGCATCAAAAATTGTACTTAAACGCCCCTGTTAAACAGGGGCAGAAAAATTGGGCTGCTGGCATCACCCAGAACCAAAAATGTTCTTCCAACATATCAGCGGAGGAGGAAGAGGATAGACAATCAACATAACAGGACAGTCACTCAGCATCCGCATAGGCAGTCTTGAAGGGATGTGATATTTCAAAAAAAATGATTCGGTTACATCAGCTTCAGGTGCTTGGTAGCTGTGGGTGATCCAAGACTGATTCATCTTGATGAAGGTCAGTCGATCAACTGATTCGGTGGACAGGCACACCCTGTGATCGGTAACAAAGCCACCAGCAGCACTGAAGGTGCGTTCCGAAAGAACGCTGGATGCAGGACAGGCCAGTAGCTCAATTGCATACTGTGCAAGCTCTGGCCAGTGATCCATCCTCAAGACCCAGTAAGCCAGAGGATTTTCGGTGGGAAAGGTGTACAAGTCTGACCTTGCCCCTAGGTATTCCTGGACCATGTAAATTAGACGCTGGCGATGGGTGCTGGAACCAATCATACCTTGGGGCTGCGGACTAAAAAATTGTCTGAAAGCATCAGTCAGACGGCCACCTTCTCCACTGCTCCTTCTGACTGATGCCTCAGCAACACGTTGTCCAGGACCAGGAGTTTGTGACCTCCCAGTCTCTGGGAACGCGTTGCACAGAGCTTTCTGCAAGGCCTCCCGGAGATGTCTCATCCTCTGCTCCCTCTGCGATGGCAAGATAAGGTCGGCAACCTTACCCTTGTACCGTGGATCAAGGAGAGTGGCCAGCCAGTAATGGTCCCTCTCCTTGATCCGAAGAATACGAGGATCCTTCCGCAGGCTTTGCAGGATCAGGGAGGCCATGCAGCGTAGGTTAGCTGAGGCATTCGGTCCGGAGTCCTCTGGGTCACTAAGGACAACATGATCCGCAGCTACCTCCTCCCAGCCACGTACAAGTCCACGTGTTTCTTGGGACTGTAAATCATCCCTATAAGACTGCTGCTGCTGATGCTGATGCTGATTGCCAGCCTCCACCTCCATGCTGACACAATCATCCTCCTCCTCCTCTTCCTCCTCCTCACCCTCTTCCTGTGTGATGGGTGGCACAGCAGGAACACTGTCTGGATAAAGGGGGCCTTGAGAGGCAAGGAAGTCCTCCTCTTCCTGCCTCTGTTCTGCCTCAAGTGCCCTGTCCATTATTCCACGCAGCGTATGCTCCAAGAGGTGGACAAGAGGTACAGTGTCACTGATTCATGCACTGTCACTGCTCACCATCCTTGTGGCCTCCTCAAACGGTGACAGGACAGTGCATGCATCCCTGATCATGCCCCACTGGCGTGGTGAGAAAAAACCAAGCTCCCCTGACCCTGTCCTGGTGCCGTAGTCGCACAGGTACTCATTGATGGCCCTCTGCTGCGTGTGCAGCCGCTGCAGCATGGCCAATGTTGAGTTCCATCTGGTGGGCATGTCACATATAAGGCGGTTCTTGGGCAGGTTCAACTCCTTTTGGAGCTCAGCCAGCCGAGCACAGGCATTAAATGATCGGCGGAAATGCACACAGACTTTCCTGGCCTGCTTCAGGACATCATGTAAGCCGGGGTACCTGCCCAAGAACCGCTGCACCACCAGGTTAAGGACGTGAGCTACACAGGGCACATGGGTCAGTTGTCCCTGTCGGAGGGCGGAGAGGAGGTTGGTGCCATTGTCGCAAACCACCATTCCTGGCTTAAGCTGGCGTGGCGTCAACCACCTCTCGGCCTGCCCCTGCAGAGCTGACAAAACATCCGCCCCAGTGTGGCTCCTGTCCCCCAAACAAACCAGCGCAAGCACGGCATGGCATCGTTTTGCCTGCGTACTTGCGTAGCCCCTGCAACGCCTACGGAGCACCGCTGGTTCTGAGGACAGAGCACTGGAAGAGGCCATGGAGGAAGAAGAAGAGGAGGGGGTGGAGGAGAGAGGTGTGTCACAACCAATAGTAGCATTTTGGAGGCGTGGTGGCGGAACAACCTCCAACACTACTGCACCTTGTCCTGCATCCTTCCCAGCAGCCAGAAGAGTGACCCAATGGGCCGTGAAAGACAGGTAACGTCCCTGTCCATGCCTGCTGGACCATGAGTCAGCGGTAATATGCACCTTACCGCTGACCGCCCTGTCCAGCGAGGCAAGGACATTGCCTTCCACATGCCGGTAGAGAGCCAGAATCGCCTTCCGTGAGAAAAAGTGGCGTTTGGGGACCTGCCACTGAGGAACCGCACATTGTACAAACTCACGGAAGGGGGCCGAGTCTACCAACTGAAAAGGCAGCAGTTGAAGTGCTAGCAATTTAGCCAAGCTAGCATTCAACCGCTGGGCATGTGGATGGCTGGGAGTGAACTTCTTTCGCCGGTCCAGCAGCTGGGGCAGGGACATTTGCCTGCTATAATCAGACGTGGATGTACCACTAGCAGAGTTCCCGGAAGCACTTGGCTGTGACACACCTAATTCTACACCTTCATTCCTCTCAGAGCAGGTTTCAGAGAGGACTGAAGGTCTAGTGGGGTTGGAGATGCCAGCTGATGAGGAGCAAGGAGAGGTCCGCTTTGTTCTTTGGTGTGGGTCTTTGAGGTACGCTTGCCAACGAGCTGCATGGCAGGTCAACATATGTCTGGTCAAGCATGTGGTGCCCAAGCGGCTGATGTTTTGGCCACGTGAGATACGCTTGAGACATATGTTGCAAATAGCAGCGGTGCGATCTGATGCACTCGTCTCAAAAAAGGCCCACACCAAAGAACTTTTAGAATAACGCGCAGAGGAAGCGCTCTGCGCAGGTGGAGCTCTGCGGTGTGATTCAGTCGGTGTGCTGTCCCTAAGCTGGCCCCCGGAGGGCATCCTGCCTCGTTGGACATGTGCCTCCTCCTCCTCCTCCTCCTCCCTCCTTCCAGGCACCCACGTGGAGTCAGTGCCCTCATCATCCCCTCCCTCTTCATCGCTGTAGCAAACCTGGCAGTATGCTGCAGCTTGTGGAACATGACTGCCAGATTGCTGTCCTTCTTGAGCATCCCCTCTCTCTGCACTCACGCTACTGCCTTCCTCTAGCTGAGTGTCATCATCAGAGCCCACCAAACACTGGGCATCCTCCTGGAGCATGTACCCAACACTGTGCTCAAAGAGTTCAGGAGACTCCTCAGGAGGACGTTGTGGGTCTAGGGAAGGAGTCACTGATGATGACATTGAGAGGAGGGAAGACGATGCGTTGGCAGCTGCTTTGCTACTACCCTGAGACTGGGTGAGAGAGGATGAGGAGGATGAAGAGGGCTTGGTCATCCACTCTACCAAGTCGTTGGCATGTTGCGGTTCAACATGTCCAGCTGCAGAAAAGAAGGACAAGCATGTCCCAAGGCCACGTGCTGATGACAATGCACCGCGTCCACGACCAGCACTGTTGTCTCTAGACACAGAGCCTGCTTGCCCTCTTTTATCGGCTCGCGCCTGTCTGCCTCTCCTTACTGGCCTTCCAGACATGGTAATGGCCTGAAGGGAGTTGGGTAAAACAGTAGTTGGGTAGTTTATATTGTGCTGGAGGCACACAACACCCACTAACTCCTGCAGATGCCTTTTTTATAGAACAGCAGAGATAAAGGGGTATATACAGATGTATACTGTGCTGTGCTGGAAGCACACACAACTTCCAATAACTCCTGCAGATGGCAATTGGGCCCAAATAGAGAACAGCTATGTAGGTGGATTATAGCGGTATGTACTGGGTACAGAGCACGCAGACAGCACGCACTATCTCCTGACACTACTGACTGCAAGCTCTATTGTTAAAGATGGACCACTAGCTATATAGGTGAGGTGAATATCACGGTGTATACTGCGGTCAGGGCACGCAGACAATAACCAGAAAACAGCAGAGATAAAGGGGTATATACAGATGTATACTGTGCTGTGCTGGAAGCACACACAACTTCCAATAACTCCTGCAGATGACAATTGGGCCCAAATAGAGAACAGCTATGTAGGTGGATTATAGCGGTATGTACTGGGTACAGAGCACGCAGACAGCACGCACTATCTCCTAACACTACTGACTGCAAGCTCTATTGTTAAAGATGGACCACTAGCTATATAGGTGAGGTGAATATCACGGTGTATACTGCGGTCAGGGCACGCAGACAATAACCAGAAAACAGCAGAGATAAAGGGGTATATACAGATGTATACTGTGCTGTGCTGGAAGCACACACAACTTCCAATAACTCCTGCAGATGACAATTGGGCCCAAATAGAGAACAGCTATGTAGGTGGATTATAGCGGTATGTACTGGGTACAGAGCACGCAGACAGCACGCACTATCTCCTAACACTACTGACTGCAAGCTCTATTATTAAAGCTAGATCACCACAGAGCCCTGACCGCCCCGAGAGCGGATGGACTACCGCGAGATGTGATAGTCAAACCTAATTTTTACCGGATTAAAGAAAGGCTCATGTTGGAAGCAAGACAGAGAGGTGACATCACTATGGCGGGACACTCGATCCAGATTTTCGCGGACCTAGCTCCATCGACGATCCAAAAAAGGAGAACACTGAAACCGCTTCTGACTCAACTTATCGAGCACCGTATCAAGTACCGATGGTCTTTCCCTTTCAGATTGACATTCGCCTATAAGGGTAAAACCCATTCCTTCTCTGACTTTCAGTCTGGTGAGGCGCTGCTCCAGAATCTAGGCTTGCTTCCTTTGGAGCCTCATGCCTCCAACTCCCCCGTGGATGAGGGTCGACCAGTTTCACCTCTGTGGTTACAACAAGGCAGGTCCAGGGCTAGGAAGTCTCAGTCGGTCACCTGACCTGCCATGGGACCTCTCTACCCTAAATTGGCCCTGATGGGCCCTTGTCAAGATTGAACTTGATATCTCACCAGGACTCGGACGCTATCCTGTGTCTCTTCAGGGAGTTTTTCCCCTTGTTTTTGTTTTTGTTTTCTTGTTTTGTTTCCTGTTTTGTTTTATTATTTGCTGCGTGTTCCTCCCCCCCCAGACTGTGCGAGGCTATTGTTCCTCTGTATGGAGGTGATGGCTTCTTCTAGGCCCTTTTTACATCATCCCTTATTCTTCTGGGGGGGGGGGGGGGGAGGGGGGGGAATGCTGCTTCACGGTTGCTTGGGGAGCTATTATACCCGAGTTTATTGGTTTCCTCTCCCGAATGGCTTGAGGGTGACTGATCCTTATGTTAAGCTCTCTAATTTTAAGTTGTTTTTGTTTTTCTGAGGTTGCCTTGATTCCGGCGGCGGCCTGGCTTGACCCCTTCAACGGCCGTGTTTTTAGAGCCGGAGGAGGACGCACGCCACTCGTGGTGGACTTGTTGCTACACTTTTAGTGGGGACAACTCCACGACAAACAGGAGGGACTTAGTGCCCCAATAGGTGCACTGCCAGACAGTGTGCCGGTTACTTTTAGTTGTAATTTTAGTTACCTTTGTCATCCTTGTGGTGGCAATGAACAAGCAGTTCTATTTTTATTTTTATTGTTATATTTCTAACCTTCTGTCTTTTTTCCTCTCTTTCCTTTCTCTATCCTGTTATTCTACGGATGCGCTCTGGTTCCGGGACTGGATCCAGCCGGAAAGTCCAGACGGCCTCGGCGGGGTCCGCCTCCGGCAGCAACACAGTGAGTACAACCTGCTAAACCATCATGACCAATAACCCACAACTGACTTATTCCATAGTGACACATAATGTACAAGGCCTGAATTCCCCGACCAAGAGGGCAAAGGCTTTTCACCAATACCATAAAATGAGGGTGGACGTCCTATTATTACAAGAGACACACTTCTCACGGAACTCAGCCCCAAAATACCTAAATGTCAGATACCCCACGGCTTACCTGTCTAGTGGACCCGATAAAAAAAGGGGGGTGGCTATATGCTTCGCGAAACGCGTCCCTTTCACCCCAACTACTGTTATAAAGGATAGGGAAGGTCGATATATTCTAGTGGTCGGGAAGATAGATGATAGCGCTGTCACCTTTCTCTCATACTATGCCCCTAACACGGGTCAATTATCTTTCTTCCGGGCAATGTTAAAAGTGGTGATGCCTCATGTGGCCGGTCAGGTTGTATTCGGGGGCGACAGTAATGCTTCCCTGGATCGGATCTTGGATAGGTCTAACCTGGGGAAGCCTGTTCTGAAACATACCCCAAAACACAGCTGCGAAATAGCTCGTTTAATACACAGTTATGACCTCATCGACCTCTGGCGTAATGTACACCCTTCTGTTAGAGATTATACGTTTTATTCTCCAGTGCATAAAACATACTCCCGTATAGATCATTTGTTTACTTTGTCCCCTTTGTTCCCCCATGTCTTGGAGTCTAGAATTATCCCTGTAGCATGGTCTGACCACTCTCTGGTCCAGGTGGTCCTGACGGGCTTATGGGCCAGACCGTGCTCGACCGCGTGGAGATTAAACGAATCCTTATTGAATGACCCACTCATTGCTGACGAAATAGAAAAAACTTTACGTCACTACTTTCAGGACAACCCCTGTGAAGATACTTCTCCCTCTATAGTGTGGGCGGCCCATAAGGCCACTGTTCGGGGCAAGCTAATACAAATGTCTGCCAGAACCAAACGGGAGAGAGACCGGATGATTCAGCAGCAAGAAAAGGAGCTGTTAGACATAACTCAGGCACAAAAAGCCAACCCGCAATTAGATCTTAGGAGCCAGATCGACGCAGCGCGTTTGGCTTTACATTTGAGCCTCACAACCAGAGCGGACAAGTATGTCAGATGGAATAGGCACCGATACTATTCTCTCGGAGACAAACCTAACACCCTACTAGCTAGGAGGCTCAATCCAAGACCCTTTAATCCAGCACCCCCCAAATTGAGACTAAAAAATGGCCACGCATCCCAAAATCCTCAGCTCATCGTGCAGGAATTCTACGCATTCTATTCTAAGTTGTACGATTCTCCTAATGATCTTAATATACAAGAGGCGGAAGCATTTTTGCGGGATTTACCGCTCCCCACATTATCTAGAGAGCATGTGGAGATAATGGAGTCAGAGTTTACAGAGAGGGAAATAGCGGCGGCCATCAAATCCCTGCGCCCGTCTAAATCACCGGGCCCTGACGGTCTCTCGGGCCACTATTACCGTAAATATAGTGAGATCCTGACTCCTCACCTCTGCTCTTACTACAATGAGCTACGCAGGGGTTGCCCTTTGCCTCCACACGAGAATAGGGCTTACATACATGTAATTCCCAAGCCAAACAAGGACCACGTGATTGTACAAACTATCGGCCCATTTCTTTAATCAACGTGGACCTCAAATTAATGACCAAGATAATGGCTACACGTTTAAATGGGTTCCTAGCACACTATATTCACCCGGACCAGTCTGGGTTTGTCCCTACTAGACAAGCCCCAGATCAGACCAGACGGGTCATTGATCTTATCTCTGCATTGAACTCGGGTTGGGATGGAGGGGGACAGAGAGGAGCACTACTGGTCTCTCTTGACCTGCACAAAGCGTTTGATTCCTTGTCCTGGAATTATTTGTTCTTTATTTTGGGTAAATATGGTTTCGGACCGAGTTTCTTGACTACGCTTAAAATGATTTATGACACCCCCACGGCGAATCTAATGATCAAAGGGCACCAGTCACCAAACATACATATACGCAGAGGGACCCGCCAAGGGTGCCCCCTGTCTCCCCTATTGTTTATATTAGCTTTGGAGCCATTGGCTATTAAAATCCGTGCACATCCAGATATATTGGGTGTCGCAAGTGGCGGACGGGAACATAAATGCGCTTTGTTCGCAGACGATATCTTATTGCTCCTCTCCTCCCCAGTCACCTCTTTACCTAATTTGCACAAGGTATTGCAACATTTTACAACATTCACAGGGTTAAAAGTAAACCACTCCAAATCTCAGGCACTTAATGTGTCCCTACAACCGCATATAGTCCGTGCTCTACGGAGCTCTTTTCCATTCCAATGGCAAGACAAGACCTTACCATACTTAGGTATCACACTGACCCCTACTCTCACGTCATTGTATAAACATAATTTTCCCCCACTGTTCAAAAGAATTTCTGCAGATCTTAAGCGATGGTCGAATAACTCTCCGTCATGGTTTGGCAGGTTGTGCTCCATTAAGATGACAGTCTTACCTAAAGTACTCTACCTGTTCCGGTCCCTACCCATCTCTGTTGATAGGCGAGAACTTCAGAGGTTCCAGGGTAAACTGTTGGACTTTATATGGGAGCACGGAAGGCCTAGGGTGAATAGACGGACGATGTATACACCAAAGGTGGGGGGTGGCTTGGGCATGCCGGATTTGTTTAAATATCACCAGGTGGCACTAATTTCACAATTAATTCGGTTCCATACTAATCGAGACAGGCCGCTCTGGATGCTGCTGGAATCCTCTCAATTTCCAGGAAAAGAAATTAGTCACTTAATGTGGATGAGAGCTAAGGACCGGCCTACGGTGATGTGCCCGACTTTGTCCTTCTCTCTAAATTTGTGGGATAGGCTAACTACTACCCATAACTTCAGATCCGGACATGCCCCGCTAGCCCCTTTGCTTAACAACCCGGTGTTCGCCCCGGGTCTTCGCCCCCAAGAGTTTTCATGGTGGACCAACAAGGGTTTACTTCGGATAGCTGACTTGTGTGACCATAAGGGGGCTCTGTCGCGAGCGTCCCTGCAAGAAAAGTATCAGCTTCCGAGGGCAGAATTCTATCGCTATACTCAAATAGCGCACTTCTTGGCGTCACTGAGTCGCACTTCTGCACTCACCACATGCACCCCGATGGAAACTATTTGTAGGACGTACGACGGCCTCACGGGTCACATATCTCGGCTATACAATATTTTGTTCCCCCCTTCTCAGAAATTGCCATACATGGAGAGATGGGAAGGGGATATGCATGTCACTTTGACGATGGAGGAGTGGAACAAAGTAATACGAAGTGCATCAAAATCTTTCATTAACACATCTTTGATTGAAGCAAACTATAAGGTGCTGATGAGGTGGTATATGGTTCCGGCCCGTCTGGCCACCTTCGCCCCTGGGGCGTCTCCGCGGTGTTTTAGGGGCTGTAATGCGGATGGTACAATGTATCATATATGGTGGTCGTGCCCGAAGGTGCGACGGTTTTGGATACGCACATACAATTTTATATATTCTTTGACCCGAGTGAACCTCCGCAAATCGCCCCTGCACGCGCTGCTGGGACGCCCCGTAGAAGGGGCTTCAAAGCCAATGAGCAGGCTTATAACTTTTATCTTTGTGGCAGCGAGGATCTCCATAGCTAAATCGTGGCAATCACCAATTGTTCCGTTTTACTTACTTAAAGCAAAATTGTCCTGGATAATGGTGAATGAACGTTTATCGGCAATACTCGCTGACAGAATGGCTTGGTTTAATAGAGTGTGGGAACCTTGGATTAGAGATCTGGTAACTGAGTAAAGGGGGTCCTTCTGATGTGGGGCTGGGGGGTGGTCCCCGGGAACTGGAGTGCATCCTTCTTCTTCTTCTTCTTTTTCTTTCTTTCTTTTTTTGCTTTTTATTTCTTACTTCTTTATCCTTTCTTACTATAGCTACTTTCGTTCATTTCCTTTTTTTAATTGAGTGCACCTGAAAACACAAGTGCCCGTACCCCCTCTTCTTTTTTTTTTTCTTTTATTATCATATATTTAGGAGGTACTGTGGCACTGAAGTCAAAAAGGGAGGATTGGATAATGAGGGCTCAGATGCTTGTCTCTGGACCCCTAATAGGAGCAAGATGCAGGATAACTACCTGGAGGGGTTGGGCCTGTAACCCTTTGAAATACCCTTGCAGCTTCACACATGTACAACCGTTTCTTTCCTCCTTCCTTTTTATAGTTGAATTGTTCCGTATTGTTTTCTTGTGCTTTTATGCATCGACAATGTCAGATACTGAATTTGTAATTTCTTCTGTTGAAAATTGAATAAAAATATTGTAAAAAAAAAAAAAAAAAAAAAAAAAAGCTAGATCACTAGCTATATAGGTGAGGTGAATATAGTGGTGTATACTGCGGTCAGGGTACAGACAGTAACCACTACACAAGAGCAAGATAGGAAATCAGCCAAAAACGATTGGTGTGTAACTGTGTTGAAGGTACACATAACACCCACTGCTTCAGATGCCAACACACTACACAAGGCCGCCTCAAAGGCGGCCTTATATAGTGTGGGGCGTGCACTACACAGCCTCAGCTATGATTGGCCACAGGCAGGATGCCTGTGGCCAATCATGGCTCTCCTCGCTGCTGGCGCTGCGATTGGCCAAGCATGCGGGGTCACAGTGCATGCTTGGCCAATCATGAGCCAGCAATGCACTGCGCCATCGCAGTGCATTGTGGTTCGCGCGCGCCATACGAATTTTGACGCGAACGGACCAAGAGTTCGGATTTCGCCGAACGCCCGAACAGCCAATGTTCGAGTCGAACGTACGTTCGACTCGAACACGAAGCTCATCCCTATCCTTGACTGTCTTGCTGAATACAGTAAGGGGAAAAAGTATTTGATCCCCTGCTGATTTTGTACGTTTGCCCACTGACAAAGAAATGATCAGTCTATCATTTTAAGGTTAGGTAGGTTTTATTTTAACAGTGAGAGACAGAATAACAACGGCATTTTCCAGAAAAACGCATTTCACAAAATTTTCAAATTCATTCACAAAACATGATTTAGTACTTGGTGGTAAAACTCTTGTTGGCAATTAGAGGTCAGACGTTTCTTGTAGTTGGCCACCAGCTTTGCACACATCTCAGGAGGGATTTTGTCTCACTCCTCTTTGCAGATCCTCTCCAAGTCATTAAGGCTTTGAGGCTGACATATGGTAACTCGAACCTTCAGCTCCCTCCACATATTTTCTATGGGATTAAGGTTTGGAGACTGGCTAGGTCACTCCAGGAGCTTAACGTGCTTCTTCTTGAGCCACTCCCTTTTAACCTTGGCTGTGTGTTTTGTGTCATTGTCAGGGGCGTAACTATAGGGGGTGCAGCAGTCACAACCGCAACTGGGCCCTGTGATGCAGGGGGCCCATGCAGCCCCCTCTACATATGGCCGGCAGCAGTATAGGCAGCTAGGGGTACCAGTGCACCATGCACACGGGTGGCTGGAGGTGGAGGGTGACTAGCAGAGCTCCATGCTCGACTATCGCACTGGCTGCTCTTTAGTTGTGCATTGCATTCCCCGCATGACCTGTGTCCTCGGCCGGCTCCTCAGAGTACCCCTCTCCTGCTCCATGCATTGCCGCTCAGTCCGATGTCTGTTGTCCCCAGCCAGAGTCCCGTCCCCCCCCCCCCCGAGTCCGGCCCACACTGCACTGCATACTTCTCCCGGGTAAACAAACTTTAAGCACACAGATGCAGTGCAGCCCTATGAGAGCCCCCTGGAGGACACTGCAGGCTTGTCTGCCAGCCCCCCTCCTCCCCCGTCATACACAGATGATGAAAGGTCTTTCTGGGAGATATGCTGATCGCCCGTCCAGCACACTGGATGGAGCCCAGGCCAACATGGATGAGTGCGCGGCCTACAGCTTGGTCATGGTGAGTGACCATGCCCCACACACTATTACATACCCACTCCATCTCCCCCTGGGGACAGGGACCCCTTCTCACGTGGGGACAGGGACCCCCACCTCCCCTGGGGACAGGAACCCCTTCTCACCTGGGGGCAGTAACTTCATCTGCCCTGGAGAAAAGGACCTCATCTCTTCTGGGGACGGGGACCCCATCCTGCCTAGGGACAGTCCCCCAATGGGGCACCTAAAAATGTAAAAAATAAAATTTAAAAAAACTACTGATACCAGTGGTGGAACTACAGGGCTGACAAAGGTCATACCTGTGACCACACCCTGGAGTTCCACCGCCGGACTCGGAGGGAAGGGCCTTGGCTGGGGGGCCCTTCATGGTTTCTTGCATCGGGGCCCTGAAGGTTCTAGTTACGCCATTGGTCGTTGTCATGCTGAAATACCAATCCATTACCCATTTTCGATGCCCTGCCTGAGGGAAGGAGATTCTCACCCAAGGTTTGACAGTACATGGCCTCGTCCATCGTCCTTTTGATGTGGTGAAGTTGTCCTGTCCCCTTAGCAGAAAACCCCCCCTAAGCATAATATTTTCCACCTCCATGTATGACGGTGGGGATGGTGTTCTTGGGGTCATAGGCAGCATTCCCCCTCCTCCAAACACGAGTTGATGCCAAAGAGCTTGATTTTGGTCTCATCTGACCACAAAAATTCCACCCAGTTCTCCTCTGAATCATTCAGATGTTCATTAGCAAACTTCATACAAGCCTGTACATGTGCTTTCTTCAGCAGGGGGACCTAGTGGGAGCTGCAGGACTTCAGTTCTTCATGGTGTAGTGTGTTACCAATTGTTTTCTTGGTGACTATGGTCCCAGCTACCTTGAGATCATTGACAAGATTCTCCCGTGTAGTTCTGGGCTGATTCTTCACCGTTCTCATGATCATTGAAACTCAACGAGGTGAGATCTTGCATGGAGCCCAGGCCGAGGGAGATTGACAGTTATTTTGTGTTTCTTCCATTTGCAAATAATCGCATTGCAAACTGTTACCCTCTCACCTAGCTGATTGCCGATGGTCTTATAGCCCATTCCAGCCTTGTGTAGGGCTACAATCTTGTCCCTCGGACAGCTCTTTGGTCTTGGCCATGGTGGAGAGATTGGAATCTGATTGATTGATTGATTACTTATGTGGACAGGTGTCTTTTATACATGTAACAAGCTGAGATTAGGAGCACTCCCTTTAAGAGAGTGCTCCTAATGTCAGCTCGCTACCCGTATAGAAGACACCTGGGAGACAGAAATCTTGCTGATTGATAGGGGATCAAATACTTATTTCATTCATTAAAATGTAAATCAATTTATAACTTTTTTGAAATGCGTTTTTCTGGATTTTTTTGTTGTTATTCTGTCTCTCACTGTTAAAATAAACCTACCATGAAAATCATACACTGTATATCCTGCGGTTTACAGAATTCAGTAGCTCAAGCTTAACCACTTAGAGACCGAAGATTTTCCCCCTTAATAACCAGGCCATTTTTTGTGATACGCAACTGTGTCGCTTTAACTGACAATTGCATGCTCGTGCAATGCTTTACCCAAACAAAATTAACATCCGCTTTTTTCCCCACAAATAGAGCTTTCTTTTGATGGTATTTGATCACCTCTGCGGTTCTTATTTTTTGCGCTCTAAACAAAAAAAGAGCGACAATTTAGAAAGAAAATCAATATTTTTTTTACTTTTTGCTCTAATAAATATATAAAAAAAAGTAATTTCTTCATAAGTTTAGGCCAATATGTATTCTTCTACATATTTTTGGTAAAACTAATTGCAATAAGCATATATTAAATGGTTTGCGCAAAAGTTCTAGCGTCTACAAAATAGGAGATAGTTTTATGGCATTTTTATTATAAGTTGTTTTTTTTAACGGGACTGCAACATTGCGGTGGACAGATTGGACACTTTTGACACTTTTTTTGGGACCATTGACATTTATACAGCGTTAAAAATGCGCTGTCGCACTTTGAATAATGCGGTCATACAACACTACACCCAAACTAAATTTTTATAATTTTCTTCCCACAAATAGAGATTTCTTTTGGTGGTATTTGATCCTCTCTGCGGCTTTTATTTTTTGCTAAACAAACTAAAAAAGACAGACATTTTTGAATTTTTTTAAAATTATTTCTGTTATAAAATTTTGTTTTCTCCTTCACTGACAGGCACTGATGAGTCAGCCCTGATGGGCACTGATGAGGCAGCACCGATGGGCACTGATGAGTTGGCACTGAAAAGGTGGCACTGATGAGCATTGATGAGGAAGCACTGATATGTAGAATTGATGGGCATTGATAAGCAGCACTGATGGGCACTGATGAGTTGGCACTGAAAAGGTGGCACTGATGAGCATTGATGAGGAAGCACTGATATGAAGAAGTGCCCAGTAAGCAAGTGGTTAATTCACTCCAGCACTTAAAAATATATGTAAACCCATTCACTAATAACTTGTAGCAGCTTTAATAGGTTAATGTAATTTAAATTTAATTTTCAATATTTTTAAATCTGCAGCTTTCAGTAAAACATTACCTGGTGATCCGGCCATTAAAGCATGAGCTTCACTCATTTTTCTAACTTATGCTTATTCTGATGCACACTTATACTGCTAATATAATTGGATATTAAAACTTCTTATAGATGTGTAGAGATGAGAGTGCACCCGCAGTACAAATGTACAGGTCTGCACAACAGAACACAACAGAACACCAAATAGGCTATTTAAGTGCAGAATTTGTACTACTCACTTCTGTGTGATCTACAGCTCTCCCTGTGTTCCTGCATCTGTTCCTGTGTTTAACGCCTGTGATTGACCCAGCTTGTCCTGACAACCTTAGAATGCTACCTGCTCTGACTTTGACTTGTCTCCGGCTTCTGCTTTGCCTCCTGCTCATCTGCCTGCTCCAGTGTTGCTGACCTCTGCTTGAACCTTGACTATTCTCCTGCTTGCCATCCATGCTTGTACCCAATCATCTGTTGCTGATCTGGCTCGTCTGACCACGCATCCTGTTATTCATCTGCTCAGCTCTGCAAGCTACTTACCTGGTCCCTGCTTGTCCTTCACCTGCCATGTGCTGCCAGCCTCTTCTGCACCTGTGACCAGCAATCTGCCAGCCAAGCAACTGCCTGCCTGCTGTCTGCGAAATCTGGGGTCTGCTGCTGCCACCTGCTATTCTGGGCATATGACCCATCTCTGGTGAATAACTTGCTACTTATCTATATGGTTGGCTGGACACCTTACAGGCACTCATACCTCGCTGTGCTCTTGTGGCCACTGTCTTATCACCAGTGGCATACCTCCCAACCTTTTGAGATGGGAATGAGGAACACCTATCAGAAAAAGTATACAGGCATAGGACATACCCCTTGCCATGCCCCCTTAAAGGAGAATTGTACAAAAAAACAAGCTTGGTAAAAACCCACAAGTACATTTTTACTGAACTTCAGGGATGTCAAACTCAATTTAGCCATGGGTCATATTAACATTGTGGTTGTCCTCAAAGGGCCGGTTGTATCTGTAAGACCAGATCTCCAAAGCACCCCACCTTACATCAGATGTCAATAGCCCCGCCACCATCAGAAGTCAAGAGTCCCCCACCCTCCCTTACAACACGTTGCAACCCCTTACCGTGTGTTGCTGTAAAGAAGCTGGGGGCATAGCTGGGAGGCAGAAAGTACATGATTTGGAGCATGTCCAGAGGAGACCTGGAGTCAGCTGAATACTGAGACCAGGGGAGGTGGAGAAGAGGGGTGCTGATGTTGCACAGAGATGTGCAGAATCTGTAGAAGGAGTTCTATACTCCTCTCTGCTGCTGACTGTTAAGATAGGCAAGGGGGTGGGGGGTGTGCAGAGAGAAGTGCAGGATCTGGTGGAGGAGTTTTGTCCTCCTCTCTGCTGTTAATTGCTGAGACAAGGTGTGGGCAGAGACGAGGGAGTTGCTGCAGCTGCAGGAGAGGTGCGAGGCCCACATAAAATGGCCTGGAGGACCAGATTCAGCCTTCGGCCTTGTGTTTGACACCTGTGATCCAGGTCATTTCCGTTTCCCAAACCCTGTCATAGCATACCATTGTTGCCCCCTCTCCTCCTCAGCTTCAAAACGTTTGGCGCCAATGATCCTTAATAACTATGTAGACAGTGAAATCAGCATGAAATTAGAGCATCTAATCTGCATTCATGATTATTTTCTTACCAGAGCATGGGCTAGTATGAACCTAGCCTATGGAGTCCTGAGTTACTAAACTTTTATTATCAAGTAAGGGCATATCAGGCTAAGTTCACACTAACCCATTGTCATGGTTATGCAGTGATCTTTCTCTGGTTGCTTACCTCCCCTCATGTGTTCTGACTAAGAGGCCAGCCACTTCCACCTGGTGGTTTTTATAACCTCTCCTCTAAGCATGGCTCCACCCCAGGCCCTATCAGGGAACCCTATATTAACCCGTACACTGCAAACCAACCGTGCTGATCAACCATTGTGCATTCATTGTGTGTTTGGCTTCCTGGTTCCTGTTTGCCGTGTGCTCTATGTTTGACTCTGTTACCATCCTTGGTGTGTTCTCAACGATTCCTGTCTGCTTGTGACCTTGACCTTTTGCATGTCCCTGACCATCCCTGTCTGCCTGTGACCCTGAACCTTTGGTGTGTACTCTGTTGTTCCTGTCTGCTAGTTGCCCTGACCTCTGCTGTATCCCCTTACCATCCTTGTCGTTCCAGCCTGCTGCTTCCTTCTCCTGTAGTCTACTGTGAGCGTGAGCTGTGAGACCCTAGGGGCCGCAACCTGGAGCCAGACTGCAGCGAAGTCCATCCTCACCACTGGAGGCTCTGGTGAACACCCGCTGGCTCTTAGGCCGCGTACACACGCGCGGACTGTTCGCCCAACCTTGTTCGGCAAACAGTTTGTCAAACAGTCCGCTCAAAATTTGCATGAGCGGACTTGCCCACACACGAGCGGACTGTTTGACGAACAAGGTTGGGCAAACAGTTCGCTCAACTTTTGAAATGAACGGACTCGCCCACGTAAGGAGGAGGCAAATCCGCCCATTTCGAGCGCGTGTACAGGTAGGCGGGGCCCGCGAAGGAGACGTCGCGGGCTCCGCCGCCTGGAATGGGCTTAAAGGGGAACCCCAACGCCGAAAAAAATCGGCGTGGGGGTTCCCCCCAAGTCCACACCAGACCCTTGTCCGAGCACGCTACCCGGCCGGCCAGGAAAGGGGGGCGAGCGAGCGCGCCCCCCCCTCCTGAGCCGTACCAGGCCGCGTGCCCTCAACATGGGGGGGTGCCTTGGGGAAGGGGGGGCCGCGCGGCCCCCCCACCCCAAAGCACCTTGTCCCCATGTTGATGAGGACAAGGGCCTCTTCCCGACAACCCTGGCCGTTGGTTGTCGGGGTCTGCGGGCGGGGGGCTTATCGGAATCCGGGAGCCCCCTTTAAGAAGGGGGCCCCCGGATACCGGCCCCCCACCCTATGTGAATGAGTATGGGGTACAATGTACCCCTACCCATTCACCTGTGAAATAAAGTACAAATAAAAACACAACACAGGGGGAAAAAATATTTTATTGCACAGCCGGGGGTCTTCCGTCTTCGGGGGTCTTCTCGCCGGACTCCTCCGCTATGTGTGTGTAGCTCTTTTGCCAGCGGAGGAGTCCGGCTTTCTTCCTCCCCGCCGCCGGCCTCTTCTCCCGACTTCGGGGGTCTTGTCCCCCTCTTCGGTTCTTCTGCCGGGCCACCGCGCCTGGTCCGGTGGCCCGGTCTTCTGTCGCCGTCTTCCGTTCTTCTGTCGCCGCCTTCGGTTCTTCTGCCGGGCCACCGCGCCTTCTTGTAGCTCTTTTACAGGCGGTGGCCCGGTCTTCTGTCGCCGTCGCCGCCTTCCGTTCGTGTTCTTCTTCTTGTTCTTCTTGTTCTTCTCCAGGCGATGTTGACACGTCGCTCCCTCCGGCCGGAATGCCAGAGCCGCCCTGCGCTGTGACTTATATAGTGACAATGGGGCGGGGTCACATGGTATATGTCACATGGGTTGATGTCACATGGTGACCCCGCCCCCTTACGATGTCATAGTCCCCATGTGACATCAACCCATGTGACCAACCCATGTGACATATACCATGTGACCCCGCCCCATTGTCACTATATAAGTGACCGCACAGCGCGTCCCCGGCATTCCGGCCGGAGAGCTCGTCGAGTCAACATCGCCTGGAGAAGAACAAGAAGAACAAGAAGAAGAACAAGAACGGAAGGCGGCGACGGCGACAGAAGACCGGGCCACCGCCTGTAAAAGAGCTACAAGAAGGCGCGGTGGCCCGGCAGAAGAACCGAAGGCGGCGACAGAAGAACGGAAGACGGCGACAGAAGACCGGGCCACCGGACCAGGCGCGGTGGCCCGGCAGAAGAACCGAAGAGGGGGACAAGACCCCCGAAGTCGGGAGAAGAGGCCGGCGGCGGGGAGGAAGAAAGCCGGACTCCTCCGCTGGCAAAAGAGCTACACACACATAGCGGAGGAGTCCGGCGAGAAGACCCCCGAAGACGGAAGACCCCCGGCTGTGCAATAAAATATTTTTTCCCCCTGTGTTGTGTTTTTATTTGTACTTTATTTCACAGGTGAATGGGTAGGGGTACATTGTACCCCATACTCATTCACATAGGGTGGGGGGCCGGTATCCGGGGGCCCCCTTCTTAAAGGGGGCTCCCGGATTCCGATAAGCCCCCCGCCCGCAGACCCCGACAACCAACGGCCAGGGTTGTCGGGAAGAGGCCCTTGTCCTCATCAACATGGGGACAAGGTGCTTTGGGGTGGGGGGGCCGCGCGGCCCCCCCCTTCCCCAAGGCACCCCCCATGTTGAGGGCACGCGGCCTGGTACGGCTCAGGAGGGGGGGCGCGCTCGCTCGCCCCCCTTTCCTGGCCGGCCGGGTAGCGTGCTCGGACAAGGGTCTGGTGTGGACTTGGGGGGAACCCCCACGCCAATTTTTTTCGGCGTTGGGGTTCCCCTTTAAGCCCATTCCAGGCGGCGGAGCCCGCGACGTCTCCTTCGCGGGCCCCGCCTACCTGTACACGCGCTCGAAATGGGCGGACTTTCCGAGCGGGAACAGTCCGCTCATTTCGAAAGTACAGCGGACAGGCCCACACACGGGCGGACTGTTCGCTCAAACACAGTTTCAGCGGACAGTTTTTCGGAATTTCCGAAAGACTTTGTCCGTCCAACTGTCCGCTGAAACTGTCCGCTGAAAGCCCACACACGAGCGGACTGTCCGCCCAAACACTGTTCAGCGGACAAGGTTGGGCGAACAGTCCGCCCGTGTGTACGCGGCCTTAGACTCCGCGCCCTGGGGAATCTATGCTTCAGCTCCCATTGGGATCTGTGTTAGTGATCCTGTAGAGCTGTATCCTGAATCTCCCTGGTACAATCCGCAGGAATCAGTCCTAAGTTCCACTACCTAGCGGTGCACTTCCGATTCCTACGGAGTGCATCTGTCACCTGGTCTCAGGTGACCTGACACCCATGCTCTTAAAAGTGGTATCAGCCACTGCCAGGCATTCTAAAGATGATCCTGCTGCCTTCTGAATGCCTGTTTTTTTTTTTTTGACGAATGGCAATTTAGGCTCCATGCACACTGGACGTTAAAATAATGTTATAAAAACGCCAGTAGCTTTGCAGTGGGTCTTCTCTTCTCTCCTGTGTACATGGAGCCTTATAATGGGGCTAATGTCCCACAAGCCAAGCCTTTGGGATTGCAATGAGGCTCCATTGACTTGAACGGCCAAGCTCGACACGTTGCTTTAAATTGCCTGACATAGCATGTTAATAGCCACCTTCAGCAGCATTTTAGACTTTAGGTGGGTGGCCCCACCCGAACCCCCAGGTGCCCGCATGAAAGAGGCCTTAAAGAGATCAGAAATGGCTTCACAACAAGGCATTGGTCATTTTGAGATTTTCAGAAACAGAGTTCAGCAATGGAACCATACACATTTCTTGTAGCACAAGTTCCCTTTAAATATATTTAGAGCATCTGTTGTCATTAATATAATCTGCTGCTGTGATTCCATATGTGGAGATTAGGTAGGTTGATTTTGTGACTAATACAATGTATAGCTGAACACTGAGTACATAATTTTTACATGTGCAAACAGTTCAAAGCAAATATTTCTTGAGATGCATTTTATTGATGGCTTATGACAATAGAAGAGAATGAAAAGAAACATTATTACACCTACTGTAAGTAAGAACATTCATGATCCAGTGATTCCTTCAAATCTGAACACTTGTCAAAAGAGAAAATCAACAGAATATTCAAAGTAATGTTTCCTTTATTTGTTGCTAAATAATATTTTACCCAAAACAAGTATTTTAGTTTTTGGTAGATGATAGAAAGATAACCCACCTGACAATTCCTTATCTCTTAGCTTCTCTGTTGTGAGATAATGTGCATGCACTGGTTTGTGTTGTCAACAGTTAAAATGCATTGCAGTGCTTGTGTTTTTGTCTTTTTTCCCCAACTAGGGATGAGCCGAACAACCCACCACCCGGTTCGATTTGCACCTGAACATACCGAACAGGCAAAAAAAAGAACATACGAACACCGTTAAAGTCTATGGGACTCAAACATGAAAAATCGAAAGTGCTAATTTTAAAGGCTTATATGCAAGTTATTGTCATAAAAAGTGTTTGCGGACCTGGGTCCTGCCCCAGGGGACATGTATCAATGCAAATCTTTTTTTTTTTAAACGTCTGTTTTTTTCAGGTGCAGTGATTTTTTTAATGCTTAAAGTGAAACAATAAAAATGAAATATTCCTTTAAATATCATGCATGGGGGGGTGTCTGTATTATGCCTGTAAAGTGGCACATTTTTTCCCGTGTTTAGAACAGTATTGCAGCAAAATGACATTTCTAAAGGAAAAATTGTAATTTAAAACTGATCGAGGCTGTAATGAATTGTCGGGTCTAGGCAATATAGATAAAACTCATTGAAAAAAACAGCATGGGGTCCCTTTGGGTCTGGTATGAATATTAAGGGGAACCCCGAACCAAAATTTAAAAAAAATTGTGTGGGGGTCCCCCTAAAATCCATACCAGACCCTTCAGGGGTCTGAGGACTACATCCTTCCTGAGGACTGGTGCCCAGAACTGGACAGCATACTCTAAGTCCGGCCAGAGTAGAGTCTTGTAGAGCGGAAGAATTATCATTTTATCTTAGTAATTAATCCACTTTTTAATGCATGCCAAAATTCTGTTTGCTTTGTTAGCAGCAGCTTGGCATTGTTGAGCCTATCATCTACTAGGACCCCCAGGTCCTTTTCCATTCTAGATTCCCCCAGAGGTTCTCCCTGTATAGATTACATTCATATTTTTGCCACCTTAATGCATTATTTTACATTTCCTACATTGAACCTACATTTGTCATGTCATTGCCCACCCCATTAATTTGTTCAGATCATTTTGCAAGGTTTCCACATCCTGCGGAGAAGTTATTGCCCTGCTTAGCTTAGTATTGTCTGCAAATACAGAGATTGAACTGTTTATCCCATCCTCCAAGTCATTTATGAACAAATTAAGCAGGATTGGTCCCAGCACAGAACCCTGGGGGGCCCCACTACCCACCCTGACCAGTCTTTACTCCCCATTTATCCCCACCCTCTGAACTCGCCCTTGAAGACAGTTTTCAATCCATGTACTCACCCTATGGTCCATGCCAACGGACCTTATTTTGTACAGTAAACGTTTATGGGGAACTGTGTCAGATGCTTTTGCAAAATCCAGATACACCACGTCTACGGGCCTTCCTTTATCTAGATGGCAACTCACCTCCTCATAGAAGCTTAATAGATTGGTTTGGCAAGTCTTCATGAATCCATACTGATTACTGCTAATACCATTCTCACTACTAAAATCGTGTATATAGTCCCTTATTATCCCCTCCAAGAGTTTACATACTGTTAATGTTAGGCTAAGTGGTCTGTGTGGATGTATTTTGGGCCCTTTTTAAGTATTGGTGCTACATTGGCCTTTCATAACAAGTTAGTATCATAAGTATCATAACAAAGGCCAATTTTCCATTGTACACAGTGCCGAGCAATTAATTAAAAAAGTCTATGTAGAGTTGGGATTTAAAGCAGGACTAAAGGCAAAACTATTTAAAAAAAATTTAGGCTAGAGTAACGGATATAACCCTTGTCAGATTTTTTTCCCCATCTGTGTCTCAGTAGGGTGATTTCTCTTTACTTTCTGTCCCATAGCCCAAACAGGAAATGAGAGGAAATCCCTCCATAGTAAGGAAATTCCTGGTTATCACCAGAACTAGTTTTTCAACAATGAAAGAATTCCCTCCTATTCCTGTTCTGGTGACTATCCAAAATTTGTGACTTTCTTTCTCTTTCATTCTTGGTGAAAATGGTAAACAGGAAAATATAGACTCCCTAACAGGGGCACAGACAGAAATAAAGACCTGACAGATGTTCTAATTCCTCTCCACTCTGTCCAAAATGTTTTGCCTCTAGTTATACTTTAACAGACACGGGACATTTTAAAGATAATAAATGCACAGCTGTGCTTTAAAATGAACTTGCTTAAAACTCTCATCAGATGTTTTTGCACAAGCTTGTTTTAAAGTGCATCTATGCTGGGATTATAGACAGTATTTACGTGTTTTTACTAATCAGTAAAAAGATTTTAAAACATGCCGTAACTGAGCTCTATAGCTACAAGTATTAGGAGAAATTCATCCTCAAAATTCACAATAGAGGCATCTAAATCAAAGCCCCTTATGTTCTTTGGCAGCAGAAGCTTGGCAGCCTGGTGCTGTGAGCTGTTGGAAACTACTGCCTCTTTCCCCATCCACTTCAACTTTCGGACCATTTTTTTTTTTTAAGGGGGGGGGACAGCAGGTACCTGCTCTCACAATCGCCCGCATTGCCTAGGTAACGGGAGCACAATGTATGACCACAGCTTTCTGGGACAGGTCACAGGTCCCAGAAGGCTATGGGACCATTCACAAAGCGCCACACAGCTCGCCCATGTACAGTGGGAAGACAATTGTGAAGCCACAATGAATGGCTTCTCACACCAAATTGCTGGCGCCAGGGAACTGGCCCATATGAGAACAGCGCTGGAGCCTTGGACAGGACAGTGTCCTTTTTTTAAAAGCCAGCAGCTACAGTATTTGTAGCTGTTGACTTTTATTTAATTTTTCTTAAAAAAAGGGTGAAGAGTGAACTTACATAGTACCTGCAACTACAGAGGTCAGTGAGGGCTTGTTTTAAAACTGCTATTTAAGAACATGTAATTACTTTAATGTGCTGAGAAAAGGTGGGCTTTTACCTTTTTCTTTACAGAAATACAACAAGACAACATAGCCATGAGTAAGAAAAAAAAGACATCACAATTTTATTGGACGCTCCATTGCAAGACATTTCCCAAGAATACAAACCGCTTTGACTCCCTTCCCAGGAACATTTACAGCAATAAATAAAGACAGGGTCATTATAAAGAGGACGAGACTACATCATCTGTACCGTGGGGCCTGCCGTAGGAGGCAGGGCACAACACTGCTTGGAGAAGGGAGTGTATTCGCATAGGAATAAGTGAATTCAGAGATCTGTAATCCATGCCAGTATCTCCGCAGTTTAGGCGGTTAATGAGGTTACGTTTATGATAAAACACAAATGTCCTTAGAAAATGGCTGGAGTTCTGCATCTGTGCCGATGGTGTTCTTCTAGCTATGTGTAAGGAACCCAAAACACTTCACTCTGATACTGCTTGTCGAAGTTTGTTAGAGCACTATTTGATGCATATTGTATGTACGTGGAACAGGGTAGCGGAGAAGGGATGAAAGAAGTCTCCAGCAAAAGAGTAAAGAGCGGGATTAGAGGCATGTACAGTCAAATAAAGGCATTGTTCTTTGATGTGCTCTTAGAGTCGTTGGCTGCTCACTTTCTCACTGGCTGAATGTGCTCTTCAGATCAGCTATTTTGAAGCCCAAACGGTGGAAGGTTTTTTCATCTTGATCAACAGCAACCTCTGCTTGGCCTTTAGTAAGTCCAGAGTTTCCAGGTCACACAGGGGCTGCACATGACCAGAGCATCTTCACGCACCACCCCGTCCCCCCAAGCCAAACAGGATCAGAAGGAATTCAGGTATTCCAAGGCAACTTCATATACATATTTATATTGCTCCTGAGGGAGAAGAATGGGACATGTAAGGAAGAGAATGGTATAGACAAAAAGCAGAAATAAATAGGAACAACCTTTTTATTATGTTTTGCGAAGAATGTGAAAGGGTTGCGACCTCTGCCAATCTCCTATCCTTAATAGATAGTATAATGGTATGCAAGAACTCCGATTTAGATTGGGTGTGCCATTTTGGTGTAGGATGTTTTCTGGGGCTGGGGTTATGCCCTTAGCTGTGGTTAGGCCCTTGGAACATTATATAAGTATAGTTGGAAGAGAAGCGCCATGGTATTCTAGCCCAGAAATGCTTTATTGATCACAGTCTTCACTCCGAACAGTAAATGTGCTTCAGGGGCTTTAGAGTTCCTATTACATCGAAGTTTAACAGCTTTTGAAAATAGCTGGTGTCTGGACAGGTGATTAATATTGTGTAATTGAAATTATATCATGGTTCTAAAACTTGCCCAGGTCTCTGGTCTAGGTTTTTTTTCCCAGTTTGGGTCCCTGTTGCAGAGATCTGACTTGTGTACAACCAGGTAGTTCATACATGGATTGAAATTTGTCCGATCCCTGCTGAACTGGCAAAATTGCAATCCGTGTATGCAAAGCTTTTAATGGTGGTGCAGTTATGTTCCCATTGCGACATTATGTTCATCATACTGCAACTAATAGAATTCTACCTTCTAATCTTTCTAGCTCTGTCCAGATTGCCTTTTACCTTGGGAACAGTTGTTCTAACTCTCAGTTGTGAGTCTGGTTTGTGGTGTTAATTTTAAAGCATTTTCCTTTAGCCATTGCATTAAATAAATTATGGCAGCCATGTGAGGAGTGGAGTTTGAGGCTGTTCTGTAGCTTAAAGGGAACTTATACTATTATTATGGAACTTTTTGAAAACACCAATTGTTTGGCTGTCACACTAATCTAAAGGCTTCAATACTTTGAGTCACTAAAGAAACTCAAGAGTTTTGGCTTTCTCTAGCTGCATGCTTATTCTGGATAAGTGATTTAGAAAATATTAAGTCCAGGAACTATAAAAAAAAAACATTTGCAGGAGAAGATCAGAATGGCAGAGTCCATATTTCTCTCAAAATAGGAGAGGGGCGGGCATCACTAGTCAACCCAATCCCTTATGAATCTTTAAAACTGAACTCAGGAAATAGGGCAAATTCTACCTTTGCAGAGACTCCCCACCCAACACTGCAAGGGTTAAATGTTTTTACTCTTGGGATGCTTTATGGTGTATTGCCTACCCTATAACTCAATGTGGCAGGCTCCAGTGCTGTTCAATTGTGCCCAAAGCTCTGTTTTGTCGGTGCTCCCTTAGGGTCATCACAAACAATGCAGGGCTGTTAACCCTGGGAGGAGGCAAGCATGCAACCATGGCTGAGAGTCAGCAGTGCTGGACCAGTCACATACAGTAGCTTTAGGGAGGCTACCAGAGCCAGGAATTGGATAAGTATTACACTTTATTCCTGCACCCCTAGACCAAATGAGCATTTAACCTTTGCAGTGTCTAATTCCTGAAGTTCAACTTTATCCCCTTTGAAGCGCACACATTTTATCCAGCTTTACAATTGTCAGCATCAAGCAATAACTGTGCGGAAATCAATTATCCCTGGTATCTTGGCACTGTAAAAGAATCATTCAACATGAGAACCTTTTTTAGTGTTATAATATGTAATAAAAATGTTTTCATACTTTCATTTTAAAGCTGGACTCCAGGCAAACAGCAAGGATGAAATACCGGTATGTACAAAAGGAGAGGGAAAATACTGCGCTAAACCCAAAAATGAAATTAAATATATAAATAGCAGCTACACAAATTATGTGTAGCGCTCAAAAATGTAACCTTGTAAAAAAACAAAAAAACGTATAAATTACCACAATATGTAATTAAAAAAATGCAAGCACTGGTATTGGAAATACCAGGTACCCATAAAATATACACGTGAACACAATCTAGATCCAATGATGGGATCAAATGAGTGTTATGAAAGAAATACAAATTGTGCTAAATATAACACACTGGAGTGTTTGATCACAGTCCAAAAAGCCAAGTCCATGAGAAGTGGAGAAAGTTCTTAATCCCCCATTTCCAGATGGGCTCTGGATATATACTCCCAGTCGGCCAGATGGTATGCCTAGGGACACTTATATGGGTTCACAAATAAGAGATAGGATACCCTTACTGGATATGGTGGACCCACATACCATACGGCAGTGAGTCAAACAGGCTCAAAAATCCTCGGTTCCTGGAGATGTCACACTGGATACGATGGACGATGTGTGGCTCCAAAATGTAAGGATGAGCAGCAATGGACAACCAACAGCCAAGTGGGTCCAGGACAATCCAAGAAATGGAGATAGATATATGGTCAAAAAGCCCAAATATAGAAGGAAAAAGAGGGGAGCGAGCACCAAAAACCGTTCAGGTAGAGAGGGCCCCAGGACCTTATCATTCAACAATATTTTTCAATGCTTGTTAAGAATCTTTTTGATCTCTTTCTGTTGTATGGAATATGAGGTGAAGAGACCAATATCTGGTTGGCCTGCACCATATGAAACCCTCTCCTCTTTTTCCTTCTATATTTTGTCTTTTTTGACCATTTATCTACCTCCATTCCATGGATCGTCCTGCACCCACTTGGCTGTTGGTTGTCCATTGCGGCTCATCCCTACGTTTTGGAGCCACACATCGTCCATATTATTCAGTGTGACATATCCAGGAACCGAGGCTATTTGAGCCTGTTTGACTCACTGCCGTATGGCATGTGGGTCCATCATATCCAGTAAGGGTACCCTATCTCTTATTTGTGAACCCATATAAGTGTCCATAGGCATACCATCTGGCCGAGTGGGAGTATATATCCAGAGCCCATCTGGAAATGGAGGATTAAGAACTTTTTCCACTTCTCATGGACTTGGCTTTTTGGACTGTGATCAAACACTCCAGTGTGTTATATTTAGCACAATTTGTATTTCTTTCATAACACTCATTTGATCCCATCATTGGGTTTAGATTGTGTTCACGTGTATATTTTATGGGTACTGGGTATTTCCAATACCAGTGCTTGCATTTTTTTATTCACAAATTTTGGTCACTTATATGTTTTTTTCACAAGGTTCCATTTTTGAGCGCTACACATAATTTTTATCTATTGCTTTGAAATATGTACAAGGAAGCTGTTTTACCTGTCAATGAATTAGTAGTTTTGTTTATCCAGACCTGAGATGGACACTACCCTGCCAGACAGCATACCCAGGTTGGTTGACATGACATTTGTTTTTTGCAGTTAGAGCATATAGGTCACCTCCCCCCTCTACACTGTGATTGGACAACGAAGGAGAAACTCTCACCCCTCTGCTCCTGTCAGTAGGTTTCTTGTCAACAGAAATGTATGTAGCACACATGACTGTCCCCTAGTACTGCCCTTTCCTCTCCCAGTTTGGTCTGTGCTGTTCAGGGCATTACAGGTGGCTGATACAATGCCAAATTAAGGTACTAAAGCTGTTTGTCAACTTCAAATATTGGGCCGTACACCAATGATATCACAGGAATCTGACAACATTTAATAATGTACAGCATTTAATCTATGAGTAAGCCCCGGTTGGGTGAAATGCGTTAGAAAGCCAACTTAAGGGAAGGGATGTGCTGTGTGTGCTCTAATTATGAAATTTGTCAGATTCCTGTGACATCATTGGTGTGCTACCCATCATTTTAAGTTGAGTATACCTGAGCTTTGCACCTGGCCAGCCACAGGACCGAGTGGGCAGCTTAGATATGGTAGGATCTGGTTGGTTGTGTTTAAAAATCCATTATGCTTTTTAAGTAAAATATAACAGTATTCACTGACGATTTTTAACCTCTTGCCACCCGCGCTATAGCCGGAAGACATCTACAGTGTGGGCCTAAAGTGCTGGGAAGGCATCCATGTACGTCCTCCCATGCACGTGAGACTAGGCTGATCACAGATCGCAGTAAGGGGTCAATCTCTGCCCCTTACCACATGATCAGCTGCCAGACAAAGACAACTGATCACGTGATGTAAACAGAAGCCGGTAATCGGCTTTTTTTCCCCCTCACGTACATAGTGTGAGGAGAACAAATAAGTTGATTACCAGCTTGTGTAAACGGGACAACTGTCCCATGCATAGAGAGCCACTGCCACTAAGCAGTGCCCACCAGTGCACATTACCACTGCTAAGCAGTTCCCACCAGTGCCACCTATCAGTTTCCATCAGTGCCACCTATCAGTGCTCATCAGTGCCACCTATCAATGCTGCCTATTAGTGTCACCTATCAGTGCCCTTCAGTGTTGTCTATCAGTGCCCTTCAGTGTCACCTATCAGTGCAGCCTCATCAGTGCCTCTTAATCAGTGCCCACCCGTGCCACCTTATCAGGGCCTATCAGTGCAGCCAATCAGTGCCCATCAATACAGCCTATCAGTGCTCATCAGTGTAGCCTAATCAGCACACATCAATGAAGGTTAAAAAATACCTGTTTCCAACATTTTATAACAAACTATGAAAACTTTTTTTTTTGTTCAGCAAAAAATAAAAGCCCAAGTAGTGATTAATTACCACCAAAAGAAAGCTCTATTTGTGTGAAAAAAATGATAAAAATGTCATCTGGGTACAGTATTGCATGACCACGCAATTGTAATTCAAAATGCGGCAGTGCTGAAAGCTGAAAATTGGCCTGGGCAGGAAGGGGGATTATATGCCCAGTAAGCAAGTGGTTAATATCAGCTTGGAGTTCAGCTTTAAATAGTCCCAAAAGGCTGTGGGGTTGATAAGTTATAGGGTAGAACATTTTATAGGTGTTGGTGAATAGCCCCCATCCAGCACCTTGTCACCCCGTGACTCTGAGTTCCCCTTGTTTAGCTCCGATCGCTGCTTTTGAATGAAGCAGGGTACATATTAAACAGCACTATAGAAAGGATTATGATTTCAGATGGACATTGCTTGTGACAGATTTATTTCTTGCTGCCAGAAATGATTTAGTGTATTCCTTATTTGTTGCCCTGTTGAGACAAGGAGGCAGCAGGGGGGCCCGTCACTCACCAGCGCCTCCACCATATTGGCCTTGTTATTCCGCAGGGTTTTCACGGTGTGGAACACATCGATGATGTTCTGCTGTTGGATCATCTCGCACACGCTGCAGATAGCACAGAACGTTCCACTGCGACCTCCTCCATTCCTGGAAGAAAACAGAAACCGTGTCACACATATACCCACGGAACAAAACCGAGCATGACTTCCATCAGAGACCAGACCTTGCAACGTTCAGCCTGGCAGACAATAGGTTTTAAAGATATAGTTGTGGGGGAAGAATACTAAAAAAAGATCCAAATTATTTAATGCATTCTTATATACGTCATGTACCAATTACAGGAATTTTTGTCTTTCACATAATAAAGTGTCAAAAATGAACTGTAAAAGAGAATTAAATGTGAGAAAACTTTTGCTTATGTCAGTGGTGAAGAAACAAGGCTTGTGGTGATTACAGTAGTCATCAAGCGTATACACTCACTGGCCACTTTATTAGGTACACCTGTGTAATTGCTTGGTCACACAAATTTGTAATCAGCCAATCATATGGCAGCAACTCAATTTAGGCATCTAGACGTGACGAAGACGACTTTCTGAAGCTCAAACCGAGCATCACAATGGGGATTTAAGTGACTTTGAATGTGGTTGGTTGTTGGTGCCAGACAGGCTGGTCTTAGTTTTTCAAAAACTGCTGGTCTACTGGGATTTTCACACACAACCCTCTCTAGGGTTTACAGAGAATGGTCAGAAAAAGAGAAAATATCCAGTGAGCGGCAGTTGTGTGAGGAAAATGCCTTGTTGATGTCAGAGGAGAATGGGCAGACTGGTTTGAGATGATAGAAAGGTAACAGTAACTCAAATAACCACTCGTTACAACCAAGGTATGCAGAATACCATGTCTGAACACACAGCACATCGAACCTGGAAGCAGATGGGCTACAACAGCAGAAAACCACACTGGGTGGCACTCCATCCAGTTAAGAACAGGAAATTGAGGCTACAATTCAGGCTCACCAAAATTTGCAATAGGAGATTGTAAAAACCTTGCCTGGTCTGATGAGTCTCGATTTTAGCTGCGACATTCAGATGGTAGGGTCAGAATGTGGCATAAACAACATGAAAGCATGGATCCATCCTGCCTTGTATCAATGGTTCAGGCTGGTGGTGTAATGGTGTGGGAGATATTTTCTGGGCATACTTTGGGCCCCTTAGTACCAGTTGAGCATCGTTTAAACACCCCGGCCTACCTGAGTATTGTTGCTGACCATGTCCATCCCTTTATGACTACAGTGTCCCCATCTTCTGATGGCTCCTTCCAGCAGGATAATGCTCCATGTCACAAAGCTCAAATCATCTCACCACTGGTTTCTAGAACATGACAATGAGGTCCTTGTACTCCAATGGCCTCCACAGTCACCAGATCTCATCCAATAGAGCACCTTTGGGATGTGGTGGAACAAAAGATTTGCATCATGGATGTGCAGCTGACAAATCTGCAGCAAGTGTGTGATGCTATCATGTCAATATGGACCAAAATCGCTGAGGAATGTTTCCAACACCTTGTTGAATCTATGGCACTAAAAATTAATGCAGTTCTGAAGGCAAAAGGCGGTCCAACCCCATACTAGCAAGGTGTACCTAAAAGTGTCCAGTGAGAGTAGACAGCAGAGGTCTTGCACTGTGACCCTCTGATTCTGAAGCTAACCCCAGAGGTGTGGGCTGCTGTCCAAGGGTGTGGTTAAAAAGTAGAACTTTTTTCGGTCTGGGGAAAATGTTGACATACTAAATTATCAGTCACATTTTTATTGCTGTGTCCTCGTTAGGTAGATCTAAGGGGATATTAATCCAACAGACACATAGGGGTTGATTTACTAAAGGTAAGGTTCACTTTGCAAAGAATACTGAATGATGTGCAAGGGAAGTAGAAAACAATATTTTGTTTTCACTTGATTGGATGATAAAAGTCTAAAGAGCTTCACCTCATTTACTAAAGGAAAATTGCCTTGAAAAGTGAACATTTCCCTTAAAAAGTATACAGCCTATTCGCCTTTAGTAAATAAACCCCACAGGTAGCAATACATTCTGACAAAGATCCCCACTAATCTAAATGTAAAAAAGTTGTGTGCAGCACCCTCCTACAGTAGAAAGGAAAGTTAGGTAAATGTAGTTCTTTTGGGCTCCCCTGTAATCAGCAGAGCAATTTTGATTGCTTTGGACTATTCTGTGTTCTACTGATAGCTGGTTTGGTTGTTTTCCCCTGCCTTCTGGAGATTTTTAGAATGTAGTGGGCTGGAAAGGCAAAGCAACCTGAATATTTATGCTGTCTCAGCCAACCCCAGGGGGAGGGTACACAGAAGGTGGCTGGGAAAGTGCATAAATAATCTGGGGTCTGGAGCTGCTCGGTTCTTGTTCAATAGGAGAACATCCCAGCCTGAATGTCTGCTGCCCTTCTAGGCGACCTGAAATTCCACTTGAGCTCATCGAGGTCCCAGCAATGCTTAGGATGGGGAAGCTTGTTTGATGGACACAGTGGGAGTGTTTGATGGCACTGTGGGAGCGTTTGATGGGTACAGTGGCAGCGCTTGATGGCGCAGTGGCTGCATTTGATGCACAGTGAGGCTGCAATTGATGGGTTTTTTTTCAGAAGTTTTCGGTTTGTTTGCACCTCCCAAACAATTTTGAGCACCAGCCACCACTGATCGTTGTCCTGGTGGAAGGTGAACCTCTGCCCCAGTCTGAAGTCTTTTTCAGACTCTAACAGGTTTTCTGCTAAGATTACCCTGTATTTGGCTCCATCCATCTTCCCATCAACTCTGACCAGCTTCCCTGCTGAACAAAAGCATCCCCAAAACATGATGCTGCCACCACCATGTTTCACGGTGGGGATGGTGTGTTCAGGGTGGTTTACAGTGTTAGTTTTCCGCCAAAACATAGCATTTTACTTTTAGGTCAAAAAGTTCAATTTTAGTCTCATCTAACCAGAGCACCTTCTTCCACATGTTTGCTGTGTCCCCCACATGGTTTCTCGCAAACGGGACTTCTTATGGCTTTCTTTCAACAATAACTTTCTTATTGCCACTCTTCCATAAAGGTCAGATTTGTGGAGTGCACGACTAATAGTTGTCCTGTGAACGGATTCCCCCACCTGAGCTGTGGATCTCGGAAGCTCCTCCAGAGTTATCATGGGCCTCTTGGCTGCTTCTCTGATTAATGCTCTTCTTGCCCAGCCTCCTTGCCCTGTCAGTTTACGTGGACAGCCATGTCTTGGTAGGGTTGCAGTTGTGCCATACTCTCCATTTTCAGATGATGGATTGAACAGTGCTCCGTGAGATGTTCAAAGCTTGGGATATTTTTTTAATAACCTGACCCCGCTTTAAACTTCTCCACAACTTTATCCCTGACCTGCCTGGTGTGTTACTTGGCCTTCGTGATGCTGTTTGTTCACTAAGGTTCTGTAACAAACCTCTGAGGGCTTCACAGAATAGCTTTATTTATGCTGAGATTTAATTATACACAGGTGGGCCTTATTTACTAATTAGGTGACTTCTGACGGCAATTGGTTCAACTAGATTTTAGTTGGGGGTATCAGAGTAAAGGGGGCTGAATACAAATGTTGAATGTTGAAAACCATTTATCATTTTACTTCCACTTTACAATTATGTGTCACGTTGTGTTGGTCTATCACATAAAATCCCAATAAAATACATTTACATTTTTGGTTGTAACATGACAAAATGGGGAAAGTTTCGAGGGGTATGAATACTTTTTCAAGGCACTCTAGATTTAAATCATGGCCATTGCAAAGTTTGCAAAATTTGTGTAAATGTTTACAAACTAAATCCAGGCAGAATCATTCTTCTTTACTACCCAGCAGAGAGAAGTCCGAGATGTGTCAAGCGCTGGACTGGGTGTGCAAAGACTCTAGAAAATAATGATTAGTGGTCTTGAATATTAATATGTCTTCATTAATAACTCATGTTACATAGGGATGAGCCGAACACCAACTGGTCCGGTTTGCAGCAGAACATGCAAACAGGCAAAAAATGTGTTCAAACACGGGAACACCGTAAAAGTCTATGAGACACGAACATGAATAATCAAAAGTGCTCATTTTAAAGGCTCATATGCAAGTTATTGTCATAAAAAGTGTTTGGGACCTGGGTCCTGCCCCAGGGGACATGTATCAATGCAAAACTTTTTTTTAAAAACTGCAGTTCTTTCGGGAGCAGTGATTTTAATAATTCTAACAGTGAAACAATAAAAGTGAAATATTCCTTTAAATTTTGTGCCTGGGGGGGTGTCTATAGTATGCCTGTAAAGTGCCACATGTTTCCCATTTTTACAACAGTCCCTGCACAAAATGACATTTCTAAAGGAAAAAAGTAATTTAAAACTACTAGTGGCTATAATGAATGGTTGGTCCCGGCAATACACATAAAAGTCATTGAAAAAAACGGCATGGGATTCCCCCACAGTCCATTACCAGGCCCTTTGAGTCTGGTATGAATATTAAGGGGAACCCCAGACCAAAAAAAAAAAAGCATTGGGGTCACCCAAAATTCCATACCAGGCCCTTCAGGTGTGGTATGGATATTAAGGGGAACCCCACGTCAAAATGCTTTCAAAAATGGCGTGGGGGGTCCCCCTCAAAAATCCATACCAGACCCTTATCTGAGCATTCAACCTGGCAGGCTGCAGGAAAAGAAGGGGGGACGGGAGAGCGTCCCACCTCCTGAACTGTACCAGGCCACATGCCCTCAACATGAGGCGGGTGCTTTGGGGTAGCAGCCCCCCCAAAGCACCTTGCCCGATGGTTGTGGGGGTCGGCGGGTGGGGGTCATATCAGAATCTGGAAGCCTCTTTTAACAATGGGATCCCCAGATCCCGGCCTCCCCCCCCCCCGTGTGAAATGGTAACGGGGTACAAAAGTATGAAAATTATAAAAATGACATGACACGGCTTGGGAGCGGTGGCGGCGTGCAGCTTTTTTTTCTTTTTCAGTCCGTCAAAGCGAGAGAAGAAGAAGATGAACAGACTTCATAGGACATTTTTATTTTTTAATAAAGGACTTGTCCCAAGCCGTGTCATGTCATTTTTACTATTTCCACACTTTTTTTGTGAAATGGTAGGGGTACGTTTGTACCCGTTACCATTTCACACAGGGGGGGAGCCGGGATCTGGGGGTCCCCTTGTTAAAGGGGGCTTCCAGATTCTGATAAGCCCTCCGCCCCCAGGCCCCACAACCACTGGGCAAGAGTTGCGGGGATGAGGCCCTTGTCCCCATAAACATGCACCCTCCCCATGTTGAGGGCATGTGGCCTGGTACGGTTTGGGGGAGTCTCTCGTCCCCCTATTTTCCTGCGGCCTGCCAGGTTGCGTGCTCGGATAAGGTCATCTGCTGTTCTAAGAACTGTAGTCGGGACTTTTAATGGCAACTATAATCACAGGTAGTGTTACTCACTGTGTCACCAACTTTGTGATGTTTCGTAGCAGTGACACCTATGCTGAAATCAGGAGATAGGGTTTCCTCCAGCCCCTCCCACTTCACATTCCTCACCAGACAGCTGACCTCTAGTCTCTGTCCCCAGCCATGCCGTGAACTGAATGGGCGGCTGCGAAGAGGCTGAGTGGGTGGCCGCGGCACCAGGGACAGCCCTGATGGGCAGCCTCAAAAAAGCTGGGAGAGCAGCGTGGGTTTCAGGAACAGCCAAGGATTTGGTGACTCCTGGCAAATTATCATTTGACCCCTGAGAGGATCCCAACCCCAGGTTGAGAACCACTGTACTAAACCCTTAAAAGCCATCAAAAAACACATTGATTTCACCTTTCACCACTTTTGCTCATCCCTATTTAGCACTACAATGCTATATTTATTATTTAGTTAGCACTAACTGAATACATATTGGATAACTCAACCTTCAAATGGTGTAATGTATACATAAAGGGGCAGAGCGTATAACTAGAGAAGATGGGTAACCATTGATGGGTAGCTCTTCGAATCAGACTTCTATAATACACTAAAATATTAAAGCGGGAGTCCGCCGGGACTCCGCGTTTTTTTTTTTTTTTTAAAAGCCAGCAGCTACAAATACTGCAGCTGCTGACTTTTAAAATAGTGACACTTACCTATCCAGCGCGCCCGCGATGTCGGCACCCGAAGCCGATCTGTAGATCGTATCTCGGGTGCTGCCGCCGCCATCTTGGGTATGGGAATCAGGAAATGGAGCCTTTCGGCTTCATTTCCCGGTTCCCTACTGCGCATGCGCGAGCCGCGCTGCGCAATAAGGACAGTCCCCGCTGCCTCTGGGATCTGTGTGTTTTCCCAGCAGGCAGCGGGGCACTTGCGGAAAGGGGCGGGCACTTGCGGAAAGGGGCGTAATCTACGCCCCTTTCCGCAGAGAGCTATCCCGGAAGTGGGTGCAGATACCTGTACTGTACAGGTATCTGCACCCCCCTCCCCTCTGAAAGGTGCCAATTGTGGCGCCGGAGGGAGGGAGGGTTCCGATGAGCGGAAGGTCCACTTTAGGGTGGACCTCCGCTTTAAAGCTAAAGCTGGCCACACACTAGTAGATTATATTACACATGACTTTATAAAAGTTGTTTGAAAAAACTTTAAAATTCAGTTTGCTGTTAAAATTCAATTTTGGAATGAATGTAATTTCTAAAACGAAAGAAATTGTGCTTGCTCTAGAAAAAGTTGCCATCATTCTTTGGATCTTCCCGTCACTGCAGTGGGAAACATTTGTTGATTTGACCCTCTAAAACGAATGATCTTAAAATAAAAAAATTTCAAACTAAATTTTACTAGTGTATGGCCAGCTTCAGACAAGGGTTTACCGTTCCTAAACTCATCTTTTATGCTGCATTGGCCACAAAGTGTTGCACTCACTATAGATGTTAGGGCAGAATAAATTTTTTTACCAAGACAATCTGAAAAAAAAAAAGGAATAATTAAGGCAATGCATTTGCTAAAACAAAGGAAAAAGCTAGATACTTATAGCAAATCAAAATACTATATGTTAGAAAAAAAAGAGATAAAGAAATGTGTGATGTGTGTACACAGCTTGGGAGCACGCTGGTTATGCCTGATAGATGCATTACTAAAGAAAACATGATCTTCTACACTGCACACTTCCCGCAGGCTCAGATTATATTCCAGAAGGACATAGAACAGAACAGAAAGTGTTAGATGTATCTACAGAAGAAAGGCAGGGTGAGTAAAGGCAAGATCATGGCAAGTTTTACTGCATCTTGATCTTTCACCTACTGAACTTTAGAGTGAGAAGATTGACGGGATGCTGAGAAAACACGCTGGAGGAAATTTCAAGACAACATGCCAAGAAAGTGGCAACCGATATTTGAAGGGACCTCTCTCTCTCTCTCTCTCTCTCTCCCTCTTTATATATATAATTTTATATATTGTGACATTGGGGGATGTTTAACTCGGTGGTAGATGCCTTTTCAGTAAGTTCACAGCGAACAGGAACTTTAGTTTAAGGGCATGGTAGCCCACTTTTATTAAAAGGAACAAAATAAAGTTCATACATTCACTTGGTTGCCCACACAGGGGTTCTTCTCCCAAAAACAATACATGTAAAATGCCAAGCCACCTGGCTCTATTCGGCAGTACTGCCACTTAGGCTTTACACTTCAGCCCTCTTGGCCATATAACAGGGTTCCCGTACAACTACTGTACATCTTTTTAGCTTCCTTGCTGCTCAGACCTTCCACTTCAGGCTCTCATCTGTCTCCTTAGGCCCCTTTCACACATGCGGACAGTATGTCCGTATTTCATCCATCCGTTTGCAGATGAAATATGGACATACATGCATTCCTATGGGATAGCGGGTGTCTAGGGATAAACATCCGCAGACACCCGCTATCGTCCGCCTCCATAATTGTCCGATTCTGCAGACGGAGGAAAATCCTATTTTTCTATCCGTCTGCAGAGCGGATCAGATGAACACGGACAGACGGTCCGTGTTCATCCGATCCCCCATAGAGGAGAGCGGAGAGCTGACAGGGTGGTCCCAGCACAGCGTGCCGCGACCGCCCTGTTATCCGCCGGCTCAGCGGGGACAACGGAGCTATCCCCGCTGAGCAAGCGGATCATCACGGGGCGGATCATTACTGATCCGTCCCCTGTAAAAGGGGCCTTAGATGCACACAGCTTCAACACACACAGCGTCTATCTAGAAAGCAGCCCCTCACTGCTCTGATCCTCAGACTTGGGTCTCTGGCTTCCACTAGTGCACACCTGCACTCTCTGGACTCCTGGAGACCTTCTGTCTCTCTGGATGGGAGCCCAGAACCCTAATACTAACTCTGCTATAAGCCCACCTGCTCAATCAACCAGCCAGACTCCTGGCTGTTCCAAAAACCCAGCCCCAGGATTGGAGATTCCATCCCACCCATAACGCTATGGAATCTCCTGGCTCCAGGTCCCCAATTGGATTTTACAAACTTTGGAGGAAACTGATAAAACAGATTCCTCCACATTAAATACCCCTGGAGCCCCTCAACCTGCCTATTTGAGAACCCTGGATGACAATTACTTTGACAGGGAACTGTACTGTCACAATATATAAATATATTTGGGATAGATTAAAAGTATTTGGGACGCCTGCCTTAAAAAAGTATTGATATTTTGTCGTGTTTCAACCAAAAACGTAAAAGTATTTTATTGGGATTTTATGTGATAGACCAACACAAAGGTTGGGCGGCACAGTGGTGTAGTGGATAGCACTTTCACCTAGCAGTAAGAAGGGTTGCTGGCTCGAAAAAAAAACACAACACTACCTGCTTGGAGTTTGCATGTTCTCCCTGTGCCTGCATGGGTTTCCTCCAGGTACTCTGGTTTCCTCCCACACTCCATGCTGGTAGGTTAATTGGATCCTGTCTAAATTGTCCCTAGTATGTATGAATGTGAGTTAGGGACCTTAGAGTGTAAGCTCCTTGAGGGTAGGGACTGATGTGAATGTACAATGTCTATGTAAAGCACTGCGTAAATTGATGGCGCTATATAAGTAACTGAAATAAATAAATAAAAAAATAAATAAAAGGAGCACATATTTGTGAAGTGGAAGGAAAATGATAAATAGTTTTAAATTTTTTTTACAACTAAATATCTGAAAAGTTTTAATACTTTGTAGAATCACCTTTTGCTGCAATTAGAGCTGCAAGTCTTTTTGGGGATGTCTCTACCAACTTTGCCCATTTTTCCCCATTCTTCTTTGCAAAATAGCTCAAGCTCTGTCAGATTGGATGAAGAGTGTCTGTGAACAGCAATTTTCAAGTCTTGCCACCGATTCAAGTAGATTACAATATATTTCAGTTTAATTTTTTTTTTAAAACAAAATAACATCAGGTAGAGCAAAGCCTCTATTGTAATGGCTATGGCAGATCTTGGTAATTTGGTCCATGTAAAAATCTATAAAGCCATTGATTTAGTCCTGCTCACGTCTATCCACTATCTAGTATATCACTTTGGGTGGGTTGACACTTAAAGCATAAATTTACTTTTGGTCTGCTGATTTTTATTGCACTGGTTTCCCCTGATCAGTATTCTATAGCATTTTGTGGGAAAGGAGATGCTTGGGAGAGGGCCCCATGGAAGCCTATGGGTAAGTGCTACACAGGTACTGCCAGTGCACTGAAAGTCAACTGGCTGGGATGTGAACAAACAGTGAAAGCTGTGTGCATGAGTGCTAAGTGAGTTTGTATCTATGAAGGGGATGGGAGGCCTAGGGTAACTCAGCAGGAGGGTAAGTAAAAAAAATTATAGGTGCACATTGAAAGTGCATTTATCCTTTAAAGAACCATATCAGATAGAAAGATGAGAGGGTGGTAAGTGTAATTATGTGCATTACACCTACCCCCATTACACTAGTCAAATATTCTCACACAAAGTTTGGCATGCTTCTGTTCTCAGCACATTACTCTGTGTACAACCAGAATTAATTGTCAGACTCATACAAGTCTTTGGTATTTTCGAGACTAACAGCTACCTGCTGAGTAACGAGCTGACAGCACAAGCGTGTCGGCTGGCAAAATGAGGAAGATTATCCTTTAAATAACTTGATAGCACCTTCGGTTTTGTTTTTTTCTATAAGAATTGTAATTTTTTTTTTTTTTTCTTGCGGTAGATACACTGTGCTGCTATTGTGATATCCATAGGGTCTGCATACCTGATGTAGATATTATAAGAAGCTCCAACTCTCTCTCTCTATTGGATGTATATTTATTTTACTATAGACAATGTAACAGGAAGCGCTCGAACACACACAGTGGGGCAAGAACACCCCAAACCATCAGGGGGCAGACTGACAGTGCGAACAAATTCAGGAATGTGTGTAATTGAGGTGCTAGGGTTGACTCATTAAAGAGGAAGTAAACCCTGATGAGTTTACTTCCTCTTTCATTCCCTGCAAAGGTAAAGCATAATGGACTACTATGCATCACATAGTAGTCCATTATGTGTCACTTACCTGACACAGGAGCCAGCGAAGTCACCACTGTCCCCTGTTGTCCGGCGCATCCATCTTCTCGGTGGGTCTCACTGCTCCGGCGAAGCCACGATGACGTCACTCCAATGCATGCGCACAGGAGCCGCCGCGCTCGGCATATTCGCCGTTGACAGTGCCGCGCTCAGTGCGCCTGCGCGCCGCTGTCTACGGCGCATGCTCCATAGACAGCGGTGCCTGTCTTTCGGTAAATATCTCCTAAACCATGTAGGTTTAGGAGATATTTCTTGGACCTACAGGTAAGCCTCAATCTAGGCTTACCTGTAGGTCAAAGTGTGTTGTAAGGGTTTACTCAATTTCACCAAGAGTGCATTGGCTCCAGTGAGGCTGCTCTCTGCACAAACAGGGTATCCCTAACCAAGGGACCCTTATGCCGCGTACACACGATCAGAATTCTCTTCGGAAAAAGCTCTGATGGTTTTCCCGACGGAATACTGACGGAATTTGGCTCAAGCTGTCTGTTTATAACGCGGTGACATACAACACGTACGACGGGACTAGAAAAAGGAAGTTCTTTTTTTTTTTTTTTTTAAATTCTTTATTTATCGATTTTATCAAACAATCACATTTCTTACAAAATTCATCCTTTTTACATTGTCGCCAATAAAAATCCCTTTTATACCCCCCCTCCCTCCCCCCCTCCCCCTCTCACTCGATCCTTCCCTTATAACCATTCCTTAACATTCGAGTAGCTTCCAATAATTATCAGTTTTTTTGAATTGTAACCAATGCCTCCACTTATTCAGATACCTCTCCTCTGAACTTTCTGACTTAGAGATCATGGCTTCAATATTTCTTATCTTTTCCAGTCTCTCTACCCATTCCTTCATTGTGGGGGGATCTTGACTTTTCCATTTCCGTGGAATCAAAGCTTTAGCAGCGTTCAACAGACAAGGGGTCAGGGACCGACCATACGCTTCATCTCTATCTTCTGTGCTATGAAATAAGCACACCCATGGGTCACTCCTGATCCTTTCACCTGTTACACTTAAACTTGCTTCTATTATTTTCCCCCAGTATGCTTGTATTTTAGGGCACTCCCACCATAAGTGAGCAAAAGACCCTACCGCCGAGCAACCTCTCCAACACCCAATGGGGTGTTCCTTACTAATCTTATTTCCTTGCTGTGGGGTTATATACCACCTAGTCAGGAGTTTATAGGACATTTCCCTTGTTTGTGAGTCTGTGGCTACCGTATACGTACGTCTCAGTATTTTGTTTCTTTGCTCATCATTGCATAAAGGGCCTATTTCCCTTTCCCATTTCCCCAGGTACTCAGGATATTTATTTTCCGTTTCCTCTATCAGGATTTTGTATATTTTTGCTATCCTTTTTTCCAGGCTATGCCGGTTCACTAGTAATTTTTCTAGAGGCCTCAACTTCTCCTTTCCCCTCAATGGATGCGGCAAGGCCTGGGCAAAATGAGATAACTGAGTGTCTCCATTTATCTAAAGGCTTGTGTCCCCATTTCCCAATAATTTCTTCATATGTGCATAATCTATCACCTACCATGACCTCGTGTAATCTAATACTATCTTTCCCAGCCCACCTACTGAAATATATGTACTCTTCCTGTCCTGGTCTAAAAAAAAAATATCCAACAATGGAATTAGTGGAGAGTTATGTGTCCAACCATATCTCTTATTTATTGTGTCCCACACCCACAGTGCATTTTTCGTCAGTGTACTTGTGTTTGCCGCTAACTCTCTAGTTTTTGCTGGTATCCATATTAATTCTCCTATATTCTTTGTGCTTAAATTAATTTCTAATTCTGCCCAGTCCTTGCCTTCCTTGTTATATATCCAATCCGTAATGCGGGATACCATGATAGCCTCATAATACTTTTTAAGATCGGGTAGGGCCAACCCCCCTCTCTCTTTACGTCTAGATAGGATATGCATTGCTACCCTCGCTGCCTTCCCCCTCCATATAAATCTTCCAATCATAGTTTTAAGTTTATTTAAATACGCTGGGGATAACAAGATAGGAATCATTTGGCAGGTGTAAGTGAATATCGGTAAGATGAACATCTTTATAACATTTATTCTTCCCGTCCACGAAAGGGCTCTATATTGAATCTTACTCAGTTGCTGCTTAATTTTATTAAGAAGGGGGATATAGTTAGCCTCGAACAAACCTCCCATTTTTACCGTCAAATTAATTTCAAGATACCCTAATTCTTTCAAGCACCATCTAAACGGTAACTTCCCCTGCAACGCCTTCTGTTCAACTATCGGTAGGTTTAAGTTTAGTATCTCCGACTTCGCCATATTCACTTTGAAATTTGAGACCTTCCCAAATTCCATAAGTTCTTTCATGACTACCGGGATAGAGATCCTTGGGTTAGCCATATACAGTAAGAGGTCATCGGCGAAACATGCTATCTTATACTCCCTACCCATTACTTTTATTCCTTGGATATCTTGGTTTCTCCTAATGGCTGCCAGAAGGGGTTCTAACACCATTATGAAAAGAAGCGGTGAGAGGGGGCATCCCTGCCGCGTCCCATTAAATAATTCAAGGGGGCGGGACAGGGATCCATTGATTCTTATCCTGGCTTTGGGATGGTCGTACAGAGCTTCTATCCATCTTCTCATCCTTTCACCTAATCCAAAGTATCTTAGTACCTCAAACAGGAAGCCCCAGCTGACCCTGTCAAATGCTTTTTCAGCATCAATCGACACCAGAACGGTAGGGGCTCCCTGTCTGATCGCCTCCTGCATCAACACAATAGTTTTCAGAACGTTATCTCTCCCCTCTCTCCCCTGAACGAAACCCACCTGATCTTTCTGGATCAAATCCGGTACATAGGGCCTCAATCGTTCCGCAATAATTTTTGCAAACAGCTTTATATCCGAATTCAAGAGGGATATTGGTCTATAGCTTTCAACTGCCATGGGGTCTTTTGCCTCCTTCAAAATTAATGTTATATGTGCCAGCATTGTTTCATCTCTAAATTCCCCCCCCCCCTCTCCTACCGCATTGAAGTACTCACATAATTTTGGCGCAAGTTGTTTTTGGAATTTCTTATAATATAAGATCGGGAACCCGTCCGGACCTGGACATCCTCCCACTGTTGTATTTTTAATTGCTCTTTCCACTTCCTCAATCGCAATTGGGGCTTCTATCGAGGCCGTTTCCTCTTGCGTTAGCTTGTGTAGATCTAGCCTCCTCAGGTATTCGCCTATTTCCTCTCGGGTCGCACCCCCCCCCCCCCATGTTCAATATTGTAAAGAGCACTAAAGTACGCCTGGAAGGTGTCCATTATCTTTTCCGGGATAGTTTGTACTTCTCCCTTCTTATCTCTTACCTTTGGGATAAAAGTTCTATTTTTTTTTTCCTTTACCTTCCTGGCCAACCATTTTCCTGATTTATTCCCCCAAAGATATCTCTCCTTTTCTAGCATGTGATAAGCAGCTTTCCTCTCTTGCTCCAGACATTCTTCTAACTCACTCTTTATTTTTTTCAACTCCTGACTCTCCGGGTTTCCCTCCGTCCTTCTACTTTGTTCCTCTCTCTGTATTTCCTCATACAGCAGTCGCTTCCTTCTCTCCCTCTCTTTTTTCTTTCCCGCCCCAATCCCAATTAGTATACCTCTCATTACGACTTTATGTGACTCCCACAGTATTGAGATAGAGACTTCCGGGGTATTATTTAACCTAAAAAATTGTTCCATTTCCTGTTCAATCCTATTTATTGATTCCTTATCTTGTAACAATAATTCATTGAGCCTCCAGCTTGTCCCCGGCTCACGCACTCCCCCCATCTCCAGCTGGATCGCCACTGGCGCATGGTCAGAAACCGTTATTGATTTTATTTCAGCCTTCCTCAGAGCTGATAGGAGATGGTACTCTAAGAAAATGTAATCAATTCTAGAGAAAGAGCCGTGTACCTGAGAGAAGCAGGTATAGTCTTTATCCCTTGGGTGTAATGCCCTCCAAGCATCCTGGAGTTGAAAACCTGCTAAAGCTTTATCCAACTTCCTCTGTTTGACCCTAGGTGGCCCACTTCCTGTCTCCCTAACGTCCTCCTTCTTCGCGTCCATGTTCCAATTAAGGTCGCCTGCTAAGATCAGGTTCCCTTCTTTAAAATCTTCTATCTTTTTTAGCAGTTTGCTTAAAAATTTATCAGCATTCTTATTTGGAGCATAGACATTAACAATTGTACATTTCATGTTTGATAACATCCCTTTTACACACAAATATCTCCCCTCTGGGTCCACTAGACGCTTTTCTAGCTCAAATCTTGTTGCTTTACCAAAACCAATCGCCACTCCTCTAGAGTAAGCGGAGGGAGAATCCCCGTATATATCCACACCGGGAAGTCCACTGTGTTAATCTTTATACCTGAAGTGTGTGTTATGTGTGTCTCCTGGAGACACACCACACTTGCTCCCATGTACCTTAATTCATCATTAATCCTAAATCTTTTCCTTTTTGTGTTTAAACCCCTTACATTATAAGTAACCACATTCAGTACTTCCATATTTTGGTTGCAAATTGAAAAAGGTTAATTTCCTCTCTTTCTGACGCGTCCAGTGGTCCCAGCTACCTCTAGTCCTACTGACTCTAAGGAAGGATCGAGTGAGAGCCCCAAGAAAACCATTCCCACCCCCCCTCATCCCCTCCCTCCCCCCACCCCCCCCTGTCTTATAACGGAACATCTCAAGGGATTGGGTAAGACAGCCCTTTTCCCGTTATTACTATGGTTCTGGACGGCCTCCGCACCTGGTCGGCCCACCTCCATAGCTTCCCTAGGGTTCATTCAAGCCCACAACCATGGGAGACCCCGCCTCGCTCACCCCCCCCATCCCCCACTATACCCCCTCACCGCCAGTTGACCCTCTTCCTCTCTGCTTGGTCCAAGGCTCCTGAGTCCTCCTATTTTTAGTATTTTCCCCTATCGACCCTACCTCCTCATCCTTTTCCCATTCTAACTGCGGGGGAGGATTTAAACCCAACCGCTCACAGAAATCCTGTAAATCTTCGGGAAAACGGAGCACCGCAGACCGTCCCTCCTTCCTTCCGATTAAACATGATGGAAATCCCCATTGATAAGGGATATTTGCTGCCACCAGCATTTCCGTGAGCGGTTTAAGTCGTCTCCTTCTTCTTAGGGTCTCTGGCGTCAAATCCGAATAGATCTGCAGTTCTAGACCCCCATACGACAGCCCTGGATTAGTTCTAATCTTACCCATCACTTGAATCTTTTCCTCCACATAATGAAACCTCACTAATACGTCTCGCGGAGATTCTGACCTCATTCCTGAGAATCGTGTTATCCTATGGATTCTATCTATTCTTAAAGGTTCTGAGATTTCTCTATCTAAAAGTGGGTTGAATATTTGTTGGGCCACTTCTTTAAGTGTTAAGCTGTTGTGGGCCTCAGGGAGGCCTTTTATCCGTAAGTTCCTTTTCCTACTGCGATTTTCCTGGTCTTCTAATTTATGCATTAATGCCCTGTTTCCCTTCCGTAATGCTGTGACCTGCTCCCGAATTTCTTCTATTGTCTGCTCATGGGTCTCTACTCTGTTTTCTATTTCCTCTACTCTCCCCAATACTTGCCCGATATCTACCCTTATTGTGGCAATTTCTATTTTAAGGGAGGATTCCATTTTTGTAAACATCTCCCCAAGCATCTCTTTTAAATGTGAGGTTTGTACTAGGGGAGGCGACCGACCGTGATCCCCCAAGGGTATCCCTCCTCCCTCTACACCCTGCCTCTCCTCCTCCTGCACCTCTTCCTGTCTACCCACCGCCCTCTGTATAGCCCTTCCATTTTTCTGGGTCTCAGCTAAATTTGTGGGGATACTCCTCTCTATTCTGCTTTCCCCCCCTCTCTGTCTACTAGCTCCTGCCCGTGTGGATTTCTCCACTCTAGGGCTTCCGCTCTCCTCTTCTCTTATAGTAGAATTTGCCGCCATATATCTTTGAATCCCTACCGGGCTTGAGACTGGGGTAGTCGATTTTGTTTTACTTGATTTCCCCTTCATGATAAAAAAAAAAATAAAAAATAAAAAAGAGGGGGGAGGAACAATACCCTTAACCAATATATTATCAAGTATAAGTCCAGGGAAAGTGTGTAGATAAACTTCTTCTATCCACCTGCTCCGAGAAAGGGTCAGGAGCACTTGATGCGTTTTTGTTTAGCACCATAAGAAATTTTGCTTTCAAGATACTATCTCGCAGTCTCCAGTGTAACTTCACCGCCGATCCAGATAGTGGAATTAAACATTCTCATTACCCATTATTCTCCTTCAGAGTAAGCGTAAAACAATGTTCACTGTGGGCCCTTTAAGTTTAGACCCCACCTTGATCCATAAGAAAACATATACAATAAGGGCCACAGCAATACAGGGACTTCAGTAATACAGGAACATCTTGATACTTGAATACTTCATTATAATTCCCATATCCAGTCCAGATACAAATACCTCTCTTCCGGGGTACCCTATGGGGAGTCACTATCAGATCTTTACTTTCACCGTGGAATTCCCCACTCCCACTCCCAGGGTATCTACCCCCTGTCTCTGTTACCACACTCCCCACCCAGGCACCCAGACACCCCAGGCACCATAAGAGGTATTATTTTCAGGGTGCCAGTCATAGAAAAATCTCCAATATTATTAGACCGCTGATCCGCTGATCCAGCAGATTCGCATAAGGTAATACCAGTCACTGTTGTTCTCCTTCAAAGTCTATTATTTCATCTCAAGATAAATATAAGACGGTGTTCACCATAAGTTCCCCGCTGTTTACTCTAAGGGGGCTCCGCTGCACATATGCAATGTCAAGACTTCAACAATATAAAAACTTCAACAGTATAGAGATATCTTGGCCTTTAAATAATCTTCAACATTGTTTCCATCTAGGATACTAATACCCTTCTTCCAGTGTGTCTATAGGGGGTTGCTGTATTTCCTGGGGCACTCTCCAGTCGCAGGTCTTCCTCCACCTGTCACTGCCACCAAGCTCCCCTTACAGATACCACCAAGCAAGGATACTATATAACTGACTTAGCCCTCACAGGCTGATAAGCTTACCACCTCCCTGGTGCAGCCCTGCAGAGTCAGTCCCAGCGTCCCGCCATCAGCATTATCTTCCAGAGGCTCTCTTTCGTTACAGCGCTGCTTGGGGAAGCGAGGGTCAACGAGGATGTTGGAGTACGGATCATTTAGCCGGCTTATGCAGAGTTAGCAGCAGACGGAGAACGGTGGTGTCCTACTTCGTCATCCCGGTATGACCCCGGCGCCTGTGTCTGCTTTCCGGTCCGCTCGTTTTCTCCATCCAGACAGTACCCCCTCCGGAGACCGTATCAACGGTATCAGCAGTCCGGTCCGTCCGTAAGACCCAAGCGCCTGAGCAGTGCGCCGCGCTCCATGCGGCGTGAGGTGAGGGAGAGCGGGGAGGACACGGAGGAACGAGCTACAAGGCCACACCCCCTACGTCATGACGCTATCACACCCCCCGAAAGTAGTGTTTGAACCTCAGAAAAAGGAAGTTCAATAGCCAGTAGCCAATAGCTTCTGTCTCGTAGTTGAATCTGAGCATGCGTGATTTTTGGCGTGTCGGAATTGCACACACACGATCGGAATTACCGATAGAAAGTTTTTCCGTTGGGAAAATTGAGAACATGCTATCAATTTTTTGCTGGCGGAAATTCGGACAGCTAAATTCCGATGGAGCACACACACGGTCGCATTTTCCGATGAAAAGCTCTCATCTGTCTTTTTCTGTCTGGAATTCCGATCGTGTGTACGCGGCATTAGAGTTGAAATCTACATGTAAAAAGCCCAGAGAACACCAGCACATATTGGCAAGAGTCCAGAGTACTTTAATAAAGGTGTTCATTTACAACCAGACACTATAAAGTAGTCAACGCGTTTTGGGGTACACAAAATCCCTCCTCTTTCAAGGTTAAAGATATTACAAATTATCAGGAGGACTCAAAATGACACAATCATCACAATGGATTATTTAAAAGATGAAATATAGAAAATGTCCAAGTGCTGCTGCCTATTTGCTCCTAGGCAATATCTATGTTTAATCTTCCAAGTAATTATAATAGATTTTGGGCTTTCACCTCTTTGTGCTGGTGAGATGATAGACTTTATTACATGTGCAACCCAATTCAGGCTCTGGGAGTCACTTTTCAGGACAGACCTATATCTGAATGCTGACCGTGAAGAAAAACAACAGGGCTTTAAACTGGTACTTTGAGGCATAAAGCCACAGTGAATGGCACCAGGAGCCCCCAATATACAGGTACATAAATGCTAAAGTCACAAGCTGACCGATATAAAGTTCCATATGGAAACCCACATGAATGTAAACTTCTGTTCTGGCATGTAATGAAGTTTTATGTATTTTTTCTTCTATGGTGGAAGAGGTATATAAAAAAAAGTGCACTTAAGGGTGTGTATTGTGTCCATCCCCCAAAGGCGTAAGACCTTACCCTGACCCCCAGGAGTACAAGACTCCTGACAGAGGCAAGACACAACTTGGTTCACCTAATCAAAAGGACTGGCAGACCTCTCTCCTCATCGTCAGCCAAAGCTGACCAACAAGTACTAGGATAGAGGATAGAGGATACCCACACGCACGCGTGCAGGGGAGGAAGAAACCTGATGGCCACGTATCCTCCCCCTAGACTTCACGGTAGACCTGATGACCCAAATCCTCCCAATTTTGTGAGAAAAGAAACACAGACAAAAGTACAAAGGGACAAAATGTGACGATTAAAATAAATTAGACAAATAGTGCCGATGTTAAGCCTTGAGGCCTGGTATCCATAATTGCGCCTGACTTAGCCAAAAGGCCTAGCCCAAAGAGAGATAGCACAGAAAAAGCATTAGTGCCGTGACCATGTGCTCATTCTCACAATGGTGTTCCTAAGCTAATGTGATACTAAGAGCAACCCTAGAGCGACCAACTCCTAGAGGGCACAGACACTGCAAATTCTCTGCCTTCCCAGAACATGGCCAGACAAGGTAGACCCTGCCAGACTTCCCCTCTAAGGTAGAGAGAATTGAGCTAGGAGCCAGTTGCCTCCCAGGCTATTACCAGTGTAAGAATAGGGAGAGTCACCCTTTAAGTTTATACTCTTCTTATCACACTAGAAACTGCATAGAGATATATATATATATAAATATCTGATATACAGATATTTGTAAAAGGTTATCGGAAACAGCTTCACATGCAGTGCTTTGCAAGTTTCTTCTGAGGTGCACATTTGCGGAAAACAGGACGCGCTTGCGGTCGCAGCTGACATTTTAGTTTTGCATACTTAGAACATTTTAGGGCGTAGTGGAACATTGGCCTGCGGTTTTTCTGTTCCAAAAATGATAACAGCTTAAGGTCATGAAAACATATATATATATATATATATATATATATATATATATATATATATATATATATATGGACTTTTTATAATCAGAAATCCCCTAAAAAATTCCGCTTATTGTATGACGAACATAGATGTGGATGTATGTGATTGGTTGCTAAAAAGGCCTAACCCATTGTGTCATGTGTAATTTGATTGGCTGACAAAGGGGCCCTCCCTCTGTCTTTGTGCAAAGTCTGAAATGTTTAAATTCTGTATACAGGAAATAAAAAATCGTATTCATGATAACCCATTCAATTGTGCATGGTTGTCTTGATTTACCCAATCGATTGAAAGGGCTTTCCAGTGACCGCTAAAGTCCAGCTCGAGTAGAACCAGAGGGGTGCACCTTACAACCAGTCAGATATTTTGGGTTGAAGGCTTATACTTCACCATTACAACAACAGTGATACATGCTGGGCATTACATAGATATCTGTTACTCATTTAGTGTGGTGTGTCATGTGACTGAAGACCAGAGAGCCACAAAGGAAGCCGATGCTGGAAGATGTGAAAAGTTTTGTGACAATAAACCATATCCTTTAGGAATAGCCATCTCTCACCATGCCCACATTCACTGTGGAAGCATGGCACTTGGTTGTGTCTGCCTCCCAGGCCAAATGTTTCAAGCTTTCCCATTGGTCTGGGCCTGACATCTATTATACTTACAAGCAGTGGACAACGGTCCTGCCTTCTCTGCCATCATACTGCTCTTGCCACTTCTCCAGCCTCTGCACAACCTTCAATATGGAGCGCTTAGAAGGAGGGGTTTCCCTATAGGCCGGCCACCCAATGTACTGGAGGTGTTGTACAATACGATACCCGTCTTGAGGCTGAAACATAGAAACATTCAGAAAACCAACTTTTACAGATACCTGCCTCCATTTCTGCGACTTATAGCTTTCTTACCCGTGCCATGTTACAGATACGGAATATTCGGCTAATGGTGTCCTCGTCAATATCAGCCGATACAAACTCCACCTGGACTGGCCCATAACAACAGGATGTCTTTTCCGGCCAGTACTGTAGACACAGCTAGAAAAGGAACATGGCACTTCAATAATATCAATATACATGCATAGCTGAGCAAGATCGTGCAGCGCAATATAACTACACGCTGGGTGAAACAAAAACACTGATGGAATAACAAAGGAATAGGAATAATAATAAGATGCAGGGGATATAATCAGCAATCATAGAAACAGACCAACATGCCGAGTGCTATAATCACATGGAGAGAGAAATAACAGTTTGATGAAATGACATGCAAAGATGTGGGACGGGCAGCTGTTCAGCAAGAGGGAAATAAGTCCCCCACCGGCACGCAGGAAGAATAGCCGCACTACTTAAGAACCTGCAGAAGAATGGAAATATTAACTAGAGGACTTCTTAAAGAAAACCTGTCAAACCTCAATCACTTTTTTTGTGTTTAAAATGCCAGTTCTAGCCTTATTCTTTGTCTTTGTTGAAGGGAACCTCTTAATGTAGTATCAGGGGATTTTCATATTGGAGAAATTGGCAAGAATTTGCTGGCAAATATGTTTATCCTCTTTTTGCCTTTTGCTAAAAAGAGGGAGCAGTTATCAGCATGTGCTGAGAATATTAATTGACTTTTAGGTGCTCAGTGTATGCACAGTCCAATTTTAACGTTTACAACAAGAACGCACTTTCATTTCAGTGGTTTAGCAAACACTGCATGCAAGCACTGAAGTTGATCATGTTAATCCTTCCTTTGAACCGGTTACATTATAAATTAGAAGGCTGGTGGGCTCTCTGGAAGGGGGGAGGTACCCTACTGAAATGAAAGTGAAAGTGCTCCTGCTGTAAACTTTAAAGGTCGTAGGTCTCCACAGTGCCTGCAGCTACAGAGGTCAGTGAAGACCTTTTTTAAAGTTAATTTACTGCTTGCTAATATGTTATACTTTGAAGTCCAGCCCAACCTTTTTGTACATTTGAGTTAGTAAAACAGAGCATTAGGCCAATGGGAAATTCCCATGAACTGCAATTAATACCATAACAGCTCAGACAATTGCTGTAGGGTGCAATGGAACCCGTGAAGAATTTCTTGCACCTATAGTTATACCTGTCTGAAGTACTTTTTTTAAGATGCCAGATGGCATGAACAGGTACTGTTATAACGGTGAATACAATTATCCCACTGGTGGCAGTTGGAGATAGTTAGGGATGGTATCACTATGGAGCTTGTGATTGACTTGTTCTATTTTGTACTTTATTGCCATTAGTAAATTATACACAGATGTTCTGTACCCAACCTATGAAAGACAGTCTGTTATAATACTCTTATAATACCCTTGACTACTTTGATCTTTTACCTTCCTTGTCTTATAGCATAGTTGTCAGAAAAGTCGAGATGGTTTTTAAATATCAGCTATGTTTAAACTGATCCACTAATTGTCTAGTATTGCTTAACCATCAATCTTCTTTATTGCATATGTACCCCCTCTTTTTCTAGTTTTTGCTCTAAGACCAGAAGATGGTGAGATCCCAGAGTTGTGTTAACAGATCATAAGATAGCAGTGGTGGGAAGGGAGTTGTAAAAATAGATTAAGTTACAGTTAACCTCCCTGGCGGTACGATTATTTCGGATTTTAGATGCTAAAAGCGGTACCATTATTTTGCATGAAAATTTGGCGTTTTATATTGTAGTCCTGTAATTCTTAGGAATAACTCTCTTAAATCTGTCAAAACCAGAGTCTAGCAGACATCCCCGGTATAATAAAGTTTGAAAAATGAAATCATAAATTATAATATAATAAATAATTATAAATAATTGTACCAAATAATAATATAACAATAATAAAAATTATTCAATAATGTAATCAAATCAAAAACACTGAAATTTGCTCAGTTGCAGAATTGACACTGTCATTACTTTTCAGTATTTGATGACGGATCTCCCCACAAATCGCTATCGCTCAATTCTGCAAGTGATTCCAATTTATTATCACTGTTTTCTAGCTGGTCTAAAATCATTTTTGATGTAAAGGGACAGTTTTGGTTACTATGGACAATCTCCAGTTTCCAGGCATAAAGAACAGTTTTTATAATATAAAACTGCATGCAGGACACTGGGCAGACCACTAGGGGCAAAGGGGATGTGAAATATGTACATACAGCAATGTAATCTGTAAGATTACATTATACTGTATGTAATGTGTGTATTTCACTTTTTGAATTTGGCGCCGATCTCCGTCCCCGTGGGTCGCAACGCTCACAGGGAACGGAGATCGGCGATGTGATAGATCGAGCGAGACACGGCTCGCTCGTACAGCGGGGAGACAACGCTGGATCCGAGGGAGAAGGTAAGTAAACCTCCTCCTGGATCCAGCGATGCAGTCCCGAGTCTGGCTCGGGGTTACCGCCTTTAGTATAAAAATTCCACCCCGAGCCAGACTCGGGAAGACCGTCAGGGGGGTTAAAGTGATTGTAAACCCTTACAAACCACTTTGACCTACAGGTAAGCCATTAAGGCTTACCTGTAGGTCCAAGAAATATCTCCTAAGCCTACACAGTTTAGGAGAGATTTAGTAAAAAACAGTGAAAGCTATCTACGGCGCATGTGCCGTAGACAGCGGTATGCAGGCGCATTATCGCCGTTAGCACCGCATGCCCGGGAGTGACGTCATCGCTGCTTCTGCACTGTGAGTGGCCGGAGCAGCGATACCCAGAAGAAGATGGATGCTCCGGACTACAGGGGACAGCGGTGACATCGCTGGCTTCTGTGTCAGGTAAGTGACACATAATGGGCTACATTATGCTTTACCTTTGCAGGGAGACAAAGAGGAAGTAAACCCATCTTAGTTAATATAGGCTAAGTGGTTATAGGTGGATTTGGGATTAGATTTATATCTTGTGTCTTTATTTGAATTCAGGATAGTTATTAAGTAGTCCGCTCATTAAAAAAAAGGGTTCTTTGGGTTTTCTAGACCATCGTTGACTGACATATAGGCTCCTTTTAAGCCTCACAACCCAATCTTTGGTCCCAAGAGTGCCATTTCGAGTAGGAATGGGGTAAATGTCCTTTTTGCCTATGCCTATGATTTGCCTTTCGTAAATAACCCCCGAAGTATATCTAACCCAAAAACAAAATGCAACATACGGCAGCTTACCAGTCCTTAGAAGGAGTGGCGGCATTCATTTCCTTTACTTGCCCTGTGCACGCAACTTCCCGTTTGGGTAAGGCTAGGAGTGGCTAATTAGCCACCAGTTGGAGACAGGGATGAAAGGGAGTATTTAAGCAGTGAATGTTGTCTTAGCCCCACCCCTACTGAAGAAGTCTATGCGTTGACATAACGCGTATAGGGGTGGAGCCTATGTACTGACGTCACATTGTGGCCATCTTGTGAAACCAGTGTTTTTATACTTAATCAGCTAGCATGGCTTGAAGTGCCACTTGTGAGTGTTTTACCTATTTGATATGGGAAATAAATGTTTTACATACAGCGAACACTAGATTCTGCCATTCTCTTTCCACATATATCTTCCACTGGATGAGAGGTATCGGGATTCTCCTGAGCCTACTGAAGACGGCAGATTTAAAGCGCAAGCAACACGTCAGATATAATTGTCCTCTCCGGAGGGCAAACTGCTGATTTCACTGATGAAACAGGAGTCAAAATGTGAGAGGAGCAGCCTATGATACTGGTGGAGGTGAGCACAAGCACTTTTGGAATCATTTTGCACTTTTTGGTGAATCGATTTTTTTGTGGATCTAAAACAGTCACTTGTCACTATTTTTATGGACTTTAATACATTCATGAACTCTTTAATTTAATGCTATTTTTAGGAGCATGTTGATGAGGATTGTGATATTTTTTGGGGGTGGGGGGTTGGGGGTGGGATAGTGCAGGGTTTAGGTAGTCTTTGGATTACATCCATTGTGGGTGTTCCCGATGGGGTTCCATGTTTCCATCTCTGACTGGTTTAGTGTTGTCTTTGTTTATATGTTTTTTACTCATTTGTATTTCTTTTCTTTCTTCTATACACCTAAGGTTGAATATATATATAAATATCTTTCTTAAAAATACATTTTTGAACAACTTCGCCCATTTTTCCTGTTGAAGCTGCTTTCGGCGAAACATGTAGAAGCTTTTGGACGTAGTATTTCAAGTGTGTGATTCCAGTATTAACGGTGTCGCTAATAGGGATTTTGTGTATATACCTATGACTCTCAACATATGTCTGTATCCACCTTTTTTATCTGTTTGTTTTGTATAAATAAAAAGATTTTTCTGACTTTTATAACAATATATTGTAGTGTATATTTAAGATATGTACCTTTAAAATCCCATATCCAGTACTCCATTATTTTCGAGGATTGTGATTAGTTTAAGCACTTGATTACAATTACATTTTTTGTGATACACATTGCAGGATATTTAGTAGCGCAGCACAGTTTTTTTGTTTCTTATTATCGTCTTTAAGTGGAGTGAAAGCACTTTTAGTGATAGCAGCTACTTCTTTTTTTTATCTTTGTATGATTTGATAATAATTTTATACACGTGGATTGTGTTGATTGGTTTCAGGTTATTTACGTTCTGATGGGCCTACCAGTAAAACACTTTGGGGTTGATTAACCACTTCCCACCCGGCCAATGTATATATACGGCCGGGTGGGAGCCGCCTGCTCCTGATAGGACGTTCGGGAACGTCATTCAGGAGCAGCGGGATCGCGCGCGCGCGCGCCCGCGCAGCGGCGCGATCCCGATGTGCTCGTGTCACCCGGACACGGCACATCTCAGATCGGCAGGAGGGCTCTGTGATTGGCCCTCCTGATCACATGACGGCCGTGTCCAATCACGGCCGTCATGTGATGTAAACAAACAGCCGGTTGCTAGGCAATCGGCTCTCCTCTCCTCACACGGAAGTCACCGCTGAGAAGAGGAGAGCAGAACGCTGCAGCCGGCTGATGATCAGTGAGTATGGGCTGCTTTTCACAGCTTTTTACTCACTGATCATCAGTGTAGTGTAAACACACAACACACCACACAGTGAAAACACAGTCCCCACATATGTCCCCAAAACACACATGTCCCCAAAACATACATGTCCCCAAATAATAAAAACACATGTCCCTAATAATAAAAACATGTCCCCCACATATGTCCCACTAAAATCACATGTCCCAATGATTATCTGCACACATATGTACGTGATCACCTGCACACATATGTACATGATCATTTGCGTACATATGTCCGTGATCACACAAACCAATTATTATACACTTAACGGAATTTTTTTTACCAAAAACATGTAGCAGAATACATTTTGGCTTAAATTTATGACAAAATTTGATTTTATTGGATTTCTTTTCAAATAGAAAAAAGAAAATATTGTTTTTTTCCCAAATTTCCGCTTTTTTTGCGCTTATATCGCAAAAAAAAAAAAACGGAGTCGTGAATAAATAACACCAAAATAAAGCTCTATTTGTGCGAACAAAATGATAACAATTTCATTTGGGTACAGTGTAGCATGACCGCGCAATTGTCACTGAAAGCGCTAGAGCGCTGAAAGCTGAAAATTGGGCTGGGAAGGAAGGGGGTGAAAGTGCCCTGTATTGTAGTGGTTAACTAAAACTGGAGAGCGTAAAATCTGGTGCAGCTGTGCATGGTAACCAATCAGCTTCTAACTTTAACTTGTTCAATTAAGGTTTGAGAAAAAACTGAAAGCCGATTGGTTTCTATGCAGAGCTGCACCAGATTTTGCATGATCCAATTTTAGTAAATCAAAACCTTTCTGTGCTTTGGTGACAAAACTCACTGTACTGTATCTATGGAAGGAGCAGTATTGGCACTATAGTAAAGGAAGTGTGTTAGAACTGCAGACCATCCCCGCTCTTCTCTAACATAGTGGGGAGATTCTCTGTAGTCCTAATTCACTTCCCATTCACGTGGTTTGAGATGACACTGTAGAGCCAATAGGACAGCCCTGGATTTCTGGAAGACATGACAGGTAATTTTTTTTTTCAAATCGTCAATGACATATAAAAAAAAACCCTTAATGGTATATTTAAAAGACCCCAAGGGTCTTTGATGATAGAATAAAGTTGATTAGCTGAAGATTTTACCTGAGCAGCATCCATTTCATTCAGCATAACGATTGAAGTGCAGTTATAGTCGAAGACCATCCTCCAGAAATCTGGCACAGTGTTGGGTAATGGGTGTTGTGTGACCAAGAACGCTGCCGGCTTTTTATGGCTCTGGAAAAACCAAACAGGTTGTCAGAAGACCGATCCTGGGATCTCCAAGAAATGTGAAAAACAAGAAAAGGTTCCCCAGCATGCAGCATTTCATGGAGGAAATATGTTATATTTATCATTTTCTATGACGGTCTACAGTATGGAGCAACGACTTTGTGTGTCGCAGTATCATCACAGAGCTGCTGACAGCCGACAACATTAGAGAGTTTATACTGCAGAGTGGCTAATGCACAGTTTATTCTGCTGCATCAGATCACATAATCTGTCAGTCTTGCGTGTGAGACAGGATTATCTGGAAAATATTCCCTTTGCAGCGCGGAGCTGTCAGATCTCTGACACAAGCTGAGAGATCAGGGCCGACCCCCGGAGTGTGACAATCAGGACGATTCCTGTGACGGATCAGACTGTGTCAAGTGACAGACAGTAATGCATAGTTTCTAATATATACCTACACTGATATAATGGTTATTTCTAGCAATTATTATTAATATATGTATATAAATATACAGTGGTGTGAAAAAGTGTTTGCCCCCTTCCTCATTTCCTGTTCCTTTGCATGTTTGTCACACTTAAGTGTTTCGGAACATCAAACCAATTTAAACAATAGTCAAGGACAACACAAGTAAACACAAAATGCAATTTGTAAATGAAGGTGTTTATTATTAAAGGTGAAAAAAAATCCAAACCATCATGGCCCTGTGTGAAAAAGTGATTGCCCCCCCTTGTTAAAACATACTATAACTGTGGTTGTCCACACCTGAGTTCAATTTCTCTAGCCACACCCAGGCCTGATTATTGCCACACCTGTTCACAATCAAGGCATCACTTAAATAGGAGCTGCTTGACACAGTAAGGTCCACCAGAAGATCCTTAAAAGCTACACATCATGCCGAGACCCAAAGAAATTCAGGAACAATTGAGAAAGAAAGTAATTGAGATCTATCAGTCTGGAAAGGGTTATAAAGCCATTTCCAAAGCTTTGGGAATCCAGCGAACCACAGTGAGAGCCATTATCCACAATTGGCGAAGACATGGAACAGTGGTGAACCTTCCCAGGAGTGGCTGGCCGCCCAAAGTTACCCCAAGAGCACAGCGACGACTCATCCAAGAGGTCACAAAAGACCCCACAACAAAGTCCAAGGAACTGCAGGCCTCACTTGCCTCAGTTAAGGTCAGCGTTCATGCCTCCACCATCAGGAAAAGACTGGGCAAAAATGGCCTGCATGGCAGAGTTCCAAGGAGAAAACCACTGCTGAGCAAAAAGAACATCAAAGCTCGTCTCAATTTCTCCACAACACATCTTGATGATCCCCAAGACTTTTGGGACAACATTCTGTGGACCGATGAGACAAAAGTGGAACTCTTTGGAAGGTGTGTGTCCAAGTATATCTGGCGTAGAAGGAACCCTGCATTTCATAAAAAGAACATTATACCAACAGTAAAATATGGTGGTGGTAGTGTGATGGTCTGGGGCTGTTTTTCTGCTTCAGGACCTGGAAGACTTGCCGTGATAAAAGGAACTTTGAATTCTGCTGTCTACCAAGAGATCCTGAAGGAGAATGTCCGACCATCTGTTCATGTACTCAAGCTGAAACGAACTTGGGTTCTGCAGCAGGACAATGATCCTAAACACACCAGCAAGTCCACCACCGAATGGCTGAAGAAAAACAAAATGAAGACTTTGGAGTGGCCTAGCCAAAGTCCTGACCTGAATCCTATTGAGATGTTGTGGTATGACCTTAAAAAGGCCGTTCATGCTCGAAAACCCTCTAATGTAACTGAATTAGGACAATTCTGCAAAGAGGAGTGGGCCAAAATTCCTCCAGGACGCTGTAAAAGCCTCATTGCACGTTATCGCAAACGCTGGGTTGCAGTTGTTGCTGCTAAGGGTGGCCCAACCAGTTATTAGGTTTAGGGGGCAATCACTTTTTCACACAGGGCCATGATGGTTTGGATTTTTTTTCACCTTTAATAATAAACACCTTCATTTACAAATTGCATTTTGTGTTTACTTGTGTTGTCCTTGACTATTGTTTAAATTGGTTTGATGTTCCAAAACACTTAAGTGTGACAAACATGCAAAGGAACAGGAAATGAGGAAGGGGGCAAACACTTTTTCACACCACTGTATATATATATATAGATACATATATATATATATATATATATATATAGATAGATAGATAGATAGATATAGATATATATATATATATATACATACAGTGGGTAAAATAAGTATTGAACACGTCGCCATTTTCTAGGTAAATATATTTCTAAAGGTGCTAATGACATGATATTTTCACCACGTCAGTAACAACCCATGCAATCCATACATACAAAGAAACCAAAACAAATAAGTTCATAAATGAAGTTATGTGTAATAAAATGGAATGACACAGGGAAAAAGTATTGAACATGGTAACTGAAATATATTTAATACTTCGTACAAAATCCTTTACTGGTAATGACGGCTTCAAGTCGCCTCCTGTATGGAGAACCTAGTAGCATGCATCACTCGGGTATGTTTTTGGCCCATTCTTCCACAAAAACAGTCCTCAAATCTTGAAGGTTCCATGAGCCTCTTCTATGAACTCTGATCAATCTAACAGCCTTATTTTCTTTGAAACCAATTGAGAGTTTCCTTGTCTTTGTGTTTGGGATCATTGCCTTGCTGAAATGTCCACCCTTGTTTCATCTTCATCATCCTGGTAGATGGCAGCAGATTTTTATCAAGAATGTCTTGGTACATTTTTCCATTCATCCTTCCTTCAATTAAATTAAGTTTGCCACTACCGTATGCTGAAAAGCAGCCCCACGCCATGATGTTCCCACCTCCAAACTTCACTGTTGGTATGGGGGGTGTTTTGGGGGTCATGTGCAGTGCCATTTGCCTTCCAAACATGGTGTGTATAATGGCGTTCAATTTTGATCTCATCTGACCAGACTATATTCTCCCAGTATTTCACAGGCTTGTCTAAATGTTGTGCAGCAAACTTTAAACAAGCTTCAACATGCTTTTTCTTCAGCAATGGAGTCTTGCATGGTGAGCATACATATAGACAATGGCGGTTGAGTGCATTACTTATTGTTTTCTTTGAAACAATTGCACCTGCTAATTCAAGGTCTTTATGAATCTCTCCACAAATGGGCCTTGGCTCTTGGATAACACTTCTGATAATTCTTTTCACTGTCAGAAATTTTGTGAGGAGCACCTGGTCATGGCCGTTTTATGATGACATGATATTCTTTCCACTTCTGGATTATGGCCCCAACAGTGCTCACTGGAACATTCCGAAGTTTAGAAATCTTTCTGTAACCAATGCCATCAGTATGTTCTGCAACAATAAGGTTGCAAAGGTCTTGAGAGAGCGCTTTGCTTTTACCCATCATGAGATGTTTCTTGTGTGACACCTTGGTAATGAGACACCTTTTTAAAGGCCATCAGCTAAGACTTAACCAGCTGATATTAATTTGCACTGAAAAGGGGCAGGATTGCTTTCTAATTACTGGTAGATTTCAGCTGGTGTCTTGGCATGCCTCTTTGGACCTCTCTTTCTTCATGTGTTCAATACTGTTTCCCTGTGTCATTCCATTTTATTACAAAGAACTTAAAGTGGTTGTTAAGCCCCTATGTGATCTTTATACCATCCCCATTGTTAGAGAACAACCTGTGCCCTATTGCCTGTGCTCCATGAAAAAAAAAAAATCATATTTCTACCTGATTTCACATGACTCCCGGGTCTCTCCTCTCCCCACCTGCCAGCTCCAGCAGATGAGGCTGAAAATATCAGCCAGGGAGGGGAGAAGGAGAGAGTCGGGAGTCACGTGAGCTCCAGGAGGCTTTTTATAAGCACAGGCACTAGGACACAGGTTATTATCTAACAATGGGAATAGTATAAAGATTACATCGTTTTGTAGCAGCAGGGAGGGGAGCAGAGCGGCGATAGTGAAAACTGATAGGCAGGGAGGGGAGGAGGACAGAGGAGAGCTGCAGAGAGCAGTAGATGATGGAAGCACGTAAACTGACCACGGTGTCAGGGCTCAGCAGCCATGATTTACTGTGGTCAGTTTACAGACGGGAGGGCATAGCCAGGCAGGATCAGCCAAGTATTTAAGGTGATACAGGGGGCCAAATTACACAACACAAGCACTGTGCTGCATAATATGCTTTAAAGTGGAATTCCACCCATATAAAAGTCAGCAGCTGCAAAAAGTGTAGCTGCTGATGTTTAATAATTGGACACTCACCTGTCCTAAGGTCCAGCAATACAGGCAAACAAAGCCCCGCTTCTCTCCCCCTCCTCGCCTTGGCAATAGCATTATGACTGTGGGCGCCTGGCTGTGGCTTCACAGCCAGACATGCACACCGCATGCATGAGCCAGAAGATTACACGTAGATTACACGTAGGGAGAGGTGAACTTCCTTCCGGCTCAGCGGAGCCCCGGGAGGAAGTGGGAGCTGGATGAGGTATCCGCTCCTCTCCCCAAAAAAATGGCATGCCAAATGTGGCATGTCAGGGGGTCACTTTCACTGTGGAAGTTTCATTTTTGGGTGGAACTCCACATTAAGGGAACAGGATCCAGTTTTTTTCCTAGGGTAACAGTTTAATTTCTGAACTTATTTTTTGGGGTTTCTTTGTATTTCTGGATTGCATGGGTTGTTACCAACATGAAATAAATTTACCTAGAAAAATGCTGTGCATACAGTATATATATATATATATATATATATATATATATATATATATATAAAAATATATATTCTAGATTGTAAGCTCTAACGAGCAGGGCCCTCTGATCCCTCCTGTATTGAATTGTATTGTAAGTGTACTGTCTGCCCTCATATTGTAAAGCGCTGCGCAAACTGTTGGCGCTATATAAATCCTGAATAATAATAATAATATATATATATATATATATATATATATATATATATATATTCTACTTACATCCATGAGTGTAGCATTGATGTAGTTGCTTGTCTCTCCGTCAAGTGAAATGAGGAAGGGAAGGCACCGATCCAGAGGTAGGACATCTAGAGCCCGATTCTTGTCATGGTTGCGGGGTAGAAGCCCTATACTGCAATCTTCCGGCCTTGCTCGTGGGGTCACAATGTTCAGGGTCTGGAAAATTAAAGTAGAACTTTACTTAAAAAACAATGAAACAAAACCCAAAAAACAAAAGAAAACTACATTTGCAAATCATAATACTACCACTTGACTGTACATTGTTGTTGTTTTTTTATCTTGTTTTGCAGTGTCCTTGTTTCTTCTCGCTTTACCTTGGAGCGTAAGGCAAATTTTTCTTAGGTCACATTTATTTATTAAGGTCTAGGTAAAGTGTTAATTTGTCTCCTGAAGTATGCCTGACCCAATGGCTGAACTCTGCCTTTCACCCATTTTAGGATTTCAAACTGTTTTGGCCTCATTTAGAATTGTGTCCCTGCTCTGGCTATTCTCTTATTACATACAAATAGGCACACAGAACCAGAAGACAAATCATATCCTGAAAAACTGTACACATTATAATGGTATAATGACAGTTTCGTAACTATACTAATCTTCATCAATAATAAATGCATGATAATTAATGGCTTCCATCAGGGGCATCTGAGTATCTGCTCCCCCCACCCCCACAAGTGTTCACTGTAGGGGACCCAAGAGATCGATGCTCCTGGAAATGTTGGTTTTCCTTCAGAATTCAAGGATTTCTTTATATGTGAACTTAATGATAAGCACATATGGTCTTTATAAAAGTCATGTGTATTCTTAATTGAACTGTACCCCCTAGCTAGTGTGCTAGAAAGGCTTGGCTGGGTCGGGTGAATGACTCAGAGAGGGATAGATGACTCACAGGCAGCATCCCCAAGACCTCCCCCTACTTCTGGAACTTCCAGAACAATAGGAGTAGAGGAAATGAGGAGCTGTCTGGAGTATTCTGAGAGCCCTGACCAATCCCCAACAGATGGGTTGGCAAAGGGCAGGCCCCCTCAAATACTCTGAACCAGCCCAGCTGGGGCACAATGGAGTTTGGGTGGAAGATGGAAATGGAGTGTTAGCTGTCGATTACCCTTGTGCGTTGCCCCTAGTTGGGGGGGGGTGACCTCAGGCCTGGACTTTGGTGCGAAAGGGACCCTCTTCACGACACAAGGAGGTGTCCTGACCGGATGCATGGAAGCAGGAGGAGGACAGCAGGAGAACATTGGGAGGAAGACAGCCAGATGTGCTGGTGAGTGTTGTCGGAGTCGGAGAGGACTGAGAGGAAGCCTAAGAGGACTGGGAGAGAGCAGTCTGGAATGGATGCTGAGTCAGCCTGAGAGGACTGTGAAAGTGCAGCCAAGAGGGCTGGAGAAAGGGGCAGCTACGGCCAGGCAGGCTGGCAGTGCCCGAAGAGGTCCTTATGATTAAGCTTTGGGGGGCGTAGAGTAAAATGCGTTGGGGATGTGGCCTGGCAGGAGCCCAGGCTAAGGTTGTCTCTCTCATACCACCATAGGACTCCGTGGATGTGCGGCACCAGGGATCTTTCCTCTCTTCCTTCCAGTGTCTAAAGAGATGGTGCTGGGATCAGTAGCCACAGGAGGACAGCTGGGCACTAGGACTTTGCTACACAAACAAGGGGTCTGTGGTCCCTGTCTCTAAAGGGTGTTTTGCTACCTGGCCCTAAAAAGTTGTAGTGCTGCAATTAGGAGTTGCGCTGGAGGCAGAGGAGAAGTGTATATATTGACTGTATATAGTTGTGTCCCAGAAGAGTTCTTTGCTGAAAGTCAAGTGGGCATCCCACAATACCCTAATCCCTATCCAAGTTTATTATCCTCAATAAAACATAAAACAAAGCACTGGACTGTTATATGACTCAAGTGTGCTGTGCAGATATGGTGTGCCTGGCTGTGCAGGGTGGGGATCCCTTTACACTTTAGAGGGTGCACTACAGAATCTTTGTGTGCTTTGTGTATGCCTTACAGATCTGTGCTGTAATCCAGTGTGCAACATTTCCTCTGTAATAAAGACCGCTCACTGCTGCTCTCTCTCCTTGTGCAGGGTGATTGGTCTTGTCTCCACCCCCTCATGTCGTTTTGTCTCCGCCCCCTCATGTAATGGGTGGGGCCTGCTGAGACCCTCGTACAGCTCTGCTTTCCTCACAAGCTATGTACAGCACAGTGATAATGTCTCTGCTACTTAACTAAGTAATATCTGGGTTTGTAAAGGCATTTGGTACATGCAAAGGGGAATTACATTCCTTTTTTATTTAAATTTTCAAGCCGAGCTAAGCTTTAAGCAGGCCATAAAAACATCAACCGTTCTGCTAAATGCCAGTCAATGGTTGCCCTAGACCAGCGATAGCAAACCTTGACACCCCAGATGTTTTGGAACTACATTTCCCATGATGCTCAACTATAATGCAGAGTGCATGAGCGTCATAGGCAGGGCTGTTTTTAATATTGATTGGACCCTGGGCAAAAATTTTCTTGGATCCCCCCCCCCCCCACACTCCATGTAATTTCACTCTCCACCTGCTCTGAGACATACAATAAATAGCAGCTAGACTTAAAATCAGTTTACTGTATCAGATCAGCATACCATTACTGCTTACTGACTGGTTGCTAGAGGTCACAGTAATCATTATGGCTCACTGATTAGTTGCTAGAGGTTACAGCAAACGATTTCTGCTTGTTAATTGGCTGCTAGAGATTACTGCACAGTAATACTGCTCACTGATTGGTTGCTAGAGGTTACAGCACATCATCTCCTCACTGCAGGGGAGCATGATATTCATATGAATGATGCCTTTAATTACATATCAATGCAACCGGCCGCAGCTATTTACTTAATAATGCCGCTGCTATTTACATATGAATGCCGGTTATTTACATGTAAACACAGGCTCTGCAGGTGAGTCATCTGTACACAACAATAGAGCAGAGCTGGGGAGCGTTAGTAGCAGCACTTCACACTGAGATATTGGAAAACAGCACAAGAATAAAACTTCAAGGGACAAGGGAATTTAAACTGGGATAGTTGGCAAGTATGAGGCAACTGCTTTGGGCCCCACAACAATGACAGGGCCCAGGGCAGCTGCCCCTTTTGCCCTGCCTTAAAGATGGCCCTGGTCACAGGAAATGTAGTTCCATAACAGTCTGTGGTTAGACCCCCGCCCCACCCCCACATCATTTTTATGGAAACAGAAAATCGTAAGATTTGTCTTACTAAACATACATTTTCAAAGATTTATGTAGGGCATACCTGGAATTCATCTTTGATTTGACTACAGTTGGTCTGCGGGTCTAGACGACTGATATTGTAGTAGACGGAGCGGAATTCACACACTGGGATGGCAGTGTTGCCACACAGGCAGGCCTCCAGAATGGCATCATGGACAAATACATACTGCTCCTAGCAAAATGAACTACAGTGATTAAGAGGAAGAGACAACTAAGACCTAGTAATGAACACCCACTAAAGGACAATTGTGAAGATGCCCCAAACAGCCAGTATGAGGTTTGCTTTAATCTTCAAAACGACTCCAGAATATAAGCAATTCATTTAGGGCCCATTCACACCATACATACTGCATTAGGCAGTCCATTAAAAAACAGGCTGCAACCTTTGCTTCACAGAGGTGCATTGGGGTGCCATTCAGAATGAGTGGCACTGTGCACACCATCGCACAAGAAAGGCAGTGCTGTGTGTCGCGCTGCGTTACTGCATCACAGGTTGAGTGAATGGGCCCACAACTCAACATGTGCAGAATGAAAACATTTGTTTAATTTTGATTAGTTATTTACATAAATTAGTTTAATTAAATTTGTTTAACTAAACTAATTTATTTTAGATCGTGTATGGGCTCCATCGGACCTCTCCTGCCCAAAAATCTGACGGATTTTAGAAATAGAACATGTTTCAAATTTTTCCGCCGGACCCAGTTCCTATGGAGAAATCCGTTCATCTGTATGCTAGTCCGACGGACGAAAACCGGCGCTAGGGCAGCTATTGGCTACTGGCTATGAACTTCCTTATTCTAGTCCGGTCGAACATCATCACGTTTGAATCCGTCGGACTTTGGTGTGATTGTTTGTGGCCAAGTCCGTTCATTCGGAAAGTCCATCGGAACTCCGCCGAAAGTCCATCAGGAAGACTGTCGGGCCTAGTCTGCCAGAAAGTCCAGTCGTGTATGTGGCATGAAGGTTTTTCCGACGGAATTCCGCTGAAGCTGTCTTGTGTACACACAATCACACCAATTCGTCAAGAACGCGGTGGCGTACAACACGGGACTAGAAAAAGGAAGTTCAACAGCCAGTAGCCAATAGCTTCCATCTCGTACTTGCTTCAGAGCATGCGTAGTTTTTTTGTACATCGGAACAGCATAGAAACGAGCAGTTTTCCCGACAGGAATTGGTTCCGTCGGAAAAATATAGAAAATTTTCTCTTTTTAGGTCCGTCAAAATTTTTGATGTAAAAAGTCAGCGTATGGGGCATACACACGATCGGAATATACGATGAAAGCTCCCATTTGACTTTTTCTGTCGGACATTCCGCTCATGTGTACATGACATTACATTGGTTGTGCTCTCATCCAAACTGTCAAACCATCAAATGGTTGGTGTCATAACTGAAAAAGATAGGAGGGTTTAGTTCCAGTTGAGGCCTTGATCACACCATGGTGCAGAGTTGTCAGTTTTTATGCTCCTGTTCTGCAAGGGCACAAAAAACAATTGTTCTCTATGTGCCCTGTTCACACCACAATGTGTAAATTTTTTCTGCACAGGAATCTGCAACGTGTATACAGTGGTCTGCATGGGAAAAAAGTGACATGACATCAACATTGATGTGAATAGGGCACATAACTGACGCACATGAAAACTAAAGTCAAAGTGCAAAAAACAACTGATCAGTTTTCATGAACGTATGGTGTGAACGAGCCCTTTTAAAGTGAAACTCCACCCAAAAGTGTAGCTTCCACTTTAAGCACTCCTCGCCCCCTGACATGCCACAATTGGCATGTCACTTTTTGAGGGTGAGTGTGAACCTTCTTTTTAGTGGGACTTCCTGTCCCACTTCCTCCTTCCTCTTCTGGCCACCCAGACAACTCCTCCTCTCGCCCGTAGGTGGCCTCTCCCTGCCAGCAACCTTCTGGGACATGTCACATGTCCCAGAAGATTGCCTGGCCAATAGCAGAGCGCAGCGTGTCTTGCGCAGTGCACGCTCAGCATTAAGACTTAAGCTGCCCAGAGTTTCAATGAAGGCACTGCGGAGAAGAGGGGGAGAAGAACAAGAATTCGGGTGGCCGCATCGCTGGACCATGGGACAGGTGAGTGTCTGATTATTAATCATAATTATTATTAAGTCAGAAGCTATGCTTTTTGTAGCTGCTGACTTTTAACCGCTTCAGTCCCGGAAGATTTTACCCCCCTCCCTGACCAGAGCACTTTTTGCGATTCGGCACTGCGTCGCTTTAATTGACAATTGCGCGGTTGTACGATGTTGTACCCAAACAAAATTGATGTCCTTTTTTCCCACAAATAGAGCTTTCTTTTGGTGGTATTTAATCACCTCTGCGGTTTTTATTTTTTGTGCTATAAACAAAAAAAGAGCGACAATATTGAAAAAAAAATGTTTTACGTTTTGCTATAATAAATGCTATAATAAATATCCCCCAAAAATACATAAAACATATTTTTTCCCTTAGTTTAGGCCGATATATATGTTTCTACATATTTTTAATAAAAAAAATCACAATAAGCGTATATTGATTGGTTTTGCGCAAAAGTTATAGCGTCTACAAAATAGGGGATAATTTTATGGGATTTTTATTATTATTATTTTTTTATTAGTAATGGTGGCAATCTGCAATTTTTAACATGACTGCGACATTATGGCGGACACGTCGGACACTTTTGACACTATTTTGGGACCATTGTCATTTATACAGCGATCAGTGCTATAAAAATGCACTGATTACTGTGTAAATGACACTGGCAGGGAAGGGGTTAAACACTAGAAGGCGATCAAGAGGTTAAATGTGTCCTAGGGCGTGATTCTAACTGTGAGGGGGGTGGGCTTCCACTCACATGACAGCGATCACTGCTCCTGATGACAGGGAGCAGTGATCTCTATCATGTCAATGCCTTGTTTACATCTCCCCGCTCTCCGGCTCCGTGACACGATCGCGGGACACCGGCGGACCTCGAGTCCGCAGGACCCGCGGGCATGTTCACGCTGTATACGGTGCTTGCGTGCGCGCCCACTAGTCCTCCAGTTAAAGGGGACATACAGGTACACCCATTTGCCCACCGCTGCCATTTTGCCAACGTATATCGATGTGCAGTGGTCGGCAAGTGGTTAATAAACTAAAAAAAACGGGTGGAACTCCGCTTTAAGGAGCTACAACATGACCACTGCAACCTACAGTATATGGTTTTAGAATTTAGGAATTCATTATTCTTCTAGCCAGTGTTCTGAGATAATTCAGAATCCACTGAAAGGTGCATTTGACCTCCTTAAAGTGGTGTTGCCACCAAAAAAATAAAACTACTTAAAATTCTTAAAAAAAATCAAAAAAAAATAATTGGCAAAAAAAAAAATGTTTACTCACCTCTAAATACCGGTTGCTAGGGGGTCCCTCGTAGTCTGCCTTCTTCATTGCCCGGGCTGGTGACATCACTTCCCCTCGCGCCGCACATTCACCTGGGACCTGTCATGTGTCCCAGGTGACTGTACGGCGTATCACGGCGCCCTGCGCCGCTCGCGCATGCGCAGTGGGTGCCCGGCTGTGAAGCCACAGCCGGGTGCCCACAGTATGCATGACGGTGCCGCGAGCGGAGCGGGGAGCGAGGGGGGGGGCTTCGTTCCCCCGCATCGCTGGACCCTGGGGCAGGTAAGTGTCCGATTATTAAAAGCCAGCAGCTGCAGTATTTTTAGCTGCTGACTTTTAATTTTTTTTTTTTAGGGGGTACCCCACTTTAAATCTGCTTGGCATGCAAACAAAGTCCCAACAACAAAAGCCTTAATACCATATTTATATTTGCGAATTGTATAAGGAGGCTCTGCTAAGAAGTGCTACATGGTAATTGCACTTTACTGTTCCACTAGAGAGAGAATCTGCAAATTTGAATAAGCAATACAATAATGGATATAAGGGAGAACAAGCATGTAAAAATTGGAATGTCATTTAAAGATCTGTGTTCAGAGAAAAGTTTGAATATTAATGCAAACCTTTTTCTGAGTGAAATCCATTGCATTTTGAAGCTTCATTTGCCCATCCAACTAATATAATCCGATGTAGGATTTTAATACATGGCAGGTTACTGTCAACCACTGCTTTTACCATCTTTTTATATACAATGCGCTACTTTAACTGGTAATTACACGGTCATGCAACACTGTACCCAAATGAAATGTATAGAATTTTTTTCACACAAATAGAGCTTTCTTTTGATGGTATTTGATCACCACTGTTTTTTTTTTTCTTATTACATAAACTAAAAAAGACCAAAAATTTGGAAAATAAAATGTTACTTTCTGTTATAAAAACATATCCAATAAAATTTAAAATAAATGCTATTATATCTTAAAAAGAAAAAAAATCCAGATGCCTGTACCTTCTTAAAGCTGTCTCTCTAATCCCTTCTTTTCTTTGGTTCCCAACTTTTCTTAGCTTTCTTCTTTTCTCAAATGACATAATCAATTAAGTGCTAACACATTTGGAAATTATCAAGTTAAAGGGGTGTTCCAGCCATAAAATTATAAAATTTAATTTAAAACACTGTAGCTGCTGACTTTTAATAAGGACACTTATCTGTCCAGGGCGCCCATGAGTTAACCCCTCCCCCCCAGACCGATCCGTCCCTCGTATCGTGTGCCGGCGCCGCCATCCTCACCAAGGGAAACAGGCAGTGGATCCTTAGGGCTTCACTGCCCGTTTCCTACTGAGCATTTGAGAGTCCCCCGGTGATTTCTGAATGGGCGGGTGTTTTGTGACACACACAGGTCCCAGAAGACACAGCGCCCAAATTTCCCAGAAATCAACGTGAGGAGGAGAAGACTGAAAATCTCCGCGGAACAGGAAGTGGCAGATCAAGAAGATCTACCTAGCAACAGGCATTTCTGGTAAGTAAAAAAAAAAATTTTTTTTCAAATGTTCTTTAACGTATTTAACCACTTCAATACAGGGCACTTTCACCCCCTTCCTTCCCAGCCCAATTTTCAGCTTTCAGCGCTCTAGCGCTTTCAGTGACAATTGCGCGGTCATGCTACACTGTACCCAAATGAAATTGTTATCATTTTGTTCGCACAAATAGAGCTTTATTTTGGTGTTATTTATTCACGACTCCGTTTTTTTTTTTTTGCGATATAAGCGCAAAAAAAGCGGAAATTTGGGAAAAAAACAATATTTTCTTTTTTCTATTTGAAAAGAAATCCAATAAAATCAAATTTTGTCATAAATTTAAGCCAAAATGTATTCTGCTACATGTTTTTGGTAAAAAAAATTCCGTTAAGTGTATAATAATTGGTTTGTGTGATCACGGACATATGTACGCAAATGATCATGTACATATGTGTGCAGGTGATCACGTACATATGTGTGCAGATAATCATTGGGACATGTGATTTTAGTGGGACATATGTGGGGGACATGTTTTTATTATTAGGGACATGTGTTTTTATTATTTGGGGACATGTATGTTTTAGGGACATGTGTGTTTTGGGGACATATGTGGGGACTGTGTTTTCACTGTGTGGTGTGTTGTGTGTTTACACTACACTGATGATCAGTGAGTAAAAAGCTGTGAAAAGCAGCCCATACTCACTGATCATCAGCCGACTGCAGCGTTCTGCTCTCCTCTTCTCAGCGGTGACTTCCGTGTGAGGAGAGGAGAGCCGATTGCCTAGCAACCGGCTGTTTGTTTACATCACATGACGGCCGTGATTGGACACGGCCGTCATGTGATCAGGAGGGCCAATCACAGAGCCCTCCTGCCGATCTGAGATGTGCCGTGTCCGGGTGACACGAGCACATCGGGATCGCGCCGCTGCGCGGGCGCGCGCGCGCGCGATCCCGCTGCTCCTGAATGACGTTCCTGAACGTCCTATCAGGAGCAGGCGGCTCCCACCCGGCCGTATATATACATTGGCTGGGTGGGAAGTGGTTAAAGAAGCGTTTTTATGTATTTTCTTTAGGGAGGACCTCCGCTTTAAAAGGGGCTTCTCTGGACAGGAATGCCTTCTTATTTTATTTTTTTTTATTTTGCCTTTTTCGTTATTTTTTTTGCTGTGAATGTGTATAAGTTCTCTAATGCTGCGTACACACGACTGGACCTTCCGGCAGACTAGGTCCGACAGGCTTCTTGACGCACTTTCAGAGGAGTTCCAATGGACCTTTCGAACTAACGGACTTGCCCACACATGAACGGACTAAGTCCATTCAAAAGTCGTAAGACGTAAGACGGGAATAAAAAAGAAAGTTCAATAGCCAGTAGCCAATAGCTTCCCTTGCGTCGTATTTGGTCTGTCGGACCAGCATACAGACAAACGGTTTTCCTGATAGGAATTGAGTCCGTCGGACAGATTTGAAACATGTTCTATTTCTAGGTCCGTCTGATTTTTTTTACAAAAAACTATCGGATTATCCCACACACGATCGGATTGTCCGATGGACTGATTCCATCGGACCTAGTCTGCCGTGTGATGCAATATATTTGGTTCTAACCTTTTAAATCGAGCAAATAAACGTTACTATATCTTATTTTTTGGTTAGAAGTTGCCTTCAAAGTCCTATAAAGAGCAATTGTGTTTTTTCAGATATAATTAATAAGGATGGGGGCAACTACACCCAGAGGCACATACAATCATTATATCCAATTATCTAACTGGAACAAGTGAAGCCATTTGAATAAATCCCCATTAATAACTAGAAATGTGGCATTTTCTCCCACGTTTAACAGACAAATAGAGGGACAAAGATCTCAAACAGGGAATTAGACATCAAGAAAAAATATCTAAGGCCGCGTACACACGGGCGGACTGTCCGCCCAACTAGGTTCGTCAAACAGTTTGACAAACAGTCCGTTCAAAATTAGCATGAACGGACTTGACCACACACGACGAACGAACAGTCCGCTGAAAACTTGCGCGATGACGTGAACGGCACGTACGACGGGACGAGAAATTCGACGTCCAATACACTGCAATGCAACCTTCGCCGTGTAAATTCTTTCTGAGCATGCGCGAGACTTAGTTTGTCGAACAAGCCTACACACGAGCGGACTGTCCGCTCAAACCAAGTTTCAGCGGACAGTCTTACGGAAATTCCGAAAAACTTTGTTCGTCAGACTGTCCGCTGAAACTGTCCGCTGAAGCCCACACACGAGCGGACTGTCCGCTGAAACACTGTTCAGCGGACAAAGTTGGGCGAACAGTCCGCCCGTGTGTACGCGGCCTTAGAGGAGTTCTAACCCCTCATCACTATATTCAAAAGTTAAAAGGAATGTTGGCTGAAGGAGTTGTAATCCCTCATGTTTTTTCACCTTAATGCATTAAGGTGAAAAACCTTCTGTAGTGCTGCAGCCCCCCAGCCCCCCCGTTTTACTTACCTGTCTTCCTCCAACCGGGAATAAGCACACCAACTCTAGCTGGTGTTTCATGTCCTGATTGGATAGATTGATAGCAGCGCACCCATTGGCTCCCGCTGCAGTCAATCAATCTAATGACACGGGTGCTGGGGGCGGGGCCGAGTCCTGCTTTGTGTGTGAATACATGCAAAAGCAGGACTTGGGAGTGCGCCCGCATGGGTGTCCACCAAGGAGAGTGCTTCTCCAATGTGGACACCTGATGTGGGGAGGAGCTACCAACAAAAAAAAGGAACCCTTACAATCACTTTAAGTACACCATCCTGCAGTAACCAATCAAAAGTCAATTTATTGAAGTCAGAGCAGTACAAGATGGATTGTGATTTGTTCCATTATGTTACTGCAGTTAGGCCATAGCACTTGATGATCGTGAGTCATTCTCTTACCTCGGTCTGCACCATGTTGACCCTCTGAGCCCTCAGTTCCCGCACACAGTTAAATATATCCACCACTCCCTCATTTTCTGCCATGTCCAGCATGATGTCGATAGCAATGAAGCAGCCAGTTCTTCCAGCTCCGGCGCTGTGAAATAAGACAATAATTAAAGTGGATATAAACCTCAGACATAATATGAACAAAGCATATTCCTCTATAGTGTACTTGTCTCAGTCAAGAGCAATAAGTGTAATTTCTGCCTTCTGCTTTGTTCCTCTGCTATCAGTATGAATCACTTCTGACAAGTTTTCCCGACAATAAGAAAAAAAAGGTGACAGGGGAGGGACCTCCAGCACACAGCCTGTGATGGACAGCCTCAGCTCTGTTACTGTGTGGAGGGTGGGGGGTGTCCCTTCGCTCCAATCAGCTTTTAGAGCTCTCCTCACTGAGCTCTGTAGAGTGTAACCAGCTCTCCACCCCCTTTTTCTGAACTCTCAGACAAGCTTTATAAATTCTGGACTTTGAATGGCTGTCAAAAAGAGAAGACCACAGATAGATAGGTACAACTAATGTAGGAGGATTTGTTTCTTCTCTGTATATCACCTGAGGCCAATCACTTTACTGGGTATATGTAAGGGATGGGTTTACAACCACATTGAGGCTCAGTTAACATATGAGCCACATGCGGCTCACAGCAGGGGTCTGTTTCAGGTCCAATTTCAGCCCGAATTTTGGGCTGAATTAGGACCTGAAACGGACCAAAAGACACACAAACTGCAAAACGCACCAGACCTGTTGCGGAGCTATGTGAACTGGCTCCATGGAGAGCCAGACAAAATCTCCTGCTATTGCAAATTAGATGCGGAGACCCTGCATTCAATTCGCAATGGTGTAAACCCAGCCTAAAGCAGATTTCTCCATTTATGCTGTATGCTGCTTGTCCATCTGCTAAAGCTCTGCTTTCTTCAAGGTTATACTACTCCCATGTTCTCTGCCCTCACCTTCCTGTTTGCAGATGGCCCCATTGCTTTGCATGGTCCCATAGCTCCCAACCGTCCCTGATTTCAAGGGACTGTCGTTGTTTTGGAGCAATGTCCCTCTGTTCCTCTTTCATCCTCATTTGTCCCTCATTTTGGTCTGATTCATATAGTTGTATATAAAATGCACTTTTTATCTTTAAAATAGTGTTTCCCAGTGCTAAACTTTAAGAATAAAAAATAAGAATGCTGCCTGCGCCGATGCACACAGGCTGCCCGGGAGGACAACACATAGAAGACACACTAAGCTGCTGTCAATCACTTACCTAGGAGGAGGAGCAGCGGAGGCGTGTCTAGTGTGTGAAGTACTCTCAGGCTGCCTGTGCATAAGAGTGCAGGCATAGACCTTATGGGGTTAATTTACTAGAATTGGAGAGTGCAAAATCTGGTGCAGTTGTGCATAAAAACCAGCTTCCAGTTTGTTTGTTTTTGTCAAAGCTTAAAGTGTTTGTAATCCTCAGACATGAAAAATGAACAAAGCATATCCCTCCATAGTGTGTGCATAGCTCCCAACTGTCCCTGATTTCGAGGGACTGTCCCTGATTTCGAGCAATGTCCCTCTGTCCCCCTCTCCCCACATTTGTCCCTCATTTTAGTCTGATCATTATAGTTGTATATAAAATGCACTTTTTATCTTTCAAAAAGTGTTTCCCAGTGCTAAACCTATTATTACATTTCTAAATTGCTACATTTGTACATTTTAAAAGCCAATATAAAGGAATAGTAGTGGTAAAAAAACGTTTTTGTGGATTTAATTAACCTTATTTTTTGGTTAATGTGCCTTTAAAGAGGTGTGGCAGGGGGCATGTTCCATGCCTACATACGTTTGTTAGTAGGTGTCCCTCATTCCTGTCTCAAAATGTTGGGAGGTATGTGTGTGCTTGTCTTAATCCAGAGTACCAAGTGTAATTTCTGTCCCCTGCTTCATTACTCTGGTATCAGCATGAATCACTTCTGACAAGTTGTCCTGGCACCAAGATAAAAATGGTGACAGGGGAGGGAGCTCCAGCTGATTGACAGCCTCAACATGTTCCTGTTTGCAGAATAGTGTGTCCCTTCCCTCCAATCAGCTTTCAGAGCTCTCCTTACTGATGTAACTTCAGCTCTCCGCCCCCTGCTTTTCAGAGCTGAGATATCCTGAGTAAATTCTGCACTTTTAATGGGTGTAGGGGAAAGACAGCTGTAGATAAACATGTACAACTTATGTAGGAGGATTTGTTTAATCTCTGTGTATCACCCGAGGCCAATCACTTTGCTGGGTATATGTGAGGGTTTATAACCACTTTAACTGCATAAACTAAAGTTAGAAGCTGATTGGCTACCATGCACAGCTGCACCACATTTTGCATTCTCCAGTTTTAGTCAATCAGCCCCAATGTCTGCATGAAGGGGCATGCAGGTGCAACAAATGATGGGACTTGTAGTCCTGAGTAGTAACAAGAAGTGACTGGTGATGATGTTATGAGAACACTCTCCCAGACCAGATGTTCAGGAAAGAGGTGCAGAGGAAGCAGGAAATTGTGGCTGGAAAAAGGTGTCTGTTTTTATGGACTGTGCTAAATATACGTATTGTAATATGCTAGTTCTCTTATTTAAAATATAGGCTGTGGTTAGACATATGCAATTCATTTCATTATGAATTCGTTTCCGGACAAAATGTTAGGATGGACAGTGTTAGTGTGTAATCTGGCCAATGAGCTTGTCCCTTATTCCCTTGTGTGTTTTTCTGTGTCAGGCTGCATTCCATCCAGAGTCCAGACATGGTGTGGTAGGCCGCTGGCACTGTTTTGTTGGATTTGTGAGTCTCGTGACGCAGAGTGAGAGATCAATTACGAAGGGCCCCAACCCTAAGTAACGAATGCCATATCTAAAGGAATACAATGGAACAGATACGAATGCATCCGAAGTTACGAATTATCCGAAGTAACTTATGCCGCATCTAGACGGATGGAACGGAACAAATACAAATTCATCCGAATTTACGAAATATCCAAAGTAACGAATGCCACATCTAAATGAATGGAACAGAACGAATATGAATGCATACGAAGTTATGAATTATCCGCAGTAACGAATGCCACATCTAAATGAATGGAACAGAACGAATAAGAATGCATCTGAATCTACGAATTATCTGAAGTAACGAATGCCACATCTAAGCGAATGGAATGGAATGAATACAAATGCATTTGAAGTTACGAATTATCCGAAATAACAAATGCCATATCTAAATGAATGAAACGGAATGAATACGAATGCATCTGAAGTTACAAATTATCCGAAGTAAAGAATGCTGCATCAAAACAAATGGAATGGAATGAATACGAATGCATTTAAAATTATGAATTATCCGCAGTAACGAATGTCGCATCTAAACGAATGGAACGGAAAAAAATATGAATGCATTACAATTTACGAATTATCCGAAGTAACAAATGCCACATCTAAGCGAATGGAATGAATACAAATGCATTTGAAGATATGAATTATCCGAAATAATGAATGCCACATCTAAATGAGTGGAACAAAATGAATACGAACGCATCTGAAGTTACAAATTATCTGAAATAATGAAGGCCGCATCTAAACAAACGGAACAAATATGAATGCATTAGAAGTTACGAATTATCCATAGTAATGAATGCCACATCTAAGCGAATGGAATGGAATGAATACAAATGCATTTGAAGTTACGAATTATCTGAAATAACGAATGCCGCATCTAAATGAATGGAACGGAACGAATATGAATGCATCTGAAGTTACAAATTATCCGAAGTAAAGAATGCTGCATCAAAACAAATGGAATGGAATGAATATGAATGCATTCAAAGTTAAAAATTATCTGAAGTAACAAATGCCGCATCTAAACGAATGTAATGTAATGAATACGAATGCTTTTAAAATTATGAATTATCCGCAGTAACGAATATCGCATCTAAACGAATGGAACGGAAAAAAATATGAATGCATTAGAAGTTACAAATTATCCGAAGTAAAGAATGCTGCATCTAAACAAATGGAATGGAATTAATACAAATGCATTCAAAGTTACAAATTATCCGAAATAACGAATGCCGTATCTAAACGAATGGAACGGAACGAATATGAATGTATTCGAAGTTACGAAAAATCTGAAGTAACGAATGCCGATCATAACAAATGATCCGATAAACAGAAAAAAAACAAATGAAATGAAAACAATTTTTTAGGTAGTGCACATGTCTAGCTGTGGTTAATATTTTTTTTAGAGTCATTTGTACATCATTGCCTGGATTGCATTCTTGATAGTGCCAATGGTGGCCCATGCCTGCACAATGTGTGTCTGCATGACCCTTCCTTTGGGAGTTCAGGTGAAAAGGTGACAACATAAGACCACAAGCGGGAGACAGTTGTCACCCAATAACAGGAAGTAGATCACAGGTATGCTTTTAATCAAAGCTGCAGGTTTAATTTTTACATTATATTATATTATTTTTTATTATTTTTGATTAGGTTTAGCTCCTGATACAAAAAGCTGCATGTTCACCGAGGATCACCTCTACCAAAAAAAACAAACATGTTGATTAAGGCTGAGAATACAAATGATGTTCTAATGGTGATGTGTATATTACACATCGAACATAAACTGGTGTATGGTAGATTTCCCCGCATACCCATTTTGCTATTTTCATGTTAGCTGTTTGTTACAGCAATTTCTGAAAATGTGGAAAGATCCTATTCTTTTATGCACTTATGCTGCTCATTAAAAATAACCATAATCAGTTTACTGTCACGGTATTGCAGCTGAAATTAAAACACTAAAATGGGCATACAAGTCAAAAAATAAACCAGCACCACCAAGCGGGCAGACAAGGGGAAGCGAAATAGAATACAAAACCCACAAGAAAAAGCACCAGCTAAAACACATCCACACCATTTGTATGTCATATAATATAAAGTATATAAAAGTAAAAAAACATACAATACACCATAACCAGCATATTAAAACCATAAAAAACATACAATCACCCCAAAAGAGTAACATAAATACACAAGTCTGTATATAATGTTATCATCTATCGGGGAACTCACATAGAGCCATGAGTGACACCAACCTGAGTATATATATATATATATATATATATATATATACACAGTGGTGTGAAAAAGTGTTTGCCCCCTTCCTCATTTCCTGTTCCTTTGCATGTTTGTCACACTTAAGTGTTTCGGAACATCAAATCAATTTAAACAATAGTCAAGGACAACACAAGTAAACACAAAATGCAAGTGAAGTGAAAAAAAATCCAAACCATCATGGCCCTGTGTGAAAAAGTGATTGCCCCCCTTGTTAAAACATACTATAACTGTGGTTGTCCACACCTGAGTTCAATTTCTCTAGCCACACCCAGGCCTGATTATTGCCACACCTGTTCACAATCAAGGCATCACTTAAATAGGAGCTGCTTGACACAGTAAGGTCCACCAGAAGATCCTTAAAAGCTACACATCATGCCGAGACCCAAAGAAATTCAGGAACAATTGAGAAAGAAAGTAATTGAGATCTATCAGTCTGGAAAGGGTTATAAAGCCATTTCCAAAGCTTTGGGAATCCAGCGAACCACAGTGAGAGCCATTATCCACAAATGGCGAAGACATGGAACAGTGGTGAACCTTCCCAGGAGTGGCCGGCCGCCCAAAATTACCCCAAGAGCGCAGCGACGACTCATCCAAGAGGTCACAAAAGACCCCACAACAACGTCCAAGGAACTGCAGGCCTCACTTGTCTCAGTTAAAGTCAGCGTTCATGCCTCCACCATCAGGAAAAGACTGGGCAAAAATGGCCTGCATGGCAGAGTTCCAAGGAGAAAACCACTGCTGAGCAAAAAGAACATCAAAGCTCGTCTCAATTTCTCCACAACACATCTTGATGATCCCCAAGACTTTTGGGACAACATTCTGTGGACCGATGAGACAAAAGTGGAACTCTTTGGAAGGTGTGTGTCCAAGTATATCTGGCGTAGAAGGAACACTGCATTTCATAAAAAGAACATTATACCAACCGTAAAATATGGTGGTGGTAGTGTGATGGTCTGGGGCTGTTTTGCTGCTTCAGGACCTGGAAGACTTGCCGTGATAAAAGGAACTATGAATTCTGCTGTCTACCAAGAGATCCTGAAGGAGAATGTCCGACCATCTGTTCGTGTACTCAAGCTGAAACGAACTTTGGTTCTGCAGCAGGACAATGATCCTAAACACACCAGCAAGTCCACCACCGAATGGCTGAAGAAAAACAAAATGAAGACTTTGGAGTGGCCTAGCCAAAGTCCTGACCTGAATCCTATTGAGATGTTGTGGTATGACCTTAATAAGGCCGTTTATGCTCGAAAACCCTCTAATGTAACTGAATTAGGACAATTCTGCAAAGATGAGTGGGCCAAAATTCCTCCAGGATGCTGTAAAAGCCTCATTGCACGTTATCGCAAACGCTTGGTTGCAGTTGTTGCTGCTAAGGGTGGCCCAACCAGTTATTAGGTTTAGGGGGCAATCACTTTTTCACACAGGGCCATGATGGTTTGGATTTTTTTTCACCTTTAATAATAAACACCTTCATTTACAAATTGCATTTTGTGTTTACTTGTGTTGTCCTTGACTATTGTTTAAATTGGTTTGATGTTCCGAAACACTTAAGTGTGACAAACATGCAAAGGAACAGGAAATGAGGAAGGGGGCAAACACTTTTTAACACCACTGTATATATATATATATATATATATATATATATATATATATATATATATATATATATATATATATATACATATATACATATATATACATATATAGATATATATATATATATATATATATCAAAATTCGGGCAGGTTACTTCCTTGAACAATATTCAAATGTCAAAGCTGCGTCAAAGTGGTACTTCTAATACTCCACCATTAACGTTTAGAAATAATGACGGGACACATACTTTGATGCAAATTCTTCTTTTACTTCTTTCGTAGAAACTTTACATGCTATAAACAGCAGCAGCCACTGTACAGTTGCGAGTGAACATCACTCTTCATCAGGCTATCTCTGGCTTGTGTAACACACTAACTCAAACTACCACATATATACAACACTCAAGGGAGTGTCCCACAGGTGTCTGACCCAAACAACCCAATCAACATAATTAGGAACACAAACATTAATCCCCTCAGTATGGAATGTATCCAACCAATTAAGATCACCATACACTGCATACAAAAATAAATCTGTCCAATTCGACATAGTGATGCAATAAATGTCGGCCATAAACTCCTATACATCGTAACCTTCATTCTTCACTAGTTTCCCAATATAACACATAGTTCTGCTCCCATGAATTCCTACAGGAAAGAAAAATTATTCGGTATCAAGATTACAATAGAGAGCTATACCAGGCCAAATCGTATCAGACTTCATATTTCAAAGGAACAGATACATATCATAATCTTTATTCATTCCTTTTGGGCTCAGGGATTGTAACCGATTAATCCACTATACTTCTCTTTTTCTTAGTTTCAATATACGGTCACCTCCTCTTCTATCTCTATTTACCTCCTCCAATACCATAAAGTGTAATTCAGAATTATTATGTCCCTGTTCCAAAACATTTTTGGAAACAGGGAAGCTTGGCTGTTTCAATCGAATTGTACTGCGATGTTGTGCTATCCTATCCTTTACTTTCTGTGTTGTCTCCCCAACATATAATAACCCGCAAGGGCACATGAGGATGTAGACAACAAAGGAGGATTGACAAGTGTAGAAACCATTAATAGTGATTTTGTCCCCGCATGTGGGGTGTATAAAGTGATCACCCTTGAGGAGCAGCTTGCATTGTATGCATTTTAAACAAGGGAAACAACCTTTCCTTTTGCTCCCCAAGAATGTCATTCTAGACACCTTCTGCTCGCCTCTAAATTCAGATTTTACGAGCCAATCCCTAAACGTCCTATTGCGAAGATACACCCGCATAGGGGTTTGCTGCAGGACCTCGATCTGAGGATACAATCTTTTCAGGAGTGGCCAATGTTTCTTAATAATGTTAAACACTTTTTCACTGTAACTATTAAATTGGAAATAAAAGGAAGTCTGGGTTTATCCATCCCATAATGTCGTTTCCCAACTGTCATTGTATCATTTAATACTTTATCAAGCTCTCGTCTAATCAAATTCTCTGGATATACCCTCGTTCTTTGAACTTACAACATACTTCATCCAATCTGGCTCTCCTTACCACATCATTGCTCACTATGCGTCTCACCCATAGTAACTGACTTCTTACAATGGACTTAAATACGTGAGGTGAATGGTAACTATTGAACATCAAGAGTTGGTTCCGATCAGTCGGTTTCACATATAAATCGGATTCAATGCGGCCTTGATTGATTTATATCCGGGTATCAAGAAATGGAATAGAATTGCCTCCAATATTAATTTTGAACTTGATACCTGGAACACATCCATTCAGTATTTCATCAAAGGATAAAAGGGATTCAATGCTGCCCCGCCCCACAGAAAAGATATCGTCTATATACCGCCACCAGGTGGCACAATGTTGCTGAAACAGCTCATTCACAAAGACATACTTCTGTTCAAATTCATTCATAAACAAGCAAGCGTATGGCGGAGCAACACTGGATCCCATGGCAACACCGTTCTGCTGTACATAAAACGGATCTTTAAATAAAAAATTATTATTAAACAGCAAAACGTTAAATAAGTTCTCAAAAAGTGTAATCTGAGCCTCTGAATAAGTGTCACTCTTTCTAATCAATTCAATAGCCGCATCTCTATGCGGAATGCAAGTATATAAACTGTTGACATCCCAGGTCACCAGGATCTTATAACCCCAACATGATATGTTACTAATCTTAGAAAGAAAGTCCTGTGTGTCTCTAACATAAGATCTTGTATTTTTGACAAGGGGAGATAGAATCTTATCCAGCAGTCATGCCATTGGGACAAAGATCGAGTCCCTACCCGACACGATCGGACACCCCGGGGGGAGATTGGCTATCTTTATGAATTTTGGGCAACATGTGCAAAACCGGGATCCGCATATAGGCAGGGAGTAAAAATTCAAACAAGTCCCGCAAAACCAATCCATCCCTCAATGCCGATTTAAGAATGGTTTCTAGCTGCTTCTTTATTTATAGCATGCAAAGTTTCTACAAAAGAAGTAAAAGAAGAATTTGCATCGAAGTATGTGTCCCGTAGTTTTATATATATATATATATATATATATATATATATATATATATATATATACACATTGAAAGTGTATTGTATAATTGGCATATTGTGAGCTAATTGTTCTTTTTAATTAATTACAGATGGCTAAGTTTTAACTACCTGCGTCCATGGGCCTTGTTTCCCCCCTGAGTAATGGCCCATACCTACGATCCGAATATCGTACGAAAACTATCATCCGAGGAAGAATCGTACGATTTTCGGATCTTTCGAGAGCCGATCACGACAGTTCATCTGATATTATTCGATCGGACAAGCATGAAAATTTTCCTCATACGATTTTCGTTTAGTCAGTGTAGTTGTCGTCCGAAAATACAATACAAATACATTAAAACACATGACATCACTTGCAATTTTTTTTTCTGTCGTATGAGAATTTTCATGACTTTAGTTACCTATTCAATTTCTACTTGCGACTATTAGGCGAAAAAAGTCGTGCGATCTGTCGTACCATATTGGGATTGTGTATATGGGCCATAACCAAGGTTTTTTTTTTTGTGTGTGTATTTTGGTGATCCTACAGGGGTTTGTAGCCTACCATAACATTATTTACATTTTTTGTGACAGATAAGGATTAAAGATTGCTTTTTGTTTTTAATCAACAAATGCAATGGTTTTGCCCCGATCCTCTTCTTCTCGAGTCTCCTGCTGGCGCTCCTGGCTCCTCCCCCTTGACCAGTGCCCCCAATAGCAAGCCGCTTGCTATGGGGGCACTGGTGTGTGCTCACTCCCAATCCCTGCTCTATGCTTCCATAAGACACATAGAGCCACAGTTCGGACCCACCCCCTGCTCTCTCATTGGCTCACTGGCTGTTATTGACAGCAGTAGGAGCCAATGACTCTGCTGCTGTGTCTCAGCCAATGAGGAGAGAGAGACCTAGGACAGCTGAGGCTCCCACACACATAACTGGATCACGATGGGGCTCAGGTAAGTAATGGGGGGGGAGCAGCACATGGACGTTTTTTAGGTTGCATTCTATGCATAAAAATAAAAAAATTACTTTGGGAGGATTTTGGGGGGAGCAGCAAACAGAATGATTTTTACCTTCACGCATAGAATGCATGAAGGTAAAAAAGTGACAGCCTTTACAACCACTTTAATTTGGTAGTAAATTTGGATACATATGTTTTATATATAATTTATATTTTTTCCTTTGTTTTTAAAGTCATTGTTTAGCCTTTTGGATAAAAATTTAAAAGACAGCATCTACAAACGCTGTAGCTGCGGACTTTTAACCACTTCAGCCCTGGAAGGTTTGACCCAAACAAAATGGATGTCCTTTTTTCCCCACAAATAGAGCTTCCTTTTGCTGGTATTTGATCACCTCTGTGGTTTTTATTTTTTTTGTTACAAACAAAAAAAGAGCGACGATTTAAAAAATATATATATATTTTTTTACTTTCTGCTATAATACGTATCCCAAAAAATATATAAAAAAACTAATTTATTCATCAGTTTAGGCCGATATATATTCTACATATTTTTGGAAAAAAATACCAATAGGCATATATTGATTGGCTTGCGCAAAAGTTATTTATTCTACAAACTAACAGGACTGCGAGATTGCGGCGGACAAATTACACTTTTTGGGGACCAGTGACATTATTACATTGATCATAAAATGCTATAAAAATGCACTGTTCAATGTAAAAATGGCACTGGCAGGGAAGGGGTTAACACTAGAGGGCAGTCAAGGGGTTAACTGGGTTCCCCCAGTGTCTTCTAAGTGTAGGGGGATGGGCTTACTAAAACATGACAGAGATCACTGTTCCCGATCACTGGGAGCAGTAGAGCCCTGTCATGTCACTAGGCAGCACGAAACAATCTCCTGCACTCAGGTGCTTAGTCCATATGTCATTCACATGTCTGTTTGACGCCCCCCACAGCCTGTCACGCCCATCCGGGTGGACCCTGCCCACCGTGCCAGTCTATCAGACAGACCATATCCCACATCATGTTATCTAACTCGCAAATGCGTATTTGATCCCATGAAGAAGAAGCTAGCACCCCTAGGTGCCTTGTTTACATAGGCAGTTCCCCATTCTGCTTCTCCTCACTGCGATCATGGGTCTCCGGCGGACATTAAGTTCACAGGACCTGCTGGCACATTCCCGCGGCCAGTGCACGCTCTATACTGCTTTTACAGACTGTCATACAGGTACGTTAGTTTGCCCAGGAGAGCCATTCTGCTGACGAATATCGGCGTGAGCCGGTTGGCAAGTGGTTAATAAAATGACATTTATTTGTCCAGGAGTCCAGGACTGTGCTCCCCCAAACTGATTCTTTACTGGTCTTTCGGGTCCCCAGCACATACATGTTTACTGTTGGCAACCAGTTGCCCACCATTCACATGCCTACCATTCACAAATCGAGCTGCACTGTGCTTTGTGAATGGTCCCGCAGCTTTCTGGGACCTGTGATAAAACGTGTGGGGGTGGGGTTTTGTCAGAGGGGAGTGACAGGGGCCATGGCGACTTGACCAAAAGTGGCAGTAGGTAACAAGTGTAAAAAATAGAAGGGGGGCATAGAGCAGAACTTTCCCTTTAGGGTGACGTTATAAATATTCATATTTATAGGAAATAACATCATTGATTGTTGATCCAGGGAGTATCTGATTGCCTTTGGGGATCAGAAAGAAGTTCTTTCCCTATTGCTTTATAAGATTTTTATTTTTTTTGCTTTCCTATGGATAAACTGCAGGTTTAGAGTTCTAAGGATGTAAGAATTTATTTGTTTATTTATTTTATTTTTTACGTTCAACTTAAATGATATGTGTCATTTGGTTGCAAGTTCAACTATAGGTTTAATAGGGACTAAAATAAATAGGGAATAGGTAGAGGTACAATGACAGCCGTGTTGCCTCTGTATACCAGAGACCTCTTTTAATTAGACTTGTTAGATGGTAGGGCGAGTTCAAGAATGATTTGCTTTGTGCCCTTGCAGTGAACCACCTTCCTAACATGGATCTTTCGCTGGTTATAAACCAACTGATCAGTGTGACGCTTGTGTTTTTTTATCATACAATGCAACAATTTCCCAGTCTGTGGTTCGTGAGTTATATGTAACGCTCCGTTCCACCTAATGCTACTTGTGTCATCCTCCCAGCAAGTGCTCTGCTTTGAAGTACTTGTAATATCAGAATGTCTACTGAATTTTAGGCATGTTTTCCCCTAAACAGAAAATCAAGCAAAGGCTGTTAAAGTTATATCATTTTGTTAAACAAGGTAACATGACTATGGTAAGACAGATAGAAACCATTATCCTTACTTCTACCATATTTGTTGCACCCATATTAAATAACCAGACAACACCCTTTTTGGAGTAAAAATTGGCCGTACCGGCCATTTATTAACAATAACAATAAACATTTTATTTAAAAAACTAAAACTTCACAGATAGATATTAAACCAGGTTATTAATCTTTGAAGGCACTGAAAAGACCCAAATCAATTTTAGTATCAGTGTGACCACACAAGGTCCCCAGTCGCAAACACACCAACTCCAGGACGATACCAACTTTATACCAGCTCTCCACCTTCCAATGCTGATACCCACATGCCAAATGCCCGGTTAAACCTTGGTTAACTACCATCTTACCGAGGACCCCATACCATAGATGGTCCCCCACTATGCCATATCAGTATCAAATTGTGCCGGCCTCCAAAGAGCTCAACCACCACTACACACAGGTGTAAAGCCTTAGCCCTTGTACACACAAGTTGGCCCAATTTTCCAACTTGTTGGAAATATTTCCCGACCAACTGGGCCGATCGGACATACTCCGATCAAGTGTAGAGAATTTTGATCAGACCAAGTGCCACGCATGCTCAGATCAAATTCCTACATCAAAGCTATTGGCTACTAGCCTGAATGTAGTCCCATCGTAACGGAATTACGTCATCACGTTCTGAAAGATCGGATTTTTCGACAACTTTGTCCGACTGTGTGTATGCAACAGTTTCGGACAAGATCCGACGGACAAAATCCGACGGGCAAAATCCGACGGATTTGGTTGTCGAAATCTCCGACCGTGTGTACAGGGGCTTACACTTGTGGGAACCCCAAAAAATGCAGAGCTCGATATATTCCATCCTACAGGCCTAGAAACCAAAAAATAAATGCCAACAGCGTCGAGATGGACCCCACCCCCCCTCAAGTACTGATTAGTATCAACCTCCAAGTCCTGGCGCCTGACCACAAAGCCACCATTAAGTGTAATAAATCTGCCCACCTCCTTGTTAACCTTAATGTGAGCCTTGTTGACCTTCTCCACTGAATAAGCCCAGCGCCAGGAAGTACGATGTCCCCCCATACAATGAGAGTACGGGGAAAAATCCATGCTCATTGTACTGCCAACAAAACGTTTGACGGCCGGCAGTCCCAGGGAATTTTAACTTCTGATCCCGCTGGGAAAAAACGACGGAGGCCCGTGCAGATGACATCAGCTTCATCCATAAGCTGATGCCTTTGTGATCCCAGCTCATTGAGCGGCGGATGGCTTCTCGCTGACTAAATTGTTTGTCGCACCAGACCCACGCCTGACCCCCATAAACCCACTGAGCCTCCCCAATGGCATCCAGGTAGCAGAAAAGTGCTGGGCAGTTCTCAGGCTGTTTCTCTCCAATCACGCAAGATAGCGAACACCTATAATAATAATAATAATAAATTTTATTTATAATGCACTTTCCATCAAAAGACCTCAAAGTGCTACATAATTACAATAAAAACAAACAAACCGCTTAATTTACAAAACATTTGCTAAAAAGAAAAGTCTTCAACCCCTTTTTAAAATTTTCAGTAGACTGAGAAACCCTCAGACTATCAGGCAAAGCATTCCACAGACGTGGGGCAGCAGCACAAAAAGCCCTATCTCCCATGGTTTTCAACCTAGTTTTTGGAACCTCTAAAACAATTCAAATTCACCTGTAGCCAGTTAACAAAAGAGCGGGGAATAAGGTGATACAGACACTTTTCTTCCTCGTCCTTTTTTGACTCATGTGGTTTAAACTTCTCAAGCGGCAGCGGAGAAACTTTCAACATTCCCACCCGTCAATATCTTGCCCTCCTCTCTGGCTTAAGTTGCGCCCCCAACGGGCCCTCAAAGCATACATATACCTCACGCTTGGCCGCGCCAGCCAAGCGAACAGTGTCCGAAACCTTTCCTGACTCCTTCCCTGTATCCGCCTTGTCGGAAACCGGCATCACCACCTCAGCCGTACCCATAATTCCAGCCGCCCCAGTACCAGACGACGATACCCCTGCCCCCACCTGGCCAGGAACCCAGCCGGAAACTGGGGAAGTAGCAACCAAACTTACCTCAAAGCATTGCATCAACGTGCACAAGCACGTCAAGAAGTGTTGTAAATCAGAACCAGATCCTGACACAGAAGACACACAGTTAGCTGAGTGAGGTGTGGGCGCAGGAGACAACACCCAAAAGGGGGGGGGAAACATCCTGACTTCTGCCACCCCCCTCCTCCCTGCCCAGAAAACCACCCTCAGGAGAGGATCCCACAGCCGCCTGTCCCAAAGCCACTGCCGCCAACTGATCAGGCACTTCCTTGCCAGAGCTGGACAGCTCACCCTCAGACCTGGAGAATGCCGCATCCACTCGACCATCATTCACGTATGCACCGGCTTCAGATCCAGAAGCATGTGTCCCAGCACCCAGGCTGTGCTGCACTCCAGTTCCCGCAGTACCATCCGAGCTCCTGGTCTTCCTCCTTCCAGCAGTTCTCCTCGCTGCCCGGAGGGGCCATGCCCGGCTCTGTTCCCCGGTCTCAGTACCCATCCATCACACGGGGAAGGGGTGCCGCCAGCCACTCTAACCGACTGGCCGATGTCCGCAGAATGATCTCCACCTCACCGGGCCACCTCCTTGACAGGAGCCTCACCGGGTGAGGCCGATCCACGCTCCTGTCTCCCTCGACATGCAGACGGGACTGGGGGGAAGCCGCACCATGATCCCAGCCTGAAGAGCTCCGCCAACAATGCGGATTCCTCCCAGACCTGACACCGACCGATGGATGAGAAAGCGTGCCAGTGAGCCTGGAGGGTCCCCCATGCGGGGGGCTCCTATTGTGGCGCTGAGCTTGGGGGGAGCAGGGGGGTGAAAAGCACTCTGGAGGCTGAGACCTCCGAGCACGATGGCCGCTAGGCTCCCCAGATGCAGAACCCTCTCCCTGTGCAATGGCGGAGATCTGTTGCTGAAGCCAGGCGGTGCCCTTAGAGGCAGCATCCGCTACTCAGTTGTGCCAAAAAAGATGTCCACGTCACCCATGGCAACTACTCACAGACACCAGCCAAGGGAGCAAGCTGCTTCTTCGTACGATGACCTCTGAATGACCACCGAACACTTGGCATCTCCGTTCCTAGTTCATGAAAATCCCCTTTGCCTGCCCCACTTGAATAAACATACCAAAACACCTGGTTAACCCCTCGTGTCCTGCTTTCCCTGCTACCCTGTCATGCCAGCCCTGTGCTTATTTCTCTGTCTTTTGCTGCGGGCTTCTCTTTATTATTGGTAAAAGTTTTTAACTAGCTTACTTTTCGTTATTTTAAAAAAATAATAATTTTGCCTCGTTTTGCATTTAAAAGCAAAAACTCTGCAAAAACATAGTGAGATCACTGTACAAAGGAATATTGCATGTGATATTTGGATCACATGACTCATTTGATCCAAATATTACATGCAATATATAAAATATCAATTTGGCATCAGTGTATTCGGTATATACTGCAAAAATAAGAAACATGCAGTAAATACTGCATAAGCTAGTACTAAATAGAGATTTTAAATTCACTAATAAATAAATAAATGAATAGATGTGTTAAATAAGTGATGGTCTTTTAAGTATCTATTACTCAATCATGTGTGCGTGGGTTGGGGTTCTTGTTAAAGAAGGTTTTCAGATTCCAATAAGCCCTCCACCCACTGACCCCCACAGGGGAAGTGCTGTGGGAAAGGGTAAATTGCCTTCATCAACACGGGGACAAGGTGCAAAGTACCCCCCCATGTTGAAGGCATGTGGCCTGGTATGGTTCAGGAGGGGTGGCCACATGCTTGCCCCCCTTTTCTACGTGGATTTTGGGGGGACCTCACCCCATTTTTTATGATTTATTGGCATGGACCCCCCTTAAGATTCAGTATGGGGGTTATTAATAGACATATGCAATGTACGAAAGACTCTAGACGAATGCATATGAAAACGAATTGCCAGAAAGAAGGAAAATCGTAAAGAACAAAAATCTGAAAAAACGAAAACCGGAAAAGAACAAAAACCAAAAGAACGAAAATACAAAAATCTGAAAGAATGAAAAATGATTCCACCCTTACGAGTTTAACGAATAAATAAATCATTAACTATTATTATAGTTTTTATTATTATTATTATTATAAACTATTAAAATATAGGTAAAATAGCTGAAGTCAGTAATTCTCCCATTCAGGTCTCTGCACCAAAACAGCTAATTTGGGATAGATTAGATTTACATTTTTATTGGAATTTCCTTTCAAATTTGACTAAAGTTACTGTTAGCGAATGTAACAAATACAAATGCATCATAAGTTACGAATAATCTGAAGTAACAAATGCCAATCATAACGATTGATCGGATAAACGAAAAAAAGAAATGAAAAGGAAACAAAACACATTTTTTGGTTGAGCACATGTCTAATTTTTAACGTCCCTGCTCCTTTGTTTACATTTTGCGGTCAGCCGGGAAGCCAGGAATCCTCAGCTGACAGTAGAGAGGAGTCACTGGTTGTTAGGGACGCCAGGAGTGCTGGCTCCTTAACAACCAGCTAATCAGTGCAGAGAAGATCACAAATTTTAAAACTAAAATACCGCACCATAGGGAATAGCGCATGTGGCATTTTAGGAACTTTTTTTTAAAGCATTACAATGTTTTTGAATAGTACTGCATGTGCTATTTAGGTGCGCTATTTTAGGGTTGGTGAATTGAGCTCAGTGTCTCCATTTTGAGTAGTATGCAAAACTTCCTGTACAGGATATTGGAAATGTCACTGCTAATCACATGAAAGTATATTATAATGGCTTTGGGTCAATTGTGTTTTAACCAATTAGAGACCTAGGACATAAAGTTATTTGTACAATCTAAACCAGGGGTAGAGAACCTCGGCTCTCCAGCTGTTTTGAAACTACAAGTCCCATGAGACATTGCAAGACCCTAACAATCACAGGCATGACTCCTAGAAGCCCCCTCTAGAATCCTTGCCCATTAGGTTGTTGCTCATGGGTATAGCTGACCAGACAGCTAAGGTCCCAATGTGTTTTTCTCATCATCTGAAATAGATGTTTCTGCTTAGTCCTTATAAACAAAATGTATAAAAGCTGGTACATTGTATTTTAGATGCAGATCATTTTTTTTTTTACAGGATTTATATAGCACCAACAGTTTGCACAGCACTTTACAACATGAAGACAGACAGTACACTTACAATACAAATCAATACAGGAGGCATCAGAGGGGCCTGCTCTTTAGAGCTTACAATCTAGAAGGGAGAGTCAAGTGGAACAAAAGGTAATAACTGTAAGTGATGAGCTGATGGAGAAAATGAAATTACAGTTGTTAGGTGTGGGTAGGATAGGCTTCTCCAAAGAGGAGGGTTTTCAGGGATGGTCTAAAAGCTAATAGAGTAGGATATAATTGGACAGATTGGGGTAATGTATTCCATAGGATTGGAGAGGCTCTGGAAAAGTCCTGGAGGCAAGTGTGGGAGAAGGTGACGAGGGAGCTAGAGAGCAGAAGGTCTTGAGAAGAACGAAGAGAACGATTAGGTAGGTATTTAGAGACCAGGTTAGTGATGTAGCTGGGGGCTAAGTTGTGGATGACTTTGCAAGTAGTTTTTAGTATTTTGAATATAATTTGGTGAGCGGAAGCCAGTGGAGGGATTGACAGACAGGAGTAGCAGACACTGAGCGGTTGGTAAGGTGGATGAGTCTGGCAGCAGCATTCATGATGGACTGAAGGGGGGATAGACTATGTAGAGGTAAGTCAATGAGAAGGGATTTGCAGTAGTAGAGGCGAGAGATGACCAGGGAGGGAATTAAGAGCTTTGTTGTGTCATTGGTTAGAAAGAGGACTACACCTAGAACCTTGACATGCGGGGATGGGCTTATAGTTGTGCCATCAATTTTGACAGAAAGACCAGAGAAAGGAGCACATGGGGGAGGAATAATTATAAATTTGGTTTGGATAGATTGAGTTTGAGAAAGTGGTGTGGCATCCAGACTGAGGGAGTGAGCTGAGGGGTAGAGAATAGATCTGGGTGCCGTCAGCGTAGAAGTTGTATTGGAAGCCATGGGAGGCGGTGTAGATTGAAAATAGAAGAGGTCCAAGAACAGAACCTTGGGGGGCTCCAACAAAGAAAGGAAGAGGAGAAGAGGAAGAAAAGTTGTAAGTAACACTAAAGGTGCGGTTGGATAAGTATGAGCAGAACCAGAAATCCAGAGTACAGTCACGGGGACCAAAGGCGCAGAGTTGTACAGTGTATCTTCTGTTTACTTTGAAGCAAAGCAAACCCGAAGATAAAATTTGATATATTTATTGATTGATTTACTAATTTATTTATTTTTAATAAAGTCTTTCCTTAACTTCTGATTAACCCCATGTTATCCCTAGAAAGCCATAACTAACATTGTTTTCCTCTCCCTATCCTCCTATATTTTTGCATTTGGCTGGAGTTTGGCTTTATGCCACAATGTAAAACTTGAGATGGGGTCCCTCAATTTTACAAGAAATCTTTATTCCTAAAATCCTGGCAAAAATACTAGCCACACACTTGAATAAGTATCTGGCAGCTATAATACATGCAGACAATTAGATAAAAAGAAAAAAAAGACCCTTTATGCTAACGAGTCGACATGCTGTTTCTTGGGGACACTGACACCTCCCTTAGACCGGTCATGACAGTCACCACCTCCTTTGGATCATACTCTGGTCTAACGATCAATTGGGCTAAGTCTGCCCTACTGCCCCAAATCTCATAAAAATGATTTTTTGCCTATACTCAGTGTATAATACAAACTCCCTTCCGAGGCTTCATACTTCCTTTATTTCCTTCTTCTTGCTGGGGCCATACCGCCCTGAGCCAATCACGGTGAGCCATATATTCTATTAATGAATACAAAGCCTGCTCAGACTACTGTATGTAGCCTGTTTGGATTGGCAGAGGTTGTTTCTCCAGTCTGAGCATGCTCTGTATTCATTAATAGAATACATTGACTCGGTGGTGTATACTGTATGTAGCCGAATACATACAGTATTACCGCACATCTGGTGGGCTGACATACATCGGGCTGCATTTTATACCCGGCATATAAGACGATCCCTGCTTTTTAGCGTGTTTTTTTTAAGTGTAAAAGGTTGTCTTATACGCCGAAAAATAGGGTACTTTCAGACGTGTTAATACAATTTTTCGATCCTTGCTATGGAATGGATAAATCCCAGAGGCTTAAACTATAACAGCTCCAGCGGCCCAAGGATGTGGGTGTGTGGGGGGCCGCGGTTGTGCCTAAACCATGGTTATATTACCTAGTGGCACAATTACAGCACCTGGTCGGGGCATTCTCAGAACTAATTCCACAAGCTCATTGTCCCCATCTGCATTATCCATTATGCGATTTCACATGAAAACACAGGACATCCAGGGGGACCTAGAATCCTCATGTTTTATTACTTCTAACAGGCAGTATTACACATATTCTCTGCTTCAAAAAATCTGGTTAAAGGTGTGGTCTATACAAAGCAGTATGGAATTCACAGACTACAATCCATTCTGGTATAATTCCATGCATAAGGAACTAGTGAACCTGCCATGTGCAGGGATGTGGACACAATGGGGCACCACTCATTTGAGGCAGATTTTTCAAAATGGATTGATCTGGTCCTTTGAGGACTTGTGTGCTGTCTTCCACCTCCACAATGTACTTTTACTACCTCCAGCATGCCGTTCACTCCCGGTGTGTATCGGCTGACTGGTCTCAGTCTCCCACACCAGTGTTTTGATATGTTCAGTCTGTGCAAGACATCAAGGGGTTTATTTCTAATTGCTATGAAATGCTATTGCCGTCCTACTTAGAAGGTTACTCTTATAATGCCAAAGAGAGATGGGAGCAAGATGTGGGTCCGATAGATTTTGAGCTGTGGGATAATGACCTCGAGTCCATACTACATAGCTCACGAACACAGCGCAAAGACTCTCCCAACTGTATATTGTGCTTCCCACGCACAACATGGCATGGGTATACTACAAACTACAAAAGTGCACCACTATGAATGGGGATCTTATATATCTTCTATGGCACTGCCCCAAACTTCAAAAGCTTTGACAAAAAACCTGGAAGCTGATTGGTTTCTATGGAGAGCTGCGACAGATTTTGCTCTCTCCAGTTTTAGTAAGACCTTTTTCACACCCGTGCATTAGCGGTAAAGCGCTGCTCATTTTAGCCTTGCTCTACCGCTGTTTAAGTGGCGCTTTTCTGCTGCTAGGTGGGCGCTTTTAACCCCAAATAAAGGGTTAAAAATGCCTTTGTTTCAGCACTTCGGAAGCACTTTTCAGGGTCTTCGGAAGCGCTGCCCATTCATTGCAATGGGCAGGGGTGGTGTAGGGGTGACTTTGACGCGATTTTGATCTAGGAACCTCAAGTCTCCTCAAAGTTGGACCTTTGCAGTCCCAAGTCCCAGGACAAGTCGCACAAGTGTGAAAGGGGCCTAAGATGCTGCTTGCGGGACTTTTTCTAACCTCCTGCAAGCACACCTCTCCAGTGTGAAAGCACTCAGGCTTTCACATTCGAGCATGGGAGGTGGTTTTCAGGTGCTACTTCTAGCGCTAGAATGCCTGAAAACTGCCTCAGTGTGAAAGGCGTCTATAGCACCCCATTGGTGTCAGGAAAACTTGTCTGAAATGATTATGCTGATAGCAAAGGATCGGAGCAGCAGACAGAAATTACACTTCGTGCTCTAGATTGAAACAAGTATACATTATAGAGGGATATGCATTGTATATATTTCATGTTTGAGGTTTACAACCACTTGTTTTTTGGTAACAACACTTCTCTATAGGTACAGTACAGTGAGTATGCTTTGTCTTAGTACAGGAATTATGTTATTGGCAGGATTAGCAGGTGAAAATTAACAGAAAAAATCCAGAAGAATCCAGAAGAAGAAAACAAATGCAGCCACCACATCTAAGGATAGCAATATATTAAATGTTTTTTTCTTGTGTTTAGATTTTTTTTTATTTTTTTTTTAACTCTGCATCAACCACATACATGCAGAAAAATTCAAAAGAGTTGGCTCCATTTTTTACATCTACCAACACATTAAATTCAAATAAAATGTGTCCTTTTCAATGCAAACCACAATTACAACTCCAAATGTTCTACAGCATACGCATAAGACAAAAAAGTATGCTTGATAGGCAATGTACATCACTGACTGTTAATGCAGCCTGATGCTACAGCAATTTCTCATAGAAATGTCACTTGGCAAATAAATTTGCTTTGCATTCTAATGCGCATCCCGCAATAAGTGATGATGGCATCTGTTAAGAAATATCAAATCAGTTGGCTTTTGTTAAGACGTATTTACTTATTAAACCAATTCCCTTATGCAGCTCCCAACTGCTGGGGATAAATGATTGTTGTCCACAAGCTGAAACAAGTTTGGGGAGCTCTGATGCTGGCAGTGAATTATTATTAGTTGTATTAGTGATGCAATTTTTACTATTACTATTGATTTATATAGAAATCTTCCCTTCTACTACAAAAAAGGGAAAACATTTGGAGCTATAACAGTTAGACAAATACTAACATAGCTCCCAACTGTCCCTGATTTCGAGGGACTGTCCCTGATTTGGAGCTATGTCCCTCTTTCCCCATCATTTGTCCCTCAATTTGGTCTGATCTATATAGTTGTATATAAAATGCACTTTTTACCTTTCAAAAAGTGTTTCCCAACCTATTATTACATTTCTCAATTGCTACATTTGTACATTTTAAAAGCCAATATAAAGGAATAGTAGTGGTAAAAAAAAAGTCCTTGTGGATTTAATTAACCTTATTTTTGGTTAATTCTCCTTTAAAGGGGTGTGACAGGGGGCGTGTCCTATGCCTACCTACATTTGTTAGTAAGTGTCCCTCATTCCCATCTCAAAATGTTGGGAGGTATGTACTAAGAATGAGCACAGGCATAACAAGCCTGCAAAAAAGTTCATAATGTATGTAGAAGGACAAGAGACAAAGGGGAAGCAATATTTGGCATCAACAGTTGCCTTGTGCCACGTACACAGGACCGGACTTTTCAACGGACTTGGTCCGGCGGAGAATCCGACGGTCTTTGCAGCTCAGGTCCGTCGGACTTTCAAACGAACGGACTTGGCCACACACGATCACTCCAAAAGTCAGACGGATTCAAATGTGATGACGTAGAATAAGGAAGTTCATAGCCAGTAGCCAATAGCTGCCCTAGCGTCGGTTTTAGACCAGATTTTTTGACCGGACTCGAGTCTGTTGGAAAGATTTGAAGCAAGTTTTATTTCTAGATCCGCCATACTTTTGGGAAGAAAAAGTCCACTGGAGCCCACACACGATCAAATTGTCCGACGGATTCCAGTCCACCGGACCAAGTCCGCTGAAAAATCCAGTCATGTGTACGTGGCATTAGGGTACATTCACACCTGCAAATGCACTTGACCCCGATTGCATGCAAAAACCTCAGCGGTAGTTCCCGTGATTAATTGCAGGAGTCAGCCCCTATTGAAAGCAATTGGTGGCGTACGGCTCTTGCAGCTATACGAGGCCACTCATATGTGATGGCTGTATGAAGGATTTACATGTGAGTGGCTGCAGTTAGCTATTGGAGCTAACAGCCTCCATTTCAATGGATGCCTCCTGCAGCTACTCACTGGGAACCCCCCGCTGAGGTTCGTAATCAGTATTGGGTGCATTTGGAGGTCTAAATGCATTATTTTTACAAACTGGGTTCATAGGGTGCATTTATTGGTTTGAGGCTCAGTGAACATCTGATGGCATAAGGAAGAGTTCTATGCAAGCAAAGTAATACAAATTAAAGAGACCCTGTCACCAACTTAAAAATTGCAGGTAAACATATAGATAAATTAAGTATTTAAAATAGATTAGATTTAGAACATGTTTCAAATCTTTCCGACGGACTTGAGTACGGTCTAAAAATCTGTTCGTCTGTATGCTACTCTGATGGATGAAAACCGACGCTAGGGCAGCTGGGCAGCTATTGGCTACTAGCTATGAACTTCCTTATTCTAGTCCGTCATCAAGTTCGAATTGGTGTGATAGTGTGTGGCCAAGTCCGTTCGTTGAGAAAGTCAGTCAGAACTCCGCTGAAAAGTCAGTCGGGAAGACCGCCGGACCTAGTCTGCCGGAAAGTCCGGTTGTGTATACACGGCATTAGTGTATCTAATTACTGTCTGTGCTGACCCAGCTCTTCCACCTCTCGCTTCCTCTTCACATATGTTTTTATGTAGCTACTGGGGGAAAACCAGAAGGGAACACTTACGCACTTAAAGCGGTTGTAAAAGCACAAGGTTTTTTACCTTCATGCATTCTATGCATGAAGGTAAAAACCCTTCTGCATGCAGTAGCCCCCCCAGCCCACCCTAAAACTTACCTGGGCCCCATCTAGATCCAGCGATGTCCACGAGAGCATAGCCTCTCGGGGGATTCGCACTCCTGATTGGCTTTTGGCGGCAGCGGAAGCAAGTGGCTCCCGTGTCTGTCAATCATAGCCAGTGAGTCAATAGCTCCATGTGTGAATGACCACACAGAGTTGCAGGTCGGTAGCATGCCTGCTTGGGTGCCCCCACAACAGGCTGCTTGCTGTGGGGGCACCCAGCAGGAGGGAGGAGCCAGAAGTGCCGAAGTGGTACCTGAGAAGAGGAGGATCTTGGCTGCTGTGTGCAAAACCATTGCATAGAGCAGGTAAGTATGACATGAATGTTATTTAAAAAAAAAAAGGCTTTACTATTACTTTAAAGTGATTGTAAAGGCTAAAGGTTTTTGCCTTAACAACTTGCGGACCACCCGCAATGTACTACTTAATGGTAATAAATCAATATATATTTATTGGGATTTGTACCAAAGACATGCAGTAGAATACATTTTGTCCAAAATCTATGAATAAATTCGATTTTTTTTTTATATCGGATATGTTTTATAACAGAAAGTAGAAAATATTGTTTTTTTTTTTCCAAAATGTTCAATCTTTTTTCAGTTATATAAAAAAAATGTAAAAAAACAGTGGTGATCAAATACCACCAAAAAGAAGCTCTACTTGTGTGAACAAAATGTTATGAATTTAATTTGAGTACAGAGTTGCATAACTGCGCAATTGCCAGTTAAATTAGCGCAGTGCTGAATAGAAAAAATTGGCCTGGTCATGAAGGGAGAAAAAACCTACTGGAGCTGAAGGGGTGAATGCATTCTCTGCATTAAGGTAAAAAATGTTTTTAGGTGAAGCTCTCCCTCTACCTCTGCCCTAATACTTACCTAAACCTGATCTCGATCCAGCACTGTGCCCGAGAGCAGCGGCGCTGCTTTCTCTCTCTCCCTCCTTAATGGACTCAGTGACAGCAACAGGAGTCATTGTCTACCGCTGCTGTCAATCAAATCCAGCGATTGGGGGAAGGGGGTTGGGCTGAGCTGCACTGTGTGTGTGCAGTCCCAGGGAGTGACTTGCAAGTGGGGTACCCGGAAGGCAGGAGGAGCCAGGAGTGCTGGTGGGGGACCCCAGAAGAGGAGAATTGGGGCAAAACCATTACACAGAGCAGGTAAATATAAATTTACAATCCGTATAGGTGACAGATCTGAGTCTACTGGGGCTACTGACATCACATCCAAGACGGTGCCACCCAGTAGCAGTCTTGGGGTTTTTGGATGTCTCTACAAGGGGAGCTTTTACAGGTAAATAACCCACCTAAAATACATTAAATGCACATCATTTTATAAGATTTCTGCTGAAATGAAGGGTCTGGCAACAGGGTCTCTTTATAAATAAGCGATAGGTCGGTGAGGTTAATGACAAAACCAGTATAGCGGATACCTGCAGTGCACAGTGATGGGTCCAGCATCTGGTGGGTTGAGAAATTTCACCTGCCTGACAAAGCCCAACAGGCCTGTGGCATAACATGGAACACCATGGTCCGGCCAGCTGGTAAAATGGAACTGGCGAATCTCCCGTATATCATGTGACCCTTTCTGGAAAAAAAAAAGAGTAGGTGGTCTCCTGAACATAATTGACCTCATTTATCAAACTAACTGCTAAGCATAAAGAAAAAAAAAACACATATATCAATAGTGTAGACATCTTTCCAGATGAAGCACATTTATCAAAGTGTCCAACGTAATAACTGTCTATTGCGGTCTTAGTGTTTCCTCCAACTTGCTGTTCGGTCTGAGTGGACTTAATCAAGTCAAAAAACATCATTCGATACAGAACCTGGTGAGTTTTGCTACAGTGACCCAATCACTTTTAATGACAAAAGTTGAATACAATCTGTCAGCTGTCAATGTGAAAGCGATCATTTTGTGCTTCGATGGACACATATAATGCTGATTGATCGAAATGAAGCTGGGACTAATGATCCTTTCACAAATTGTTTGCAGTAACGGTCAACATTTATCATCTAACCTACCTAATTGTTTTCATTTTTGATTTGATGCATTGGTTTAACTGAACAACTTAATGGATAGTTGTATGGCACACACAAAGGGAGGCTAATTTTTTTTTTTTTTTTTGGAAGAGGTGGGGGGAATAGGAGGTGGGAGAAAAAGGGATTGGAAGACAAGTGACTAGGGTAGATCAAAGGTTACCCCTAAACTTCTACATAATAAACGACCCACCACCCTTTAACCCCAATAAAACACTTAACATGAAATGGAGTTAAATGGCCATTAATCCTTTTATTAAACAAAATAACCATAAATAACAATTTAACATTACAACAAATATATATGCACCCAGCCGCAAGATAACGCCTTGGGGACATTACCACTTACCCACAGACCTTACTGGTCTACCACAACCTGGTCCCTATTATTGGACCACAACCAACCAGAGGACACCATACCAACTGATGGGTCCCTACAGATTCAACCCCATCAAGTGGTTCCAATCGCCAACCCTAACCCTGTAATAACTATACACCTCCTTCCTATATAGCCAATACCAGGGAGGGAGGAAGGGACGTCCATTGGATGGCTTCCAGGCTTCCAACTGTTACAGTCTAACCCCTCTCTGCAGACTAATCTCCTACGCTCCTCCTCATCACCACGTCTCCTCAGCCTATCATGTAAGTAAACCTCCTACATTTCCCTTTGAACAAATTAACTCTGTGCTTTCTGTTTCCATTTCCACCCTATCATGCCAGCCCTACGCTTCATTTGTTGTTCATAACTCAGCATAGACTTAATGGTTTGGTACGCTAAAGACGAATAAGAGGATGTGAGACAGGAGGGCTTTGTCTGAAGGGGAAGGGACATCAGGACGGAAGATACCAAAGCTGTGGCATGAGGACAATGGGAAAGTGGAAAACAGAAAGGTAGATATAGAATAGAATGATAAGGTAATTAGGAGGAGATGGAGAATAGGATATTATGTACTGTTGGAAGTATAAGGCCACATGGAAATGTGCCTGTTTGCCTGTTTCATGTACAGTATAGGGATGAATTAATGTAGAACTATAGACAAAACATATTTTTTAATTTTGGATAGAGTAAAGGAGGGTTATAACCCCTGTCATTTTTTTTGCCATCTGTGTCCCATTTGGGAAATTTACCTTCACTTCCTGTCCCATAGCCAAAACAGGAAGTGAGAGAAAATCTCTGCAAATTAAGGGAATCCCTTTGGGACTCTAAGGTCACCAGAACTAGCATCCCTATTGAAAGATTTCCTTTCTTTTACCTTTATGTGGAAAGCCCAAAATTTGGGATTTTCTTTTACTTTTAATGATAATGGCAAACAGGACAAATAGAGAGGGTGAATCTCCATAATGGGGGCACAGACAGCAATAAAATACTAATCTCTAATCCCTCTCCACACTTTAGTAATTATGTGTAATATGTTTGAATAGGGGGATCTGATAGGCTGCTGTAGGGTAATACTGATTGTTTCAGGAAGATACTATGATGAATGAGGCCCAATTATTTCAAACATTTCAAACATAACTCATCATAGTATAAAGACACCTACCTTCTGCACAGAGAATGTCCGAATGATGTATTCTGCTAATGGCTCTGTTTCTATCAGGGTCACCTTGATGTCACCATACACTTCAGTGTCATCAGGCCAGTATCTGACACACTTCACCTAATGAAAATGAAATGTCACAAAATAACCCCTAACATGCTGATATTATTCCTACAAAAGTGCATGTAAACATCCAGCTATAAAGTCAATAGCAAATAAAACCAATGGGGCAGCCAATCATTCGTGAACTATCATGTTCCATCTTGTTCTATCTCACCCTGGAAAAATAACATCTTGAAACTGATTGGGTGCATTTTTATTCACTCTAGTTTTAGAACTATGACCCATTTAATAAAAGTGGAGTGTGCAAAATCTGGTGCTGTGCAGGGTAGCCAATCAGCTTCCAACTTCAGCTTTCAATTAAGCTTTGACAAAAAACAAAAAAACCCTTAAAGTTGATTGGTTTCTATGTAGAACTACACCAGATTTTGCACTCTCTGGTTTTAGCAAATCAAACCCAAATTGTCTAGATTTGTTCCTCATTTGGGAATGCCATCTTGAGGTGTTGTTGTCTAGTTCTACTAAATACCAGCGTAAGTTATTGTCCCATACCCTAAAGTGTTTCCCCTTGTCAGTCTTAAAAGTTGGCTACTTTAGGCTGGGTTCACACATGTTGGGCTGTGGTTTGTCGTCTGGAGCGTTTCTGTTCACCGGTTAAAGTGCGATTCTGGTGCACATTTTTACCTGAATTCGCACCTAAGCCAGAACCAAAATAGCATAGGACCCTTTTTTCAAACAGCAATACGGCCGCCCCGGTCATGTGTGAACTAGCTCCATTGAAAGGCATTCACATCCACATATTATGCAAATTGTATTTAAAATTTACTTTTTTTTTAATTAAACTTTTTGTTTCTTACCCTTCCAACCTCCACCAGATTTGTCACCATGACCACACTGGCTGAGTTCTCCTGCCATATCATCCTCCAAAAATCCTTTACCGTTTCCTGCATAGGACCTAAACAGGAAAAGAAACCAAGGAAGATCAAATAAAGCAGTGCACACAAAAATAGATAACTTAGACTTGAAGTTGGGGGGGGGGGGGGGGGCGTTAAAAATGCGTGGTTAAGACAATTTTAGAGGTCTGTAGTCATGCTGTGGTCACAATGCTTTGCTTGACACCTGTGGCAAAAATCATAATCTCTGTTGTGTTTGGTGTGCAAACTGAGCTGCACGCTACCCATTCAAGTGAATAGGGAAGCACAGCAAACACTTATCAACCATGTGCAGTGTACACAGTTGTGGCACGCTGGTGTGGAAATTATAGGGTTAAAAGAGGTGATGAGAAGGTGTCATATCACCTCCTCACTGCTTGTCAAAAGACTTTGAAAAGCATTCCGAATGCATATCGCTTTTCAGAGGAGAAGCAGTTTAGACAGAACTTTAAACTTAAGACGGCCATAGGCGGTTTCGAATCTCATCCAGTTTAGCAGGAACCAGCCAAGATTCTAACCATGTATGGGCAGGCTGAATGTACCCAAGTTGATTGATCGATCAACTTGGGTACAATCACCCTGTCAGATTTTTTATGCGATTATTGCCAGAAGCTATAGCCACTAGCAATAATCACTGTGTGTTCTCCAGTCCAGGACCCATGGATGCAGAAAAGAAAATCACACCGTCTATGACTGGCTTTAGCCTTACTCTGCAGCTCTGGGCTACCTCCCAGCATTGACTTTGCAATTTTTCTAATAATCTCTATTGTAAACACAGTAGAGCTGCACAATTCTGGATACATCATCTTTCACATTATACAAAAAAATTGGGCTACTGTTTACTGCCCCCATGAATACTCCAGGCAACTCCTCCTCACCTCCACTCCCATTCTTCTATAATCTTCTCAAAATAGGGGGAGGTTAAAGTTAGGCTAACTTTACTGTTTATTTTTAAAAAAATGTATTGAAGTGTATTTTTTACCCCAAAAATACATAAAAATATTGCAACTACCGCCATTTTATTCTCTAGGGTCTGTGCTGCTGTAAAATATGTATATATAGTTTGTGGGTTCAAAGTAATTTTCTAGCAAAAAATACAGATTTTAACTGGTAAGCAACAAGTGTCAGAAAGCAGAGTGTGTTTAGCTGCTGAGAAAAGGATTTTGAGGATTCATTGCTCCAAAGTGCCTGCAGCTTCAGAGGTCAATGAGAGTTAGTTTTAAAGCTTATTTATTGCTTGTTAAGAATGTGTTAATATACATGCATGCTTATAGGCTGGTCATGGGTTCCCTTAAAAACCCAACAAGCATGGACTCTTGGAACTGATGTTCTTTTCAGCCACTTATCTAACACTGGTTGCTTTTCCACTATCTGACAAGGCAGAGATAGTCACCTTATCTGTTTTTTCATATGTAGCACAACCCCTAAGAAGCTGCAATTGCAAAGGGATCCCCCATCCTGCACAGCCAGGCACACCAGATTTTCGCAGCACACTTGAGGCAAGGAACAGTCTAGTGCTTTGTTTTGTATTTTTATTAGGGGGTTTCACTTTGATGGGGAAAAGGGTAATATGGGTTGCCCACTTGACTCTATTAGAACTTTTCATGGACAACTTCTTCTGTACAGCTATTTGCACACCCCTCAGCTCCTCCAGCACAATGCTTGCTTGAACTCAGAATTCTCAGGGCCACCTGCCACTTGTTAGCAAATGCCCTTTACAGGCAGGGACGAGTGCCTCTTGTTTGTGCTAGTGCCCAGCTGTCCTTCTGTGGCTATTGGTCCCAGCACCACCAATTCAGGCACTGCCAGTCCACCTGGCTTCAGCTGCCCATTTCACTAGCCCTCCTGGCTACTCTTCCCACAGTCCTCCCAGACTGACTTTGCATCCATCCCAGACTGCTCTCACCCAGTCTTCTCAGGGTGCCTTTCATTCCTTCCAACTGTAATACTCACCAGCCAGCAGGTTGTCTACCTCCCTGGAGATTTGCCCGTCAGTGTTCTCCTCCTGCTGTTTCCACACCTGCTTCCGTGCCACTGGTCAGGACACCTCTGTGTGTTATGAAGTGGGTCCCTTCCTCACCCGAGCTACCAGACCCAAGGCCACCCCCCCACCCTCCAAACTAGGGGGCTTGTCCCATGCCAACCCATCTGTTGGGGATTGCTCAGGGCCCCCATGAATACTCCAGGCCACTCTTCTTCACCTCCACTCCCATTCTTCTAGAATCTTCTCCAAGTAGGGGGAGGTATTAAAGGTGCTGCCTGCGAGTCATCCAGCCCATCCTGAGTCTCTGCCCAGACACAGATAAAAAAAAAAAAAAACACAGGCTTGAGTGCCAGCCAAGCCTGAACATTTTACCTACCTACACTAACAACAAAAATCTAGCACTCTAGCTAGGGGGTGCTACACATATTTTGTTTCTACAACCAATTGCTTTGGCTTGTAGACGTGTCTTCACCTTATCTGTGTGCTATGTAAAAATATGCAGTCCTTGGTCCAAAAATGTTGATGTATGTATATTAATCACCCTCACAGCACTTACTTTATTCAGCACTGTAAAAAATGAGAGCACTATAATCTAATATTAATAATAAGGTTTTTACTCATTGCATATTATAGAGTGATAGCTAAATCGGAATGGTTATTATGGTCATCAATCTTTTTTAGTTATTTCACTTTTTATAAACTGTAGCCAAAAAACCTTGGCACTGCTCTCCTTAGGCAATAAGTATCGGTTCCTTGTAGCCACCCAGCTAATGGTACCTTTTAGAACTGAATAGCCTTAGACAAGTGAAGTCTGATGTCCACGGAGGCATTTCTGGATATCTCAAAATGTCATTAACTTTAGATGATCAGTTTACCTTTTAATTAGACATAGTAAAGTATTTCTATATATATATTTTAAATTCACATCAGCCCTCAAGGAACTTACACTATTGTCTCTATCTTTCATTCATACACTAGGTCCAGTTTAGACAGGAGCTAGTTAATCTACCGAGTGTAGGAGCAAACCCATGTAAGCACAGGGAGAACATACAAGCTCTATGCGGCTGAGGTCCTGGTTGGGATTTGAACCAGAGAACCCAGAACTTTTTATTATTATTATAAATATTATTAATTTGTTCTGTTCCATTTGTTTAGATGTGGCATTCGTTATTTTGGATAATTCGTAACTTTCAATAAATTCGTATTCGTTACATTCACTTACAGACAAATTTTAAAATAAATTCCAATACCTATAATTTAACCTCCCTGGCGGTATGATTATTTCAGATTTTAGGTGCTGAAAGCGGTACAATTATTTTGCATGAACATTTGGCGTTTTATATTGTAGTCCTGTAATTCTTAGGAATAACTCACTTAAATCTGTCCAAACCAGAGTCTAGCAGACATTCCGGGTATGATAAAGTTTGAAAAATGAAACCATAAATTATAATATAATAAATAACTATAAATAATTATACCAAATAATAATATAACAATAATAAAAAATATTCAATAATATAATCAAATCAAAAACACTGAAATGTGCTCAGTTGCAGAATTGTCACTGTCATTACTTTTCAGTATTTGATGACGGATCTCCCCACAAATTGCTATCGCTCAATTCTGCAAGTGATTCTAATTAATTATCGCTGTTTTCTAGCTGGTCTAAAACCATTTTTGATGTAAAGGGACAGTTTTGGTTGCTATGGACAATCTCCATTTTCCAGGCAGAAAGAACAGTTTTTATAATATAAAACTGCATGCAGGACACTGGGCAGAACACTAGGGACAAAGGGGATGTGAAATAATTACATACAGCAATGTAATCTGTAAGATTACATTATACTGTATGTAATGTGTGTGTTTCACTTTTTTAATTTGGCGCCGTTCTCCGTCCCCGTGCGTCGCAACGCTCGCAGGGAACGGAGCTCGGCTTCCGTGATAGAAGCACGGCTCGCTTGCACAGCGGGGGGACATCACTGGATCCAGGGGAGAAGGTAAGTAAACTCTCCCTGCATTCAGCGATGCGGTCCTGAGTCTGGCTCGGGGTTACCGATTTTGGTATAAAATCTCCACCCCGTGCCAGACTCGGAAATACCGCCGGGGGGTTAATAGTTATTATTAGTTAGTTAGTTAGTTCTTCTTCTTTAAATTTTTGGATTCTCTTTCTTATTTTCGGATTTTCTAATTTACGAATATCATAACGAATGGCCCCCAAAAAACCCAAATGGAACGAAAACAAAATAATTTTTCAGCAATGCATATGTCTAATATATGCTGCAGTTAATGCAAAGTATTTCATGTTTTACACAGTCCCCTTTATAAGACTGTTTTAAATACATGCTATTACAAATGTATTGTATTGTATTCGTTTTTTTTGCCTAGACATTGCCTGAAGGACTGACAGATTACAAATGAACATAAGCCAACATAAATTTTAACTTCATAACTAAAAACTATCTTTACCTTGTGTGGCAATGTAGTGTCGAGGACGATGGTAGCCCTGCATACAAAAAGATCAGCAATATTTAGAACAAAAGACAATGAAATCCCACATGATTCTGGGGAACATAGGAGAGTTCAACTTACATCCACGTAGTTGGCATTTATATAATCAGAATGCGGGTCTCCGTCTATCAGTTGTAGCCGCACCCGGGAATGGTCATCTGAGGGAAAAAGACACAGAGATGTCACAATAAGGTCAACTGCAAATTGACAGCCAAGAATCAGCGACTCTCGCTGTCATTTGCGGTTCACTGACAATGACACATGTCACCATTGGCAAAGTTACTAACAAAGTCAGAAGCAAAGTCACAGGCATTACAAATGAAATCAACTTTTCAAATTCCAGATACTTAGGTGGAAAACAAGTGGAGAGGGATACGTAATAGAGGTCAGAGTGTAAATGGCTGCTATCGAATTATGTAGAACACTAGAAGTATATATAAAATACAGTATAACGGAGTAAAGCCAACACGCACAGCAATAGGGTAGAAAGGTTTGGTGTGTAAAAGAATAAAAAAAGTATTGTCACAGAGAAGAAGAGGCTTATAAAATATTTAATATATACATTCATTTTTTTTTTAAGTAAACCTGTGTTTGCTTTTAAAAAAAAAAAACAGGTTTGCATTTAAAGTGGAACTGTGGCCAGATTATGGATATTTAAACATTTACATATTCTTAACAAGTAGTAAATAAGGTTTAGAACCCAACTTCGAGAATGTTTCCAAATTCCTTTCTTGGTATAAAAGTCCACAAGCAGTACCTACACTCCTCATGCTATATTGCTGACCTACAGATCTTTTGGGGGGCCACCTCTAGGTTTACTGATGGCCAGCATCATTCAACCCACTTAATGTTAACTAAGGAGGCCAAGGACATGGCTCCTGGGGGCACATCATCAAACTGAGCAAAATGAGCACACAGGAGACTCTCGCAGAGAGCAGTTCTCTGCAAACATTTTCTGCATCATAGAGGACCTACCCGCCACTGACACAGAAAAAGAGGATGGGGGAATGTTAGTTAGATTGTTCCTTACAAACCACTTTGACCTACAGGTAAGCCTAGATTAAGGCTTACCTGTAGGTCCAAGAAATATCTCCCAAACCTATACGGGTTAGGAGATATTTGCCCGAAGACGGGCACCGCTATCTACGGCGCAGGCGCACTGAGCGGGGCATCGTCGATGACGGCAATGCCGCGAGTCTCGGCTCCCGTGCGCATGCGCGGGAATGACGTCATCGCTGCTCTGGCGAATCACATCGCTAGAGCAGCGAGACCCACGGAGACCCACCATGAAGATGGACGCTCGGAACTACAGGAGACAGCGGTGACTTTGCTGGCTCCTGTGTCAGGTAAGTGACACATAATGGACTATTATGCGATGCATAGTAGTCCATTATGCTTTGCCTTTACAGGGAATGAAAGAGGAAGTAAACTCATCAGGGTTTACTTCCTCTTTAACCTTAAACTACATAGAGGGTTCTTTACTGTAAGAGTGGCAAGGATGTGAAATTCCCTTCCACAGGTGGTGGTCTCAGTGGGGGGGGGGGGGGGGAATCGATAGTTTCTTAAAACTATTAGATAAGCACCTGAACGACCGCAACATACAGGGATTTACAATGTAATACTGACATATAATCACACACATAGGTTGGAATTGAAGGACTTGTGTCTTTTTTCCCCCTCACCTACCATGTAACTAAGGGGGTTATTTACTAAAGGAAAATCCATTTTGCACTGCAAGTGCACTTGGAAGTAAAGTTGCTGTAGATTCGAGGGGAACATGCAAAGAAAAGAAAAAACAGCATTTTAGCTTGCACATGATTGGATGATAAAATCAGCAGAGCTTCCCCTTAGATTTAGAGCAACTGCACTTCCAAGTGCACCTTCAGTGCAAAGTAGATTTGCCTTTCATAAATAACCTCCTAAGTGCAGCTAAACGTTGTAACTTCATTAAATGTAACCATATTGCTACACTTAGAGGCTCCCCTCTTCTCTTTTATACTCAGTTGTGACATGACACTACTCTTATATCAAGACATAGCTTGTATATCAAGTCAAAATGTATTTACAAATGTTGCTTGTCTTGCCAAACGCTCACAAACCAAGTTACTCTCAAACCAAGGTTTTACTGTAGTTTGTTTTGTTTAGAAAGCAGTCATCGCCTGAGTAAAAAAGCCTGTCCTCTACCAGCATGTTGTAGAACCCTTGAGAGAGAAGGATGTTTGATCTCTGTTGAGTTATAATTACCGTAGAACTCTCCAATAGGGATGAGCTTCGAGTTCGAGTCAAACTCATGTTCAACTCGAACATTGCCTGTTTGCCTGTTCAGCGAATAGTGAACAATTTGGGGTGTTTGCGGCAAATTCGAAAAAGCCGCGGAACACCCTGTACAAGTCTATGGGAGAAATCTAAAGTGCTAATTTTAAAGGCTAATATGCAAGTTACTGTCCTAAAAAGTGTTTGGGGACCCGGGTCCTGCCCCAGGGGACATGGATCAATGCAAAAAAAAGTTTTAAAAACTGCATTTTTTGGGGGGAATTTTGGGGAAATTTTTTTTTTTATTATCAATGACTTTCAATGAGTGTTCTCTGTATTACGGAGCCGACAATTCATTATAGCCGCAAGTGATTTTAAATGACTTTTTTCTGCAGAAATTACACTTTGTGCAGGGACAGTTCTAAGCACGGAAACATGCGCCCCTTCACAGGCATACTATATACACCCCCCAGGTACGAAATTTAAAGGAATATTACACTTTTATTGTTTCACTTTAATCATTATTAAAATCACTGCTCCCGAAAAAACATCAGTTTTTAGAACTTTTTTTTGCATTGATCCATGTCCCCTGGGGCAGGACCCGGGTTTCCATACACTTTTTAGGACAGTAACTTGCATATTAGCCTTTAAAATTAGCACTTTAGATTTTGAATGTTCGAGTCCCATAGACTTTAATAGGGTTCTAAAGTTCACACAAAGTTTAGGTCTGTTCGCAGGTTCTGGTGCGAACCGAACAGTGGGGTGTTCAGCTCATCCTTACTCTCCAATAAGTGGGGGCAGGAGTTTGCTGATTGCAGATACTCTATATAGTTCTGACTCGGCATGCTGTTTTGGACCTTTACATAGAGATCACATAACACAGAGAGCAACATGCTGGCAGGAGACATGCTGTTCTACTCATGCTGTGACTGCTTTCTAAGGAAAACAAGCTGTAAGATATTGAGCACTTTTTGAGCATATTTTGCTGATTTATGAAAGGTAATTCCACTTTGCACTGAAAGTGCATTCGGAAGTGCAGTTGCTGTAAATCTGAGGGGTAGATCTGAAATGAGTGGAAGCTCTGCTGATTTTATCATCCAATCATGTGCAAGCTAAAATGCTGTTTTTTCATTTTCCTTGCATGTCCCCCTTGGATCTACAGCAACTTTACTTCCAAGTGCACTTGTAGTACAAAGTACCCCCATAGTCCCTGTTCACACTGACGCAGATTGGATGCGATCAGAAAGGCCGAGATTCACATATCATCTGAAAATACACCGGGGGTTATTTACGAAAGGCAAATCCACTTTGCACTACAAGTGCAAACTACAAGTGTAAAGTGCACTTGAAATTGCACTAAAAGTGCAACTGGAAGTGCAGTCGCTGTAAATCTGAGGGGTAGATCTGAAATGAGTGGAAGCTCTGCTGATTTTATCATCCAATCATGTGCAAGCTAAAATGCAGTTTTTTTTAGCTTCCTTGCATGTCCCCCTCGGATCTACAGCGACTGCACTTCCAAGTGCACTTTCAGTGCAATTTCAAGTGCACTTTACACTTGTAGTTTGCACTTGTAGTGCAAAGTGGATTTGCTTTTCATAAATAAACCTCATTGTTTCCTATGAAGGAACATTCACATCCATGCAGTGCGATTTTGGTTCCGGTTAAAAAACGGGTCCTGTGTGAGTTTGGAGCGATGCGTTCCAAACTCGCACAGCATAGAAAAAAGTGGCATTCTGAGATAACTGTTCACATAGGATGTGATTCATAGACAGTTTTGCATAGAAGTGGCTATAAAACAGATTTGCATAGAAGTGGCTGGAAGGCTGATTTGCATAGAAGTGGCTAGAAAACAGATTTGCATAGAAGTGAATAGAAGGCAGTCTTGTAGAGAAGAGCATATGAATGCAGATTGAAAATTGCAGCAGTATTAAATTGGCATTGAAGGAAAGGGTATTCACAATGGCATTCCTGAGTCATATCAGAATGGCATCTGAATTGCACTTGAACCGCTGAACAACTACTTTTGACAATCGCACTGAAAACTGGCATGAAAATCGCACCACATATATGTGAATTCAGGATTATAAACCGAATGTTCAGCTGGACTTTATTACTTTTTGCCATAAAAGGTGACACACTATGTAGATATTTCAACTTAACGCATGCACAGGTGAGCTGTGGTATTGATAATGAGAAGGTCTGATAAGTTAAAGACAATCACCATCCTGCCTGCTAGCGTCACACTCACAGGAGATAATGTTCCCATATCTGTTCTTGTTGCGGTTCTCGTCCTCCTTTGCTGTATCCCATGATGCGGTCTGGCCTTCAGGCAGCGCCTGCAAAAAAAAAGTTGTATTTGTTTATTGCACCCAAACCAAAAACTTTTTTCATTTTGAAAGAGTAAAGAAGAGTTAGAACCCCTGTGATATCTGTGTTCCCACTTGGGAGCTCCATCCTCTCGCTTTGTCCTGGTGACCATTGTTACTAAGATAGAATAGGGAAGTCTATCATTTTAGAGTTATCTCAAGAACGAAAGGGAAGGGGAAATCTTCCATTGAGGACTGTTCCTGAAGGAGGGGAAGTCGGCTCACAATGTCCTCTCACTTCCTGTTGTGTCGTTGAGACAGGAAGTGAGGGAAATCGCATCAACAGGACACAGCAAGAAATAAACTGATAGGGGTCTTAATATCATCCCCTACACTATCTGTATTTATCACAAAAAAAATGGTTTTGCTTAGATATACAGTTTAATGTTGTTCCATTCCTATACATGTAATTTTTTGGTTCTTAGACGATAAACTCTGTGGATCTGTCTCAGGCCCTTGTCAAGACTGCCAATTATGTTTGACGTTTCTGCCCACCTCCTCCATTCATTGAGGCTCCACTAAAACTTGCATGAATAAAAAACGCTCCGAGTGGAAGAGGTGGACCTTTCATTCCTCCACCTATGCCCTACTCAAAGCGCAAGTTTCATTGGGAGAAATGATAGTATGGATTCTGCGAATGGAGGGGGGGGGGGGGGGTGGAAAGGGTGGACATAGTCAGCACTCTTGATGATTGCCTGAGACAGGTCCAATGCTTATATTAATCCCTGAAGCACCAGAAGATGTGTTTTTTTTTTGTTTGGGGAGAATTGTGGCTTGCAAAAGGGAATTTATGCTTAGGGGGTAAGTGTGCGGATTAGTACCCACATTTTTTGGGGGGGGGGGGGATTTTGCTGACACGTGATGCTCATACATCTTTTGGGGTGAGGGCATTTGCCATCTTTGCCATGGGCGCTAGATGACTTTGTCCTGGCACTGCTGGCAGGGGACAGGCTTTTCTACTCTGTAGCTAATTTCTATAAGGGTCCTTTTACATGGGGTGTCCAATCAGATCCACCAGTTTTGCAGGCAGATCCAAAAGAATGCTATTGTTGAACGTTATTGTATAGGCAAGTGGATGTAAATGGGCCTGCATCTAGGTCCAAAAAAAAAAATAATGAAAAATTACAGAAAATGTTTTTGTCTATTTCTGCTTTTCTGGACCCAAATGTGAGATAAACTTTTAAGTCCACCATAGAGGGATAAGCTTTGTTCATATTTCATGTCTGAGGTTTACCACCACTTTAACCTTAAAAAAAAGTGACATCCCTGGCTGTTTTCCCTCCTGATTCACTGGTTGAGGATCAGCATGAAGATTAGTATTGTCAAAGTAAAGCTGAAAAGCCCGATTTGCATATTTTTTTTCCAGGTCAATGACTTAAAAAGTGCTGAAGCCACTGAATCAGCATGACAGCCAGAGAACCAGCACCTTCAGAACGAGAGGTCATCAAGGACATCTACGCTCTTCCTTTTTGCAGATTTTTTAAAAATATTCTGTGAGCTATCGGTCTGCATCACCGCTAAGTAGTTAACAGGTGCCTTTGAATAGCAAAGACGACAAGGCCTTGCTGAGCACGCTTTGTGTTTATTGCGAAGGATCTTTTATATCAGGATAGACAGGTAATGAGCGGTTAATTGGGAACACCGCTTTGATCAGAGGTCTATTTGCCTTTAAAGGATCCAGCATCCTAATAGCAGTTAATCTCCAAGCAGAGGCGCCGTGAGCAGTAACAGCTCATTTCCATCCCACTTCAAAGCAGCCGAGGGGAAAACAGACATTATTATCAAACAGCAGGGTCTTGGAGGGGGGCTTTTGTCAGCTCCTACTTTAAAAATATGTCATCAGAATTTTCAAAGCTGAGAATTCTTCCCCTTGTGATCACTATGTTACCGCTGTATCTGCGCCCATTGTAATTGTTTCCATTAAATCTGGACCCACCTAAAGTCAGAATGTAATGTAGTGACAGACAAAAAAATTATAAATGTAATTTCCAGTCTTAGAGAGGAACAATAGTCCTTTTAATATATTTTATTAATGCTGAAGCAGCTTAAAGCCAAATTTATGCTTGGGCAATAAACAAAAAAGGGACCCCCCAGGAGCCCTCATATAAATAATTTAAAAAATTGTTTTTATAGTCACCCTATTGCCAACGCTGTCCCCGGCAGACTTATAAGGTCATCGATCCAGTAATGCGGAGCTGCACCTTTTTTGGATTGCATAATACCCAGCATCATTCCTCCCTCTTTCTGTAAGCCCAGGGCATCATGGCACCTCCCTGGATTTCCTGGAGAATGCTATAGAGCAGTGGTCTCTAAAGTGTGGCCCATGGGCTGGATGCGGCCCTTTACTATCCTTTATTTGACCCTTGGGGCACTATTCCTCCCACTGAGTGTGGTTTAATTCCTGCCACCGACACCAACAATGGGGCAGAGGACAAAGATGACCTCTGACATCGCTAGTCCAGACTAAAGAGGTAAAAGTTACGTGTTTCTTTTTTGGGTGCAGGGGTGCTACATTGGGTGGGAGGCACAAACAGTGGAGAGGAATACCCAACCCTTGAGCTGGGCTTTAAATAATCATAATGGGGCACATTTCCTCCCACTGAAACCAATAGCAGAGCACTATTCCTTCTACTGACACCAACAGTGGGGCATAATTTCTGCCGCCAACAATGGGACACATTTCCTCCCACTGAAACCAATTACAGGGCACTATTCCTCTTGCTACTGACCACAGGAGCGATGCCATTTTTTTTTTGCTCCCACTGACCACCAGGCCTAAGATGTTGTTTTTCAAGACATTTTCTAACCCGACTGGACACACTCTGGCCCCTCTAAAGTCTGAAGGACAGTAAACTGGTCCATTGTTTAGAAAGTTTCGAAAACCTCTTTTATAGAGTGACTCCACACCATTAAGGTGTGCCACTGTCTGAAGCATTTAGAATATAAGACAGAGGACAAAGATGACCTCTGACATCGCTAGTCCAGACTAAAGAGGTAAAAGTTACGTTTTTGTTTTGGGTCCAGGGGTGTTACATTGGGTGGGAGGCACAAACAGTGGAGAGGAATACCCAACCCTTGAGCTGGGCTGTAAATAATCCTATCAATGTGTAATGTGTCAAAAGATCTCTTTATCTGCAAATAGCTGGAGGATGCAGTTATTTCAAAGACTTGTGGCGACGAGACAGTAAACAACTGAGCTTCCAAAGAAGTCAGCAAAAAAAACAAAACAGCATCTTAATCTTAGGTAAACCATAAAAAAATGAGTAAGATGTAAAACACAGGAAACCGAACTTGACCTGATATGATGGCCAATGCTGTAGTCTGTCGTTACACTTGTTTCAAAGACTATCTGGATACTCAGTTTTCTTTGATCTCAGAAGAGTTTTTTTTTATATCAAAGACTTTAGATTACTAAAGAGAATATAATGTTGGATAATTACATGAATGGAAGAAAAAAAATCCATCAAGCTAAAGCTGTTTTTTCTGTCTGTTTAGGGCATCATAGCTTCCTGGATTTACAGGAGAATGCTGTAGAGAGTGACTTCACACCATTGCATGGTACCATTCTCTGCAGCATTTGGACTGTCAAGAAGATGAGGATGAAGCGGACCTCTGGAGACCATAAAAAAATGTGATGGATGTGAAATTCAGGCAACCGAACTTGACCTGGTACAATGGCCAATTCTTTAGACCTTGTAACACTTGTTTCAAAGACTATCTGGATACTCAGCTTTCTTTAGTCTCAAAAGTCTTTTATACCAAGACTACTAAAGATTACATAATGTTAGATAAGTACATGACTGAAAAAAAACAAATCCATCAAGCTAAAGCTGATTCGAGACTGAAGACTCATAACTAAGTATAAAAAAGCAAAAAAGTAGGGATATTGCTTTTTGTGGGTGCAGTGTGGCTCCAATGGGTGGGTTGGACAAATGGTGGAGGGGATACCAGAGCCTTGAGTTGGGCTTTAAATGATCTTATCAATGTGTGTAATGTGTTAAAATAAAATCTTGTTTTTACTTATGGTTCATGATTATATATTTACATGGGGGTAGATTATTTTTTTTATCTGGAAACAATATACTATGTTCAGTTTTTAATAATGTGAAACACCCATATTTTTCCAGCTAGCCAGAGACCATGTGAGCTTAGCCTAGGCATTCTTTTTAAATTCATTTTAAGAAAGAAATCTTTTTAAAAACACAGAATTAATTTGATTTGGTTATGCTTACGTGTTCTAGTGAATTATGTAAAGTATGAGTGTTTTCGATGGGCCCACTTTAACGAGAACCAGTTACCAATGAGCATCAGTAATAATCTAAATCTCCACTTTTGAATTGTTCTAATAGTTAAGCCTCATACACATGATCAGATTGTTGGCCAACAAAACCGTGGAATTTTGTCCGAAGGGCGTTGGCCCAAATTTGTCTTTGTCTCATACACTTGGCCACACAATTGTTGGCCAACAATAACAAACGTAGTGACATACTATGTTGTTTTTCAGCTCTTTAGTGCCATCCTTTGGGCTCCTTTTGCTAATTTCGTGTTAGTAGATAGTAGTAGTTTGGTGAGTGTTGATTTGCACTTTTCATTTCATACTTTTCATTTCACACTTTTCATTTCTCACAAAAGCCGTTCATCAACCAGCCATGTTGCGGAATCAGAGGAGATAACATGTTATTTATTGTTGACCTTGGAGTTATTGCTTTGACATTATTTTTTTGGTTAAATAATGATTTGATTTGTTATATTTTCTATATTTTTGGATGCATAGAATGCACTTTTTGGTTAAGTTCTATTGGCAGATACCATGTCTAATTTTATTTTTTTAATTTTTTTAATGCATAATAAAAAATTTTGTGGAGAATAATACTTGGCTATGTGTTTTACTTTAAATGACAGTTTAGAAGTAGGCAGTTACATTTTTTTTAAAAATACAATGTAAAATTATCAAGGGGCACTAACATAGTTGTATCTTTGATCTTAAAAACAACAGGATAATGGTGTTGTGGTAAATAAAAAAATAAATTTAAAAAAAGCATAATGATATTATTCTTGATATCACTAGAAAAAAAAAGCCTTTGAAAATGTTTGCAATATCTCCATCAGTATCCCCAGCAAAGCAGCTTCATTATTAAAGAAGAAGAGAACTGTGCGCTGCATTTCGAGATTTCATAATTTGCCACATCACGAATATTAATTCTCCATTACTAATGATATTTACAAGACTGATTCTGGCTCATCCTTGCTTTGAGCATGCGTGTTTGTACTTTGGAATTTTGTCCGACGGACTTGTGTACACAAGCTCGGAAAATCCGACAACACACATTTGTTGGAAAATTTGAAAACCTGCTAGCCAACATTTGATGGCAGAAAATCTGACCACAATTGTCCGATGGAGCTTGCACACGGTCGGATTTTCCACCAACAGCCTGTCATGGAACATTTCCCCTTGGAAAATCGAATTGTGTGTACAAGGCTTTATACCTTACCTCCCAGGGATATATTGAGTCATAATTATTGCGTTGGATTCTCTCCTTGTTAGAGCGGTAATGTCAGGCAGTAAGTCCATCCAATCTGTGCACATAAATGGAATTCAAAAACTACCCTATAACAAATGTGCCTTCAGTATGACATGAAATAAAGTGAAATGCTTTAACCTTCCTTCAGCAGTTTTGAGCTTGAACAGAAGATAGGTCAGCCCCCATGGAGACTTACAAACTGACTGGTTATTCTGTTCTCAGTGATGGGAAACCTAACCCAACAGAGTCATATAAAGGCAATAACAAACTGAAAGGATGTTCTAACCCTTCCCCAATCTCTTTAAATGGAAAATGTAAGAATGGAGAGGAAGATTTAGAATGGCAGAGCATGCCATTGTTGTGTTCTCCTTCTGAAAATGCTAGTTTTAATAAGGCTGCCATGCTGACCCTCTTGTTTTAACACCATCTGAGAACAAACGTGCGGACAAGTATTCCTGACTTTCATATGACTTTTCCAATCTACATACCGGTTCCAGGTCAGTCATTTAAAAAGTACTGAAGTCAGTGGGTCAGATAACAGTCCGGTTACTAGCATTCTCAGGAGGTCAATACTGGTAGTTGTCAATCCCCCCCCCAAAAAAAGAATGGTCCCTACAGCAGAAGACTGTGAAAACTTACCTCTCCGGCGGGTGGCAAGTCCAAACTATGCTGTGTTTAAGAAATACAGCCACAAGCAAGGTCTTCAGCATCCAACACTTGAACGCCTGTGTATCCCCACATTCTGTAGTTCCTCCCGCCGTAAACACATAGTACTGGTATTGGCACCTGCCAATAAGGACCCCTTAAATTAGAACTATAGGAAAAATTTTATCATCTGAGTCCCATTACAGAGATTTTCCTTTACTTCCTGTCCCATAGCCAAACAGGAAGTGAGAGGAAATCCCTGGAAAATTACCCTTTCACGCCTAAAGCCGCGTACACACGTAGCCGTTTCCCGCCAGACTGCTACTTGCCCACACACGGTACTAAGTCCGCCGTACTATCCGCCCTACTTTTGAAATGAACGGACTCGCCCACACACGCGGAGGAAAGTCCGCTCATTTCGAGCGCGTCTCCAGGTAGGCGGGGCCCGCGAAGGAGACGCCTTCTTATAGCTCTTTTACGGGCAGTGGCCCGGTCTTCTGTCGCCGCCGCCGCCGCCGCCGCCGCCTTCTGTTCTTTTTCTTCTTCTTCTTCTCCTGGAGATGTTCACTCGACGTTCTCTCCGGCCGCAATGCCAGGGACGCTGCCACTTATATAGGGACAAGGGGCGGTGTCAGATGGGTTGGTGTCACATGGGTTGATGTCACATGGCGACAGTCCCAGCATCCTCCGGGACTGTGACATTGTAAGGGGGCGGGGTCACCATGTGACACCAACCCATGTGACACCGCCCCTTGTCCCTATATAAGTGGCAGCGCAGTGCGTCCCTGGCATTGTGGCCGGAGAGAACGTCGAGTGAACATCTCCAGGAGAAGAAGAAGAAGAAGAAGAATGGAAGGCGGCGGCGGTGGCGACAGAAGACCGGGCCACCGCCTGTAAAAGAGCTATAAGATGGCGCGGTGGCCCGGCAGAAGGACCGAAGAGGGGGACAAGACCCCTGAAGTCGGAAGAAGAGGCCGCGGCGACGAAGAAGAATGCCGAGCTCCTCCGCTAGTAAAAGAGCTGCAAGAAGATAGCGGAGGAGTCCGGCGAGAAGACCCCTGAAGACAGAAGACCCCCGGAGCTGTGCAATAAATTATTTTATCTTGTGTGTTGTGTTTTTTTTTGTACTTTATTTGACAGGTGAATGGGTAGGGGTACATTGTACCCCATACTCATTCACATAGGGTGGGGGGCCGGTATCCGGGGGCCCCCTTATTAAAGGGGGCTCCCGGATTCCGATAAGCCCCCTGCCCGCAGACCCCGACAACCAACGGCCAGGGTTGTCGGGAAGAGGCCCTTGTCCTCATCAACATGGGGACAAGGTACTTTGGGGTGGGGGGGCCGCGCGCCCCCCCCTTCCCCAAGGCACCCCCCATGTTGAGGGCACGCGGCCTGGTACGGCTCAGGAGGGGGGGGCGTTCGCTCGCCCCTCCTTTCCTGGCCGGCCGGGTAGCGTGCTCGGACAAGGGTCTGTTGTGGACTTTGGGGGGACCCCCACGCCGATTTTTTCCGGCGTTGGGGTTCCCCTTTAAGTCCATACCAGGTGGCGGATCCAGCAGCGTCTCCTTCGCGGGCCCCGCCTACCTGCAGACCCGCTCGAAATGAGCGGACTTTTCTCCGGGCGGGAGTACGGTGGACTGGCATACACACGGCCGGAATATCCGCCGAAATGCGAGTCCGGCGGGAAGATTGGAGTGCAAAACTTCTTTCTAAGTCCGCCGTACTTTCGGGTCAAAAAATATACCGGAGGCTACACACGGGGGGATTGTCTGGCGGACTTGAGTTTGCCAGACTTTTCCACCCGCTTGTTTGATCGTGTGTACGCGGCATAAGTCCACCGTACTTTCGGGTCAAAAAATATGCCGGAGGCTACACACGGGGGGATTGTCTGGCGGACTTGAGTTTGCCGGACTTTTCCACCCGCTTGTTTGATCGTGTGTACGCGGCATTAGGGTAAAACAAATATAAATGCTTAAGCACAATTTTACAACTTTGACATGTGTTAGTAAAACTGTACATATCATCAACTACTTTGTGCATCCAGTTGGATTATGAAAAAGTGTGTACACAGGGCGCTATCTGGACAAAGGAAAAAACTTAAATATTATAGTGAATTCATAAAAGCTGTATAAGTAAATCAATAAATTAAATAAAATGTGTGTACTCAAAAACACACATTTTATTTCATTTATTGATTTACTTATACAGCTTTTATTAATTGACTCTAATATTTTCATTTTTTCTTTTGTCCAGATAGCGCCCTTTATACACAATTTTTCATGATTTATTAGTAAACACTCAGTCATTTTAGGAGCAGCACTGGTACATTTAGTTATATTAGATAGCGCTGCATCCCTTATTTTTATTCACATTTTTTCCAGTTGAATTATACCTTGTTTTTTTTCAGAACAAATTGGGCTTTCATTTGGTGGTAAATGGTAATATATATCTCCTGATTTTTATTTATTTTTTATTATTATTATTATTATTATTATTATCAAAAAAACTGGCCCAAAATAGTTTCTTTGCAAGGAAAGGGAGAGATACGATGTATCTCTCTCCTCCATTCACAGAGAAAGAAGACACAGGGGCGGAGTTCTGGGTCGCAAACGTTAGTACAGGGCCTGGGGCTCACAGTAAGACCCTGCGGCACTCTTCCAGCACAAAGGGAGATACGCAAATATGCAGCCCCATGCAAAAAGCCTAGTCCAATGGGGCCTACTTGTGTGAGGGTTGTTGTGAAGAGGTTAAGGGAATTCCTTGAACACCGCAAGGTCACCGGAACTAGTGTCCCCATTGCAAGACTTCCCCTCTCTTATAGTGCTGGCTGGTGGTTTATTTTTTGGGAGGGGCAGCAAACAATGCATCCCCTTTCGACCCCCCCAACCAGCCCCACACTTACCCCATCTAGGTCACGGGCAGCACTTCCTCCGGGTGATAGGTGGCAGCTTCCCTCTGCGTCTCATTCTCCTTGGCATCACAACGACTTTCAACGTGCGTCTCCTCCCTCCTCCTCCTAGGCCAATAGAATTGCTTCTGCTTTTGGCCAATCAGGTGACAGATGTCAGGACCCGCTTCCCAATTGGCCATGAGGAGAATCAGGAAGACAATAGCAAATATTAATTTGCTATTGTCACACAACTGGGTGGGCTTGGGGCGCAGTGCTTTGCGCCCCAAGCCCACCCTTTTTTAAAGCCTATCAGAGCCTCTGACTCTACTCATGTGCTTCAAAAAAAAAAAAAGCCTAATTGGAATCCATGCATCCGGTGCCCTACATGTAGATTAGGGGGTCGAACGCATGGGTAGGGGGGCAGCGCCCCTGCGCCCTGCATTATGGGGCACCACTACTCTATTACTTTTCTAGGAACAACCCAGAATTTGGGATTTTCTTTTACTTTCACTGATAATAGTAAACAGGATGAACAGGGAGGGTGAATCTCCATAACAGGGGCACAGACAGCAATAAAAACTAACAGAGGGCCTAATTCCTCTCCACTCTATCCAAAACTAAAAAAAAATGTTTTGCCTTTAGTTATACTTTAAGTTGAATGGTGGACCAGACATCTGACTCTGCCATAAGTGTTTCATATGTGAAGACTTTGCTGGAGGCTATATCTCATAAACACAGCAAAGTTTGTATTATACCGCAAGCGGGAGAGATAAGTGTTCACTGTCTTCTATTGCAAGGACCATTCATTGAATTTTCTTTTGGTAAATGACAGAGTTTTTTTAAAGGTTCTCTATATGCTGGCTTCTTTCTGCACACTTGCCACTGTTCCCTTCTTATGTTGCCCTCCTTGTCTCAGCCATTATAAGTCCCTGCACTTAAAGTGGAAGATATGCTAAGCTGGACTCTTCCCCCTTCCAGCCTATGAAAAATGTAAGAAGGCTGTGGTTGTATATCTAATGCTGAAAGTGTGTCCAATCAGATAAGGGAGGATATTTTCAGTTATTTAGCATGTACGATGGCTTCAAATAGTTCTAAAATTATGCAAATCACGTTATCTGCGATTAGCTGGAGGCTGCAGCTATTTCAAAGACTTGTGATCGCATAAATCCTCAGAGGAATACAGCGAGCAACTGAGCTGCCAAAGAAGATGTCAACAATAAAATGGCATCTAAATCTTACGGAGACTATAAAAAAAAATATGTGATGGATCTGAAACTCAGGCGAACTTGACCTGGTATGATGGACAATGCTGTAGACTCTTCTTACACTTGTTTCATAGATGAGCCGAATACTCAGCTTTCTTTGATCTCAGAAGGGTCTTTTTATACCAAAGGATTTAGATTGCTTGCTAAGAGAATATATGTTTGGATAGCTACTTAAATAAAAAAAAAGAATCCATCAAGCTCAAGCTGTTTTTTACATCTTCTAAAGGTAGCCAAAGACAGGGCAGTTTGTTGTTTTAAGGGAATACGCTTTCTAAACGTATCTCAGGATTGTCACAAATGCATTGACCTTTCCAACCTATGAGCATGTCTTGGCTGTGATATAGCGTTGAACCAAATAGACACACATCACAGGGAGCTAGGAGTGCTCTGCAATGTTTACAATGAGCACAGAAGAAAATCCACAAGTATTCCATTTATGAAATCCAATTCCCATTGGCCACTCCTCATTGTTTCCTGCTTTCAGGCTCCTTTATTTTCTTTAGAAATGCATGGAAAGCAACCTGTGAGGCCCACTTCTTTAGTAAGGGTAGGGGTTGGCATAGAGGCTGTTATCATTAATTATGTTATGGTAAGTTTGTAAAAAAAGAGACAGAATCCGACATGGCTGTCTAGTGTCCAAAAAGGGAAGATTTGCAGAAGCGATGCTACCCTACATTTTCCCTCCTCATCAGGAACCTAATGTTACTATTGTCCCTAACAGATGGGGTACCTTTCCCTACTCTGTCAACTCGCCAAATGCACGCCAGGCCTGATAGCCAGGGCCTCAAATAGACTTTACCTGACCCAAGATGGCCACTGGAGTCACATGAGGCAGCAGCATCCAAATAAGTCCCCAGTGACCCAGGAAACCATAGAGGAACTGTGTTCCTCTCAACTTCCCCTCTAGCTGCAGAAGAGCGCCACCTGCAATGTAAAAAGTAGACCGCACCTGCCTACAAATAAAGTTTTCGCCCTGGATTCTAATTGTTTTGTAATCTCTGCCAATTTTTTCCTTGGGGTCATCAACCAAGTCACATGACATCATTCTTTCTCTTCTTCCTCCTGCAAAGAATGGTGCTATGTAATAATGCGACGCCGTTCAATAGAGAATATGTAAGCCCAGGGAAACTTGATGACATATCCCCAGGAAGCAAGTTTGTGATGTTCTGAGCTCACAGGAAGTAAGTTGAGTGATGTTGAGTGTAAATTAACCTGGAGGAGGAAGAGCAGTGCTGAATTGCACAGTGGTGAGTCTACAGTGGACAGCACCAAGGAGAATGAGTATTGCAGAGAGAGCTATTTTTTATTTTTTTTTAAAGTGATAGGCAGTTGATTATTTTTTTTTTTTTTTAAACTTTACATTTTTATTATTTTTGACAAAATACATTCCAATATAAATGAATACAATAAATTAGTATTGCTTATCATATTGCATAGAACAGATAATAACAAAAATTGGGGAATGAATAACAAGGAGTAATAATAACTTTAAGTTACAATAGCGGAAGTTTGATATCCCGCTACTGCCCACCCCAAGTGGAATCATACTGTAGGCGGGAGCTGGTCACCAAATATTCAAATTGTAAGGAATGAAAAGAAGAAGAAAAGGAATCTATAAGAAAGTCAATATCTTGGTGTATCATATATCACTATTCTTTAAGTAATTGGAGGCTCTCGGGTTGTTTATCCAAACTTCCCATTTTTTGTTAGTGATAGAGACATTTTTGAATGCTAACATCAATTCATATTGGACCTGAGTGTTTAGTCTTATAATGACATTTGACAAGTTAGGAGCTTTTGTGCATTTCCACATATTGGCAATGGTAAGTCTTGCTGCCATCAGGATATGTGATACTATTGTTCTATAACAATGTTGGTATATATCTAGATTTAATCCTAATAATGCTGTTGTTGGTATCAGTTCTGTCAAATTACCTGTAAATTCTGCAATAAAGGAGGAAACTGAGATCCAGATTTTTTATTTTATTTTAAACTGGAGCTGGGTTTAGGGGGGCAGAGAATCATATTTGGTTTCATAGCAGTTTTATAGTCTATTCTTCCACCACATATTCAATATATTCAATGTATTGGCCAAATTGTTACTTGCATAAGATACTTGACATATGAAGGAAATAACCCACAGTCTCTTACCAACCTGTTATAAATACTCTGATGCCATGTACACACGACGGACTTTCCGGTAGACAAGGTCCGACGGTCTTCCCGATGGACTTTCGCTGGAGTTCTGACGGACTTTCCGAGCAAACAGACTTGACCACACACAAACGGACTAAGTCCGTTCGAAAGTCCATTCGTTTTGAATGTGATGATGTAAGACGGAACTAAAAAAGGAAGTTCAACAGCCAGTAGCCAATAGCTTCCCTTGCGTCGTATTTGGTCCATCGGACCAGCATACAGAGGAATGGTTTTCCAGATAGGAATTGAGTACATCGGACAGATTTGAAACATGTTCTATTTCTAGGTCCATCTGATTTTTTTTTCATGAAAAATGATCGGATTAGCCCACACACGATCAAATTGTCCGACGGATTGATTCCATCGGACCTAGTCTGCCGGAAAGTCCGGTTGTGTGTGTGCGGCATAAACCTCTCCAAATCCCCCATAAATGACCTGACAAGCCTTTTTATTAACTATTACTGTAAATTAAATAAACATTTTAAATAACCATTAACCAACTATTCTATATACTTTTTGGGGTGTTCGAGGGCAACGACACACAACATGGCCACTGCAACCCACTTCTTTTAAACTTTAGGACTCCAGTTGCAAGCCATCGACTCAAAAACGGTACTCAACCTTTGCAGTGACCTACTTTTTACCCCTTCCTGGTTAACCCCTCGTTAACTAGAAGGTACCTGAGAACCCCATACCACAGATGGGTCCCAACCATGTTTTATATATATATATATATATATATATATATATATATATATATATATATATATATATATAACAGCCATCTTCTCCTCCTCCAAAGACCCACCACTGCCGGGCTGTCCTGACAGCCCTCTTTTGTATCAGCCAAACCTCGGGAGGATGGGTGGGAATCTCTTTCTCCACCGCTCTCGAATGACTTCCCCCTTCTCCTACTCTTCCTACACACGAGCACCTCCCTGCTCTGGTCACCCCCCTTTTTCTTAAAAGGGATAACTTTTACTATCTAAATGCATGACTGTGAATGTCCACCTTGTCATGCCATCCCTCCGTCCATCGCTTTCTCTCCTTTACTCTGGGACTCCTTTATATGCAGATTGTGGAGGCAATAATATTTAATAAACTTTATAAAATTTTGTGATAAATTTGTGCTTTCAGTCACTTTTAAACTCCTGTTTTCTCAAGGGGTATTTTCTTATTTCGTATAATGCCTTGTCCAGTGCCCTACCTACAATTTTATATTATATATACTGTTCTTTCTTCCTGGAAACTTGAGATTGTCCATAGCAACCAAAAAGTGTCCCTTTACATCAAAAGCAATTTTAGACCAGCTAGAAAACAGCGATTGTAAATTCAAACATTTGCAGAATCGAGCAATAGTGAGCATAGTTAGCATAGAATAGTTAACACTACAGGCCTTGAACAAGCAGGATCCTGGACTGTTGTTGAAGAGTCACATAAAGGGAGCAAAGATAATGTACCGAGAATGGGATCGGTTGAAAACCAGGGATGAAGTGCTATACAGGTGTTGCCCCACTGAAAACAGGGAAGAAAGGTGGTAGGTGTTTCTCCTGGAAAAAACACTGTTCTACAGTTCTAGTGGCATTACATGATGAGCATGGTCACCTGGGAACAGACAGAACTTTCTGATTGATCAGAGATAGGTTCTACTGGCTCAATTCAAGAGGAGAAGTGGAGATTTACTGTCACTCTTGTCTAACTTGTCTAAACTCTGCCACTTAGGGCAGCCCCAATGGGCAATTTGCAAAGTCAGGAGCCCTTAGATTTGGTATGCATTGACTTTCTGTGTCTGGAACCCGATACAAGTGGAAGAAACAGTATTCTGACTCATCATTTCACCTGCTATGCACAGGCCTACCCTACTAAGGATCAGAAGGCTAGTACAGTAGCTAAGGTGCTTGTGGTGAAGTTTTTCATGCACTATGGACTTCCTGTGTGCATTCATTCCGATCAAGGGAGAGACTTTGAGAGTCGCCTAATACATCAGTTGTGTGCTTTGCTGGACATCAAGAAATCACGTACCACGCCCTATCACCCTCAAGGTGTCCCTAAACCAGAACGATTTAATTGAATGCTGTTGAACATGTTGGGAACCTTGACTCCCGACAAGTAGCAACATTGGGGGAATCACATAGCAGCACTAGTACATGCTTATAATTGGACAGAGTGATGCCACCGGTTACTCCCCTTACCGTCTTATGTTCGGGGGAGAAGCCAGACTTCCTGCTGACTTGGCTTTTGGCACTTCCCTGCGTGACACTCCATTGACACCACATAGTGGATATGTGAATAGATTGCGAAAGAATCTGCGACAGGCCTATGAGAAAGCGGTGGAACATGCAGCTACCAGGGAATCTCGAAACAAGAGAAACTTTGATTCCAGAGTAAAAATTCAAGATCTGCAACCAGGAGATCGGGTACTACAGAAAATTTGGGAGTATCTGGAATGCACAAATTGGCAGATCGGTGGAGGCCGCAACCTTATATTGTGTGCAAACAGACTCCTGGATTGCCGGTGTATCAGATTAGACCCGAAGGGGAGATGGGACCAAAAAAGATGTGGCACCAAAATCACTTTTCACCATTGTCAGATGTAGTGAGGGTGCCTCAAGAACCCCAATTACCCCCTAAAATGCGACTCCACCTCGTATGCGCTCACATGAGGAAACACCAATTAAAGCTGAGATGCTAGATGAGGAAGATGACGAGTTTGGAGAATATTATGGGTGCTCCCAAACTTTTAGTCCAGTGCCTTTGTCAGAGTAAAAAGAGGTGGATGAAGAAGATGATATGGTGATGGTGCCTACATGGTTTTGGCCTGAAGAAGAAGGTTCAATAGCCAGTCCCCTGAAAAGAACGAGGGAGAGAATCAGAGAGATGGAAACTCTTGGAGCTTTGCCATCACAGCCAAAAGAACCAGTCAGAGTGGAGCCTCAAGGGTCAAAGGATACTGGCAATGTGATACTTCCACGGCCACTGGAGAAGGATAAGGCAGTCCATAGGTCCCTTGAGCTAGAGTTTAAGGATATGGAAGGGACCAAGTATGTAACAGTTGTTACTGAGCAAAAAACTGAAGATTTTATGGACTTCTCCAGTGAAGTATTGTCAGTTCCTGAAACTAAGAAATTGATACAAGTTCCTGTAACTGAAACAACAGGCCTTTCTATTGATTTGAGTGTCCAAGATGAAGTCAAAGAAACAGTCAAAGACTCAGAACAGCCTGCTAAGACCTTTTCACCCATGCGGTTAAGGCAGGATGTACAACCTCTCAAGAGACTCACATATGATACGCTGGGGGAGTGTTCTGAAGAGCATATTCATACCAACTGTAGGCCAGCTCCCGAAGCTACACCTCCCACCGTTAATTGGGTAGAGGGCAACTCTGCTTTAACCTCTGGCACCAATTGCCCTGGCCTGTTCGAAGACTGGTTCTGAATTTGCTGATGGTGTGTACAAGTGGTTTCAAGAACATCCTGAAGGGTATCAGTATTTTTTAGAGTGGGATTAGGAATTAATCATTTCCCTTTTCCTTTCAGCGAGAACAAGTGTTAATTTTCATATCTTTGGGGACCAAAGAGTTTAAGTCGAGGGAGAGTGTAGCCATGCTTTGCTGAAATAGGCACTACAGTTGTGCTGGTTACAAATGAGTTTGGCTCCCTCTGGTGTCCATTGTATGCTATCAAGACTTTGTTTAGTTTCTGTGAAGCAGTGTTACAAAGCATTGTGGGAGATGTAGTTCAATGAGGGAGTGACTCAAGTGTTAACTTAGTTTTTGGAACTACTAAACCCACAGTGCCAAATCACAAACCAACAAGGCTAAGTTACTGCACTGCATGCTGGGAGCGGTGATAAAAGGAACAGCGGGGCCATATTTCTTGGGACACCACTCAATACCTGCCGGCAGTGAGGTCTGTGTGAGTGACCGGGAGACTGCAGCCTCTGAGGTGTTCCAGAGCACAGCCAGCTGGACCAGCGTTTGGATGGACCGGAGGACCCGGGACATTTGGAGGTCTCCAGCATTACAGTCTTCAGCCATCAGACAGTGTGGTGTGACGGCGCCAGTTTTGGATCGGACTGAGATATCAGGAAAGGAGCTTTACAGACATCTGGGCCTGTTGTTATTGCCCAGATCAATAAAGCGTACTGTTGCTGTGTGATATAGTTACAGACTGCTGGTGAGACTTTTAGTCCTACCATAGTAATCTTACTTATTCATAGGCTGCCTACAGTGGAACTTTAGGGTTTGTTTCCCTGTGCTATAAAGTTAATGCTGAGCTGTACCCGCTGTTAGGCGAAAGTATTACAAGTGCCTTACAAGGGCAAGTACATGAATACTAACGTATCATCTACTCTACAATTTGTTCTCTACTGGTTTTCCTGTTTGGATCTACAAATACTGCATTGCAACATAATGGGAGCCCTTGAATACAGGATATATATATATATATATATATATATATATATATATATATATATATATATATATATATATATATATATTGTACTGTATTGTTGCATATTCATAGCACTGTATTGCAGATTGGTGTGTGTGCTTTGACGTTGCAGTGGGAAGGCGCTTAATATAAGTGGTTCAGTAGCTCTGTGTGTGGTTTTCATTAATAACATCACATTACACCATGGAACCTGAGGTGCCAGAGGTAAGAGGGGATCTGCAGAGTCGGGATAGCCATTGGGGTATAGAGTCAATCAGCAGCCCTTACGAGGGTACAGCTACATCAGAATTGTTGAAATTTGTTACTGTTGTGATTCAGCAATTCGGATGTTCACTGCATTGTCAAAAGTATTGGGAAACCTACTTTTACACTCACATGAACTTTAATGCCATCCCAGTCTTAGTCTGTAGGGTTCAATATTGAGTTGGCCCACCCTTTGCAGCTATAACAGCTTCAATTCTTCTGGGAAGGCTGTCCACAAGGTTTAGGAGTGTGTAGTGGTTCACAACTCCTGTCCTCAGGAGCCACTAACAGGCCAGGTTTTCAAAATAAATAATTTAAGTATATATATTTTATATTTAATATTTAAGTATATATTTAATTTGCTGCTCAGTGATTGCAGTATTCTAGTCTGCATCTCCCCAATGTAATACTTAAAACCTGGCCCGTTAGTGGGTCCTGAGAACAGCAGTTGAGAACCACTGGTCTATGGGAATGTTTGACCTTTCTTCCAGAAGCACATTTGTGAGGTCAGGCACTGATGTTGGACGAGAAAGCCTGGCCAGGTTTTCAAGAACCTTTGGGATGAACTAGAGCGGAGACTGCGAGTCTCCGCTCTAGTTCATCCCAAAGGCGTTCTTCCGGTTTGAGGTCAGGACTTTGTGCAGACCAGTCAAGTTCCTCCACCCCAAACTCACTCATCCATGTCTTTATGTTCTTTGCTTTGTGCACTGGTCCAAATCATTTGCAGGCGGGATTATGGTGTGGGGTTATTTTTCAGGGGTTGGCCCCTTAGTTCCAGTGAAGGGATTTCTTAAGGCGTCAGCATCCCAAGACATTTTGGACAATTTCATGCTCCCAACTTTGTGTGAACAGTTTGGGGGTGGCCCCTTCCTGTTCCAACATGACTGCGTACCAGTGCACAAAGCAAGCTCCACAAAGACATGGATGAGCGAGTTCGGTGTGGAGGAACTTGACTGGCCTCAACTCAATAGAACACCTTTGGGATCAATTAGTGCGGAGACTGTGAGCCAGGCCTTTTCATTGAACATCAGTCCCTGACCTCACAAATGCTCTTCTGGAAGTATGGTCAAACATTCCCATAGACACACTCCTAAACCTTGTGGACAGCCTTCCCAGAAGAGTTGAAGCTGTTATAGCTGTAAAGGGTGGGCCAACTCAATATTGAACCCTATGGACTAAGACCCAATACTTTTAATACTTTTAGTATTTGGTGTCCCAATACTTTTAACAATATAGTGTATCTGAGTCTCAGAATAATGTAAATTTTGCCCAAATTTCGATTCTGAATGAAACAAATTGCACGTCTAGTATTCATGATTTTTCCTGCTTTACAGAGGACCAGTAGAGGAAGTGTTTATGAACCTGTTTAAAGGGCAAACGCCAAAGTATGAAACAGCAAAAATGGAAAAAATATAGTAAGTATTACAATACTAAATCTATATGTGCTGTTGGCAAAAATACATTGTTTGCCTTTAAATAGGAATGTGCCTGCTGATGGCCACCAGCTTAGCCTTTTCTCAAGCTACATATTTGCTTTGACATTTCCATTCGGCTGTTGTTACTTTATAAGGTTCTTAAGTGTCGCAGTTCTGATGTCTTATCAGTTTTATTAAGAATCTCTGCAGTTCATGTGTTCAGTGAACATTGTGTCAGCCGATAGCACAACAATACAGTACGTTGGATATATCACGTTGCCGTACTTATAGCCTTCTTTGAACATTCTCCATATGGCCTTCATGTCTATTCTCGTTTATTTTGCCGCCGTCTTTTTTTTTTTTTTTTTATCTACGCTGTTCTATTGAAATTAGCACTTGCTATCCTAGAAATTCAAATTTATTTACATTATTGATTTTTACTTATCTGCTCCTTTTTATTAGAGTAAACATTGTGTTTAGTCCTGCTTTGTTGACACTTGAACTAATCTGCGCTTGTTTTATTGAAAATCACATTAATTTAAGTTACGTTAATGGAATGCGCTCTTATCCGGTTCTTTCTCTTACAACACACGTTTATTCGGCTTTTCCAGTCTGTTTCACAGAAAGCCATAAACACACACCACTGCCATTATTTTGCAATTCTCTGATATCTGTCCATAGCCTGCAATCAGCTGTCAGCCTACTGCAGTTGAGGAGTTACCTAATAGGTCAGAAGGGGAACGATAGGAAAGTCTCGTAAACGCGATTGGATTGTTGGCCAACAAAACTGTGGACTTTTGTCCAAAGGGCGTTGTCCCAAACTTATCTTGCATACACACGGCAAGGAATTGTCGGCCAACGAATATGAATGTAGTGACGTACTACTGTTTTTTCAGCTCTTTAGCACCACCCTTTGGGCTCCTTCTGCTAATTCGTGTTAGTAGAAGTTTGGGGAGTGTTGATTCGCTCATTTCATTTCACACTGTTCATTTTGCGCTTTTTAGTTTGTTTCTGAATGGCCGTTCGTCAACCAGACATGTTGCAGAATCGGAGGAGATAACATGTTATTTATTTTTGGCCTTGGAGTTATTAGACATGTACATTCGTTTTTGTCCGAATGCATTTTCGTCCGAATTTCAGGTATTTTCGTTTTCGTTTTGACAAACGATAACGAAAGCACAGAATCCGAAAAACGAAAGATCCGACATAAATAAATGCTTTATTTTCGTTTTCCTTGTTACAACAGTTCGATGTAGAATAGGAGATTCGACGTGACTCTGAGAATAACAATCTGTGTCTATAGAACCTGTGGTCGAATGTGCCTAACCTTACCTCTATTAGTCCAAGATTATATCGAGAAAACATTCGACAGAGAAAAAAGATTTGACAAAGAGAAAAGATTCTGCAAGTTACTGTTCTAAAAAGTGTTTGGGGACCCGGGTCCTGCCCCAGGGGACATGTATCAATGCAAAAAAAAGTTTCAAAAACGGATGTTTTTTCGGAAGCAGTGATTTTAATGATGATTAAAGTGAAACAATAAAAGTGTAATATTCCTTTAAATTTCATAGCTGGGGGGTGTCTATCGTATGCCTGTGAAGGGGCTCATGTTTCTGGTGCTTAGAACTGTCCCTGCACAAAGTGTCATTTATGCAGGAAAAAAAGTCACTCGCAGCTATTATGAATTGTCGGCTCCGTAATACAGAGAACACTCATTGAAATTCATTGATAAAATAAATAAATAAATAAATAAAAAAGCGTGGGGGTCCCCCAAATTCAATTACCAGGTCCTTCAGGTCTGGTATGGATATTAAGGGGAACCCTGCGTCAAATTTTTAAAAAAATTGACGTAGGGTTCCCCCTAAATATCCATACCAGACCCTTCAGGTCTGGTATGGATATTAAGGGGAACCCCGCGTCAAATTAAAAAAAAAAAAATGACGTGGGGGTCCCCCTAAAAATCCATACCAGACCCTTTATCCGAGCACGCAACCTGGCAGGCCGCAGGAAAAGAGGGGGGGGATGAGAGAGCGGCCCCCCCTCCCTCCTGAACCGTACCAGGCCACATGCCCTCAACATTGGGAGGATGCTTTGGGGGTCTGTGACCCCTCAAAGCACCTTGTCCCCATGTTGATGTGGAGAAGGGCCTCATCCCCACAACCCTGGCCGGTGGTTGTGGGGGTCTGCGGGCGGGGGGCTTATCAGAATCACGCGACGTGGCAGCCAAACAAAATTAACGTCCTTTTTTCCCCACAAATAGAGCTTTCTTTTGGTGGTATTTGATCACCTCTGCGGTTTTTATTTTTTGTGCTATAAACAAAAAAATAGCGAACATTTAAAAAAAAACACATTGGGGGTTATTTACGAAAGGCAAATCCACTTTGCACTGCAAGTGCATTTGGAAGTGCACTTGCTCTAAATCTGAGGGGTAGATCTGAAATGAGGGGAAGCTCTGCTGATTTTATCATCCAATCATGTGCAAGCTAAAATTCTGTTTTTTATTTTCCTTGCATGTCACCCTCAGATCTACAGCGACTTTACTTCCAAGTGCACTTGCAGTGCAAAGTGTATTTTCCTTTAGTAAATACCCCCATTATTTTTTACTTTTTGCTATAATAAATATCCCCAAAAAATATATATATAAAAAAAAATGTCCCCTCAGTTTAGGCCGATACGTATTCTTCTACATATTTTTGGTAAAAAAAACAGCAATAAGCATTTAATGATTGGTTTGCGCAAAGGTTATAGCATCTACAAAATAGGGGATAGTTTTGTGGCATTTTTATTAATAATTTTTTTTTACTAGTAATGGCGGTGATTTGCGATTTTTATTAAGACTGCAACATTATGGCAGATAGATTGGACACTTTTGGTGCGATTTTGGGACCATTCACATTTATACAGCGATCAGTGCAATTAAAAATGCATTGATTACTGTGTAAATGTGACTGGCAGTGAAGGGGTTAACCACTAGGCGGCGTTGTAGGGGTTAAGTGTGTCCTAGGGAGTGATTCTAACTCTGGGGGGGAGGAGCTGTGTGTGACACGACACTGATCACAGCTCCCAATTACAGGAACCTGTGATCAGTGTCCTGTCACTAGGCAGAACGGGGAAATGCAATGTAAAATTGACAAGTGACACCAACATAGTTGTATCTTTGATCTTAAAAACTACGGGATAATGGTGTTGTGGTAACTTCCCAAAAAAAATAAAAAAGTATAATAATATTGTTCTTGATATCACTAGAAAAAAAAAGCCTTTGGAAATTGATTTGCAATAACTCCATCAGTATCACCAGCAAAGCAGCTTCATTACTATCCCATTAAAGAAGAAGAGAATTGTGCGCTGCATTTCGAGATTTCATAATTTGCCTCGTCACGAATGTTAATTCTCCATTACGCACGCTCGTTTACAAGACTGACGCTTCTGGCTTGTCCTTGCTTCTGAGCATGCATATTTATACTTTGGACTTTTGTCCGACGGACTTGTGTACACACGCTCAGAAAATCCGATGACAGACATAGAAGTTTGCACAGAGATAGAAGTGATATTGCGAGTACCCCCTCAAATAGGAGCTTAAAGCAGAGTTCCACCTAAAAAATTTTTTAAGTCAGCAGCTACAAATAGTGCAGCTGCTGACTTTTAAAAAAAGGATACTTACCTGCCCAGGGTGTCCACGATATCCTCACCCGAATCTGACCTGTCCCGGGTGGAGTCGCCGACATTGCTAGTAAGGGAACTGCGCATGCGTAGTAGAGAACCATGCGCATGGTTTTCTGCTGGTCCCTGCTGTCTTCTGAGACCTGTGTGTCTCCCTGAAAACCGCGGGGGGGGGGGAGGGGGGGCAGAGGGGTCGGACATGGCGTAGATCACGAGGACATGGCGTAGATCACCGCAAATACTGCGCCTATCTTGCGCCAAAAGTTGGAGCAAATACCTGTATTAGACAGGTGTCTGCTCCCCCCTACCCCCTGAAAGGTGCAAAATGTGACACCAGTGGGGGGGATGTGGATATCGGAAGTTCCATTTTTGAGTGGAACTCTGCTTTAATTTCTGGTAAGATATTTTTTTTTTTATGGGTATAGAAATTTTGACTCCGAAACTCAGAATTCTGACGTTTAATTTTAGAATAATTCTGACTTTTATTACAGAATTCTGACTTTTTGATTTTGATTTAAAAATTTATTTTAGGCTGGACAGAAGGGCCCTTCTATAATAAAGGGATGAATAACTTGCACTCCCTTATTTTTTCGGGCGAGTATGGTGAAACAATGGTTACTAGCACCATTCTCCTATCCAATCTTGGTTACTAAAATCCTTGCAATGTATATAGTTTACCTGGAGAGGATTGTTTTTCTGGAGTTACATTAGAAGAATTAGAAGGATATTTCCTTTTCTTCATTCTTCACAATGAAATGGGATGCACTCATCCATCTCTGGTCCTATTATCTGCAGGTAGCGGCACATCCATACGCAGGGTACAAATTGACAAATAATTCTGGAGCCATCGAAGGCCATTCTGACCGGGTGCAGTGGAAATGTGTAAGTGGAGGAGCTGAGCATTTACTGAAGTGCAAATATACAAGATATGAGCATGAAATGATATTATGAATTAAGGTGGTCACGGACCTAAGATGATTATAGCCTGATCCAGCCAATCTATGGGCATCCACAATGCTTTCAGCCCACAGCTCTCGAAGGAAAAGGCGAAAGACGGGTTCAAGAGTCTTGTCCAATTATTACCCTCTCCTTGAGATAAGATGATGATGCTGGGATCTGCAGACTCCTACCATCTCCATTCATATAAGGGTGACTTTAATGGTCATGTTTATTTCTAAAGCTCGAACAAGACACATTTAGGTAGGGTTCGCACCATCGCCGGATCTGGCTCACATCCGGGGTCCGGTGCGTCCAGGGGCAGATCCAGAGTCTAGTTTTTAGTTGCTAAAAACTGGTTTATACTGAAACAGGATCGGGTATTAGGACCTCTCTTACCCGCACGCTCCTCTTTTATATATAAAAAGGCTTCTTCGTTACGTGATCAGATAGCCCCCAGTGTCATTGATCCTCCTGTACAAACTGAAAGCAGGCTTTTCTCTTTCTTGTCTGGTTTTTATGAGTGTGGTAGGTGTACTGCTTGCAAACACTCCAGATGCAATGTAAAAAAGAGGAAATCCTTTGTTGCTACTAGTAACAATAGGGAGTACAAGATCGATCAATTGATCACTTGCTCTACGGTAGGGGTGGTATATATGTTACAATGTGGATGTGGCCTCCAATATATTGGCAGGACGTCCAGGCCTCTCCATGTGAGATTAGGTGAGCATGTAAATAATATTAAGAAGGGTCTGAGGACACACAATGTATCTCGACACTTTAAATTGGTACATGCTCAGAATCCCAAAAGTTTGGGTTTCTGGGGGATAGAGAAGGTTACGAAACATTGGCGTGGAGGTAACTTCATACGCCAATTGAGCAGACGTGAGTCGCATTGGATTCATGAAACAAGGGTTCTTGCCCCGAGTGGCTTGAACGTCGATTTTGATTTAAACTGCTTCATTTCGGATAGATAATTTTGCTAATTTTATATATGTATGTACCATCTTTATTTTTATTTTCACATTTATTTTTATTTTTATATTTATTTTTATTTTTATATTTATTCATTTTTATTGTCATTTATTTTGGTATTTATTTTTATTATGTAATTCATTATTTTTGTATTGATTGTTTTTTCCATGCATGGATCAGTGTTGCTTGCTGATGGCGTCGGCGGCTTTGTGGTTTTATCTTATGTTCTGCAGGGGTGCAATGATGGGCTGAGAGACACTTATGTGTCCCCACATCGGCGCTATAATATTGCTTTTTTATGGTTATTAGGAATTTTTCTTGTTATCTAATATGCTCTATTTGATGGCAATGGGTTGTGTAACGTATGTATGTTGCTACTGATGTGGTTCAATTCATATGCACCCCTCTATGTTATTAGTTGTATTAGTTTTATTCGTTTTTATAATGCTTCCTCTCTTTCCGGTAATTGATCAAGTGTTAATTTGGCTTCCGGAGTCACGCTTGATGTGTGTTGTCTCTGTGAAACTGCCTTGCGCACTATCTTCTCTCTCATTGGCTCATTATCAGTATACCAGCTTAAAAGCGGCTGTCCGACGTCACACCGTCGCCGCTGATGAAGTCCCGCCTACTTTCGGGGACGCAACGCGTACGGACCACGTGACCTAAGCCGTGACGTCATCCGCAAGCTGCTATACTGATCCATGCATGGACGCTGTGCTATATTTGTTTTCATGCCCAGCACTCAGCACTGGAGATCAGTGCACCAGAATGTGAGTGTATCTCTTTCATTTCTGTTTTAAAATAAATTTGTTTAAACGGAGAGCACTAGATTTTGTTCTTTATGTTTTTATATGGAATCATATTAACTTGAGGATACTGAAAAGGATTCAATCTTTGAGCACTACCGCTATATCTACTGAATGCTGTGATTAACCCATGATGGGAACATGCGTTTTCTGACCTGTCTGTTAAATCAGGGGTCCATGTTTTGAGGTGAGAGTCCATCTTGCTTATTGGTGAAGGAATCACATCATCACTTGTTTTGTCGATTGAAGGCACACTGCACAAGCGGATCTTTTCCTTGACAACTCTACTTGTTTTTTTTTTGTATCTATGGACTTTTGTTTTTAGATGCACTAATAGAGTGTCACTTTATTATTCACTTATATTATTTATCTATGCGCTGTACTGTTACTTTTTTACTTTGTATTGTGGGATTTGGTATTTTGACCTATAGTATTCTAGCTGCATGTTGTTTATTATTTTATTTATTTGTTGTGTTCAGCGCTGATTGATTTTTCGTTTTATAGATCCAGAGTCTAGTCTCGAGAGGGGCACTGCCAGAAAATAAGGTGTTGCTTACAGAACTGCATAGCTCTCAACATTTGGAGATGGGAATGAGGGACACCTACTAACAAACGTATGTAGGCATACCTCCTTAAAGGAGAATTAACCAAAAAAGGTTAATTAAATCCACAAGTGCTTTTTTTTACCACTATTATTCCTTTATATTGGCTTTTAAAATGTACAAACGCAGCAATTTAGAAATTAGATGAAAGGTTTAGCACTGGAAAACACTCTTTGAAAGATAAAAAGTGCATTTTATATACAACTATATAGATCAGGCCAAAATGAGGGACAAATGAGGAGGAATGAGGGACAGAGGGATATTACTCCAAATCAGGGACAGTTGGGAGGTATGCTTGCCTGTGATAGGATAATTAATATGATGTCATCAGTCTCCTGTCAGGAAGGTTTAAGAGTTAGATGGACAGTAACGTACAATGTAGTAGAGCAGGGGTAAGCAAACTTGGCTTACCAGCTTTTGTGGAACTACAAGTCCCATGAAGCATTGTATAGCTGGCAGCCACAGGCATGAGCCCCTGAGTTAGAGGCATGATGCAGTGCCGGGACAAGGTCATCCAGAGCCCAGGGCAAACATGCCAAACTGCACCCCCCACCCCCAAGGTGTATGAGCATTATGCATCATCAAAAATCCCCCCCCCCCAAAAAAGAAACTGAGCACTAATCTTTCCCCCCCCCCCCCAAGCATAAATTCTCCCTCCTCTCAGTGCAAATCTGTTCCCCTGCTGAAATCCCCCCTCCCAGCACAAATCTTACCCCCCGAATATCCCCCAATGCAAGTGCCTCCCCCCCAAAAAAATCACTCCTCCTAGCACAAATTATCTACCCCTAAGATTACCCCTCCCAATAACCCCACTGCAAATCCCCCCTTCCAGCACAAAGCGCCCCAATCATCCTTCCTAGCACAAATCTTCTTCCCCCATTCCTTCTCCCCCTAAATTTTAGCATACCCCCCAAATTTCTCCTCCTAGAACAATACTTACTCCCTGCTGCCCCCAAATCCTTCTTTCCAACACAAATCCCCTCCCCCCTATTTCCTTGTGGTGCCCCCCCCACCGCCCATGATACCAGAGTGCCCAGGGCAGCCGACCCTCCTGCCCACCCCTTATCCCGGCCCTGGCATGATGGGATTAGTAGTTTCGATTGCCGAGGTTGCTAACCTTGTAATAGAGCCTGACTGGCTCATTGTATCAGCCCTCACTCTCCCATGCTGCAAAGGATGCTATTCTAAAGACAAATGTGGGTACTTATACTAGCTCTATGTAAGAATACATCAGATTTTTTTGAATGTATATGTAGCTGAATGCACTCTGTCAATAGCCCCCAGCAATATAACTGATACAGTTTTTCCATTATACAATGGTCATGATGATAGGAACCGCAAACACCCGAGACGGGCCCCTCGCCATCCTTTATTCCGTTCATGATTTTTGACACAGAAGCAGAATGCCACTGATCTCCTTGCAGCCTTGGCCGCCCAAAATTCATGACATATATTTAAGGCCCAGTAATAAAGATGTCTGCACGCTGTGTGAACGCCACAAACACAGCATAAGCAATCACGGTTTTCTAAGCCTGGTTTCCTTGACAACAAATAGAATTCGGGCAGCGAATAAATGCAGCTGAAGCCTCTGAATCGTCTCTGAATGTAAGCAAAGAAACGCGCGGTTTGTGCTGAAATTCCCCACCATTAATTCCCTCAATATCTCCAAATAGAAGCTCTGGTGAGAGGACCAACTGATGCATATTTATAAAGTTATTCTGTAATGCTGAGTTACTGGGGGAAGAAAGCTGCAGAAAGAAGATGGGGAGGGGGGGACTGGGATGAAGGAAAGACGGGACGGGGAAATAAGAAATGGGAGAGGAGCCGTGAGAGGCATAGAGAGATTCGGGTGAAAGAGGTACTGTGGTTCTGTAGGTGAAGATTGATGATGAGATGTTGCAACCCATAACAACCAATCATTTCTCCCCTGTCATCGGATGAGTATCGCTAGTACAGTAAGGCCTCATTAACACTTACAGTTTGGGGGGTAAAAATGTGGCTTAACCCAATGACCCCTCCACCACCAGCACCACCAAGCTGCAAATTCAGCGGACATGACCCCCCCCATCATGTTCATCAGGCAGTAACTGTCCGCTGAACACAATTCATTCAACTGTACAGTGAGGGAAAAACGTGCTGAGTTTGTACGTTTGCCCACTGACAAAGAAAGGTAGGTTTATTTTAACAGCTGAACTCACACAATTTCAAATCTGCGTTCAGTGCCAACATACCCTCTCAATTTGTTACCTGTATAAAAGACACCTGTCCACAGAAGCAATCAGTCAATCAGATTCCAATCTCGTCACTATGGCCAAGACCAAAGATCTGTCCAAGGATGTGAAGGACAAGATTGCAACCCTACACAAGGCTGGAATGGTCTACAAGACCATCGCCAAGCAGCTTGCTGAGAGGATGACAGCAGTTGGTGTGATTATTCACAAATGAAAGAAACACAAAATAACTGAGTTTCCATGGAAGATCTCACCTCGTTGAGTTTCAATGATCACGAGAACGGTGAGGAATCAGCCCAGAGCTACACAAGAGAATCTTGTCAATGATCTCAAGGTAGCTGGGACCATAGTCACAGAGAAAACAATTGGCAACACACTACGCCGTGAAAGACTGAAATCCTGCAGCGCCTGCAAGGTCCCCCTGCTCAAGAAAGCACATGTACAAGACCGTCTGAAGTTTGCTAATGAACGTCTGAATGATTCAGAGGAGAACTGGGTGAAAGTGTTGTGGTCAGATGAGACCAAAATCGAGCTCTTTGGCATCAACTCAACTCACTTTGAGGAGGGGGAATGCTGCCTATGACCCCAAAATCATTATCCTCACCGTCAAACATGGAGGTGGAAAAAATATGCTTTGGGGGTGTTTTTCTACTAAGGGGAAAGGACAACTTCACTGCATCAAAGGGACATCACTGCCTCAAATCTTCGGTGACAGCCTCCTTCCCTCAGCCAGGGCATTGAAAATGGGTTGATCATTTCTTTGTCAGTGGGCAAACGTACAGCAGGGGATCAAATACTTTTTCCCTCACTGTATGGGCCACATCATAACCGTACTGCAACTACATAGCAACATAAGGTCTCCATAGCACCTGTTATCAGCCTCTGATCTGTCCCAAATCACTCTTCAGAGGGTGACGCTAGTGAAACCAGCCCTAAGACAAAAATGCCGGTTTGTTATGTAGCGCCATCCCCGAAGGACTCGTTTGTACATATGGATCACTTGTTCCTGGCATAGACAAGTTCTCAGCCATTCTGATACACCCACAATATTGCAAGGAAATCACTAAGATAGGTAATAGATGCTCAGCAACAACACAGTTTCAAGAATAGCCAGTGTTTGTAAAGAAAAGGAAATCTGATTGTATTATAAGTATTAGGGATAAAGGGATATAATTATCAAATTAAAAGTGACAATAAGACCTCATTTAAAGCGGAGCTCCACCCAAAAGGGGAAACTCCACTTGTTTGCTTCCTCCCCCTGGTGCAACATTTGGCACCTTTTGGGAGGAAGGGGGATGTGGGTACCCTTTTTTGACAGGTGCCCATCCCCACTTCCAGGAGACTTCACTGCGGCGAGATTTCTTAGATGTTTGACACCCCTCCTCTGCCACTGGGCCAGTTAGAAAGAACTGCGCACTTTGCGCATGCGCAATAGAAGGCCAGCTACCAGTTTACCCTTGTCAGGAATGGCGACGACAGCATCCGGAAAAACAGCTGGAGTACCAACATTGCGGGATCACTAGACAGGTAAATATCCTAATATTAAAAGTCAGCTTCTACAGTATTTGTAGCTGCTAACTTTAAATTTTTTGATGGGGGGCAGGGGGGGGGGGGGGGCTCTTTAAGTATACAAATTAATTGGCACATTCCAAGAATGAGAAAACACCTGCTATTCAGAGCAGTGTAGACCGTGACAATGCCACCTACAGTGCAACAATGATCAGCAGAAGAAAAGGGTAACCAATGTAAGGAGACTAGTCTGTCAACATGCATTAGTGGTGACTCTACCTATCCTAGTGCAGTCTGGTAAACTCTATAACTGCTTAACAGGAGACCAATAACTAGGTAATAACTGAGCCAAATGGGCCATTATCAAGCCAGGGTCAGTCTTTAAATGTTTCTTCTGATGGCTACCGTTGGGGCCCTTTAAAAGGATCTGGCGCACTTTATATTTGCCCCAATTAATTTGTATAAGGAGGATGCAAATAGTAGCTGTGAACTAGTGCTTCTACTAACTGAAGAGTAGATACGACTCAACAGGGATAGTTCAGCACAATAATGGGTGTGAAATAGTATAGATGCAATGTCACTTTGATAGAGATGCAGAAACAATCTAAGGTGATGGAAAGGGCCCCCTCAGTCTCCCAGCAGTGTAGGTGATGATGAATGGTATATTCAGCACTTCTGTGGTGCAACATAGATGCAGCAGATGGTATCAGATCCTAAGCTGCAGTGGCTTCCGGTGCATTTTCCTTTGAGTGAGTTCCTGACCTGCTGAAATTTCAGATACAGAGTTCTTCTCTATCTCATCACCTGGTGCCAAAAGTCACAAACTTTCCTGGACAGGATGATAAAATTACCCAACTGTCCTGCTCCTCAGTCTCATGGCCCATTGGTGCCTGTAGTTCCTATTCCCTGCAGCAAGTGCCGCCACTATCCCTGCTCTTGTGACCTACATTTCCCAGAGTGCAAAGCGATATTTATGGGAATGAGCCTTTCGAGAATTGCTAAGTGGTTGTTATTAGATACCGCACTTTGCCCAACAGGATGTACAAACATAAAACACAGCAAGTGCTTCCAGGGACGATAAGTCAAGTATAATAATCCAAAGCCAATCAGATTAAATCTTTTATCCATTCAGAGAAACCCAAAAAGTGATTGGCTGCTCTGTTTTTGAAAAGCTTTGTAGATATCTGTGATATAATTGTGCTTCCCCGGTTAAATATACGTGAAATGCTCAGGGTCTAATAGATGCAGTTGCAACGGGATCAGTAAAAATAGGATTCGGCTGTGTGTGGGTAGTTGGCTAGTGTGAAAGATTCTTTATTAATATTCACTGACAGATATGTAAATGATTCAGGAGATTATGAGACCTGTGAATATATGAAAAAAGCAATCTTGAGCAGAGCCGTGGTCTCTTACTTTATGCCTTATAAAGCTATGCAAGACTACTGCCAAGTACCGTACATCTGGGGAGCCTCCTATAGCCTTTAATGAGTGCAAATGCCGAACAGCAGGCTAGTCTACATACGTTGTCCAATACAGTATAACTTGACTCTAGTCTATGCCTCAAGTCTATGGTAACGCATGTTAAATGCTTGAAACAACGTGCATTAATGTTATAGCCGCGTTTGTACAGCGTTAGTGTTTTTGAGCAAGTGTGAACAAGGCCTTACACTTAGAAAAGTGAATGTTCATTTTGTTTGGTTGAATAAAGACACCAGTCCATCCAGTTCAACCTGAGTGAGTGTCTACAATTGTCCCTATCCCTGTACATTGCACACTCACATCAGTCCCTACCCTCAAGGAGCCCACAATCCAAGGTCCCCATTCATATACTAGGGCCAATTTTGGACAGAAGCCAATTACCCTACCTGCATGTCTTTGGATTGTGGGAGGAAACCAGAGTACCTGGAGGAAACCCACGCAGGCACAGGGAGAACATGCAAACTCCAGGCAAGTGGTGTCGTGGTTGGGATAGGTGAGAGTGCTAACCACTACACCACTGTGCTGCCCACTGTGGGGGAAGGAAGAGCCAGTGCTGCTCTGGCCGCAAAGGAACAGAAAGTGTGTCCTGAGACACGATTGGCCAATAGGGGCTTCCTGATTGGCCGGGAGGAGAATTCCTCCACAATAGCGAATATTCGTTCGCTATTGTCACACAAGTCAGTGGGCTCAGGGCACAGTGCTCTGGGCCCCAAGCCCACCATTTTTGAAGTCTATTAGAGCCTCAGGCTCTAATTACGTACTTCAAAAAGAAACACTCTCCCCATTGGAATCCATGCATCTGGCGCCCTGCATATAGATTAGGAAGCCGGATGCATGGATGGGGGGGGGAGGGTGGCACCCCTGAGCCTCATATGGAGCGTCTGCCAATGGGGAGCGGAGGCAGTATTTACTAGAACCAATTAGCGGTATTTTCCTCCTGCAGCAGCTGAAAGTCAGCTTCTTCTTCTCTCCCTCCTGCCGGCATTCAGTGGCTGCAGGAGGAAAATACAGCTGATCGGTTCTAGTAAATGCTGCCCCAGCAATCCCCTCCTGTCTGGATTCCACTTCTTTTTGCTGCCCAACCCAGGTTCCCCTCTGCAGTACTGCCAGCTTCCCTCATCTCCTGCTGGCTGCTGCAGTTGTTGTTCCAAGATGAAGGAGAAGGAAACTGTAAATATGTAATTTATCAGTCCCTTTTATGAATGAACATAGTGAGTGATTGCTACCAATTGCTCCTGTTTTGAAGAAAAGGTGGCAACCCTGCCGCACCATAAGAAAGTAGCAGAGCTTTATGAGTTAATTTTTAATCCTTACCTCTGTGGCGGATTAGGAGGGCCCCACTACATAAGAAGAGAGCCCAGATGTGGGTCTTTAATAAATCACTTCTTCTCTCCCAGTGGTGCCCCTCCTAATTAGCATCAGAGGCATTCAATCCTCACCTCCATGGCAGATTAGAAGGGGCACCACCCAACAAAAAAACAGCCCAACAGGGAGGACCTTTATTGGGCCAGCCATGTCTGTAGAATTAGGTGATTTCAAGCCTCATCCCCGTGGCGGATTAGGAGGAGCACCGCAGGGAAGGAAGAAGAGCACACAGAAGCAGGCCTCATTAAAGATCCACTTCTTGGCTCACTTCTTCTTTTCCACAGCTTCCCTTCGTAATCTGTGATTGTGTAGGCCTTCACATTACATGTGCAGCGTACCAAAACTTTTAAATTACTAATATATATATTATTATCATCCTGTGGTTCAGGAGAAAGCTCCTTTCTCCTGAAGACATCACAGAATTGATGATGAAACTCATAGAGAAGCACAGATTATATCCACCGCCCGGAACGCACGCCAGCCATATTGTATCCTGGTGTTTCCTTGTTTTGCATACAGGCAGTTGTGATGTTTACTATACACTTTCCTGGGTCATGTGAAGGGGGATATGAGAATATTCCTACCAACTGGATGGAGGATAATTAAGGGGGCTGAGTAAGCTGATCACTGGACCACCCTAAGCACTGATTGACTCACTTGGTAATGCTAGGGGTCAAAACAATCTGTTGAGCGCGGTGAGACCTCTTTATTTGATGCACTCATTGCACTTGACTGGATGTAGTTTGGAGTGGTACGGTGCACTTTAGCGTGATTTGGACTTTATTCATATTCTGGATTTATGTTTATACGATTTATTACGCAATGGGGCTGATTTACTAAAACCGGAGAGTGCAAACTCTGGCGCAGCTCTGCACAGAAATCAGCTTCAGGGTTTTTTCTTATCAAAGTTTAATTTAACAAGCTGAAGTTAGAAGCTGATTGGCGGCTCTTCTTTGCTGAAACTATTAGTTAAGTGACCGATCTGAGTTTAGTGTGTCTTCACATTTTTAATTCTTCGTGAAGCAGTTCTATCTTGCCGTAGTAAACTCGCCCCACCATTACCTCCCATTCTCCCTCCCCCCCTTTTTTTTCTCCCTCTCTCTCTCTCTTCATCACCTTTCCATTTTCATTGGGTCTTTTTTCCTTATTCTACTCTTAAAAAACAAATAGAAAACTGGAGTAGCCTTTTGAGACTTACCAGATGGTCCATGCCAAGAGGCCATTTAGAGCTGCTTCGAGATTGGTACCTTTTTTATTGGAGTGCTCGACTGATTACTTTACTGATTATCTGTAAGCCTAATTTCCATTTAGAGTTGATTTATTTGTACCATCCATTTGACTTCATGTACGGTTTAATGTTTTGGTGCTAATGACCTGTTACATTAAAATTGCCTTTTCCAGATTGAGTAAATAAAATATAAAAAACATGTAAAAAAAGCTGATTGGCTACCATGCATGCGCTCTCTAGTTTTAGTAAATCAACTCCATTGTTTACACTGATTTTATTTGTCTAAAGGGCAGCGCTGCTTCCAAAAAAGTTTAGTTATTTAGTTTTTTTATACATCTTGAGGCAAATGTTTTGTACACTTTATAGCAACAGCTACCATTGACGTTTTTGAGCTAACTAAAGTTGCCACCTCATCCCTTTAAACTCGAACACACATGAATTACACAGGTTCTGAGGCTAATTTATTGCAGATAAGGCACCAAGTGAGTTTAATTACCACCTTAATCAGCCACAGAATCTGTGTAATTATTATGTGTTCGGTTTTAAAGGGATGAGGTGGCAACCCTAGAGCTAACACAGGCAGAGGTGATTTATTTTTGATGAGGAAGGCTCTACCTCTACCAAGATGGCCACCTCCACACAGAAACACAGTGCAGAACAAGGCATGGTAAGTCAGTCATGGAGAGAGATCACCTACAGAAAGACCAAAGGCAACACTGGTGACTCTTTGTCCTTTGCTTGGCTTTTTTTTGGCTTCCAGAATTCAGTTCCACTTTAAGTCCCCATTCACACCTGTGCAACTTGTTGTATTTGGGCCATTGCACAGCAATGCACAAGACAAATCCCTTTATTTTCTACGGGGCTAATTCACACCCGTGCAAAGAGCTCATGTACAACTTGGAGTTGCTTCTTTTGCTGTGGTTTTGGCCTCATAGACATTCATGGCAGTGCATGAAAAATGTATGCAAGTGCAGATACCCAAGTGTGAACCTAGACTTATTGCGTGTACACACGGCCGGACTTTTCGACAGCAAAGGTCCGACGGAACAAATCTGTCGGACAATTTAACCGTGTGTGGGCTTCATCTGAACTTTTCTGTTGAAAAATCAGACGGACTTTAGATTTAGAACGTTTCAAATATTTCCGATGGACTGGAGTTCGGTCGAAAAAGTTTGTGTGTATGCTAGTCCGACGGACAAAAACCGACGCTAGGGCAGCTATTGGCTACTGGCTATGAACTTCCTTATTCTAGTCCGGTCGCACGTCATCACGGTCGAATCCATTGGACTTTGGTGTGATTGTGTGTAGACAAGCCTGATTCGACAGAAGTCCGTTGAAACTCCATTGAAAAGTCAGACGGAATTCAGTCTGTCGAAAAGTCCGGTCGTGTGTACATAAATGTTAATCAGCAGCTCTTCACAAAGTCTTGTTTTATTTTTGGCTAACGAGTCCTTTAAGAAGAGCCTGGATTAGGGATGAGCCGAACACCCCCCGGTTCGGTTCGCACCAGAACTTTCGAACGGACCCCGCGTTCGTTACGAACGTTAGAACCCCATTGAAGTCTATGGGACTCGAACGTTCGAAATGGAAAGTGTTAATTTTAACGGCTAATATGCAAGATATTGTCCTAAAAAGGGTTTGGGGACCTGGCTCCTGCCTCAGGGGACATGGGTCAATGCAAAATAAAGTTTTAAAAACGGCCGTTTTGGCGGGAGCACTGATTTTAATGACGATTAAAGTGAAAAAAAAAAAGTTAAATATTCCTTTAAATATGGTGCCTGGGGGGTGTCTGTAGTATGCCTGTGAAGTGCCACGTGTTTCCCGTGTTTAGAACAGTCCCTGCACAAAATGACATTAAACGGAAATAACACCATTTAAAACTGCTTGCGGTTTTAATGTTATATCTGGTTCCTGCAATATGGTTTAAAATCATTCAGAAAAATGGCATGGGTAGCCCTCCCTGCCCATTACCAGCCTATTTGGGTCTTGTACGCATATTAAGGGGAACCCTGTACCCATATTAAAAAAAGGAAATGCGTGTGGCCCCCAGGCCCTATATACTCAGAACAGCAGTATACAGGCGGTGCAAACAAGACAGGGACTGTGTAGGTTTGTTGTGTTAAGTTGAATCTGTTTGTAATTTTCAACTGGTACATTTTTAAAGTGTAGCTCCAGTCAAAAAAACTATTTTTAAGCTTTTTGGAAAACATAGGGAAGGGTTATCACCCCTGTATAATTTGTTTTGTCGTCCATATTTTTTCATCTCACTTTCTGCTGTCTCCTTGCGTTTGCAAGTAGGAGATGTTTGTAAGTTGGATGTTTGAAAGTAGGGGCTATATGCTCTGCAGAAATGGCGGAACAAGGTGTTGGTTTTGCCACAACATTGTAAGCCCTCAAAGTGACTCTTGGTGGGCGCTGGAGCGCCCTGCTGTGAACGATTATATCAAGAATTGTAATTACATGCCATTGTTGAACAGTGGTAGAAAAATTGACCTTTGGTGGTTGTGGTGCTGGTGCCACAACACTATAAGTCCTCACCGTTACTCTGGGTGGGCACAGGAAGGGGCCCTCCTGTGAAATATTATATCAAGAATTGTAATTACATGTCCCTGTTAAACAGGGGCAGAAAAATTGGGCCTTAGGCACTGGTGCCATCACACTGCAACCTCTGCCATATACTCTAGTTTTATTGCAGGAATTAGCCCTGCTGCAAAGCATTGCATCAAAAATTGTACTTAAACGCCCCTGTTAAACAGGGGCAGAAAAATTGGGCCCTAGGCACTGGTGCTGGTGCCATCACACTGCAACCTCTGCCATATACTCTAGTTTTATTGCAGGAATTAGCCCTGCTGCAAAGCATTGCATCAAAAATTGTACTTAAACGCCCCTGTTAAACAGGGGCAGAAAAATTGGGCTGCTGGCATCACCCAGAACCAAAAATGTTCTTCCAACATATCAGCGGAGGAGGAAGAGGATAGACAATCAACATAACAGGACAGTCACTCAGCATAGGCAGTCTTGAAGGGATGTGATATTTAAAAAAAAATTATTCGGTTACATCAGCTTCAGGTGCTTGGTAGCTGTGGGTGATCCAAGACTGATTCATCTTGATGAAGGTCAGTCGATCAACTGATTCGGTGGACAGGCGCACCCTGTGATCGGTAAACGGAACGCTGGATGCAGGACAGGCCAGTAGCTCAATTGCATACTGTGCAAGCTCTGGCCAGTGATCCATCCTCAAGACCCAGTAAGCCAGAGGATTTTCGGTGGGAAAGGTGTCCAAGTCTGACCTTGCCCCTAGGTATTCCTGCACCATGTAAATTAGACGCTGGCGATGGGTGCTGGAACCAATCATACCTTGGGGCTGCGGACTAAAAAATTGTCTGAAAGCATCAGTCAGACGGCCACCTTCTCCACCGCTCCTTCTGACTGATGCCTCAGCAACACGTTGTCCAGGACCAGGAGTTTGTGACCTCCCAGTCTCTGGGAACGCGTTGCACAGAGCTTTCTGCAAGGCCTCCCAGAGATGTCTCATCCTCTGCTCCCTCTGCGATGGCAAGATAAGGTCGGCAACCTTACCCTTGTACCGTGGATCAAGGAGAGTGGCCAGCCAGTAATGGTCCCTCTCCTTGATCCGAAGAATACGAGGATCCTTCCGCAGGCTTTGCAGGATCAGGGAGGCCATGCAGCGTAGGTTAGCTGAGGCATTCGGTCCGGAGTCCTCTGGGTCACTAAGGACAACATGATCCGCAGCTACCTCCTCCCAGCCACGTACAAGTCCACGTGTTTCTTGGGACTGTAAATCATCCCTATAAGACTGCTGCTGCTGATGCTGAGTGCCAGCCTCCACCTCCATGCTGACACAATCATCATCCTCCTCCTCCTCTTCCTCCTCCTCACCCTCTTCCTGTGTGATGGGTGGCACAGCAGGAACACTGTCTGGATAAAGGGGGCCTTGAGAGGCAAGGAAGTCCTCCTCTTCCTGCCTCTGTTCTGCCTCAAGTGCCCTGTCCATTATTCCACGCAGCGTATGCTCCAAGAGGTGGACAAGAGGTACAGTGTCACTGATGCATGCACTGTCACTGCTCACCATCCTTGTGGCCTCCTCAAACGGTGACAGGACAGTGCATGCATCCCTGATCATGCCCCACTGGCGTGGTGAGAAAAAACCAAGCTCCCCTGACCCTGTCCTGGTGCCGTAGTCGCACAGGTACTCATTGATGGCCCTCTGCTGCGTGTGCAGCCGCTGCAGCATGGCCAATGTTGAGTTCCATCTGGTGGGCATGTCACATATAAGGCGGTTCTTGGGCAGGTTCAACTCCTTTTGGAGCTCAGCCAGCCGAGCACAGGCATTAAATGATCGGCGGAAATGCACACAGACTTTCCTGGCCTGCTTCAGGACATCATGTAAGCCGGGGTACCTGCCCAAGAACCGCTGCACCACCAGGTTAAGGACGTGAGCTACACAGGGCACATGGGTCAGTTGTCCCTGTCGGAGGGCGGAGAGGAGGTTGGTGCCATTGTCGCAAACCACCATTCCTGGCTTAAGCTGGCGTGGCGTCAACCACCTCTCGGCCTGCCCCTGCAGAGCTGACAAAACATCCGCCCCAGTGTGGCTCCTGTCCCCCAAACAAACCAGCGCAAGCACGGCATGGCATCGTTTTGCCTGCGTACATGCGTAGCCCCTGCAACGGAAAACAGAGGAACGCCGCGCTTGACAAAAGAAATTAAACAAAAAACTAAAAAAAGAAGCAGCAACCCAAATGTTATACTACATTTGGCATAAGAGAAAAAAGGAGTGGGTTGCGCTACAAAAAATAACTGAATTAAAAAAATATACCCATGTGAAACAACTCACAAAAAAGTTTGAACTTAGTGGTGTATTTGTCGCATGCCAGAAAGGGATTAGAATGCGACAAAAAAGGACTATCTAATAAAGATAGAAAATACTAAGTCAGTAAAAATAGCAGATACTTCTTAGTGTGGTTATACAAAGAATACCCTTAATAGGAGTGAATAATCCAATAAATGTGGAATAATGCAAGCAAAACTCTGCTAACAAAACCCAAACGTATAAAAAGAATGTATTACACCAATGATACCTAAAGATTGAAATCGTATTGGGTATCAGAAAGTATATGTGGTGAAAATAAAAATACCTTGAGGAATATTCATATAAGGTGAACCTGCAAAAAAACAATATAACATCCAAAAATCTGTTGTCTTAAAACAATAGTGAAACAATGTGACATCCAATGGTCCGTTATCTCATAACATTAGTGAAACATGAATATGGAAATTGTTTGAGAACATAATGAGAATGGAACAATGTTCAAAAAGTCCATATACAGTCTCTATTTGCAAGGTTTCCCACAGTGAAGTAGTGACAGTAGAAATATCCAACACGAACGTGACTTGTGCTCAGCCTCCACCAATGATATTATTGCCGCTTACCAGAAACGAATGGTTCCTTATTACAGAGAACCATATAAAGCAGTTGACTGATTCCCCAGTCCAGGGTCTACACGGATGAAATGTAAGGGACTTCAGAGCCCGCTCGTCTCTCGATACACTCCCGTTCGTGGATTTACATAAAAGGCAATGAGACTCACAATAGTGTAAAACCCAAATATAACTTTAATCGAACGTAAGAGACAAAATGCGCACTTACAGAAATGAAGATTAAAACGATCGTTACAGCAAAACCGAGCCGGCCGGTCTCGGTTAGCGCCCGTTACACCGAAAACATACAACTCGAGATGGTGGCGTCTCCGAAGGGAGGAGGAGCGATGTCCTGACGCCACCATCTCGTGTTGTATGTTTTCGGTGTAACGGGCGCTAACCGAGACCGGCCGGCTCGGTTTTGCTGTAACGATCGTTTTAATCTTCATTTCTGTAAGTGCGCATTTTGTCTCTTACGTTCGATTAAAGTTATATTTGGGTTTTACACTATTGTGAGTCTCATTGCCTTTTATGTAAATCCACGAACGGGAGTGTATCGAGAGACGAGCGGGCTCTGAAGTCCCTTACATTTCATCCGTGTAGACCCTGGACTGGGGAATCAGTCAACTGCTTTATATGGTTCTCTGTAATAAGGAACCATTCGTTTCTGGTAAGCGGCAATAATATCATTGGTGGAGGCTGAGCACAAGTCACGTTCGTGTTGGATATTTCTACTGTCACTACTTCACTGTGGGAAACCTTGCAAATAGAGACTGTATATGGACTTTTTGAACATTGTTCCATTCTCATTATGTTCTCAAACAATTTCCATATTCATGTTTCACTAATGTTATGAGATAACGGACCATTGGATGTCACATTGTTTCACTATTGTTTTAAGACAACAGATTTTTGGATGTTATATTGTTTTTTTGCAGGTTCACCTTATATGAATATTACTTAAGGTATTTTTATTTTCACCACATATACTTTCTGATACCCAATACGATTTCAATCTTTAGGTATCATTGGTGTAATACATTCTTTTTATACGTTTGGGTTTTGTTAGCAGAGTTTTGCTTGCATTATTCCACATTTATTGGATTATTCACTCCTATTAAGGGTATTCTTTGTATAACCACACTAAGAAGTATCTGCTATTTTTACTGACTTAGTATTTTCTATCTTTATTAGATAGTCCTTTTTTGTCGCATTCTAATCCCTTTCTGGCATGCGACAAATACACCACTAAGTTCAAACTTTTTTGTGAGTTGTTTCACATGGGTATATTTTTTTAATTCAGTTATTTTTTGTAGCGTAGCCCCTGCAACGCCTACGGAGCACCGCTGGTTCTGAGGACAGAGCACTGGAAGAGGCCATGGAGGAAGAAGAAGAGGAGGGGGTGGAGGAGAGAGGTGTGTCACAACCAATAGTAGCATTTTGGAGGCGTGGTGGCGGAACAACCTCCAACACTACTGCACCTTGTCCTGCATCCTTCCCAGCAGCCAGAAGAGTGACCCAATGGGCCGTGAAAGACAGGTAACGTCCCTGTCCATGCCTGCTGGACCATGAGTCAGCGGTAATATGCACCTTACCGCTGACCGCCCTGTCCAGCGAGGCAAGGACATTGCCTTCCACATGTCGGTAGAGAGCCGGAATCGCCTTCCGTGAGAAAAAGTGGCGTTTGGGGACCTGCCACTGAGGAACCGCACATTGTACAAACTCACGGAAGGGGGCCGAGTCTACCAACTGAAAAGGCAGCAGTTGAAGTGCTAGCAATTTAGCCAAGCTAGCATTCAACCGCTGGGCATGTGGATGGCTGGGAGTAAACTTCTTCCGCCGGTCCAGCAGCTGGGGCAGGGACATTTGCCTGCTATAATCGGATGTACCACTAGCAGAGTTCCCGGAAGCACTTGGCTGTGACACACCTAATTCTACACCTTCATTCCTCTCAGAGCAGGTTTCAGAGAGGACTGAAGGTCTAGTGGGGTTGGAGATGCCAGCTGATGAGGGGCAAGGAGAGGTCCGCTTTGTTCTTTGGTGTGGGTCTTTGAGGTACGCTTGCCAACGAGCTGCATGGCAGGTCAACATATGTCTGGTCAAGCATGTGGTGCCCAAGCGGCTGATGTTTTGGCCACGTGAGATACGCTTGAGACATATGTTGCAAATAGCAGCGGTGCGATCTGATGCACTCGTCTCAAAAAAGGCCCACACCAAAGAACTTTTAGAATAACGCGCAGAGGAAGCGCTCTGCGCAGGCGGAGCTCTGCGGTGTGATTCAGTCGGTGTGCTGCCCCTAAGCTGGCCCCCGGAGGGCATCCTGCCTCGTTGGACATGTGCCTCCTCCTCCTCCTCCTCCCTCCTTCCAGGCACCCACGTGGAGTCAGTGCCCTCATCATCCCCTCCCTCTTCATCGCTGTAGCAAACCTGGCAGTATGCTGCAGCTTGTGGAACATGACTGCCAGATTGCTGTCCTTCTTGAGCATTCCCTCTCTCTGCGCTCACGCTACTGCCTTCCTCTAGCTGAGTGTCATCATCAGAGCCCACCAAACACTGGGCATCCTCCTGGAGCATGTACCCAACACTGTGCTCAAAGAGTTCAGGAGACTCCTCAGGAGGACGTGGTGGGTCTAGGGAAGGAGTCACTGATGATGACATTAAGAGGAGGGAAGACGATGTGTTGGCAGCTGCTTTGCTACTACCCTGAGACTGGGTGAGAGAGGATGAGGAGGATGAAGAGGGCTTGGTCATCCACTCTACCAAGTCATTGGCATGTTGCGGTTCAACATGTCCAGCTGCAGAAAAGAAGGACAAGCATGTCCCATGGCCACGTGCTGATGACAATGCACCGCGTCCACAACCAGCACTGTTGTCTCTAGACACAGAGCCTGCTTGCCCTCTTTTATCGGCTCGCGCCTGTCTGCCTCTCCTTGCTGGCCTTCCAGACATGGTAATGGCCTGAAGGGAGTTGGGTAAAACAGTAGTTGGGTAGTTTATATTGTGCTGGAGGCACACAACACCCACTAACTCCTGCAGATGCCTTTTTTATAGAACAGCAGAGATAAACGGGTATATACAGATGTATACTGTGCTGTGCTGGAAGCACACACAACTTCCAATAACTCCTGCAGATGGCAATTGGGCCCAAATAGAGAACAGCTATGTAGGTGGATTATAGCGGTATGTACTGGGTACAGAGCACGCAGACAGCACGCACTATCTCCTGACACTACTGACTGCAAGCTCTATTATTAAAGCTAGATCACTAGCTATATAGGTGAGGTGAATATCACGGTGTATACTGCGGTCAGGGCACGCAGACAATAACCAGAAAACAGCAGAGTTAAAGGGGTATATACAGATGTATACTGTGCTGTGCTGGAAGCACACACAACTTCCAATAACTCCTGCAGATGACAATTGGGCCCAAATAGAGAACAGCTATGTAGGTGGATTATAGCGGTATGTACTGGGTACAGAGCACGCAGACAGCACGCACTATCTCCTAACACTACTGACTGCAAGCTCTATTATTAAAGCTAGATCACTAGCTATATAGGTGAGGTGAATATAGTGGTGTATACTGCGGTCAGGGCACAGACAATAACCACTACACAAGAGCAAGATAGGAAATCAGCCAAAAACGATTGGTGTGTAACTGTGTTGAAGGTACACAGAACACCCACTGCTTCAGATGCCAACACACTACACGAGGCCGCCTCAAAGGCAGCCTTATATAGTGTGGGGCGTGCACTACACAGCCTGAGCTATGATTGGCCACAGGCAGGATTTCTGTGGCCAATCATGGCTCTTCTCGCTGCTGGCGCTGCGATTGGCCAAGCATGCGGGGTCACAGTGCATGCTTGGCCAATCATGAGCCAGCAATGCACTGCGCCATCGCAGTGCATTGTGGTTCGCGCGCGCCATACGAATTTTGACGCGAACGGCGAGTTCGGCGAGTTCGGATTTCGCCGAACGCCCGAACAGCCAATGTTCGAGTCGAACGTACGTTCGACTCGAACACGAAGCTCATCCCTAGCCTGGATGGTGGGGAGGGAAATCAGTACACACCGATAAGTGGGAAAAATTTAGACAATAAGTGTGCTTAGGAAAGCAATGCTCAAGAATTGTAATCACAGAAAAATAAGTATTTGAGATTTACAGACGAGCTGCCAGCAGAGGAAGAAAGGCAATAAAATATTTCTAAAGAAATCACAGGTATTAAAGGTGGGGAAAAATACACAAAGCCAAATAACAATGAAGAAATAGAACAAAGAGACAAAAAGGGGAATACGACAGCTTTCGTGGAGAACTTCAGACAGAAAGTAATTAAGGAAACTGCCACACATTGTTTAGTTTACAAGATGGCACAGCTAAACCTAAGGTGAATTCACCTCCTTCCCTTGCTTGTCACCTTTTGGAGTTCATAAAACAAATAAGCTCTGTTTAATATGGCTAAGGGGTCCATTTTCATATTTTCCCATTTCTCTCAGCAGCTAGAGATTTTTTTTTTGTTCCTCTTCTTAAAGAAACATTGCTCAGTCAGGCATTTCATGTCGTACAATGAGCAACCGTCGCCTGGTGCGGTTTCCCCAGGCCCCCGTCTTTTCCCTGGCATTATTTCTTGCGCGCTTACTACGATGCGTCCTTTGAGAAATAGCGTTAATGCAAACAAGCACAAAAAATACGGCACAAGTAGAACTCTTTGCCTTTGATATAAGTCGACTCGAGTGAGGAATGGGAGCGAGAGGCAACACAACACAAGTGGCATGGGGAATTGAAATTAGAGACATAGTGCTGAATGCAGAAATAGAGATGTAATGAAGAGGGAAAAAAATCACAAACAATAGACAAAGAAGAGAGAAACAGATTGAGCCACCGCCAATATTTTCAAAGATTCTCTCTGCTAAGCACAATAGGCTATTTTGCTCATCGGCTGCTATTATGTGGTTAGGGTACAAATGCAGGATGGAGCCATACAGCAATGTGAAAGGGTTGGCGCCTCCCTGTATGTGTCTGCTCCATCAGGCGGTATATAGAAGAACAGGTCCTGACCTCGCCAAACGCAGCATTGTGTCGTTGATTTAGAAAACCTGGAAGCAAATGAAACTGGCACTGTTGCCCGTGGCAACCAGTAATGCCCAAGGTTGTCCTTTTTGCAATTTCTACCTATCTACCTATGGGGACTGTTGTAAAGAGATTAATAAACTCCAAAATATCTCTTTGCCCCATTGTATTCCTCACCCCTCATTAATCTACAAAGGTGATTTTCTGTTTTTATTTAGCTTTCTTTTTAACCATTTGCCAACCACATTATGCATATGTGCAATGGCAGAGAGTGTGGGCGCTTATGCCCACATGTCACATATATATGCCCATGGTAGTCTCTCCCAGCACAATGACTGAGCTGTCATTAATGGCTCCTGCTCTTTGATTATCAACAGGAACCAGTGGGTCATGTGACCACTGTGGCAATTACAATCACATTGATCATGTTATCAGGAAGTCCATCTCTGTTGTAAAGACCTAGTTAAAAGGCTGATGGTAGGGGGCAGGAAGGGGTTCATTTATGGTCACCCTGCTCCTGCAGCCTCCTGGGATATCTGACATGGGGTATCAACTGAGGCGTCACATTGCTGGAGGAGTGCAAATCCATTGGCCCATCATCAGGGCAAGAATCCAGAACAAACAGTCTGTTCCTGATGGAAAAACAGTGAAGATGGCAACCGGGACTTAGTAGGCAGCAGCATAGAGTGGAGGATCACAACAAATCCACTCTGGATTTGCTGGGCGTGGAGGTAGGTTTATTATAGACAATCCAACATAAAACGTAAGAGGGGATGATAAAAAAATGAAAGCAGGGAAGGAAAGTCCCTGTAATGAAATGATGGAATAACTGGGTTTGGTTCGGACAAAGGGCAGCTTAAAGCACAGCGTTACCCTAAAGGGGAAGTTTTACTTTATGCCCTCCTCCCCCCTCTACTAATTTTGGCACCTTTGTTTGGGGGGTGAAGCGGGGACCTCGTTTTGACAAATACCCCCTCCCACTTCCGGTCGGATTGCTGCAGCAATTTATCAGAATTTCTCCCCCCACCCACAACCTTCTGGAACATATCACAGGTCCCAGAATGCTGAGGGACCATTCACAAAATGCAGCGTGGCTCGCGCATACACATTGGGCAGCCGGCTGTGAAGAAGTCACAGCCAACTGCCTACAGTAAAAATGCCGACAATGGGGACCCTAAGACCGGCGGAAAAGTGGTTTGAGTGAGCATAAAGCTGGACCCGTGACGTGTCCATTTTTTAAAAGTCAGCAGCTACAGTATTTATAGTTGCTGACTTTTTTTAAAATATTGATTCCAGACAATTTTTACAGCTTAGACCAATGTAAGTATGTATATACCACACATGTGGGATCCCCCTGGAAGCTGAAAATTACTGTAGTAGACACCACTAGCTGCTTAATGAAGGTTCTCCTGCTTAGCATTAATGCCATTCAGAGAACACTTTTTCTCAATCAATGCAGTGTTCTCTAATCAGAGAAGATGGAGATTGTGATGTCACAGCCCCAACCTCTCCTATCCATCCATTCAGAGAACAATTTGCACTCATTTAGAAAATGCAAAGTGTTTCTTTCTATGTTTCTACTCAGCATGGGACCTGGAAACTGGTAGAGCTCAAGGTATGGTATATGCATAATTACATCAGTCCAAGGTGGACCAACATAACTATGTAAAAATTGCTATAGCTGGAATTCATCTTCAAAAGTGAATGTACACCTAAAAATATTTTTTTTATCACAAATAGCACCCTTTCTAAATTCACAGACTGTAGTATAATAATTAGGGCTGCACTGTTATCACTTGTTTAAGACAAAGTACAAGTACCGATACTTTTTTTTAAGTACTTGCTGATACCGATTACCGATACTTTTTTAATGTTATGTGACAGTGGCACTAATATGCAGTACTGATGGGCACTGATAAGTGGCACTGATGGGCACTGATGAGGTGTGGACTTTTTTATTATCCTACAATTTTATTTTTTACATTTTTTGAATTATATATATATATATATATATATATATATATATATATATATATATATATAAATTTTTTGCAACACTTTCTTCTTTGGGGGGGGGGGGGCAGTGTTTTTTATTATTATTATTACAATTTAATCTTTAACTATTTATTTATTACAATTCTTTTGGCTTTGGTGAGATATCTAAACAGACCCCTGACATCTCCCCTTTGAGACAAGGAAATGGACTAAAGCCCCGTACACACTATCAGATTGTCTGCTGAGTTTTTCCTCCAGATTTACCAAAACCATGTAGTAGAAGGGCCTGCCTGATTGCATACACATTGAAACTCCTAAGGTTTGACCTCATATTATATGGTTTTGGTAAATCTGAAGGAAAAACTCAGCAGACAATCTGATAGTGTGTACGGGGCTTAAGGATACAGATTCCACCAGTCCCTTTCTCTACAGCCTCAGCTGCACTGAAGATGATTGGACAGGAGACAGAGGCTCCTCTTCATTCATAAACTGAAGCATCATAAAATTTACAATGCTCAGTTATAAATGGGCAGAGTCAGTGCATTCAGAAAAGGAAGGAGCCGGTAAATTACATATTTACCGGCTCCTTCCCCCATTCTTTATCCTGACAGATCCAGGACGGAGGGGCGGGGAATTTGGAAGAGGACACAGAGAGCCGGAGGAGGACACAGGGGACAGTAGAGGGTGATCTGTGCGGTGGTGGGGGCAGTTACAATCACCGATCTCCCTGTATAGCTTTTAATAAAGCAGTTGACAGTCGTGGTAGGGAGAGGAGGAGAAGCGGCTGTCAGATGCTTTATTGAAAGCTATACAGCTGTATGGGTGCTTGAAACTAACTGCCCCCCACTGCCGCACCGATCATCTGTGAGGCTGCCTGTTACACTGAGGATGCCAGAAGGTATCGGATCAGGCATCGGAGCATTTACACGTGCACAAGTACTTGTGCAAATGCTCGGTTTTTTTCACTGATACCGATACTAGTATCTGTGCAACCCTAATAATAATGCAAGTTTTGTTTCTGTGCTCATAATAAAGCTTTACTAATTACATGTTGATCCTGCCAGTTTGTGCTCTATGTTATAGGATTTCAATACTAACTACCATCTCCCAATGCAGTAATAGTGTTTCCGATTGGTTGTTATAAGAAACAGCTCCTCTTTTCTGTCCTGTACGCCTAATGCCGCGTACACACGCTCAAATTGTCCGGCATACTTAGTCCGGCAAACAATCCGGCAGATAGTCCGGTGGACTTACCGGACAATTTGATCGTGTGTACGCGGCATAAGAGGAACAAATCTGCTTTTCTTCACATATTCCTGCACTGAGAAACCTCAATGGCGTAGGGGGAGAAAAACTAATTACTAATGTTTTTGAATGTTAATCAGTACAAGTACCTGATTTCATAATTATATTTTGATAAGAACAATGATATTTGTGATTTGTACATGTCGCTAAAGTAATTAGAAAGGAAGCAGATTATTCAGCGAAAGCTGAACATGGATAACACTGCTGACCTACCAATTTACTCTAGCTAGACAGGCATTTATCAACTTTGATAATAAAACTGAACACAGATCCTGAAACAACTGCATATCATATCTATGGTATAAACATGTCAAACATGTCACATATCTATGGTATAAACATGCATAATTGCATCAGGCAAGTGTTTATGGCCTGTACCAACACCTCAGGGCCAATCAATTTTAGGGAAAACATTGATTGTCTGAAAGGAATCACTGTTGTTCCCTAGAGTAGGGATAAATGAAATGATTTCAGAGAAATTGATTTAGCTGTGAAATTACCAGTTTTTCCAAAGTGGACACTTTCAGTTTCGTTCATTGAGTTACTTAGGTGAAACGTGAATAAATAAGTGCAGGGCTAAGGTTGCAAAAAGCAAATTTCGAAAAAATAAATAATATAAATGTGACTTAACCACATGCCGACCGGCGCACACCAATATACGTCGGCAGAATGGCACAGACAGGTGCGTCCCTTTAAATTAGTGCCTGCCGGTCAGGACCTCCGTGAGTCAGGCTCGATCGCCGTGGGGATACCCGTGATCGTCTCACGGGGAGGAAGAATGGGAAGATGTTATTGTAAACAAGCATCTCCCCATTCTGCCCAGTGACAGTGTCACTGATCTCTGCTCCCTGTGATCAGAGCAAAGATCAGTGATGTGTCACACACAGCCACGCCCCCACAGTTAGAAACACTCCCCAGGACACTCTTAACCCCTACACTGCCACCTAGTGGTTAACCCCTTCACCACCAGTGTCATTTACACAGGAATCAGTGCATTTGCATAGTACTGATTGCTGCATAAATGACAATGGTCCCAAAAATGTGTCAAAAATGTCCGATGTGTCCACCATAATGTCGCAGTCATGATAAAAATCGCTGATCGCCGCCATAACTAGTAAAAAAAAATTATTAATAAAAATGCCATAAAACTATCCCCTTTTTTGTAAAAGCTATAACTTTTGCGCAAACCAATCAGTAAACTCTTATTGCAATTTTTTTTACCAAAAATATGTAGAAGAATACGTATCGGCCTAAACTTAGGATAAAAAATGTTTTTATATAAGTTTTTGGGGGATATTTATTATAGCAAAATGTAAAAAATAATGCATTTTTTTCAAAATTGTCGCTCTTTTTTTGTTTATAGTGTAAAAAAAAAAAACGCAGGGGTTATCAATTACCACCAAAAAAAAGCTCTATTTGTTGGGAAAAAAGGACGTTAATTTTGTTTGGGAGCCACGTCGCACGACCGTGCAATTATCAGTTAAAGCGACACAGTGCCGAATCGCAAAAAGTGGTCTGGTCTTTGGCCAGCAAAATGGTCTGGGGCTTAAGTAGTAGAAATTTGAACACATTGCACCCTTAAAAAAATTTAACTTAAAACTTTAATTTTACCTTCCCCAATAAACCCAGTGCATTTTCTCATAATGGCAACATTTTGTCCAAATTTCCAGATTTTTGCTGAAATCTTACAGTAATGAAAACTCAGTTTTGCTTATCTATTCAAAAAATATGATTTGGAAAAGCTAACATTGATAACGATAGGTCATTAAGGTGATTAAATCATTTACGATGCTGGATGTTAGGGTATTAAACAGGGTAAAAGAGAATAACTATGTCCAAAAAAAAGAGAGGAGTGACAAACACAGTTTTGTATAGCACGGCCATGCGTAGATTAATCTCCGCTAAGCTTTTGTATGCAAGTTCTCTCCCTAGGGCATGTTCTAATTGCCCTGAATAGCCCAAATGTAGAGGAGATGGGCTCTTATTGAGCTGATTGGGGACAGGACTGCTCTCAGCTGTGTTACTGGGTTAATAATTGCTCAGAGCTACCAGTGAAATGCTCTTGGTTAACAGAGAACAACCTCTGAACAAAGAGAGGGAATAGACAGAGGTGCTTAGGAATTAGCACTTGTATAGTCTTCGGGGCAGAAAAGGAAATGGCTTTTAGTTTGATTGACTGGGCAAAAAAGCAATATGTAACACACCATAATCCATACCAATCAGAATTAATTTTTCACTTTGAACTATAGTAAACTACAGTCTGTCACTATGGGCATTGTAGACTCAATTTAATTGCTCCATTAAATATAAGGTCACACATGGCTAAGAGTCTTTGGACACTTGACTAGCAGACCTATATGAGCTAGTATGGACATCTCATTTCAAAACCATGGACGACAATATGGAGTTGACCTTACTTGTGCCTTCAACCTCTGTTCTTCTGGGTAGGCTTTCCACAAAAATGTGAAGCATGTCTATGGACAATTGCGCTCAGTTAACAAAAAGAGCATTTGTGGGATCGAGTAATAATGTTGGATGAAAAGACCTGGTTCCCAATGTGGACATTTGTACTGTTAACAGAAAGAGAATTTTTAGGATCAAGTACCAATGTTGGACCTGCCTCCCAATTCGCATTCCAAGTCACCCCAAAGGTGGTGTAGAAAATGCTCAAGCAAGGTTTTAATGTAAGTGGGAGTGTACTGATAAACTCATATTATTTTATACTATATGTAAAAAGGTTTGTGGATAGGGGACATATTATATATATATATATATATATATATATATATATATATATATATATATATATATATATATATACATACACACAATTCACAATATAAGACACATAGGCACAGTGGGAAATTCACCCACATGTGCTGCATAACAGGCTGAATTAAACAAATCTACTATGTTATGGCCATACATGGACAACCATTCCTGAAGATTTGCCTGAAATTTGCCCAGCGAGTGGTCCGGTTGGCCGCCTCCCACCCAACATTCCTCACCAGCATTTAGAATACAATAGCTGCAGCAAGAGATTCGCCCATCCATGCTGTGTTCTGTGGATGGAGGAATTTGTTGAGTCTGCAGGCTGAATAGAAAATATCTATATGTGTATGGCCAGAATAAGACAGCTAAGCAAACTCCTCCTGTACATCAGACATGAGCTGTTCTTGACTGGAAATGTCACAGGGGGTGCAGGGTCAATGTCAAGCAGCAACCTCTGCAATCCTTTAGGCTGGGTTCACACTATTGCAACAGGAGACTGTGAATTGCTCTCAATGGAGTTGCTTTACATATCCCCAGGGTGGCCACGGAGTGCATAGCAGAAGAGTCCTGTGCATCTTTGGCTCTGTCTCAGGTCTGAATTCATCCAAAAATATGGACCTAATTCGGACCTGAAATGGTAAACAGGGACGTACCAGACCCCCTGCTGTGCCCCATGGCCACACATAGTGTGAACCTAAAATAAAAGTACCGGATCCTAAAAAAACAAACATACATACTCACCTAGATGGCTGCAGTATCGATCCAAGCTGTGCTGTCCTGCGTTGGCTCTACACTGAGAACTGAGCAATCATAAACAGCTGATCAGTTCTCGGGTCTGCTCTGAGTAAAGAGCAGCGCCAGTCACCATTCTGTGCTTTGCCTCTCTGGGGCTCACTGGAGCGATGGGCAGGAGCAGCTAACTCAGGCTCTCAGTGGCGTGATGAGAGGCTGAGCCAGCTGCCTGTCAGGCATCTGGGTGGACCCCAACATTATTGCTGGGATCTCTACAGTGCCTTGACCGGCTCTGTGACGTCAGCCAATAGCGGACTGTAGCCCGCTGTTGGCTGAATCTTTGGCAATGCTTCTCCTTTAATAATACAGTGATGGATTTGTGCTATCTTTATGTGCTATAGCTATCACTACACTACTGTCTAAACTCGCAAATGCTCTTTTGGCTGAATGAGCACATATTTCTACACACATATTTCTATAGAGACACTCCAGGAACTCGGGAAAAGCCTTTCCAGAAGAGTAGAGGGCTTATAGCCACAAAGGGGGAGGGGGGGGGGAACTAATTCCAAATTATTGCCCATGGTTTTGGATAGGCTGACCAAAAAGCTCATATAGGTGTGATGGGCAGGTTTTCACAAACTTTTGGCCCTATATTGTATTTCAGTCTTTCTGTATTTGAAAATCATCTTGGTGGACTGATCTTTTTGAAGTCGTAAAGGAGTTGTAAAGGCGGGATGTTTTTCTATGCATTAAGATAAAAAAAATCTTCTGTGTGTGGCAGCCTCCCCAGCAACCCACTAATTACCTACCTGAGCCCCTTCTCTATCCAGCGATGTCCACAATCCCCTCAATCATCCAGGACACCCCTCCTGATTGGCTGAAACAGAGCAATGGTGCCATTGGTTTCCATGGCTGTCAATCAAAGTCAGTCAGCCAGTCGGGGAGAGAGGGGGCGGGGCTAGGTGTCTGAATGGATACACGGAGCTCTGGCTCAGCTTGGATGCCCCCTGTAGAAAGTTGCCGTCTGAGGGGCATTCAAAGGAGGGAGGGGCTAGGAGCAGTGAAGAGGGACCCAAGAAGAGGAGGATCCAGACTGCTCTGTGCAAAACCAACTGCTCAGAGGAGGTAAGTATAACATGTTTGTTATAAAAAAAAAAAAAAAAGACTTTACAATCACTTTAAGCTGGTAAAACACTAGTATATTTTCCAATGAACATTCATATGAAAATTAGTACAAACTTTTATATGAAAAGTCTCAGCATATTCAATGAATGTTGTTCAAAAGTGTTGCAAAATTGTGTTTGTTTTGAGCATTCAACTTTGGAATGAATGGACTTTCGTGAATGAAACCACATACGTTGTTAGAAATTCATTTGAAAAACAAATTCATTTGAAAAATAAAATCCACCCTATGTTTTCAAATTTACTCATCAGTGTGATCAAAAGCGAATCTCAATTTGACCCCACCAATGGTTAGAAAAGCAAATGAATCCTCTTAACGTAAAAAAGTTTGAACGAAATCCTACTAGTCTATGGCCAGCTTTAGTAGGTCCTCCTGCTATATTGCGGCATTAAATTCGAGCTTTTACAAGCTATCAAGGGCGGACACAGTTTTTGATTTGTCAAAATGAACTCTAGAAAAAAGAATGGAAGTGTAAAAATCATTCTGACTTGTCTCCTTAAAATCAGCCGAAGGTGTTAAAGAGTTATTGTTTTAGTTTTATTATTGAGGAACAAAGCAGAGCAATTACTTGAAGTAGGTGCTTAGAATTGTGTGTTATAGTGTATTATTAAAGAAAGTACAGAGTTGCTGAATGAAGTATGTGTAGCAGGCTGAATAGAGAAATCATGGAAAGAGGAAAATGTGTGAAGTAAGATAATGGAACTTGGTATTGTAGAGATTCCAGTGTAGAGCAATGCAGGCAGAAGACATTTAAGTAGTGCAGCTGGGTGGAGCCTGAAGATATCGCGTACAAAAAACTGTCTAAGCCTGGGTACACATAGGTCGAAAATTGTCTGAAAACAGTTGAACCGAACGACTTTAGGCCCAAGTGTACAGCTGTCTATTCTACAGAAGCCGATCTGATAGCTACTAATTAGCCTTTCGTATTGTCATGAAGAAGTTGACTGTTTGATGTAGCCAACATGAACAGTTTACCTTTAAAGCAAACCATTATCATATTTAAAGAAATTAACACTTAGCAGAATGGCCAATCAGGATACAGTACAGTGGGTATTCAGGGTTCCCTAAATTCTGGGATGAACTGATATACAAATATCCCTCTGCTTTCTTGCTCAAGAGTCTAGTCCCACCAACTCTCTCCTCACTACTGGCCTATCGCTATATTGGACAACCTTCCTAATCAAGAGTCAGGTGCTGAAGGCAGGAGAGGGCAGGGGCAGACTCTCAAAAATTGTATAGTGGAGCACCCCAGGATTTAGGGGACAAGGGCTATTTTACAACAAATTCTATCAAATGTGTAGCCCACCTGGAGGTCGTTGCTATATTTCACAACTGTTAGTTTTTATTATTTATAATGGGCACATTTGCTTTACAGCACTGTTGATCATGGTTATTGGTTCTCACCCTTCTTCCCACCAGCTCAGTGTCCTGATACTCTATCCCCCCAATCCTTTCAGCCCCAATGCTGTCTCTATACTAATCTGTAATAGAGATCAGATGGAATCCCGAGGCACATGCCATCCCCCAATCCCCATTAGTAGTGAAACAGAAGATGCAGCGTGAAAGCCAATTGGATCAAAGGAAGGAAGATCATTTGAATAGTTGACAGTGATATTAAAAACAGACCCATTTACATTCCCGCAGTATAAAGAATTGATATATTACATAACACTTTACCTATTATAAATAAACATACATATCATCCATGTGGAACTAAACAAAGTGGTGAAAGAAGCAGCAGCTGGTGCAGCTTGCATGATTCATTGACCCTGTGGGAAGTACATCAGTTAGTATAGATGGCTATTTTCTATCAGTGCAAATAAAATTGCAACACGGCATGTTATAATGTAGTTTCAGTGCAAAGTCTATAAACCCGTGCATATAAGAATGGATCATTCCCTACAGAGTTCAACAAACCATACACAGTTCACCACTTTGGGTCTAATAACTCACTGCTGAATGCTTTGTCATTTCTATTCTTGAACATGTTATCTACCTACACATAGGTGCACATATCTTAGGCATCATGTTGTTGAGAGAACCAACAAATGGAATAAAAGCATAAAAGTGTTACCCACCTCATACTCTTCCTTAAATCCATACCCTTGTCCCCTCTTCATCTGAGTTATGTGTTGTAAAAGGTCTGCTACACGGATGGCTGGCTGTAGCTGCCCACGAGGATACGCCATCTCCAGTGGCTCACATGTCCGGTAGGGGTGAGTCTGTATGGTCAGTGTCGGCTGATTCAGCTCTACATGGCTGTTGTCTGTGAAAGAAACAAAGATTAGGATGAGCAAAATGTCCAACATTTGCAATATTGCAAGATTTTATAGCAACTTAAAATATTTTAACACTGGATTCACACTTCACATTTTTTGAAGCCTCTATTAGGGTACCTTTTTTTCCCTATTGTCTAAAAAGCTCAAATAACATCAAAATAACAAGCTCCCGACTGTTGTTGCGGTACCCCGGGTACCCTACTACACATTCTTGCGACATGCAATAGCATTTGTAGTTTCTGGCGGAAAACTTTTCAATTGATATCAGAAGTTGCTGGTATTATTACCGCAACAAATTCTGCCCTAGCCCTACTTAATATTGGCATTGACCAATTTCCACACCAAATTCGCTGAACAGTAGCTAACATTTTACTTACGTTTTTCTCAGCCAAACAAATTCTAACTAGACATTGGAAGCAAAACTTGGCTCCTAATTCGTCAGAGGTTGTGAATGTTACCCAACAACACTATATTTATGAAAAATCTTTGATTCCACACCTAAGTTCTCTCCATGCCTTCAAACACATTTGGGGACTGTGAGCCCCCTGGTATCCACTTTAGGATCCAGGGTACCCTCGGCCTAAGATTCTATAATGTCTTTTTTATAATGTTTCTTGCATTGCCTTCTTGCCTCTTTGTCTATGTTGCCATAATATTGGTGATGTTGTTGTTGTACCTTAATAAGTGCCTTGTAAGATGTACGTTGATGTCAAGACTTGCCTAAATACACCTACTCGCTATTCTGTTCTAGCTGTTTGAACGTGATGTTAACATTTTGTACTGCAATTAGCGGCTGTGTCCGCAATTCTGTGATTGTTCATTTTATTTACAAAACGAATAAAAACTATTGAACTAAAATAGCATCAAAATATAGCAAAACAAATAAGCAAAAATATTAATTTTTATTTATCACATCTACTGTATGTAACCATGATCAGGAAAAACTGATTATGGATGATGTGATTTAAAAGAAATGTATAAATTAATTTTGAATTGGAAATTGTTTTTGGCAACTCAGCTATTTGGCCTATTGGCTTTCTTGACTTCTGGGTCACACTATACAAAGATTTTGAGTATAGAGGCGTTGAGATCTAAAGTAGGCTATTCACAGCATGCCAGTTAAATGGCTCATCTGCAAGCCTAAAGTGTACTACCAATTGACTTCTAGTGGTAAATATACAATTATTTATATGCAATCGTTTATATTTACCGTATCTCTCCCAAGCATACAGAAAAATGTAAAAATATACACAAACACCATAAATCACTTAAAAGAAAAACTCAAGACAGCGCATATTTTCATAGCCACTGCCCAGAATGTGAAGCCGACTTTGAGAATCTCTCTAATCTGGTTCTTCTCTCATCACTCCTCGGAAACAAATTAGACAAAGAACTAGGTGTCTATTAAATTTAAAGGGCACTCAAAATGCCAACAGTGACTTGCTTGACGACCTAGGGTCCAGTAGAGATACTAGACATGAGCTACTTAATTCCTGAACTATATACTCAAAGAGGCGATGGAAACTTTTAGACTTGCGGGTACAGTCAGATGAAGGAAAACTTCAGACAAGCTAAATAGCTCTGGCGAGGCGGCTTCCGTACAGCAAGGCATCCGTCGATGGGCACCCGATAGTAACTCAAGCCACATAAATACAGTAAGGAGCAACAGGACAAAATTGGATAAAAGAATAGTTTGGAGGGGGTGTCCACATACTTTTGGTCATATATTAAGTATAATGATAGACAGGTACCCACAAACCTTTATGCATATAAAATATTTTTTATATATATTTATATATTTAATATTTAGAAATATAATGCATTTCCATTATCCATCAGCCACTGTATTGAGGGTATCCAAATAGCAGTTCAATACTCGCTGCACAGAAGTTGATTTACTAAAATTGGAGAGTGCAAAATCTGGTGCAGCTCTGCATTGAAACCAATCAGCTTCCATTTTTTTTTTGGTCAAACCTAATTGAACAAGCTGAATTTAGAAGCTGATTGGCTACCATGCATAGCTGCACCAGATTGTGCACGCTCCAGTTTTAGTAAATCAACCCTACAGTGCTCAGTACAATAATTTGCTATTTAAAAGCATTTTCTTTTATTTACCTAGAAGGGTTGAAGAAGGGACGGTGTCTGATGAAACTGAGGAGCAGATGAGTCCCAAGGAACACAGACGGATGTGGAAGTTTAGGAAAGAATAAAAAAGGAAAACAAAATTAGACTCCGGTTACTTAAACATGTTCTTCTCATCTCACAGTTCACTGACAGATACAGTGAATTAATGCTAGAATTTTAAACTACTCATTGTAAATTCCATTCTCTCATTAATATACAGCATACAGTTTCACCAACTGAGAGATACATTTCTGATGACAACTTTGTTGACTTGCAATGACATCTAGGTTTCGCTTGAGTAGAAGCCCTACCTGAGTAGCAGGAATTGAGCAAGGATTTGCCCTGCAGGTTTTTGCTTTGTACAGAGAAGGAGCAGGGTGAGGAAGTACCTGCAGGAAAACAGGTTAGAGGTCAGCCTACATGAGGAAGACCCAGACATCCCTACAAATAATGTCACCTTATCTATAACCTATCAATACTTGGACCGAGTGAAATATCATTGGCATATCATACCACAATCGCTTACAAAGGGTTACAATTCAGGAGGCTATCAAGGTTTTTGGCCTGGTGGAACGAAATGGTGCTTACATCATCATGCTACTCTCTTTTACTCTATCTACTTTCCTGTATCTGAAACCTTGTCACATGATCACGTGTGTTGGTAGACTTCCTTGCAGTGTTTTATTAAACTTTTTTTGGACAAAAGAGAGAATGGATAAAAAACTGCCAAACTGCCATCCCATTGAGGAGAGTTAAATTCAATTCTTGTGGACAGTATGTGGGAAGATCTCTCCAAAGTGAGGACAATCCTATTTTAGTTAGTTGTTACTGGAAGAGGAGTTCCAATTGGAAGATTTCCCCAAATGTTGGATTTTTTTCCTCATTTATGGTCTCAGAGACAATGCTCACCAGGACAAACAAAAAGGGTGGATCTCCTAAGTTGGGACACAGACAGCTATAAAAATGACAAGGGTTCTAACTATATTCAAGACTACAAAAAACAGTTTTTGCTTTAGATCAGGGGTGTCCAACCTATGGCTATGAATGCGGCCCAACACAAAATCTTAAACTTATTTAATTTTTATTTTTTTTCCTTACTTTTGTTAGCAATGGGTGTACACAGTGAATACGGGTGGCCGAAGAAAAATGTGACAGTGTCTCTTTACTGGACATTTATAAATTTTATCTTCCCAAAGGAAAATATCCCACTCTTCGCAATTATACCTTATTCATGTCATCAGTTTTCGACAGCACTTATATTTGTGAGCAACTATTTTCAAGGATGAAGCACGCAAAAGGCAAAATTAGAACCAAAATATCTAAAGAGCACCTTGAAAAATCTATTGAGAATTGCTACTACCTCCATTGAACCAGATATGAATGTGTTAGTTTATCAAAAACAGCGTCAAATATCGCACTAGTTTTATGTTGCCCTCTTTTACTTTTATAATAAAACATATTACAAAAAATTTAAGGTTTATTACTTATTACCTATAGATAGGTACATTAGCTATAATAGTGATCGTTAACTTGTGATCTACCCAACTTTTTCTGCTCATCAGCTCTCCTTTGTGTATTTTATGTGTTGCCCAAGACAATTCCTCTTCCCAGGAAAGCCAAAAGGTTGGACACCCCAGGTTTAGATAAACTTAAAAAGTGAAGGTCACTAGAAGACACAGCAAGAAAAATGCATAGTTGCAGTGGGCTCAACATGGTATGTTTACTGTAAATGGTATTTGGCGTTACAGCCCTAACAATGAAACTTTGCAGCAAAAATCAGGAAAGAGTCACTGTTTTAAAAGATTTTTAAAGCATACCTCTCTTTAACTTATTTTAGTTATTGGATAGATTGGGGAAGAGTTAGAGAGTGTCGTCTTTTTATTGCTGTCTACCTTAGGAAATTCTCTAAATGTCTTTGTCCTGGTGACCATTGTCACGGGGGGAAAAAAAGTGATGGTAAATCCAACATTTTATTTCATTGATATCAGAACACTAGGGAGAAATGTCCCAATGTGAACACTTGTTCTGGTGAAAACTGCCTATAAGGTGATTTTCCCTCACTTTAGAGAGTGTCTAGTAGACAGTAAGATAAGGAAAATCTCCCTATCAGTCCATAAATATAAAAAAAAAATCAATTGAAACTCCACAGAGCAATAGGCAATATCATCAGAAGGACTAAGGTGAAGTCTTGGATGGCACAGCAAAAGTCCAAATATTCTTTATTATAACCACAAATCTAAAGTTTTGGATTTAGATACACAGATGGCTTGCTCTGGGTGCTTTCATAAGAAAATATATATATTAGCAGCATGATCTTCATGTCCTACATTGTGTCTCAACCTTTATTTATGCCAGAAATAGGAACAATGTCTTGCTTGCCATTTGCTAATGAACAGTCAACAATTCCAGGCACGTCCAGCTTTAATTTTACTTAACAAAACTTCACCCTACTTTATTTTAAGAAGGTACTACAAATTGGCTCGTTTACTAGAACAGAATTAGAAGGCATTTTTGGCTTCTATTTACTAATTAGCAGCCAGCATTTCCAAGCATGACCAGCTTTAGTGTGACTCACAAAACCTCGATGCATTTTTTGTTTTAGAAGATGTTGCCAAAAATGCTTCTTTAACTAAAATAACTGAAATTAGTAAATCGTACACATAGGGGAGCTATTTTCTTATTCAACCCTTGAGTTTGGGTCTTAATGTAGCCCCTTTGGGTTATTGCCTTCTGTGGGTACTTCTGCTAGTCCTGCCTATGAGGAAAAAAGCCCCAACTCTCTTAATCAGCAAAACCCGCTCACTGAGGAAAGCAAAAGTTTATGCAAACCCATCATCATCACACTAATTCCTCAATGCCCACACAAGCCATCATGTATCAGGACTGAAAGAGCAAGTTCTTGCCCTGTATTAAAACATAAATTAATCCAAATCAATGGCAGCATTGGCAAACTGGAAGCTGTGGTCCCACAAAAAAAGTCTACATGCATCAATGTTTCTGAGAACTGAAAAAGAATTAGCAAAAGTAGAGCTGAAAAAAGACTAACTCCAGCCATATCCAGATTGTTTTTTTGCCTGTGACCCCATTTGGGAGATTTCCTATTACGATTTGTCCTTGCCACACCCATACACAGAATGGATGAGGTAAAGCAGTTTTTGTGGACAGGAAGGCACACACAAAATATTAACATTTTCATCAGTTCTAATCTTTCCCCACTATGCTAAAAAAATAAAATAATCTGTGTCTTAATTGGAGAGAGATCCCCTATCACTTTCTATTCTAACAGGTAATGAGAGGACATTTCTGCAATAGGGACACCGATGGCCTAAAAACTAACAGAGTGTCTAAGCCTGCTGATTTTTTTAAAACAGACACTTATGCCACGTACACACGACTAGACTTTTCGACGGACTAGGTCCGACAGTCTTCCTGATGGACTTTCGGCGGAGTTCCAGCGGACTTTCCGAATGAACGGACTTGGACACACACAATCACACCAAAGTCCGATGGATTAGAACGTGATGACATACAACCAGACTAGAATAAGGAAGTTCATAGCCAGTAGCCAATAGCTTCCCTAGCATCGGTTTTTGTCTGTCGGACTAGCATACAGACAAATGAATTTCTCGGTCCGGTGGAGTTCCGACGGGAACATTTAAAACATGTTCTATTTCTAAAGTCCGCCGGATTCTGTCAAGCAAAGGTCTGTGGAGCCCACACATGATCAAATTGTCCGATGGACTCGTTCCTTCAGACCTTTACTGTCAAAAAGTCCGGTTGTGTGTACGCGGCATTACCTGTCAGATTCAGCACTGTTGTCCCCCAGCCGGTTCTTCGCCAGTCTTCGGGTCCCCAGCACCGGCATTCTTATTGTGGGAATCAGCTATGACTCCTTGCAGCTTCAAAGACAGCTTCCCACTGCGTATGCATGAGCTGCACTGTGCTATGTGAATGATCCCGCAGCCTCCTGGGACCTGTGACACAGGAGGTTGCAGTTGGGGGGATGAACTTCGGGTGGAATCGCCTAGGCAATCCAACCTAAATTAGGAGTGGGTACCTATCAAAACTAGATACCCGCTACCCCCCCCTCCACCAAAAAATTTCCAAAAGTGTTAGAGGAAGGGGAAAGTTGGACATAAAGCGAAACTTCCCTTTTAGGGTGAAGTCCCGCTTTAACTCAACTTTACAAAATAAAAAGGCTTGGCTAGAGGTGGCCTTTAATTAAAGTAACCACTCAGATTGTCTGTTTGATTTTCCTGCATGTAACCTGATTGTTTGCTATGGGCAATCTGTTTTTTTCCAGTTGTTATATTCACTGAGTTGCAACATGGAATGATTAGTATCTGGTCTGGGAGTCACTCTCCATTTAGGCAATCAGAGTGGAAAACCAATTAGAATTAGATCCTTTTCTATCGTGCTAATAAAGACCACCGTGACAGGCTTGGGAAAGAATTCTCATCATTCCAATTATACTAAAGCATTATACTGTGGAGCTGCTCTTATAGTTCATTCACAATAATTGTACTAATGATATCTCCATCCCCAAACCACTGTGATGTTCTTACTGAATCCGTTGACGTCCTGGCAGCTGGAGAACGTATCTTCATTTCGGGTGGAACTGAGTTTGCCGGAACTTTTGTCTGAAGCCACCAGACCCATTTCCCTCTGGGAGCCACTTTGGGTCTCTTTCTGTTTCTTGGCCAATTTCCTAGAGGCAGAAAGAACAGCATCTGACAAATTCAAGACCTGGAAATGTCATCGACATAGAAAAGAAAGATTTGCAGCACTGTGTTTCCCGTTATCACAGACAGACACAGAGGGAGCCATTTATTGTGACTATTGTTCCTCAACCAACTAGATGTCAAATGTAGGGCTATGTGGCATTGCTTCTCTTGTTTAAATGAAGGAGATCATAATTGGTGAATCATTGGATAATCAGATATTGGATAATCAGATATAAATGCGTTTCAACTGGCGAGCACAACGACAGACCTTGCACATAGCTGTATATGGAGCAAGCCAAGGAATATTACTGCTTTTCATGTTGTAATTGGGAGCTCAGGGATGCTTGGCAGACATTAGGTTGCCCATGTTCGTAATGTTATGACACTTGGGCATCGCTCCCTTTAGGCTTTAGTAATTAACACCTTACACATCCTCCACAAGGAAAGATTAATCCACAGATCACTAATGAGTTCAAGCCAACCATTAATAACAGGCAGTGGATTGCTGTGATGATATTTTTATGCAGACGGAGATGGGTGTAGACTGCTAAAAATTCAGGCTGGTTAGAGAATAAACATACTCAAAGGAAACAAGCATAGCGATATAACCTATAAGACTAGCTACGGGATTCTAATATTTATATGTCTTGTGCTTGTCATACAAGGCATTTTACCAGTGATGGGCCACTGCCACCACTGCCCCTCCTGCCCCCACTGTAGCCATCAAATCCTGCCCATCTGTCCTCCCCGTTAAATAATTTTACTAAAAACAAGAATTTTTCTCCATCCTAATTAAAATTACTTGTAACAACAGCTCAGGATATGCCTATGTCCTATTAGTGTTGGTTGGTATTTATCCCATTCTAGGTGGAGAGTGATGATGCTGCAGTGTGGTAGTGTCCATTCACCCGCCACAGTTATAGCACCTGCCAGATACAGCTGATCTTTACAACCATGTGCAATATAAGTCAACATGACTACCATTCCCCTTTAATCAGTACTAAATGCTACTTGAAGCTGTAGCATTATAAAGTACTCTCAGACCCCCAAGGGCACCAGAGTGGCATTGTCTCAAACATGAACTTCTGTGTTCATGCAAATTGAGAGGGAAGAGGAGGAGGAAATAAATGTTGCCAGATGCTGTCAGTGCTGCTCTTTATAGGGGATAATGATCAGATTAAGCTTTCTGATCTGCCTATTTAATTGCTTCCAGTAAGAGTGGTCATGCACATGCATAAACATGAGACTGGCTGCAAATGGCTGCCTTATATCCATAGGTAGCTTTTGGCTCTCTATAAGCTTTCATGGGCATTCTTTTTTGCACCAGTAATATTCAAATGTTTCATCATGAACTACCCAACTAAAATAATCTTTCAGAAATGGTCTTGGTGCTTACAAAAATGAACACATATAGGTTGTAATTATGAAGAAGCTACTGCCCCCAGAGTCTACAACTGGCAGCTGACACAAGAGTGAGCATATTCTACCACAGTGGTCTCCAAATTGCGGCTCAGAGACCAGACGTGGCAGTTTGCTTGGGGCACTATTCCTTCCACTGATACCAATGATTGGACAGTATTCCTCCCACTGACACCAATGATGAGGCACTATTCCTCCCACTGACACCAATGATGAGGCACTATTCCTCCCGCTGACACCAATGATGGGGCACTATTCCTCCCACTGATACCAATGATTGGACAGTATTCCTCCCACTGACACCAATGATAAGGCACTATTCCTCCCACTGACACCAGTGATGAGGCACTATTCCTCCCACTGACACCAATGATGGGGCACTATTCCTCCCACTGATACCAATGATTGGACAGTATTCCTCCCACTGACACCAATGATGAGGCACTATTCCTCCCACTGACACCAATGATGGGGCACTATTCCTTCCACTGATAGCAATAATGGGGCACTATTCCTTCCACTGATACCAATGAAGGGGCACTATTCCTCAGTGACACCTAGTGGTGGTCTGTCCATACAAGGTGCATGGGCACAGTCCCCCCCATTCATGGGTCAGACCCTCTATTCTACATGTGGGGCGCCGGACGCATGGATTCCAATCTGGGCTTTTTTTAGCACATGGTTAGAGCCAGAGATTCTAATAGGTTTCAAAAAAGGCTGGGCTCAGTGAATGGACATTTGCTATTGACTTGTCACACTGATTCTCCTCCCGGTCAGTCAGGAAGAGGGTTCTGAGACCCGTTTACTGATTGACCGAAACCTTCCAATTGGCCTAGAAGAAGGAGGGAGGAAATGCTGTGATGCAGAGGAGGAGAAGCAAGGGGAAGCTGCTGCCCGTCGCCCTTGCCAGAGGTGAGGTAAGTGCCAGGCTGGGAACTGTGTAACCGATCGACCGGACGGAGAGTGGTGGTGGTTGCAGGTAATCTGACAGGGGGGGGGGGGGTGACATGTGGGTGCACTGTTTGTTACCACCACCAGAAACATACCAGTGGACACCATTTCTGACACCAATGATTGAATACTATTCCTTCCACTGACACCAATGATGGGGCACTATTCCTTCCACTGATACCAATAATGGAGCATTATTTACTCCCATTGCCACAGTCGGACCCCCTCAAAGTCTAGAGGACTGTAAACTGACCCTTTGTTAAGAAAGTTTGGAAACCACTGTTCTACCATAAAATATCCTGCCCAGTAATCTTAAGATTTGCGATTCACCTTCTAAAATAGCTAGCGGTAAAGGTAGAGTCCCTTACTTTGGGACACAATGCCCATGAGATTCTTTAACCATTTAAAAAAGGTGCTTTGAAGCCTAAATGGTGGGTTCATTTGTGTAACAAGCAGATAGATTTTCTATTTTACTTTGCACACTATTACAAGCTTGTGCTATCAGACACAATCTTGCAGAAGCAAATGAGTTGCTTTTTATCAGGTCCTAGAACACTATGCAATGTAATAGCATAGGCTTGATACCCTGACCCTGATATCTGGCAAGGCGGATGTAGGCAGTGTGGAATGAAAGCAGGTGATTCGGGTCAAACAGAGCGATAAATGAAGTGTAAACAAGACCACATTTATTCAAAATGGAAAGGAGAAGAAGGAATGAAGAAACTATAAAATAATATCCTAAAGCAAGCCTATTCTTTTTAAAAGTAAACTTTGAAGATGCCATAAAATATCTATTTTCTTTTTATAGCCATAAAAACCCTCTATTCTGGTTAACTTCATTACAAACGGGTTCAACATACCTAATTTGGGGGCTAAGCTCTGCCAACCACCACCTCCAATGGTAGCGCCTACTAAGGCTTGTCAAGTGGGATTTAGTTTAGTTTAGCGGCAGGGCTTAATCCTAAAGCGGAGAATACTGACTTGGTAATAAAGTAAGCCAGAATGAAAGGAAAGGAAAGAAAAGGACTAGTAAAGAAAAGCCAAGAGCAGGTTCTGTGTGGTGGGACTTATATAGGGTTCGATAATTTACTAGGGAAAATTCCAAGGCATGTTGTTTTTTTTTCATGCATTTTACACCTAGGAGAGTGTAGAAGGAGCACAGAGTCCACTCAGTGCAGTAAGAGCAGCATGTTGGTAGAGCAAGAATCCGGGACTCCTGATTTTTTGTTACAGGCAGTGGTTCCATTATGACTCCAACTTGTTAAAATTAAAGCAGTATTGAACCCAAAACCAAAAATGTAATATATTACAGCTTACCAATCATTAGAGTGCCCTCACTTTTATGAAGTCACCTTTGGACAGAAGCATTGTTAGTCTTGGGGGAGGGGAGTGTTAGATGTACTAGCAGATTTAGATACACTAACATTGTTACATAGCAGATGAGGTTGAAAAAAGTCCATCAAGTCCAACCTATGTGTGTAATTATATGTCAGTATTACATTATATATCCCTGTATGTTGTGGTTGTTCAGGTACTTATCTAATCGTTTTTTGAAACTATCTATGCCCCCCCCCCCCCCCCCGCTGAGACCACCGCCTATGGAAGGGAATTCCACATCCTTGCCGCTCTTACAGTAAAGAATCCTCTACGCAGTTTAAGGTTTTCTTCTAATTTTAATGAGTGGCCACGTGTCTTATTAAACTCCTTTCCGCAAAAATGTTTTATCCCTATTGTGGGGTCACCAGTACAGTATTTGTACATTGAAATCTTATCCCCTCTCAAGCGTCTCTTCTAGAGAGAATAAGTTCAGAGCTCGCAACCTTTCTTCATAACTAATTTTCTCCAGGCCCTTTATTAGCTTTGTTGCCCTTCTTTGTGCTCGCTCCATTTCCAGTACATTCTTCCTGAGGACTGGTGCCCAGAACTGGACAGCATACTCCAGGTGCGGCCGGACCAGAGTCTTGCCAAACACAAGCAGGTACAGTTTTTTCTTTTGGGATAAAGGTTTTAACCTCTTTAAAATTTGCATATAGCCACAACTTTTTTTTTGGTTTTAGACAGAGTAGGGAAGGACTAAATCCCTGGCAGGTTATATTTTTGGTGTTTATGTACCATTAGGGAATTTTCTCTTTACTTTCTGTCCCAGAGATGCAGGAAGACGCAAGGAAATCTCCCAAAATTAGGGGAATTTCCCTTTTAGGCAGTGGTCTCAAACCAGTTCTGGGGACAGTTCTAAAGTTTTAGATTTGCCCTCACTTTCCTTCTCACCAATAAGAATAAAGAAGTGACTAACCCTTCCTCACTCTATAAAGGTTTTGTCTAGCGATACACTTTAACTTTTGTGCTTGATGAAAATAAGTCTACTTTTTATCTAGATAACAATGTAATAATGCAAAAACTAAGCAATCTTCACCTATACACTACCTTATACAAAAAAAACAACACCTCCATGCAGTGTTGTACAGCACATGAAATGATATGAGTTACAGAAATGCGGATGTGCAAGGGGAAGAACCTGGAAAATCTGGATAACGAATATGGGGTGGTTTCTGCAGGTACTTACAGATAGTATGAATAGGAGTACACATTTCTTCTAGAGGATGGAGAGCGGTCACATGGGGGGGACCGAAAAACGAGAAATAAAAAGAAAAGAGGAATAATTAGATGTGACAGCATGACCTCACCTGGGTGATAGAGTGACATCAGACAAGCGTATGGATGTGAAAAAGCTTACCAACACAATATCTAAATAAATGATGGAAATGCAGAACTAGGCTACCCACACTTGGACAATCTTAACAAACCAGTGTTATACATAGCTTTTTGTATATAACAATGGACAATCAGGAGCAGGTACATCTCTCAATAAGTAGTACATACAGATCCCTCTCATATAACCTTGCCACATGATAAGTAACCCCAACCAATCCTAAGTGGGGGACCATCATGTTTATGGTACCTGCAAGGTCCTCAGGTGACCATGCTGCAGGGTATAGGAGTGTATATTGGTATTGTTCCCTAGAAACAAACCAAAGCTGTCTATAAGTACCACTTCCCTTCTTCCCTGTCCATAGACATTAACTTGTATATTTGGTCTAGCCAAGCATATATGTTTACGGAGCAGTCTGAAGACAAGGGTTCCTAAGGATCGCCAGATTGCGGCTGCACACCTAATCATCCTTATATTTCTGTATCTCCAGTATATGCCAAGAGAGCTATAGATAACACCTACACCCATTATTATCAAATTTGTATCTGACTCAAAAAAATTATAATTTTAAAGGAAACATACTGAGAAAGTAAAGAGGCTGCCATTGATGATGGTAAAAAAAATGCTACTTTCCTGGCTGTTTTAATGAATCAGTGGTTTTAGTACTTTCTGACCTATAAACCTATAAACCTAACCTATAAAATATACAGAGGAACCTTGGATTACGAGCATAATTCCTTCCAGGAGAAACCTGGAACTTCCCCATAGAAGTCAATGGAAACTAAGATAATTCGTTCCTCATTGACTTCTATTGCATGCAATACCACAGGTGGCTATAGGTGGGGGGTGGCGGAGAGCCTCAGAAATACCCGGGCACAGCTCGGCTAAATTCAGAAATGCTATGAAATGCTCAGAAACACGTAGAGTATTTCCGAGTGATTCCGAATATTTCCAAAGGGCTCCGAATGGCTCCGTACCATTCTGAGTGTCACCTGCGCTCCCCACATCTCTGGCCAAATGCAGTACTGCACACTCCATTGGTTGAATCCTGCTCGTTTTGTGGGACAACACTCACAAACCGAGTCAGGATTTCTTAAAAAAAAGTTTCTCCTCTTTCAAAACGCTTTTTAACCGAGTTACTCGTAAACAAAGGTTCCACTGTATATAGATTTGTTTTAACTTAAGTTAGCCATAGACTGATCGTATCTCGGATGATTCAGCAGGAACTGGCCAAGATTTGACCCATGTATGGGCAGGCTGAATGTACCCAAGTTGATCGATCGATCCACTTGGGTACAACCAGCCTGCCGGATTTTACATGCGATTATTGCTATCAGCTGTTATAGCCTCTAGCAATAATCACTGTGTTCTCCCAGCAGTAGCCTCTAGCAATAATCACTGTGTTCTCCCAGCAGGGACCGCTTCCCCCACCCCCCGCTGGGAGAACACAATGGTTCTGCAGGAGGGATTCTGTCAACACTGTCTCTGGTTGCAGGAAAAAAAATCGCTCCATGTGTGGCCGGCCTTGGGCGGGCCGGAGAGCTGAATTCACACTCTGCAGAGCTCAGTGAGGAGAGCTCTGAGAGCTGATTGGAGGGAACTGACATACCCCCCTTCACACAACACACATGAACAAAGCTGAGGCTGTCAATCAGCTGGAGATCCCTCCTCTGTTACGATTTTTTTCTTGGTGTCAGGAAAACTTTGTCAGAAGTGATTCATGCTAATAGCAGAGGAATGAAGCATCAGACAGAAATGACACTTAGTGCAACACACTATACAGGGATTTGTTTTGTTCATATTTCATGTCTGAGGTTTACAACCACTTTCAAATAAATACATATATTTAATCAGACACAGACTGGTGCAGATGATAAACACAACATTCCAGGGGATCATGCAGGTTCTGGGTAAGACAGCTGTTAAGGCTAGAAATAAATGAAAGCATATATGAAAAATATTGTAGTGAGCAATCTGAGTGTTATCACTAGTCATAAATGGTTATAATTTTGGATCAAGGGGCACAGCCCTATATTGCCTAATCGCACAGTGGTTTAGTGGGTAACAATCTCGCCTAGCAGTAAAAAGGGCCGCTGGTTCGAAAACCCAAACACAACACTACCTGCCTGGAGTTTGCATGTTCTCCCTGTGCCTGCGTGGGTTTCCTCCAGGTACTCTAGTTTCCTCCTACACTCCAAAGACATGCTGGTAGGTTAAATGGCTTCTGCCTAAATTGGCCCCAGTATATAAATGTGAGTTAGGGACATTAGATTGTAAGCTCCTTGAGGGTAGGGACTGATGTGAAGGTGCAATGTATATGTAAAGCACTGTGTAAATTGACAGCTCTATATAAGTACCTTAATAATAATAACACCAACACACATTAAGTATTTCTGAACAATCACATGCAACTAATTAGTTTGATACATTTGATGTACTAAAATAAATCTTAAGGGCTCCTTCACACAGACATGTCCATGTATGAAGCCTACTCTGCTCAGTGGGGATCGCTTTGTCCATCCCCACTGAGCAGGAAGATGATAGGTCCATCTTTGCACACGGTGCAGGGACAGACCTGTCAGAGCGCTGCTCTCCCCCATGGGGGATCAGATGAGGATGGATCGTAGAGTCCGTTGTCACCCAATCCAATCCTCAGATGGATGGAAAAGTAGGTTTTTCCTCACACTTTTTCAGATCGGAGCGGGTCGGATGTCAGCGGACATTCCACCACTGACATCTGACGCTCCATAGAGCAGAAAAACAATACCAATTTTGTTTGGGTACAAGTTCGCACAAAAGCGCAATTTTCAGTTAAAGCAATGCAGTGCTGTATCGCAAAAAATGGCCAATGTCTTGTATCGCAAGAAAGTGGGTAAATCCTTCCGGGGCTTAAGTGGTTAATAACAAACATGTTATACTCACATGCTTTGTGCAATGGTTTTGCACAGAGCAGCCTTGAGCTTCCTCTTCTAGGGTCCCCCACCAGTGCTTCTGGCTCCTCTTCTTTAGCGAGTGCCCCCATAGCAAGCTGCTTCCTATGGAGGCACTCGTGCAGGCCCAATTTTGGACTCCGCTGCCTGCGTATATAAACACAGACAGCTGGGCTCTGTCCTTCCCCTCCCTCTTCGAAGGATTTGATTGACAGCAGCAGGAGCCAATGGCTCCTGCTACTATCAATCTGCCCAGCGAAGAGGTAGAGAGCCAAGAGAGCAGCTGCTCCCATGCACAGCGCTGGATCGAGACTGGGCTTAGGTAATTATAAGGGGGGGGGAGGGGGCTGCACACACAAGGTTTTTTTATCTTAATGTAGAGAATGTCTTTACCTTTAGAACCACTTTCAAATAAACTTTATATAGGCTGTAACCCGTGGTTTTGAAATTTTGCTACGTATTGGTTATGCGCATTAAGTATAATAGCTGCAGGTGCTGTATTATCTTCTTTGAAGAAAAACAATATATATATATATATATATATATATATATATATATATATATATATATATATATTTAAGTTTGAAGCCCTATGGCTGATATAGATATGTACAACATTTAGACTTAACATAGACTTACAACTTCCAACATGAAATGGACCTGAAGTGTGCCCTGGTTTGATGGACGGTATACCAAAATAAGGGGACATACCCAAGATTAGAAATGGGTATTGTGAAGAGAAATGAATTTGAGAAATGCCCAGAAAAGGGGATGGGAGGGTGGGTATTATGCACAGGAAACCGACAAAGACCACAGGCGAGCAGGCTGGTTAAATTCCCCTCGGGCTCCTCCCATAAATTCAGCCCACCATACTGGCCTTCTTACATATGGTTGAAGCCCTATGGCCAATACGAATATGAACAACATTTAGACTTAACATAAGACTTACAACATGAAATGGACCTGAAGTGTGTCCTGGTCTGAAGGACGGTATGCCAAAATAAGGGGAAAAAACATTCATGTAGGGGTATCGTTTTTTATTAGTTTAGTTTATTCATCAAGCGAGTTTGGTGAATGCCTGTGCCATCTCCACCTGAGGATTGGGGATGTACCAGGTGAAGCAGGCAGATTTCCACCTACCTAATCCACCTCACCTCTTCCACCTCTCTTAAATAAGTGAGACGTGCCTGAACAAAGCGGTGCGATACTGGCGCTACTGGATTTGAATCGGAGTGAAGTACGTAAAACGGACAGATGTTTGGTACGATAGCGGTATGAGTGAGTGGCTAATGCTATGGCTATGCGTATGGTTTTTTAACGAATGACTCATAAGTTCGACATCGAGGTTTGGTGACAAAATATCTAACAAAAATGCATGAAATGATAGGTCAAATGAAACCCTACCAGCGACAGTCGAGCCAGACACATTGTACGAAAACTACAAACTCGGAACTCGTGGACGCTAATGAGTTTCAAATAGTCACCCTAGTGGCGTGGTATCACGCACAGGAAACCGACAAAGGCCATAGGCGAAGGGCTGCTCCCATAAATTCAGGCCACCATACCGGCCTTCTTATATATATATATATATATATATATATATATATATATATATATATATATACACACACACACACATATATATATATATATATATATATACACATATATCTATATATAATTTTTTATTCAGCTATCTTATACTCTTATTCTCTACCAATGACATGCACACAGCCATGGCGGTTCACTCTCATTTTACTCCTTCGCATTACTCATTATACAGTAATAATATAGTACAACTAATTACACCTAGCTATAATACACAGTTAGCACTCATATTACTTCTGTCAGTAATCTTTTTTTTTTCAGTACAATCACCCTTTATTTTTTTCTGTTCTAACAATTTACACAGCCAGTTTCTTGTATAAAAAATACATTAAGACTTAGTTTTTCCTGCTGTCAATTATTTTATCTGCATGCTGCCACGTAGTTCACTTTTTTTTTTTTTTTTATCAATAGATTTTTATTGAAATTTTGCAGGTTACATATTATGCAGACATATACATGAGAGAGCATTAGTCTATATGCATAATGATATATTCAGGGCTGGATTAACGTAGGGGCTATTGGAGCTGCAGCTCCAGGCCCCTACCTTAATATAGGCCCACCCAAAAAGGACAGACTTCTCATGGAAAGCAATGGGCCATCAGGAAGAGATTTCCCCTGACAGGCCCTGCAAAGCAGAAGGGTGCCCAGTAAAAGGTCCACCAAAATCCTCAGCACCAAGCACATGATGCTCTTAATCCAGCTCTGGACATATTACTCAAACATTGCTCAAACATGAGTTGATAAAAGGTGTGACTAAACAGTGTGTGTGGATTCCAGTTTAAGTAATACGAAAATAACGAGTAGTAAAACATTGTCATATAAAGATGTATAACTGATAACCTGGGAGGGAAGGGTAGAGGGTAGGATGGGGTAGGGGTAAGGGTAAGAGTGTGGGGATATGGAGGAAAGGGAAGGAGGGTAAGGGAGAAGAGAGCAGCAGTATTTTGTTGGAGCGTGAGATATGACTATCAGTTGTTATTTTTCTTTGTGTACCAAATGTACCAAGGATTCCACAGGTCTAGTGTTTAAGGATGCGTGTGTTTCCCATGTGAAAGGAGGGTTTCATATGTAAAATGTGTTTGCACTAAGTTAACTACTTCAGCCAGATGGGGAGTGATATTAGTTTTCCATATACCCCTGAGTAGAAGTGTTGTTGTTTTGTTACCAAGAGAATACGTGTGGTCACTAGGCTGAAGTTCGGTGGTATTTCAACCGTGTTTAAGTTAAGGGTGGCTAACTGTGGAGTTAGTGTGATAGAGAGATGTATTATTTCTTGCAGCATGTCTCTTACATCTTTCCAAAGCTGTTGTATTTGAGGGCATGTCCATAGAATGTGTAGGAGTGTACCGGTTTGGCCACCATCTCTCCAGCATACATGTGAATTGTGTTTATGAAACTTGGCTATTCTGTGTGGTGTCAAGTACCATCTCATTAGTGTTTTTTTGTAAGTTTCCATGAGGTGCAGGATATTGCTTTCTAAACAGAGTTGATTGCTGTAGTAATCTTTTATGTCAATGTAACCCATCCCTCATTTAGATCTGTGTTTAATGAGTTTTGTATGGCTGCATCTGGATTTTTTACCTTGCCAAACATATTGGCTCAGGATGGATTGGAGGGAGTTGAGGTAGGAAGATAAAAGCGGGATAGGCAGTGTGCGGAAAATGTATAGTAGGTACAACCATAATTTAGTGTAATTCCCAGGTAGGGTATACCATTGTCACAGTGCCAAGGATACAAATTTCCAAAGAGGTTACTGGTTATTGCATCCATTCCTAAGTCTAGAATGTAAGATTTATGTTCATTAATCTTATAATAAGAGACATCGCTAAATCTTTTCAATAACATTTGTACTGAAGCCAGGGAGGAATGGGGGTTTGTGATCATAATTATTACGTCATCTGCGAATAAATTAATTTTATGTTCTATAGTGCCAATTTTGAAGCCTGTTATTTTGCTATTGTTTCGTACATGTTCTGCTAGGGGTTCCATTACTGGATTAAAGATGATTGGTGAGAGTGGGCAACCTTGACGGGTGCCATTCGTTATAGAAAATGGTTTAGTTAGCATCTCTGATGTGTATACCTGTGCTGAGGGGGAGGAGTAGAGTGCCATTATGGCAGACAGTATGGGTCCCTGGAAACCGAATATACTGAGAGTAGCTTTAAGGTACTCCCAATGGACTCTATCGAACGCCTTCTCTGCATCCAGAGATAGGAGTAGAGAAGGCGCCCGAGGGCGACTCAGCATTGTGGATTATATTGACAATTCTTCGCGTTTCATCGGTTGTCTGTCTCCCTTTTGTGAAACCTGATTGGTCTTGATGGATTAGAAGGGGCATTAGATTGAGTAATCTGTTGGCTATTAATTTAGCATATATTTTCATGTCTAAGTTGAGGCGAGAAATGGGTCTGAAGTTTTGTGCACATGTAGGTTCCTTACCTGGCTTTGGTAGAGTGATAATCAGGGCATTTAGGATTTGAGGAGGGAGAGAGGAGGACGAGGCAGCGTCATTGCATACTGTGGTTAAGAAGGGTGGTAGAATTGTTCCAAATTGCTTGTAATATTCTCATGTAAGTCCATCTGGGCTTGGAGATTTGTTAGAGGGCAGGGCTGAGATTATGTTCCTGATTTCTAGAGCAATAAATGGGGTGTTTAATGTGAATAATTGTTCTTTGGATAGTTTTCCGGCGGACTTTCTACCGAACGGACTTGGCCACACATGGACACACAGAAAGTCCAGCATTTGCTAGCGTGATGACATAGAGCACGTACGATGGGACTAGAAAAAGGAAGTTCAATAGCCAGTAGCCAATAGCTTCCTTTTCGTACTTGCTTCTGAGCATGCGTCATTCTTAGTCCGCCGGACTAGCATACTGATGAACGTATTGTCCGCTGAAACCCAAGTCCGGCGGAAAGATTGGACTGCAAAAATACTTTCTAAGTCCGCCGGACTTTACGCTGAGAAAGTCCGCTGAAGCCCACATACGATCGAATTGTCCGGTGAAATGTGTTTCGGCGGACTAAGTACGCTGGACAATTTGATCGTGTGTACGCGGCATAATTTTGTTTTTGTTGCAGGATCAGGAGTAGATTGATTTTGGTTTTCTAATGTTTTGATATCGGAGTAGGTTTAGACTCTGTGATCCTCTCCTCCTCTCTTTAGCACCAATTTGTATGAGTATCCCTCTTATGAATGCTTTATGGGCATATGTGTTATCCCTGACAGTTCCTGCATTAGTGTCCAAGTATTCTTCTAGGTGTTCTCTGATGTAGGTAGAAAGGATTGGTGAGTTAAGGATTGCAGCATTTGCTCTCCAGATCCGTGTTCGTAAGGTTGATGGTGAGTCCTCTACGGTCATGTGACTGGCACGTGGTCTGACCACATGATGGTGGATATTTCTGAGGAAGATATTTTGGGTAATGTCCACTTGTCCACTAAGAAATAGTCAATTCATGTGTAAGAATTATGGCGAGGGGAGAAGTAAGAATAGTCTCTTTCGGTGATATGGTGACCTCTCCATACATCAAATAGGCCATTGGACCTAATGAAGGATCCAATAGGTGAGGGTAGAGTTAATGGAGTTATCCGGGACTATATTAAAGTCTCCACAGATGATAAATTGACCTTGTTTAAAACGGTTGATTTTCTTCATCAGTTTGGATAGGAAGTTAATTTGCTTCTTATTGGGGGCATAAACTATTATGATGGTGTATCTGTTGTCATTCAGGGTGCAGTCTAGAGCAAGGTATCTGCCATCAACGTCAATGAGGCTATTGTGGAGAGTGAAGGAGCATGTGTTTTTGATAGCTAGCATGACTCCATTCTTTTTTTTCTGGGCCTGAAGCATTAAAAATGTGGGTACATTTTGGTTGGTACATGGAGGTTCTGCGTTGGTCTTAAAGTGCGTCTCTTGGATGCATAGGACTTCACAGTGAGAGTCTTGTGCAGTTCACCACAGGGATGTCCTTTTCTCTGGATGGTTCAGCCCTTTCACATTAAGTGATAAGTAATGAATAAGTGCACCTGTTAGTGTGTGAAACGCGTGAAACGCTTCTACCATTTGAGCTGGCACCTGTAATATCATTAGGCTTCCTGTCTCATCTGGAGCAGTGAGTTCTTTTGTTTGGATATTCATTTGTTGGAGTTTGAATGCGGTTTCTTGTTGTAAACTTGCGAGTTTGCTGTGTCGGACATCTGAGCTGTAGAGTCGCACTCAGGGATAAAGCCCCATGTGCGGAGTAACTGAATGCCTTCTTCTGCTGTGTGGATGCTGTGCCATACTCCATTTTTGGTGATCGGAAGCTTGGTTGGAAATCCCCATTGATATGGGATCCTGTCATTGTTAAGGGTTTTCATGATGTTCTGTAGTTTACTCCGCTGTTGGCGGGTATATTAAGAAATGTCAGCAAAGAGTTGTATTTTTGCGTATTGCGTATGGGGGTGCAAGTTGATCAAGGTGTCTCGATTTAGCAAGTAGCATATCTTTGGCATGGAAGCAGTGTACCCTCATCAGGGTGTCTCGGGGTATTTCTGCAGGCAAGTGGGGTGGTTTTGGGAGGCGATGTATTTGATCGATGATGGTTTTGCCTGGTGGGAGATCTGGTAGGAGTGTTGAGATGAGTTTCCTTGCATAGGAGTTTAGGTCTGCTGGCAGGATAGTTTCGGGTATGCCTCTCATCTTTACATTATTGTGTCTCGATCGGTCTTCGAGGTCTGCCATTTTGGCCCTCATCCAGAGATGTTATTCGTGGGTATGATCATGTGCATCCACCAAATCATTAACAGTTTCAGTCATGGCACTCATCTGCTTTTCAATATGGCCCATTTTTTGTCCTGTGTACATCATCACCGCTTTAAACGCAGTAAACATGGGGGAGATGTCATTATGGAGAGAACTGTGTAGTGACATCAACATCTCCTTTAGCATTGTGTCTATGACCGGCTGGTTAGATGTAGGGAAGGCCGCTATAAGGGAGGATGCAGGCGTCTGTGTGAGGAGATTTTCTACTGCAGGCCTTACCTCCTGGCAAGGTTCGTCTGCACCCAAGCACATCGGCGATTTGGCTGGGCTGCTGGAGGTGGAAGATGGTCCAGATGGTGGACGGGAAATTGAGGCATTTTCCTGGGGTGATATTGAGGAGTCATCAGCATCAAGTAAGTCTGTATAAGAATCTTCTCTGTGCTGTGCGGTGCTGTGGGCGCCATCTTGGATTTTATCTCCCTGAGGGAGAATGAAGAAATCTGTCAGTTTTTTGGTTGTCTGTAGTGCTTTCATTTCCTGGATATTCCGGTCTGGTTCCCCAGGGTGTGGGGGTCCACTGATTGCATTCTGGTGGTCTGGATTAGTGAGGTAGAGATTTGGTTCTCCGTTTGGTGCAGGAGCTGTGGAGTCAGGCTTTCATACTGCTCGGCGGTTAGCGACCCCCCCCCACATAGTTCACTTTTGATAATGTTCAGTAACCCCCCTTCCCTTACCCTATTTTCCTCCTCATTCATATTAATAAACATAGTAATCAAAAGTGGAACTACAGTTATAGCAGAGCAGGTAATAGCTATGGGGCCCAGAAGCACAGGGGGGCCTAGGACTGTCTAGCTGTGTGATAAGTGACTTATCCAAGCAGCAATGGTATTTGTCAAGAAGTAGAGCAGTCACATAGTTTATGCACATGATTTTGATTGTTAAACTTTACTTTGAAAAAAAAAATGTTTGCCGGTCATGGCAGAAAAGACCTCGTATGTCTCTCCTGTCATAAAATCTCTTTTTCTTCCTGCTATTATTATTTTTTTCTAATTGTATAATGACTGACATACATTCAAGTGCCTCCTTCCACACAGTACATGTGATTTTAAACCAACCTCTATTGATACCTCCTGTGAGGGAGAACTTCAAGTCAGCAAAGGTGATGAAGTCACCATAACTTTACCACATATCCCATTTCTTTCTCCTTTGAGTACATCACCCAAGTACGGCTACGAATCTTGTGAGACACCTAGGGTGGATTTCCTGGTGAAGGTCCAGTTCCTGTGAGTTCCAGGGGTCATCTGTGCAAGCTAAAGGCTGTGGCTGGGTTACAACCAAACGCCCTGTTTGCTTGCCATCTGGTAAGCAGACTTAAGATACGGTGGTCGTGCACTTTCATATTGTGTGAAGTCACTGTGGTGTCATTAGAAGATTGACTATGGACTATTCTTTAAGCTAATGATAGTTCACCTATTGCTATTGGCGCAGCTCTTCTTTCTATTCCAGCAGTGACTAAAGACTGAAGACTATGGACCCATAAGAAGACCTAAAAAAGATGGCAGAGCTAGTGATGGATGGCTGGTTCCCTCTGCAAATTCTGTATTTCAGGAGTGCTTTTGCATGCACATTTTTGATGCATTTCGTTGCATTTTTTTATGTGTTTTATTATGTGTTTTCAATGCATTTTCCCGCTCTTTTTTTCCTCATCTCAGTTGAGGTAATGTGTATTCTGATGCATTTTCTTTTCATTCCATAGAGAAAAAAATGCAACATTTTCTACTTTTGTTGACTGCACTGGCCATTGGAATCTATGTTAACCACTTGCCGACCATATACTCATACCTCCCAACTGTCCCTGATTACAAGGGACTGTCCCTGATTTGGAACAAAGTCCCTCTGTCCCTCTTTCCTTCTCATTTGTCCCTCATTTTGGTCTGATTTATATAGTAGTATATAAACCTTTCATCCAGTTTCTTAATTGTTGAATTTGTAAACTTCAAAAGCCAATATAAAGGAACAGTAGTAGTTTAAAAAAATAAGTATTTGTGGGTTTTAACTAATATTTTTTGGTATAATTCTCCTTTAAGGGGGCGTGGAAAGGGGTGTGTCCTATGCGTACATGTATTTGCTAATAGGCTTTCCTCGTTCCCATCTCAGACAGTTGGGAGGTATGCATATATTGTATATATGTATATATATACAGCGACACGGTGGGCAGCTCTCCTGCATTTCCAGGACTGGGGCGCACGTGAGCCGCCGCCAGCCCGCTCCCTCTGTGATTGGACACAGCGGGAGCTCATCAGCAGGTCCGGTGGATACCCACCATTCGTTCAGGACACAAGCAGAACGGCGGTTCTCATATGTAAACAAGGCAGACTGGTGTTCTGTCAGCAGGGAAGGTAGTGATCCTGTGTTTCTGCAAAGCAGGGATGTGGATCTCTGCCTTCCCATAATACAAGCACCCCCTCACAGTAAACAAGCACATTTTAGGCACACATTTAACCCTTTGATTGCCCCTGATGTTAACCATTTCCCTGCCAGTGTCATTAGTACAGTGCATATTTTAAGGCACTGATCACTGTATTGGTGTCACTGGTTCCCAAAAAAGTGTCACTTAGTGTCCGATTTGTCTGCTGCCATGTAGTAGTCCCACTATAAGTTGCTGATCGCCACCATTACTAATATGATAAATATATTCCATAGCTTGTAGATGCTATAACTTTTGTGCAAACCTATCAATATACGGTTATTGGGTTTTTTGGGGTTTTTTTTAACAAAAAACATGTAGCAGAATAAATATTGGCCTAAATTTATGAAGAAATTAGATTTTTTACATTTTTTTATTGGATATGTTTAATAGTGGACATTTTAAAATATATTTTTTTTTTTCAAAATTGTTAGTCTTTTTTTTTATATAACACAAAAAGTAGAAAAATGCAGAGGTGATCAAATACGATCAAAAGAAAGGTCTGTTTGTGGGAAAAAGGACATTATTTGGGTGCAGTGTTGCACGACTGAGCAATTGCCAGTTAAAGTAGAGAAAGAAAAGGCCTGGTCATTAAGGGGGGTAAACTTTGCAGAGCTGAAGTGGTTAAACACTGTCCATGCATTTTTTTAGGCAGAATAAAAATGCACTGGACTGCATCTGCGTGAACAAGATAAGTTTGCTTTTACAGCAAGAGCTCTGAGGCCCCTCATCAGTATTATTATTATTATTATTATACACGATGTATATACGTATTTATTATTATTATTATTTATTTATTATTAATTATTATTATTATACACGATTTATATATATTTATAAACAGTTCAGTTCTGCTTTAGAAAAAGCTATTATGTTGTAATGCTATGGTTACCAATTGGGACAGATCTCAGTAGCTGCATTGCCTTTAAAGTAGACCTGATATAAGATAAATATATTAGCTCAATTATGTTTGAAAAATGCAGATTGCCTGGCTGTTTTCTTGAATCTCGGACTTTGACCCTCACTGCATCCCTGACCTGAAACAAGCATGCCATCCTTACCATACATATTTGGGTCAGATACTCAATTATTGAAGGAACAGGGTTAGGATGACAGTAAGCCCTTGTACACACGGTCAGACATTCCGACGGAAAATGTCCGATCGGACCGTGTTGTCGGATAATCCGACCGTCTGTGGGCTTCATCTGACTTTTTCCGTCGGAATGTCCGACCAACAAAGTTTGAGAGCTGGATATAAAAATTTTCCGACAACATGATCCGATCGTTTGTAGAGAATTCCGATCGGACAAAGTGCCACGCATGCTCAGATCAAATTCCTAGACCAAAGCTATTGGCTACTAGCCTGAACGTAGTCCCGTCATAACTAAATAACGTCACCACATTATGAACGATCGGATTTTCCGACAACTTTGTCCGACCGTGTGTATGCAACACTAGTTTCGGACAAAATCCTAAGACAAGGGGATAGCAAAAAATACCTCCATGGGTTCCTCATGGCAGCTTTCCTTTGGGATGGTTCATGGGTGAGGAGCATCTTTAATATCCTGTCCATTTTATATACTTATATCTCCAGTAGCTATGATATACTATATATCTTAAACAATATACAGTGCCTTGCGAAAGTATTCGGCCCCCTTGGACTTTTCAACCTTTTGCCACATTTCAGGCTTCAAACATAAAGATATAAAATTTTTAGTGTAGAATCACCAACAAGTGGGACACAATTGTGAAGTGGAACGAAATCTATTGGATATTTTAAACTTTTTTAGCAAATAAAAAACTGAAAAGTGGTGCGTGCAAAATTATTCGGCCCCTTTACTTTCAGTGCAGCAAACTCACTCCAGAAGTTCAGCGAGGATCTCTGAATGATCCAATGTTGTCCTAAATGACTGATGGTGATAAATAGAATCCACCTGTGTGTAATCAAGTCTCTGTATAAATGCACCTGCTCTGTGATAGTCTCAGGGTTCTGTTGAAAGCGCAGAGAGCTGAGTCAGATGAAACCAAAATCAAACTTTTTGCCCACAATGCAAAACGATATGTTTGGCGTAAAAGCAACACAACTAATCACCCTCAACACACCATCCCCACTGTCAAACATGGTGGTGGCAGCATCATGGTTTAGGCCTACTTTTCTTCAGCAGGGACAGGGAAGATGGTTAAAATTGAGGGGAAGATGAATGCAGCCAAATACAGGACCATTCTGGATGAAAACCTGTTGGAGTCTGCAAAAGACCTGAAACTGGGATGGAGATTTATCTTCCAACAAGACAATGATCCCAAACATACAGCAAAATCTACAAAGGAATGGTTCACAAATAAACGTATCCAGGTGTTAGAATGGCCAAGTCAAAGTCCAGACCTGAATCCAATCGAGAATCTGTGGAAAGATCTGAAAACTGCTGTTCACAAACGCTCTCCATCCAACCTCACTGAGCTCGAGCTGTTTTGCAAGGAAGAATGGGCAAGAATTTCAGTCTCTCGATGTGCAAAACTGATAGAGACATACCCCAAGCGACTTGCAGCTGTAATCGCAGCAAAAGGTGGCTCTACAAAGTATTAACGCAAGGGGGCCGAATAATTTTGCACGCCCCACTTTTAATTTAAAAAGTTTAATTTAAAAAGTTGCAAAAATCCAATAGATTTCGTTCCACTTCAAAATTGTGTCCCACTTGTTGGTGATTCTTCACAAAAAAAAAATATTATGTTTGAAGCCTGAAATGTGGCAAAAGGTTGAAAAGTTCAAGGGGGCCGAATACTTTCGCAAGGCACTGTATAAAGCACTTATTTGCAGAAGAAATAATATAATCACCTGTGGGTAAAATACACTGCTCAGGCATAACATTATAGCCACAGACAAGTAAAGTGAATAACATTGATTATCTCATTACAATGGCATCTGAAAAAGGGTGAGATCAAGTGAACATGTTGTCCCTGAAGTCGATGTGTTAAAAGCTGAAAAAATGGGTAAGCATGAGGAGTTCTGTGATTTTGACAAGGGCTAAAAATTGTAATGGCAAGACAAAAGAGTCGGAGCATCTCCAAAATTGCAGCTCTTGTGGGATGTTCCCGATTCGCAGTGGTCAAGACTAGGGATGGACTTTATGTTCGGGTCGAACATGAGTCCGACTCGAGCATTGGCTGTTTGCTCGTTCGCCGTATAGAGAACAATTCGGGGTATTTGCGGCAAATTCAAAAGCAGCGGAACACCCTTTAAAAGTCTATGGGAGAAATCAAAAGTGCTAATTTTAAAGGTTAATATGCAAGTTATTGTCATAAAAAGTGTTTGGGGACCTGGGTCCTGCCCCAGGGGACATGTATCAATGCAAAAAAAAGTTTTAAAAATGGCTGTTGGCCGGGGCAGTGATTTTAATAATGCTTAAAGTGAAACAATAAAAGTGTAATATTCCTTTAAATTTCGTACCTGGGGGGTGTGTATAGTATGCCTGTAAATTGGCGCATGTTTCCTGTGTTTAGAACAGTCTGAGAGCAAAATTACATTTCTAAAGGAAAAAAAGTCATTTAAAACTACTCGCGGCTATAATGAATTGTCTCTCCTGGCAATACATAAAAGTCATTGAAAAAAACGGCATGGGATTCCCCCACAAGGGAACTCCGAACCAAAATGTAAAAAAAAATGCATGGGGGTCCCCCCAAATTCCATACCAGGCCCTTCAGGTCTGGTATGGATATTAAGGGGAACCCCGTCCCATTTTTGTCTTTTAAATGGCCCCTCAAAATCCATACCAGACCTCAGGTATGAGATTCTGTTTTCTGTTCCCGGCCGGCCGGACTGAAAGGAAGTGAGCACTCATTGTGTGCACTTCCTGTCAGTCCGTCCGGGAACAGGAAACTGAATCTCCTGTACCACACGGACTGTAGAAGGAAGGAAGAGGAGCTCGGCCACGCTACAGGCTGCAGCTTATAAGAAGCGATGGCCGGCGGCACGGCTGGGGCCCCAGGCCAGCTCGGGGGCCCCAAGCAATTGCTTGTTTTGCCTGTCCTGTTGCGACGGGCCTGCTCCTATGAAACCTCCAATTGGGTTTAATTTACATGTGTTCCTCTACTTGCTCCAAGCAGCAAAGAAAGCTGTAGTGGAGTGAAGGAGAGGTAAGTATAAAATGCTGCAGGGGATGGGTTTAACATGAACCCATTGCTCACTGTTATCATAAAAGCAACTGTTTGTAATGACACTCTTTCTGTGTTTTGTAATGTTTCAAAAATGTATTCGTGAAGCCTTATAAAGTTACTGATAGGTCCACTTTTATGCAGGTGCTGTGCAACTGTGCACTCCTTCAATGTGCACCTAATGCAAGTTTTCGGAAATAAGATGTATTATTTACTTCAATCTTCCATGTTTTCTGTAGGCCCAATAGGCACCTAGCTCTACCTCTCTCTTCATGCTGTATAATATACTTCTCATTCTACCACACATTACCATACAACTGCTGGCTTCTGCTCTGCTCTTCCCTGGATCCTATATATTCATTATAATATCCATAACACAAAGTGACAGAGACACACGACATACGCTATCCTCTTCATACAGAAATGCTGACAATCACAGATACGTATGCTAATAATGAGGCCCAATAAACAGTGTGGAAATTCTTCTAACTCAATCTGATGAATGGATGGCCAATGCACAGATAACATGATGAATATGCAAACACAGAGAGAACATGGAGGCAGTATAAACTATTTACAGTATTTTCACTACATTTTTATAGCCTATGTGCAATTAACCGCTTTCAGACTGGACCATTTTGCTGGCTTAAGACCAGACCGCTTTTTGTGGTTCGGCATTGCGTCGCTTTAACTGACAATTGTCAGTGACGTGGCTCCCAAACAAAATTGACGTCCTTTTTTTCCCCACAAATAGAGCTTTCTTTTGGTGGTATTTGATCACCTTTGCGGTTTTTATTTTTTGCGCTATAAACAAAAATAGAGCGACAATTAAAAAAAACTTTTACTTTTTGCTATAATAAATATCCCCAAAAGTATCTAAAAAAAACATTTTTTTCCCTCAGTTTAGGCCGATACGTATTCTTCTACATATTTTTGGTAAAAAAATCACAATAAGCGTTTATTGATTGGTTTGTGCAAAATTTATAGCGTTTACAAAATAGGGGGTGGTTTTATGGCATTTTTATTAACTTTTTTTTTTACTAGTAATGGTGGAGATCAGCGATTTTTATTGTGACTGCGACATTATGGCGGACACATCAGACATTTTTGACACATTTTTGGGACCATTGTAATTTATACAGCAATCAGTGCTATACAAATGCACTGATTCCTGTGTAAATGACACTGGCAGTGAAGGGATTAACCAGGGGGTGGCAGTGTAGGGGTTAAGTGTGTCCTAGGGGCGTGTTACTAACTGTGGGGGGCTTGGCTGTGTGTTAGTGAACTCTGATCTCTGCTCCAATCACAGGGAGCAGAGATCAATGTCGCTTGTTGATGGCAGAACGGGGAGATGCTGTTTACTTACTGCATCTCCCCGTTCAGCCTCGCCGTGAGACGAATGCAGGTATCCCCGCGGCGATCGAGTCCGCAGGGTAGCAGGTTTTAAAAAAAATTTCCGCGAACAAATATGTGTTGTCACATGCTCAGAAGCAGAAGCGGTCAGTCTTGTAAACTAGCGTTCGTAATGGAGAATTAACATTCGTGACGTGGCAAATTATGAAATCTCCAAATGCAGCGCACAATTCTCTTCTTCTTTAATGGGATAATAATGAAGCTGCTTTGCTGGTGATACTGATGGAGTTATTGCAACAAATTTTCAAAGGCTTTTTTTTTCTAGTGATATCAAGAATAATATTATTATGTTTTTTTTTTGTTTTTTTTTATTTGGGCAAGTTACCACAACACCATTATCCCATAGCTTTAAGTGCCCGTTCACACAGGGGCGACGCGACTTGCAGCGCGACTCACAGACGCGACCTGCACACGACTTCAGCGGCGACTTGCAAAATGACTTCTGTATAGAAGTCAATGCAAGTCGCCTGAAGTCGCCCCGAAAATACTACAGGAACCTTTTTCTAAGTCGGAGCGACTTGAGTCGCTCCTATTAGAACGGTTCCATAGTACAGAACGGAGCGCGACTTGTCAGGCGGCTAAGTCGCCTGACAAGTCGCGGTAGTGTGAACGGGCACTTAAGCTCAAAGATACAACTATGTTGCTGTCCCTTGTCAATTTTATTTTTTTTAAATGTAACTGCCTACTCCCAAACTGTCATTTGAAGTAAAACACATAGCCAAGTATTATTCTACACAATTTGTTTTTATTGTGCATTAAAAAAATAAAAAAATAAAATTAGACATGCAATCTGCCAATAGAACTTAACCAAAAGATGCATTCTATGCATCCAAAAATATAGAAAATATACCAAATCAAATCATTATTCAACCAAAAAAAGTCAAAGCAATAACTCCAATGCCAATAATAAATAACGCAATCTCCTCTGATTCCGCAACGTCTGGTTGACGAACGGCCATTCAGACAACTAACTGGAAAGTGCGAAATGAAAAGCGCTAAATGAAAAGTGTGAAATAAAAAGCGCGAATCAACACTCACCAAACTTCTACTAACACGAAATTAGCAGAAGGCGTCCAAAGGGTGGCGCTAAAGAGCTGAAAAACAATGTAGTACGTCACAATGTTCGTTAATTGTTGGCCAACAATTGTGTGCTGTGTATATGCAAGACAATTTTGGGCCAACGCCCTTCGGACAAAGGTCCACGGCTTTGTTGGCCAACAATCCGATCGTGTGTACGAGGCTTAAGTGTCTCTTGACGCAGTTTAATGAACATTTATGCCCCATACACAGGATCGGATTTTTTGACAACAAGTGTTGGATGTGAGCTTGTTGGCTGAAAGTCTGACCGTGTGTATGATGCATCGAACATTTTCCACCAACAACTGTTGGCTAGCAGGTTCTCAAATTTTCCGCCAACAAAACGTTGTTGTCGGAATGTCCGATTGTGTGTACACAAGTCCAACGCACAAAAGTTCACGCATGCTTGGATATTGAACTTCCTCTTTCTCGGCTCATCGTACGTCTTGTACGTTCCCATGTTCGTAATTGTTGGCCAACATTTGTGTGACCGTGTGTATGCAAGAAAGGTTGGAGCCAACAAGCTTCAAACAAAAATCCACGGTTTACTTCATCGTTGTCGGAAAGTCCGATCGTGTGTACGGGGCATTAGGTTCTCAATATGTTTATGTTTAATATGTTTATGTATATGTTGTCTCACCATTTTGCATACTAGTCTTGCTTTGCAGGCAATTTCATTAATGTATGTTTAATTGTGCACTGTCACTTGTATGTTTGCATTATTACATATATCACTAGTTACTTAGCGCTGTACTTAAATTCTTACCACATCCCATAGTCCATTGTCCCTAGTCCATCTCGGGAGTGAGAAGCAGTGAGACTATTGAGAAAGAGAAGCCCTGAGTAATGCCCAAATGAAATAAACGTAGGGCTTACATGACTGGGTGAACAGTGGTTTGGTTGTCTCCGAGCTAGCATGTCAGCTGGAGGCCTATTTTCAGTTAAAGGTACCGCAGTGCATGGTGATGATCGTTATGTCAATTCTGGGGGGGGGGGGGGGGTGTCCTGCAAAGACCAACGCGACCATTTGAGGTGTAACAGATGTTTATTATGATGTTAATTTTAATTGAGTTATTAATAAAGGGGCTGCTACAGCCAATAATTTACTCCAAAAATGGTGTGGTCTCCTTTAATGGGAAAAGGGTAAGGCCGCGTACACACGCGCGGACTGTTGGCCCAACCTTGTCCGCTGAACAGTGTTTGGGCGGACAGTCCGCTCGTGTGTGGGCTTTCAGCGGACAGTTTCAGCGGACAGTTGGACGGACAAGGTTTTACGGAAATTCCGAAAAACTGTCCGCTGAAACCTTGTTTCAACGAACAGTCCGCCCGTGTGTAGGCTTGTTCGTCAAACTAAGTTCCGCGCATGCTCAGAAAGGATTTTCAAGCCGAAAGTTATAATGCAGTGTATAGGACGTCGTATTTTGCGTCCCGTCGTACGTGCCGTTCACGTCATCGCGCACGGTTTCAGCAAACTGTTCGTTCGTCGTGTGTGGCCATGTCCGTCCATGCTAAGTTTGAGCGGACTGTTCGCTCAAACTGTTGGACGGACAAAGTTGGGCCAACAGTCCGCGCGTGTGTACGCGGCCTAAGAGGTTATGGAGTTGGGTTGGCCGAGTAAAGCAATGGGTATGTAGCATCTGTTATACTATAGTCATGAACACATCCACCTTCTAATGCCCTGTACACACGGTCGGACTTTCCAACGGAAAATGTGTGCGACCCGATCTTGTTGTCGGAAAATCTGATTGTGTGTGCGCTCCAACCGACTATTTCCGTCAGAATATCTGACACACAAAGTTTGAGAGCAGGATCTAAAATTTACAACAAAATCTGATAGCTTAAATTCTGATCATGTGTAGACAATTCCGACGGACAAAGTTCAGACGCCACACATGTACAGAATAAATTATGAGATGAAAGCTATTGGCTACTGCCCTCTTTATAGTCCCGTTGTACGTGTTCTACATCACCGCGCTTTGAACGATTGGATTTTCCAACAACTTTGTGCAACCGTATGTATGCAAGACAAGTTTGGGCCAAAATCCATTGGAAAAATGGTGTGGTCTCCTTTAATGGGAAAAGGGTAAGAGGTTACGGAGTTGGGTTGGCCAGGTAAAGCAATGGGTACGTAGCATCTGTTATACTATAGTCATGAACACATCCACCTTCTAATGCCCTGTACACACAGTCGGACTTTGCAACGGAAAATGTGTGCGATCGGATCTTGTTGTCGGAAAAATCCGATCGTGTGTGCGCTCCAACCGGCTATTTCCGTCGGAATTTCTGACACACAAAGTTTGAGAGCAGGATCTAAAATTTACAACAAAATCTGATAGCTTAAATTCTGATCATGTGTAGACAATTCCGACGGACAAAGTTCAGACGCCACACATGTACAGAATAAATTATGCTACTGCCCTGTTTATAGTCCCGTCATACGTGTTCTACATCACCGCGTTCTGAACGATTGGATTTTCCGACAACTTTGTGCGACGTGTGTATGCAAGACAAGTTTGGGCCAAAATCCATTGGAAATAAACCAATGGATTTTGTAGTCGGAATGTGTGTACAGGGCATAACAGGATGTTGGATCACAGCAGTGAAAAAAAAAAAGAATTTGGAGATTTGGAGTAGGTTACTAATACATACTTGAATAGAATTATGTTTTTAAACCAGAGTTTAGTGTTCATTTAAATTGATTTTGATAGGCCCTCCAACTATAAGGCTGATGTAAACATGTGTGTCCTATGTAAAATGTAGGCAGATTCCATGTGCAGCATGTCTCCCAGTCTAATATCTCAAAAAATCTTTGGCTTATATACTGCGAAATCTACAAAACCTTCTTGCGTTATTTCTATAGCAATATAGAGAGGTGAGAACTCTTACGCTTTGGGTGATATTCTACATATAGATTACACATAAACATAGCAGATTTTTAACTTGTGTGGCTTGTGTGTTCATACCGGTAACATAAACATACAACTGTTATCACATCGCAAGACATGTTGGGGACGAATTCACATAAAGTGAGAAGACAGAAGGTAGACCTTACAACATAAACAGTAAAGCAAAAACACAAACAAGGTGGATACAGAAAAGGATAAAATGGATCAAAGACAGTTGAGAAAACTGCTAATCTTTAGGCCGCATTGACATGGCTGAGGCCCGTAAACCATGAAAGGGTCTTGTGTTTATGTGGCTTAAGCCGCCAGGTGCCACATGCAGGCAGTCCATATTAGTGTATGGAGATGCAGCGGTAGGGTTGCCACCTCATCCCTTTAAACCCGAACACATATGAATTACACAGGTTCTGAGGCTAATTGAATGCATAAGAAATAGAAAACCACTCCTAAAGCCACATCCGTATTAAGGGGTACATTTTAGAGAAAAGGACGGTCCTAGATCGGACTTTAGAGGCAAAATGGACGAAAGTACCGTATTTATCAGCATATAACACGCGCAGGCATATAACACGCACCCCAATGCAATGCAATGCAGCCTGATTAGTGCCCATCTGCAGCCTCTATGCAGCCTAATCTGTGCCCATCTGCAGCTTCAGTGCAGCCTAATCTGTGCCCATCTCCCCCATCAATGCAGCTTACCATCTCTCCTTGCAGGAAATCACCGAGCTGTCATCTCCTGTTTACTCAAATCTCATTCGGCAGTCACATACACAATGTGTGCCCATCTGCAGCTTCAGTGCAGCCTGATCTGTGCCCATCTGCAGCCTGATCTGTGCCCATCTGCGCCTATCGCCCCCATCAATGCAGCTCACCATCTCTCCTTGCAGGAAATCACCGAGCCGCCATCTCCTGTTTACTCAAATCTCAGTCGGCAGTCACATACACAATCTGTGCCCATCTGCAGCTTCAGTGCAGCCTGATCTGTGCCCATCTGCAGGCTGGTCTGCTCCCATCTCCCCCATCAATGCAGCTCACCATCTCTCCTTGCAGGAAATCACAGAGCCGCCATCTCCTGTTTACTCGTCTCTCATTCGGCAGTCATATACACAATCTGTGCCCATCTGCAGCTTCAGTGCAGCCTGATCTGTGCCCATCTGCAGCCTGGTCTGCACCCATCTCCCCCATCAATGCAGCTCACCATCTCTCCTCGCAGGAAATCACTGAGCCGTCATCTCCTGTTTACTTGGCTCTCAGTCGGCAGTCACATACACAATCCTGCCTCTGCCATCGGCATTGGACCAGCTCCTGTGATAGACAGAACACTGGTCCAATGCCGGTGGTGAGGGGGGTGCTGTGTGTGTGACGTGCGAGCCGAGTGAGAGCCGTGTTAGAGCCGAGTGGTGATTTCAAGCGGCACTTGTCCCCCTCCTTCCCCTCCGAGGTACGCTGTCGGCGTATAACACGCACCTGCAATTTCCCCCCTATTTCCAGGGGAAAAAAGTGTGTGTTATACGCCGATAAATATAAAAAATATATATTTTATTGATAACAATCATTATTAGAGCAAGTAGCAAAAGAATTTAAAAAAATAACACAAACAATTAACACACAATTAACATGAATTTATGGTGTAACAGATATGTGAGCTGTTGTCTACATGGTGTCAACATTTCTTTTACGCCATACATTCATGTTAATTGTGTGCTAATTGTTTTTGTTTTTTTTTCTTTCGATACTTGCTCTATTTATGAGTAATTGTTATCAATAAAATATATTTTTTTATGTACTCTCATTCATTGTGCCTCTAAAGTCCGATCTAGGCCCATGTTTGGTCCTCCTTTTCTCGAAAATTTGCTAATTTAATGCAGATAAAGCACCAAGTGAGTTTAATTACCACATTAATCAGCCACAGATCCTGTGTAATTATTATGTGTTCGGTTTTAGAGGTATGAGTTGGCAAACCTTTGCAGAGGCTACATGGAAACAATCACTCTTTCCAATGACAGGTGTGGGGGTCCGGGTGAGTGGCCCCCGAACCCAGACAGTATGCTTTTAGGATGTGCGGCTGTGTTCATATAGCCAGTGGGGCCCCGTACACTTACATAGGCTGCCTGCACATGGCAACTGTGACTCAAACCGCCATAAAAACATGACCCATTCACCGTCTACGGGCCTAAATGCTCATGTGAAGGAGGCCCCAGAAAATACCATATTGAAGTTCTAGAAGCAAAACAGGTTAAACAAAACATTCAGAATTGTATACATCTGTATAACCTAACAGAACTTGACGTATTTAACATAGTGTTAACGTTTTTCTTTTTAGCCATTAAAGCCTGGGCAGGGGCCGGTAAAATGCCTCTGAAGTGCCCCCTCCATATATCAATTTTGTTAAATACCACATGTTCTGGTAAGCTATGAAATATTTTACATATATTTCTGCAGATATTACTACTGTTTTCATTCTAATTTGTTTTTAGGTTTATTGATCCTTTAAAGCATTACCCCACCTTTCTGAATATATATGACATTTTAAGGCATGGACGGGAAATCAGCTTTGCAATGACCTGTACACACAGTCAGAAATTCCAGGTCCGATCGTATTATTTTGTCGGAAAATCCGATTGTGTGTGGGCTCTATCGGACTTTTTCCATTGGAAATTCAGACGGAAAAAGTTTGAGAGCTGGATCTAAAATTTTCCGACAACAAAATCCAATCGGACTTTTTCCGATCGTTTGTAGAGAATTCTGATGGACAAAGTGCTACGCATGTTCAGAATAAACTACGAGACGAAAGCTATTGGCTACTGGCCTCTACATAGTCCTGTCGTATGCAACGAATGTCACCGCATTCAGAACGATTGGATTTTACGATAATTTGTCCGACCGTGTGTACGCAACACAAGTTTCTGCCAAAATCCGTCGGAAAAAATCAGATGGATTTTGTGGTCAGAATGTCCGACCGTGTGTAATATATGCAGTCGGATGCATTTTTAAGGGCAGTACACGTGCAAAAAAATGAATGTATTTAAATGAGCATAGTTTACACCACTGTGGTGCCTTTTTTTGCGCACATGAATTCATCATAAATACAGGTTATTGCACTTCAGAATCAAAAAATAACATTTTTAAAAATGCCAAAAACCCACTAGGAACACATTGGAAAAGAGCATGCACACTGAACACCAGAACGAGCCCAAAGGAAACTTTTCATGAAAAGCATAGAGCCTGACTCCTCCTTATGAAAGTGCTAATAGTATGGATGTCATGCTGACCCTTCTGCTTTGAATCACTGAGCTGGAACATCTGCAGATAAAGACTTCTGACTTTTCTTTGACTTTTCTAATTTGTTTTAAGTCAGTAACTCACAAAGGAATAGAGCTGGTGCATCAGCTAGCAAGCATGCATGTTTGGATACAGGTCAGCCTCCATAGGCGTGCGCAGGGGGAGTGCCAGGTGTGCCTTTTCACACCCTAATTACTACATGCAGTGCAGATTCCCCCTAAATTTGTAATTTACAGCGCCTTCCTTTCTAATTGAACACACTCACGCACTGTGTTCATTCATAACTGCAGCATAGTAAACACTTCACTATGCTTCAGTTTGTGAATGAATAGGAAGCTGATCAGCACAGAGCACTTCTCATTCATTCACTGCCCTGTTCAGCTGAGGCTGCAGAGAAAGACGTGTGTTTGAGCTTTGGGGTGCACACCCTAATGCAATAGGCTGTGCACACTTATTTCAGCATCCATGTTTTTCTTATGACGGGTTTACTTTAAAGTATCCACCATATCCAACAGGAGTTGCTTAAATTTGGTTGCTTTAATAGATATAGAGAAAACTGTGTCTATAGAATGTTTTCCAAACAGCGCTCAGAGCAATTCTGTAACACGAACATTATGTATGCTCAAGCAACAAGCAAGAACAATTGGAAATAATGGATACTTTGAGAGCCTATCAAGCAAAAAAAATGCAATATATAGGCTGATATTGGTAATATATACTATAGAAATGATTTTTTTTATTTGGTTTGGATAGAAAAGAGAAAATTAAGATTTTTAATCAAGATTTTTCCGCTTTATCCAGCGCATTGCTGTGAACTTTGCGTGTCCTCCCCCAGGACTGTATCTTTTTTACAGTCCAATGGAAAATGGCAGGTGACAGTATGAGAAAAATAAAAAAATCAGATCATAACAGGGCAAAGTTCTCTCCACACAATGGGACACCCTGTAAAAAGGAACCCAGAGTTGAGGATCCATATGTACAAAGTATAATGAAAGTCCCAAACAAAAGGTCTAAGAATCCAGATTTTTGTTATCTAGTTGCCACCCACATAACACATATGTGTAGACAGTGGCGTCGCAAGGGGGTGGCTATTAAGGCTATAGCCCTAATCTGGGGCCTATAGCCCCAAGTCTCTTACCGCAGGGGTCCCTGCCTAACCAGCGGGCCGTGGCCTCTCTGCAGCCGGGCCACCAGTGCGGTGAGCGGGTGGGCTGCATGAGAGAGCCGGGCAGGAGGATGAGAGAAACTACATCATCTCTCTCTGCCTGCCCTGCATCACTTCACTGTTCTTCCACACTCAGAGCCGGGCCTCTTCAATGATTGAGGTGCAGTGGGGAGCAGCGAAATGAAATCATCTCTCACTGCCCTTCCCATCACACTCCTGCCCTCAGAAATGACAACTGCACATGCCTCTGTGCTAAATGGACCAGCGCTGCCGGCCTCCCACCAATGCAGTGACAATGCACATTTGGTGGCAATGGCTGGCATGGTAAGTGTCAGTCTGCAAACAGTGGCAGGTGACATGGCAAGCGATCATCCACATCTGGTGGCAGGCGGCGTGGCAGGTGATAATCCACATCTGGTGGCAAGTGATAATCCACAAATGGTGGCAGGCGACAGTGGCAAGTGACAATCCACATCTGGTGGCAGGTGACAGTGGCAAGTAACAATCCACATGTTATGGCAGGTGACAGTGGCAAGTAACAATCCACATCTGGTAGCAGGCAACGGTGGCAAGTGACAATCCACCTCTGGTGACAGGCGAGGTGGCAGAGGAGGATGAGGAGGAGAAGGGGGTAGAGCTCGCAGGTCTGGCATCATCACCGCCAGCTGTATGGAGACGTGGGGGCACAACAAGCTTCAGCACCGAGCCCTGTCCTGCATCCAAGTTGCAAGTTGCAAGCAGCGTTACCCAGTGTGCTGTGAACTTATCGTCCCTTCCCATGCTTGCTGGACCACGTGTCAGCAGTAAGGTGGATTTTACGACTGACTGCCTTGCCCAACTGACTTTTTTTCCGCTGCAGCAAATGGGGCAGAGAAATTTGCTGGCTACAGTCTACATGATGGTGTGCTGCTGGCAGATGTACTGCTGGGACGTGGGATACCCTGTGCTATACCATCATCCCTGTCAGTGGAGGCTACTGAAAGGTAATGACTCAGTATTGCAGGGGGCAGACTGAAGTGGGTAAGGAGGAGCTGGAGGGACAGATCTGTGCTCCTTTTGTTTGGCTTTTAGGTTCTCTTGCCACTAGGCTGAGTGGTTGGACGTTGAATGCCTTGTTAAGCATGTGGTACCCAAATGGTTGGTGTTTTTGCCACGTTTGATATGCCTGAGGCACAGTTTGCAGATAGCAACAGTGCGATCTGCTGCAGATGTGCTGAAAAAGTCCCAGACAGCTGAGATTTGGGGAGTGGGCCAGGAGATAACAGCTGCAGAATGTGATGGAATAGGGTGGCCGCTCTCTACACTCTCTTGATGTCGGCCTTCTTGGGGTTGTGCCGCCTCACCTTCAGATTCCTCCTATGCTCTATCTGGCACCCAAGTTGCATCAGTGACCTCATCATCATCATCATCTCCATCTCCTCCATCTTCATCATTACCACTGGAGATAACTTGGGAATACACTGCGGCTTGGGGAACACTAATGCCAATTTGTCTACCAGTATTCCTCCTTCTCTCCAAGATTGTTTTCCTGTCATCCTTAACCTCAGAACCAACATCTGAATCCAGTAATGGCTGGACATCATCAAGGTGCAAGTGGCTGATGCTGTGGCTAAATAACTTATGTTGGGGCTATGGCAGGAATAGATGTGGACAAGGAGGCAGGTTTATCCAATCTGGCAACTGCAGGGGACTGCACACTTGTCTCTGCGTGACAGAGGATGAGGAGGATGAGGAATGTTTAGTAAGTCAGTCCACCACCTCCTCTGCATGCTGTGGCTGGATAGCACAGGCAAACTCAATAAACTGAGGGAATGATGCCATGCCGAGGACTGACCACCACGTCCACCTTTGCCTGTGAACACATTTGTTGTTGGCCCCCTTACAGTGTCAAGGGACCATCTGCCTCTCCTTGTTGTCCTCCCAGACATTATTGGGAGGGAGGGGGCAGTGCTTATAAGCAAATGTAAAGAAGAAGTTGAAATCTCTACATAGATGCACTTTAATCAGTGTAAAGAGCTGTTTGGTGCACTTTAATTTGAGTACTCACACTACACAGACACACTCCACAGATACACTATAATATACTGCAATATAATGCGCCAAACGTACAGTGATGCACAGATCTATATGGCATTAAAGTGGCAGTAGCGCACACCAAACTATATGGCGTTAAACTGGCAATAACTCACACACAACGATATGGCCTTAAAATGCCAGTAACGCACACCAAATGATTGGCAGTAACGCACACGAAAACAATATGGCGTTAAACTGGCAGTTACGCATACAGAACTGTACAACGTTAAACTGGCTGTAACACACACAAAACTATATGGCGTTAAACTGGCAGTAACGCACACAGAAGTAAATGGTGTTAAACTGGCAGTTTAATGCAATCAAATAGATGGTGTTCTACCATCACTACACTGACGCTATCTGAACTGTCCCTACTCTAGTTATACACTAATGTCAAGATTACTGACACGGTCTCACTACACTGAAACTATGTAAGCTGTCCCTACTCTAGTTGCACACTATGCAAAGCTGAATGATGTTCCTCCACACTACACTCACACTATCTCTACACTGACACTAAGTTAATATTCTACACTGACAACTGAAGCAAAATAGCACAGTATAGCACACTAACTAATAGCACTGAACAGAGCCCTATTCTATCTCTCTCCATGCCGAAATCACACTGAAAATGGCTGCCATTGAAAGAATAGTTTTAAACTGTGGGGCGAGAATAAGCCATGATTGGATAAAGTCATGATGACAGTGTCCAATCATGACAATGACAGTGCTCTGTGCCCTGATTGGCTGAAGCTTTCACTGCTTCAGCCAATCAGGGCTTGCAATGCACTGTTCAGCGTCGCAATGCATTGGGGTCAGTTCGGGGGGTGAACAAGCGGTCGAAGGACCCATTTGTTCGGTTGTTCGCCAAACGCCCGAACAATGAATGTTTCGCCTAACTTATGCTCGGGCCGAACCATTCGCCCATCCCTTTTGAACAATGCCCTGGGTGTCACTGAGGCTAAAGTGAGATTAAAACACAAGCAGTGATCCAGTAACTTAGGATCAAATCCTTCACCACTCTATCCAAAACTAAAAAAAATAAACTTTTGACTGTAGTTCCACTTTACAAAGTTCATTTGATTTCTCTCAAAGGTTTGAATGTCAAATATATCAGAAAGGGGAGTTGGATTTTTGAGAACTTGATTGAATGATGAAGAGTGATCATTAAGTTCATAGAATCATTTGTAGCAACTTGTAACCTTTGCCTCATATTTTATGGGTCCACATTTATCATCAGGTTGTCTCCAAATGTCATGGCTAATGGACACTGTCTAGGTTATAAGCTTCTGTGAGAATTAATTTTATGATGGTACAATGGGTACCCAGTATACAGTATAAATGATGCAATATAAGGAAATGTGATGGAACCTTTCCACCAAACATTTGGGCCAATGCAGCAGATATGACTTTGCTGAAACATCCGACAGAGGCTTTATGAAAAATAAATTTTCTGTTGACAATGAACTGATTTTTTTCGGTCAGCACATATTTCAAGAACCGAGAGGAAATTTCTTTACAAATGGAACCTGTACCTGAGAACATTGATGGCATCTGTGACAAATGCAATCAAGTCCAAGGTGACCATGGTGAAAAAAACAGGCTCATATAGTTTGTTTTGTTTAATTCTATGTCACTCTATGAACTTTTTGACCTCCCCGTATATGAGTTGTAACCTCTTCTCTGCCAGAGATTCACCACAATCTAAATAAAAGTCCACCTATGAATCACATGCTAACCTTCTTTTGATGGTCATCATGGCTCCAAGCAGTATAATTATGAACATCAGCATCCCTGCAATCACCCCGGCAGTCTGCACGGTACTGTCAGCTGGCTTCTCCGGCTCCACCGTGTTGGTATTCTGTGTGGAGGCCCCTTTAAAAAAAAGAAAGGGGAGGTCATGCCTTAGTTTACTTTTAAAAAAATGCCTTAAATGTCCTTGTAGGTATTCAAAACTGTCTCTGGCAGCGAAGAGGTTAAAGTGGTTCATTCGCAAATACAAATGGGAACCCCAAATGGTTGCATGGTCCATGTGGGCCAATTAGGAATAGTAATAGTGGTCACAGAAGGACGCATAGTCACCTGTGAATAGCTGGCTTGGGGGGTTGCGGGTGATGGGAAGATAGTCGGTGGTAACCGCTAAGAAGCAAAAGGGAATGATCCCATTGGCAGGCATGCGGGAGAGGAAAACATAGTAAGAATTTAAGGGGGAAACAATGACCTATTGATGGACATTTAACAGAATCCCTCATAGTTGGACGATACTTTTAGGAAGGCCGGGGGCTAATATGAGCATTAAAAAAAAGGTTAAGGCAAGATACCCCACAATCAGAAAGCTACTGCTCGTTCAATGAAAGCAGAACCCCTTGTTCATTTCAGAACTGATTTTAGACACCATGATGTCATACTCCCACCTGAGTAATGAATCTGATGCTTGCGTCATTATTTCAGTAAAACCTAATGCTAGATTGTGCTATTGGAGGCTGCAGCAATTAATTTTTATATGTGGAACTACTTTTCAACAGGGCAGACCATTGGTCCTTAAGCACTGCCAACTCCCCTGTTCAGACAAGGAGGACAGTTACAGTGTCCCCTCCCTATTGCCAAGGTTTCAGAGTGGCAGCGGGCACCCTATTCTAGAAAGTGTGTGTTTCAGCACCAGGCATTGAATGAATGTTTCACTTGATGCAGAGTAACTGCAGACAGCAGGCTAACAGGGAGTGAAATTACATACTTCCCCTCTATGATCATGTGATGGAGAGAAAGGATTTTTTCCAATAAGGGTGCACATACTGACAGAAGATCTGAAGTAACCTGGCAAAGGGAGAGTTGGTATATCTGCTGCATTCAGCCCCATACTGTGTCCCCAAGTTCCCTGAGAACCTTAAGCCAGATGTAGATCCCCTAACCTCCCACAGTGACCACCAACATCCCATAGTGCCCAGAATATCCCACAGGAGCATGCAGTGCCCTTTAACCCCTTGCAATGCCCCCAAGCTCCCTGAGAGCCTCCAAAGTCTCTCCAATCCCCTACAGTGCTGTCCAGCCTCCCACAGCACCCCCAGCCTGCTACAGAGCCTCCAGCCCCCCACAGTTTCCTACAGTGTCCTTATCCCCCGAAGTGCCTTCCAGCTTCCCACAGTGCTCCTGCAAATTTTCGTGCCCCCTGGAGAGACTCCAACCCCCTTCAGAGACTCTGCCCTGCACAGTTACCCTCTTTCCAGAACACTCATCCATCACAGGGCCACCAAGTCTGCTGCAGAGTCCCCTAACAACCTCTAGAACCCCCATCCTCCTACAGTCACACACAGCCCTATCCAAAGCCTTCCAACACTCAAGCTTTATTCAGAGTTCCTAGCACACTTCAAAGCCCCCTATATTTTTCCTTCTTACTTATACCAACATCAGGGCATCTTCTCCTCCTACTAAAAACCTAAAGCGTTTGTTACCTAAAGAAACATTGGATCCTGCTCCTTTAAAGCATGTTATACAGCACAGTGCTTGTGCTTTGTAATTTGGCCCCCTGTGTCACCTGAAATACCTGGCTGATCCTGCCTGGTTTTGCCCTCCCCCCTGTAAACTGACCAAGGTTTATCATGGCTGCTGAACCCTGGCATCGTGGTCATTTTACGTGCCTCCGTCATCCGCAGCTCTCCTGTCCTCTCTCCCCCGCTCCCCTCCCTGTCTGTCAGCTCTACCCCCCCCCCCCCCCGCTGCTAGACAGTTCTCAATTCACGCCATCCTCTCTGTTTAATAATGTAATCTACCCTGCGTCTGCGTTTAAAAAAAAATGCAGCTATATACCTGATTTCAGAGCGCCTATTGACGCTCATGTGACTGGACCACCTCTCCCCTCTTGACTGACGTCAGTGGGGGAAACTTTTGGTCCCACCCACTGCAGCTGTCAGGCCAAGAGAGGAGAGAACCAGCTGATCATGTGAGCGCCGATCAGCGATCTGAAATCAGGTATATAGCTTCATTTTTTTTTATAAAACACAGTGACAGGGCAGATTACATTATTAAATAAAGTCGATGTGAAATGTGAACTGTGGGTTTTGAAATAATTTACTGGGCCCTGGTATCTCTAAGGTTGGCAACCAAGCAAAAAAGGAGAGATGATTTCATGTTTCCTGAACGATAAAGAGTCTTCTGACTCCTCTCAACATTCCCGCTACTGTTCCCTTGCTAAAATAAAGCCATAGGGCCAGGTTTACATTAAAGTGGTGTGCTGCACATTAGGGATGAGCCGAACACCCCCCTGTTCGGTTCGCACCAGAACCTGCGAACAGACCTAAACTTCGTGTGAACGTTAGAACCCTATTAAAGTCTATGGGACTCGAACGTTCACAATCTAAAGTGCTAAATGTAAAGGGTAATATGCAGGTTACTGTCCTAAAAAGTGTTTGGGGACCCGGGTCCTGCCCCAGGGGACATGGATCAATGCAAAAAAAAGTTTTAAAAACGGCCGTTTTTTCGGGAGCAGTGATTTTAATAATGATTAAAGTGAAACAATAAAAGTGTAATATTCCTTTAAATTTCGTAGCTGGGGGGTATCTATAGTATGCCTGTGAAGGGGCGCATGTTTCTGCTGCTTAGAACTGTCCCTGCAAAAAGTGTCATTTGTGCAGGAAAAAAAGTCTTTTAAAATCACTTGCGGCTATTGTCGGGTCCCGTAATACAGAGAACACTCAATGAGTGTTCTCTGTATTAGCCGACAATTCATTCATTCATTGATAAAATTTAAAAAAAAAGCGTGGGGGTTCCCCTAAATTCAATTACCAGGCCCTTCAGGTCTGACATGGATATTAAGGGGAACCCCGTGTCAAATTAAAAAAAAAAATTGACGTGGGGGTCCCCCTAAATATCCATAACCAGACCCTTCAGGTCTGATATGGATATTAAGGGGAACCCCGCATCAAATTAAAAAAAAATTGACGTGGGGGTCCCCCTAAAAATCCATATCAGACCCTTTATCCGAGCACGCAACCTGGCAGGCCGCAGGAAAAGAGGGGGGGACGAGAGAGCGGCCCCCTCTCCCTCCTGAACCGTACCAGGCCACATACCCTCAACATTGGGAGGATGCTTTGGGGGTCTGTGACCCCTCAAAGCACCTTGTCCCCATGTTGATGAAGACAAGGGCCTCATCCTCACAACCCTGGCCGTTGGTTGTGAGGGTCTGCGGGCGGGGGGCTTATCAGAATCTGGAAGCCCCCTTTAACAAGGGGACCCCCAGATCCCGGCCCCCCCCCTGTTTGAAATGGTAAGGGGGTACAAAAGTACCCCTACCATTTCACAAAGAAAGTGTCAAAATGGTTAAATAAGACAAACACACTTTTGAAAAATTCCTTTATTAAAAATAAAAAAAATAAAAAAAAGATTCCAGCGTTGCTAATCCACTCTTGCTATCCAGCGACGGGTCTCCGGGGTCCAGCGATGAATGATCATATCCAGCGACGGGGGATCTCTCAGTCCAGCGCTGTCCATACATCCGTCTTCTGTCTCCACTCCGGAGACACTGCAGAGAGCCCAGCGCTGACGTTTCTTATATTAGGAGGGCGGGGCCATCCGTCACCTGACCCCGCCCCTCTGACGCTGGAGAGGGAAGCCAGGGGTTCCCCAGTGACGTGTGGGTGACCCCGCCCCCTCTGATGTAACGCAGGTTTCCGTTACATCAGAGGGGGCGGGGTCACCCATACGTCACTGGGGAACCCCTGGCTCCCTTCACCAGCGTCAGAGGGGGCGGGGTCAGGTGACGGGTGGCCCCGCCCTCCTAATATAAGAAACGTCAGCGCTGGGCTCTCTGCAGTGTCTCCGCAGTGGAGACAGAAGAAGGATGTATGGACAGCGCTGGACTGAGAGATCCCCCGTCGCTGGATATGATCATCCATCGCTGGACCCCGGAGACCCGTCGCTGGATAGCAAGAGTGGATTAGCAACGCTGGAATCTTTTTTTTATTTTTTTTATTTTTAATAAAGGAATTTTTCAAAAGTGTGTTTGTCTTATTTAACCATTTTGACACTTTCTTTGTGAAATGGTAGGGGTACTTTTGTACCCCCTTACTATTTCAAACAGGGGGGGGCCGGGATCTGGGGGTCCCCTTGTTAAAGGGGGCTTCCAGATTCTGATAAGCCCCCCGCCCGCAGACCCTCACAACCAATGGCCAGGGTTGTGAGGGTGAGGCCCTTGTCTTCATCAACATGGGGACAAGGTGCTTTGAGGGGTCACAGACCCCCAAAGCATCCTCCCAATGTTGAGGGTATGTGGCCTGGTACGGTTCAGGAGGGAGGGGGGCCGCTCTCTGGCCCCCCCTCTTTTCCTGCGGCCTGCCAGGTTGCGTGCTCGGATAAAGGGTCTGATATGGATTTTTAGGGGGACCCCCACGTCAATTTTTTTTTAATTTGATGCGGGGTTCCCCTTAATATCCATATCAGACCTGAAGGGTCTGGTTATGGATATTTAGGGGGACCCCCACGTCAATTTTTTTTTTTAATTTGACACGGGGTTCCCCTTAATATCCATGTCAGACCTGAAGGGCCTGGTAATTGAATTTAGGGGAACCCCCACGCTTTTTTTTTTTTTTTTTTTTTTTAATCAATGAATGAATGAATTGTCGGCTAATACAGAGAACACTCATTGAGTGTTCTCTGTATTACGGGACCCGACAATAGCCGCAAGTGATTTTAAAAGACTTTTTTTCCTGCACAAATGACACTTTGTGCAGCGACAGTTCTAAGCAGCAGAAACATGCGCCCCTTCACAGGCATACTATAGATACCCCCCAGCTACGAAATTTAAAGGAATATTACACTTTTATTGTTTCACTTTAATCATTATTAAAATCACTGCTCCTGAAAAAACGTCCGTTTTTAAAACTTTTTTTTGCATTGATACATGTCCCCTGGGGCAGGACCCGGGTCCCCAAACACTTTTTAGGACAGTAACCTGCATATTACCCTTTAAAATTAGCACTTTAGATTTCTCCCATAGACTTGTATAGGATGTTCCGGCTTTTCGAATTTGCTGCCAACAGCCCAAATTGTTCACTGTTCGCTGAACAGGCGAACAGGCAATGTTCGAGTAGAACATGAGTTCGACTCGAACTCGAAGCTCATCCCTACTGCACATTAATGTACATTCATTGCATTACGGCAGCACCCACCCTAGGCGTCGGTCAATGAGTGTCTTGAGAAAAATTCATTTCTGGTTGCACTATTTCCCTGGACTCACAACTCACTAAAAAAACCTCTTTGTCAGAAAAGAACAACTTCATTTGGTTTAAAACTGCCTGGCCTATATGGAATAAATCACAATCTTGAGATGATTTAAAAAACTGACATTAAGCTCTTTATTGGCTGTTAAAGGTCACTACTGTCTTCCAACACTTTTGGTTTGTTTATTGTTAAGAAACTTCTATTAGGCATATATCACATATACGATCTTCAACATCAATTTTCAAAGTGCAACTTCAGCTTTGTTGAGGAAAAAAAGATCTTTCCAGGTCATCTATTTAAATTACAAAGATTTTTTTTCAGCAAGGCTTGTTATTTCAGATTTTTAAGTGCTTCATTTTGGTAGATATTTAGATAGGGCAGACTTTGCATTTGCAAAAATCTTACAAAATGTGTTGTTAGTGGCAGGTTTTGCTTTCATTGTAATCACATAATAATCCCTAGTACTGATGTTGTCTCTACCAATCATCTTCTATCTTCAGCTTGTTTAGGCTGTGAAAATGAAAGATAGAAGCTGATTGGTTGCCCTGCATGGCTCCTCCATATTTTGAAAAATCCCCCTATCTGTATCCTCAGCATCCCTTCAGGTCTGCAGCACTCAGTGGAATAATTGCATAAAACATGAAAGTAGCAGTGTCATGTTCTATATAACAGGCTTCTTCTTAAGGGGCAATGGCTTTTCTATTAGGGTCATTAGAGAATAGCCCATGTGTATACTACTATGCAGCACTATCGGCTAATAAGAGGACTTGAGTGTAGCCCAGCCCAAGATAGGTCACACTTCCTTTAATGGGTGCCCAGTGATCTAAGTAAGTAAAAGGGGGTATAGTAAGTACAGGGAGGGAGGTCAGTTGGGATTAAGTTATTTAAAGCCCAACAGAAATTTTGGTTTTAAATCAGTTTTGATCTATGTGGAAGACGTGCAGAGGTCTAACATGCTCAGTCAGAGCCAGTGCTCTAAAATCATTGGGGTGGCATGAGCTTTGCTGACTGTAGAGCTATAGATCTGATTCAGCAAAAACCTCTCTAGATGATCATACCCTGATGTTCAATGCAAGTCTGATGCCGAGTGGCTTCCCTGTTGCATTTTGAACACAGCAGGTTGCCCACTTGGCACAGACACCATCCAGAGAATGCTTTGTATTTCTCAATGAATGCAAAGCATTCACTGATTGAACAAAGTGGACAGCATGACTCCACCACCCCATCTCCTCCGATCAGAGAAAGCTTTGCACTCATTGAGAAAAGGCAAGGTAATCTCTGATTGGCACCCATGCTAACCAGCAGACGTGCTGTGTTCACAATGTTGCAGGGCATCAGCTCAGCATGGGACACAGAAGCTATTACAGTGAGTGGCAGCTTCTAGGGCAGTGGTCTTCAAACTGCATCCTCCGGGCCAGATGTGGTCCTTTGCTTTCCTTTATGTGTTCCTTGGGGCACCATTCCTCCCACAGACACCAATAATGGGGCACTACTCCTCCTTTAAATTGGTGGTAAACCCTTAAAAACCACTTTGACCTACAGGTAAGCCTAGATTAAGGCTTACCTGTAGGTCCAAGAAATATCTCCTAAACCTACACGGTTTAGGAGATATTTACTAAAAGACAGTCACAGCTGTCTACGGTGCATGCGCCGTAGACAGCGGCAGGTAGGCGCACTATCACCGTTAGCAGCTTGCCGCTGCTAACGGCGATATGCCATTAGTGGTGGCTCCCGTGTGCATGTGCGGGAGTGATGTCATCGCTGGTCAGGCGCTGTGAGTGGCCGGAGCAGCGATACCTGGAAGAAGATGGGACAGCAGTGACATCGCTGGCTCCTGTGTCAGGTAAGTGACACATGGGCTACTATGCGATGCATAGTAGCCAATTATGCTTTACCTTTGCAGGGAGACAAAGAGGAAGTAAACCCAGCAGGGTTTACTTCCTCTTTAAATACTAACAATGGGACATTTTTCCTCAAACTAGAACCAAGGATGGGGCATTGTTTACTCCCACTGCCCACCACTCATTAAAGCCTGAAGGACAGTAACTGGCCATTTGTTTAGAAAGTTTGGAGGCTCCTTTTCCCATATGTATACTACAGTATATGCACAGTTACATTTGTCCAAGCTGGACCAAACTATGTAAAAGATGTCATATTTAGAATAATTTTTTTAACTATGGCCCATAGTCTATGTCATAGGTTTTAATCATGTACACGGCACTGATATGAAATCATGCACTTAGTTAATCTAGCAAATCAGGCCCATAGACTTGTATTATGAAAAAGAACAAAAAACCATTGCGTAAAATTGGGGGAAGCAGAGTCTGAGTATAAAATGAGGAATCATTCTGCCCTATGTAAATATCCGTTTAATTTTTTTTTTAAAAAAACAAGCTTTTTTAAAACATTTATGCTAATTGATTACTTTGTTTACAACAACTCTTCACACAAATATATATATATATATATATATATATATATATATATATATATATATATATATATATAAAACAATCATTGTTAAGACTATACATCCCCTTTAAATTTTACTCTGGCCAAACCCAAGCTAGAATTATATAATAATGTTGCTATCATTTCACTATCCCCTCCGCTTATATAAAAAAACAAGTCTCACCTTTGGAGGCCAAACGGACGCAGCTGATTTTAGTTTCCTGTAAAACCAAAGAAAACAAGACAATCAGCGCAAACTCATTAGACGGCTTTATCGGTGTTGGAAAAAGCTATTTTTGCCACTGGCGGCCCCTGCTTCACAGAGCGCCTGGATTATGTTTTGAGTACACAGAAATGTTCTTGGAAAAGGAAGAACTGTTCACTTGATCTTACATTTCAAGTAATTACCTGGTGCTTGTAATTTCACACCACACCATGACAATTTTCACTTCCCAGTTTCTCATTCACAGAAGCAGAAAAGTAAAGGTGAGCGGGATAGACAGTTGTTGAGAAAAGTAGACACAGAAGGGCATGGGGCCTGCTGCTTCTGCTTACAAGCAGCCGGCCTTTCCTTATATTATCATACAAGGCTTTATTTTATATGAAAAACCACAAGACAGTAATGGAGGTGACATTGTACCATCTTCTACGCTACCTATCAGCAGTAGACATAGACTGCAAAGGGTGCAAGTAAATGGTTTAGCCTACCCCAAGGCTCTGATGTATTACCCTACACATATTCGTCATCTTCTTCTCTTAACGAAGATCTTTATTCTAGTTCTGTCCCCTATGGGGCAAAATACATGTAGTCCTTTGTCCCATGTTTTTACCCTTAGTTATTAGCACCCACCTACCCCCTCTTCTCCTGCCACGGCTGATCTCACAACACATTTATTAGGTTGATTATTAACAACCGTTTCCTTCAAATGGGACATTCCTGAGCATTACTGGGTGCCCCAGGGGACAGAGAGAAAGTACATGTATATTGGTCTGTTGACCTTGGCCCCGGTGCAGTCATTTCCCCCATGCCAGCCAACCGTCTCAACTACCTTGCTGTTCACTGTAATTGTTAAACAGCCATTGTTTTCTGAGCTGTTATTTTCTTAAAATTGACTGTATAGCATCAATTCAATACTCTAGTAAAGAAGTTCTGTTGCGGAGTCTGGCCTCTGTGCGTATCTGTTCGCCGATATATCTCCTTCAAACCTGTTGTCTCAGTAGGAGGGGCGGGAGGCAGGTAAGTACCATAACTAGGGTTAGAAAGCACTTAGAACAATAGGACACATGACTACACATACTTTGTCCCATAGAGACCAAATCTATAAATAAAAATCTAATGGTATTTTTTCTTTAAGGTGATATTTTTGTCTGAATCTCCCTGTATACTACTACTCTCTCTATGTTCATTCCACAAAATCGTTATCAACCACTCATCACAAGCTGGGTATTTGATGTCACCAACAATGATGTCACCTGCTGTGATGCTGGTGCTGCAAAATAAGTCAGAACTGAAAGCATTAGGCTTTTTTCATGCAGCTATGATGATGGCTACTAATGATGGCTATAATGATGGCTACTGCCATGAGGTTACATCAGCACTGCAGCTATGATAGACCCTAGCACTGATACCATGCCTCCACCATTGTCTACATCAGTGGTCTCCAAACTCTGATGTGGCCCTTTGCTTGCCTTTATCGGGCCCTTAGGGCACTATTCTTCCCACTGATACAATACATGATTACTCCCATTGACACCAATAATGGGCCACTAGTCTTTTCACTTACACCAGGGGTGTCCAAACTACGGCCCTCCAGTTGTTCAGGAACTACAATCCCCATCATGCCTAGTCATGTCTTTGAATGTCAGAGTTTTACAATGCCTCATGGGATGTGTAGTTCTGCAACAGCTGGAGGGCCGTAGTTTGGACACCCCTGACTTACACCAACAGATAGAGAACTATGCATTTAACTGACATCACAGATGGAGCCCTATTTCTTCCACTGACACCATCAATGGGTCACTATTCCCCCCACTGACACCAATGATTGGGATTATTCTTCCCACTAATACCAATGATGGGGCACTATACCTCCCACTTATACCAATGATGGGGATATTCTTCCCACTAATACCAATACCTCCCACTGCCCACAGGTGTTATGTAATTATTTTACCCCCAGTGACCACTAAATCTGAGGCATTTTCTACTCCCGCTGGCCACAGTCTGGCCCTCCTAAAGTCTGAAGGACAGTAAACTGCTTAGAAAGTTTGGAGACCCCTAGTCTACACATTGTCATTCATAAAACTCTGCCTGACATATGTTGCTTTTTTTTTTTAAATGGCCAGGCATAGACAGGACATAGACATGACACCAGAGCTGGTGTCTATCATACCTTTAGCACTAATGTCGATGGTTGGAGCTGTACTTTCTGAAGTATGATATGTTTTTTAGTTGCATGAAGAAAGCCAGCCCTGACTACAGGGCAATAAACAGCTACATTCATTTCCAAAGTTAATGCAGTGATGGTGCCAGGAGTTCTACCTTTTTCTTTCTCCTTTCATATATACCAGTGATGGCAAATATTGGCACCCCAGATGTTTTGGAACTACATTTCCCATGATGCTCAACTACACTGAGCATCATGGGAAATGTAGTTCCAAAACATCTGGGGTGCCAGGTTCGCCATCACCCTCACTACTGCTACTGATCCCTGGTCAGCCACTGCAGATTCCTACAAACTCCCTCTACTGATTGCAGATCAACCTCTGCAGAGTCCTATAAATCCCTACTACTGATTAAAGATCAGCCTCTGCAGATTTCTATATATTACCCCCAATACTAACCGCAGATCAGCCTCTCCCCTGTGTCAGTGAGCTGCGGGGGAGAGGAGCAAGCAACCACAACCCAGCCGTTGTCAAGTGCTCTCTACATTTATTACAAATAAGGCAGTCTAGGTAGGAGCAGGGAACATTTTAAAGCTGAACTCCAGCTTTTGATACACTTTACAGAGTTAGTGTGGGTCAGCTTGGCACAAACGAACAATGTCCCTCACTAACATGTGAGGCCGCTGGATGTGCTGTTTAAACTGTATGTAGCTGAAGCTAAATACAACATACCACACTGTGTTCCAAGTTCGAGACGAAAGCCTCCTGTCTCATAACCATTGCACAATAGAGCTTCCTCTGATTGGCTAAGTCAGATGGTGGGGGGGTAATGATGTCACAACCTTTGACTCATTCAATCGGAGGAAGCTTTGTATTCATTGCTAAAATACATTGCTTTCTCCTAATGTCTGAGCGCCAATCAGATAGACTCTACTGTGTTTTTGGGGATGAGACAGCAAGTCTCAGCTCCAACCCAGAACTCAGAAAGCAACGTATTCTAGAAATGAATACAAAGCTTCCTCTGACTGGATGAGTCAGGGGTTGTGACATCATCAGCCCGCTCTCTCTGACTCAGCAAATCAGACAAAGCTCAATTGTGTCATGGGTATAAGACAGGAGGCTTTCGGTTCAAACCTGGAACACAGTGCAATATGCTGTATGGAGCCTCCACTACATACAGTTTATACCGCACATCCAGCGACCTCACATGTTAGTGAGGGACATAGTTTGTTTGGGCCAAGCCGTCACAAACTATGTAAAGTATATCGAAAACTGGGGTTCAGCTTTAAGCAATAGTTAGACTTGGGCTTTCACTTTAAGATACAAAGGCAGTGGATGGGGGTGCTCACCTACTGCGGTTGCAAAAAAACGTGTCCCATTCAAGAAAATGGGGATGCGCCACAACTACACGCAAAATGGATTGCTTTTCAGATTATGGCAATTTAGCCACACGTGTGAACATAGCCTAAGGCCTCTTGTAAACAGCGTTAGAAAAAACGAGCTTCAAAGCCACTACCAACACTAGCTGTAAAAAGACGCTTTTAGTAGCTTTTTGCATTGGCGTTAATGCACGTTTAGCCGCGTTAGCTTTTAGCAGTGTTTCTCTGCCTCTACTGTATTTAAAATCAATGGTTCCCTATGAAAGCTGTCTACTGATCCAACTTTCAGCCCACTAATTTGATTTCCTGACCTAACGGGCTGCATGTTTGGATAAGGGTCTGGTAAGGATTGGGGGACACGCCATTTTTATTTATTTTTTGAGTGGGGTTTCCTCTCAAAATCCATACCAGACTGAAGGTTCTGATGTAGTCTCTCTTGGAAGGGGACCCCCACACAGTTTGTTTTTTTCCATTTTGGCATGGGGTTCCCTTTCAAGATCCATACCAGACTCAAAGGGCCTGGTATGAATCTTGGGGGGCCACACCGTTTTTAAAAATGTATATTGGCATAGGGTTCCGCTTCAAGATTCTCAAAATATGCACCACAAGTCGGATCAGTATGACTTTTATTCAAATCAATGGGCTAAAAGTTGGATCAGTAGACGGCTTTCAAAGGTAACCACAGATTTTGAATAGAGGCAGAAGAACGGTGCTGAAAAGCTAATGCAACTAAACACACATTAACGCCAATGCAAAAATCTACTAAAAGTGTGTTTTTACAGAATTTTCCTAGCGTTGGTAGTGGCTTTGCAGCTCGTTTTTTCTAACGCCCGTGTACAGGAGGCGTAAATATTCTGAAAACACAGAGTTTTCACTAAGCGCATTGCTGTCAGGAGGTTAAAAAGAAAACCAAGCCGGGGTATATACCGGGTCCCTTATGTCTACTAGAAATGTCAACATTTTATCAGAGTGTATCTTTGACAAAAACATTAATGAGCCTAAGCACAGACACATAGACAGCTTATGTTATTTTGCTTCAGTCCCTCATTAGCTTGTATTCAGCAACAACATCTACGTCAATTAGTCATACTACAAAGGCTTATGTTGTTGTAGGCTGCTGTCATGTCTTTGATAAGTGTAACATTGCACTTCCCATATGATGCACTGACAGAATAGCATATACTAGGAGACACCGTGCCCTCCTCCGCCTTCTAAATATGTGTAACATGTACAAAGAAATACTGGGTGCATTTACAATATCTACTATGCTTTGGCTACTGTTTAACAAAGAGTGACATGTCAGCTTCACAATGCTAATGAAAACTGTCTGCACGCAGAATAATAGCATAAAATGTGCAAAAATGTGTTACAATGCACAACAGCTAATGAGATGTTTGTATTCCATTTCCACACAGATTCTAAAATGACAGCTATAATCAGATCATGATTTGTTTTGTGTTATTGTTTTTTTATTATTATTTTTATTTATTTATTTTTTATTGATCATGTATGTACGATCTGCACATTAAAGCAGAACTCCAGGCAAGGTAATAAATACATAGTTTAAAAACCTACATGTTAACCGTTTTACTGGCCAAATCATATTTAATTCTAGTTCAGCCAGTCTTGCGTGTTTATTCAGGCAAATGACACACTTATTTCCTGGTTCAGATAAATGGCTTTCTGTGTCGCCTCCCCACCTCCTGCATGCTCATTGGACACAGAATCAGCATCCTCCTCCTCTCTGTTCAATGAGCAGGAAAGAGAGTCAGGAGGAAGTATGCCTAGGTTCACACAAGTGCTGCCTTATAACCTTGTGTTTTTGCAGCATGTTTGTAAACAGGTGGAATTGGGAAGAGTTCCCCTTTAAGGAATATCCCTCCACTACTGGTGAGGAGTGGTAGTCCTCAGTACATTGGTAGTAGGGTGGCTAGGGGCTTTTCAGTCTTGGACTGGAACAGGAAGAGAAGAAAAAGAAAGAAGAAGAAAAAAGAAGAAGATGAAGAAGAAGAAAGAAGAAGGGAAAAGAAGAAAGAAGAAGGAAGAAGAAGAAGATGAAGAAGAGGAAGAAGAAGAAGAAGAAGAAGAAGAAAGAAGAAAGAAGAAGAAAGAAGAAGAAAGAAGAAGAAAGAAAAAGAAACAAGAAGAAGAGAGAAGGAATAAGAAAAAGAAGACGGAAGAAGATGAAGGAATAAGATTAAGAAAGAAGAAGAAGAAAGATGAAGAAGAAGAGAGAAGGAAGAAGACGAGAGAAGGAAGAAGGCGAGAGAAGGAAGAAGAAGAGAGAAGGAAGAAGAAAGAAGAAGAGGGAAGAAGAAAGAAGAAGAGGGAAGAAGAAAGAAGAAGAGGAAAGAAGAAGAAGAGGAAAGAAGAAGAAGATGAAGGAAGAAGAAGAAGAGAGAAGGAATAAGAAAAAGAAAAAGGAGGAGGAGGAGGAGGACTACAGGTCTCACCCCCAAGAGGCAGCGAGACCCGTTGGAGCAGGGGATAGGTCATATGTGGCTTATCTGTTACATGGGACATTCCTTAGCACTGCTGGGTGCCCAGGGGACACATAGGAAGTACATGTATAATGGTCTGTTGACCTTGGCCCAGGTGCAGCCATCTCCCCCGTGCCAGCCAAACGCCTCAGCTACCTTGCGATTCACTGTAATTGTTGAACAGCCATTGTTTTTTGAACTGTGATTTTCTTAACATTGATTGTGCAGCATCAAGTCAATGCTCTAGTAAAGAATTTCTGTTGCGGAGTCTGGTCACTGTGCGTATCTGTTTGCCGATATGGCTCCCAACCAATACCTGGAGAGGTGTGAAAGGAATTTATGATGGGTGAAGACAGGGCAGCAGATCCAGAGTGAGAGTGGAACCCATCGAGTTCACCTGGGAGTGGGGGGTAGTAAGCTCAGCCAGACGGGTGGAGCGGTTCATTCCTTGGCCACCACCTCTGCGCGGAGGATACTGGTAGGGGGCCAGGAAAGGATAGAGGCCCTGCCCCAGGGAAGATTAAGGAAAGCAAGCCCACTACCTAGGCTAGCCATGCACAAGGGAGCTTGACCCTTCCCTACATGTTTTTAATGCATTTCCATGCTTCGTGCACTTTTATTTTTGTAGGAGAAGTACAAAACCCTTAAAAAAAGCACATACTGTAAAATGTGTCAAAAATGCACATGGATGCGTTTTTCATGCACTTCCATTGAGGTCATCATCAATCATTGTGTGCCACCAAATTAAACACCTGCACCTTTTAAAAAATGGCACTGCACTGATGTGAATGGGTACCATAGGAGAAGAATATGATTTCTATAGTCATGCACTGCAGTGTGTCAGCAGATGTAGGCAAAATCGCACTATGGAGTACAGGGCCTAAAGCTGAACTAGGAAGTAGTGATGCTGAAGCAGCAGAGTGATCTTCTCGACCATAGAGTGTAGCAGAGTTGTGTAAATCACAAGAATGACTAAGCCAAAAGACAAACCCTTTATCTAGGAAAAATAAACAAACATATATGCATTTAGACCACAATGCCAAAAAAAGTATTATTATAGGTGCTCATATAACACCCACAATTTATACAGCACTTTTACAGACGTTGCATATTGTAGATTCACATCAGCCTCTGCCCACAAGAGCTTGCAATCTGAGGTCCATTCTTTACATTTATGCATACTAGGGCCAATTAACATACTAGCATGTCTTTAGCATGTGGTAGTAAACAACACACAAACATGCAGTCTCTACGCAGTTATTGTGGTGCATAGGATTTGGTAAGGGACCCCTTTCAGGATCTATCGAGATCCTTACAATTGAGCTCTACCCATGGCCTGTCTGTAGCTTTGCCTTTGGTGGTCTTCTATATTGGCACTAGTGCTCATAAAGTCTTTTGCAGACAGTTTTTAGCCCCCTTTTTTGCTCTTTCCCCATTTGTCTGACATTTACCTGTGGCTCCCAGGGGGCTGTTTGGTCCTGGTCCTCCTGACCAGCCCCCATGGCCTTCATGGCCTGGAGTGTGGATCCATCCAATTCCGAGTCTCGTGGCTGGCTAGCCCGAGGCAAAGTAACTTGAAGGAGGATTCAAAGGTAGTCCAGTGCCGTCTCATCTGTAGAGAGGCCCAGCAACTGGAGAAGCAACCAGGAGAGGACTCTTCGGGAGAAGGCCATGCATAAGGCTGGCTTCTCAGAAAGAGCCTGGAGGCTCAGTTGAAAGACACCAAGCGAATCTACACTCATACGGTATCGCCAGACCGGCTGCGAGATACTGGTACCGTATGATAGCTCTCTAAATTTATCTATATCCTTCTGTTATATGGAAGTCTGTGGCAGAGACTTTATTCACAATTGTTCTACATCAAGTCTGTGGCAAAGACTTTGTTCAAGTTTTCTATATGCAAGTCTGTGGCAGAGGCTTCGCTTTACTCAAACACTCTATAGGCTGCTAGGCCTAGTGAGAGGAGGTCTATCAGGTAGCTGTGAGAATCCAGTTGTGAGTGACAATTCTCTGGATTTCTATAGTGAGAGACTTCCTATCTTTTGCAGTTCCAAAAGTACTGAACTTCCTATCTAGCCCTCTACTCTTCATTGAGAGACTGTTCTGCCCAATTAAACCAGCCGAGATCCTTACAATTGAGCTCTACCCATGGCCTGTCTGTAGCTTTTCCTTTGATGGTCTTCTATATTGGCACTAGTGCTCATAAAGTCTTTTGCGGACAGTTTTTAGCCCCCTTTTTTGCTCTTTCCCCATTTGCCTGACATTTACCTGTGGCTCCCAGGGGGCGAGCTGTGATGTATTTTGTCACTTACTATGAAGGAAATGGATCTTTCACAAGGGCAACAACTTTCTATACCTATGTATAGATTAAACTATACATCTATCTGATGTTTGATATTATATGGACCTTGGCCTTTTGTTTACAGTTTCTTGTGAGATATACTGCACCTGGGATATTGGGATATCTGCTCCTGAAGAAGAGGAACACGCAAAACATGTTGAGCTTTATGTCAAGGGTTGGTGGAGCCCTCCACTATTTGCATTATTTTTTTTTTTTGGTCTGTAATCAACAGATTATTGGATTTGAGCCACCACCCTCAAACACATAGGGTGCAGAATGCTACTGTGTTTTTCACCTGAAGGTTTTAAGTTAATGTTAGGTTTTAAGTTTTTATTGTATTAAGTATAACGTTTTGTATTTTTCTTTGTCTGGTTGTGCCCAAAAAATCCACGAACTGCAGTTCAGTCATCTTTTGGTTTTATGTATAGAATATCTTAGCCCTTGTACACACGGTCGGAACATTCTGACAACCAAATCCGTTGTATGTTGTCCGCCAGATTTTGCCCGACGGATCTTGTCCGCAACTGTTGCATACACACGGTCGGACAAAGTTGACGGAAAATCCGATCTTTCAGAACGTGATGACGTAATTTCGTTATGATGGGACTTCGTTCAGGCTAGTAGCCAATAGCTTTGATGTAGGAATTTGATCTGAGCATGCGTGGCACTTTGTCCGATCGGAATTCTCTACACATGATCGGAGTATGTCCGATCGGAGCAGTTTGTCGGAAAATATTTCCAGCAAGTTGGAAAATTTGGTCCGACGGATATTCCGACGGAAACAGTCCGATGCATACCACACACAGTCGGAATATCCGACAAACCGCTCCGATCGGACACATTCATATGGATGCTCCGACCGTGTGTACAAGGGCTTAGGATGTGCCATTGCTGTATGATTAGGGTTTACAAGTGTCCATAGTGCAATCCAAAAGTTCCTGGTTCGATCTGTTTGTAATTTTTGTGCATAGGATTTGAACCAATGACCCTAGAGATGTAAAGTAGGAGTGCCACTGTGTGGCTCAAAGATATCCTGCTGTTTTTGATGGGGAAGAGCCGCCATCAGGTTTTTATTGCTGTATGTGTCTTTATTTGGGACATTCCCCTCACTTCCTATCAGGACAGGAAATATTTGGAACTTCAGCCAATGATTTTTATAAAAAAAAAAAATATCTGGAATAAGGCTTTAAACTGGGTATATAGGTGTTTGCCTGGATTTCAACTTAAATTAAAGATAATTAACCTCATATCGTTAGAAGAACACCATGTGAAAATGTAGTATCCCATAGCAGCCAGGTCAGACTACATATTTCACCAATTGGATTTTAGCAAACAGAACTCTGAAGAGAAAGAAAGGCAGCCGCCATGTTTATGGCATGGATGGCTGCAGTAGCAGTCCATTCACACAGGGGCAACACGACTTCCAGCGAGACTTTGGGAGGCAACTTGGACACGACTTGATTATGAATCACAGCACTACTTGAGGCAACTTACAAGGCAACTTGAAGCTGCCTCCAGGACAGGGGACTTTGCCAGTGGCCAATCACATAATAATCAGCTCTGTGGGAGGGAGGGGTTTGCCTAGAAAACTATTTTTACTCCCTGAAAAGTTGCTTCAGTTAAGACAGGGGATCAGATTTGGAGGCAACTTCCATTGAAATCAATGGGTACAAGTTGCCTAGAAGTCGGATTGAAGTAGTACAGGAACATTTTCTGAAGTCGGAGCGACTTCAGTAGTGTACATTAAGACGGCTCTCATTCACTTACATTGATTTTATCATGTTGTGCGACTTGAGGCAACTTGGGATGACTTCAAGTCGGATCCAACGTTGCCCCTGTGTGAATGGACTTTAAGGCTTGCCCCCTCTGGTCCTTAAACTGCATTTGGTTCCTATGAAGTAATTCACTGGCTTCAATACTGCAGCTTGGAATGCCTTCTAAGCAAGATTAAAAATTTTCACCATGCACGTACCCCATTGGCAGAGCTCAGGGCCTGGAAGTATATACTGTAGCTTTTCATGGGTGATAGAGGTGGGTTCCAGTAGCCGTTGTAGGTCCTGTTGTCTCCCACAGTAAAGGGCTGAGTGGCTGCTAGCTGTGTAGGTTTTAGTTCTGCGGCAAAGTAATGGGGGGATTCCATGACTGAAGCATTTCGATAACTCACGGGCACGGGAAAACATCCACTGGCATCGGCCGCCCGCCCAGATCTCTGTGCCCGTTCCTCCTTTACTACCAGTTGGTATACACTACCGGACCAAAAAGAGAAAAGAACAATGAAGGTAATGGGAAGTACAAGAAGAATAGGCAGTACAGAGATATAATATATAGTTATCTGGCAAAGCTTTAAAGAATAAAGAAAAATTAATCTTTAAAATAAACCATGGCAATTCAATTGAACATAGGATGAAAAAATGCATAATATCTTTAGTGCAATCTGCATGTCAAAGCAGTCAATAAATACAAATACAGTGCCTTGAGAAAGTATTCCTTACCCCTTGAAATTTTCCACATTTTGTCATGTTACCACCAAAAACGTAAATGTATTTTATTGGGATTTTATATGATAGACCAACACAACGTGGCAAAGTGGCACATAATTGTGAAGTGAAAGGAAAATGATAGATGTTTTTCAACATTTTTTGCAAATAAATATCTGAAAAGTGTGGCGTGCATTTGTATTCAGCACCCTTTACTTTGATACCCCTAACTAAAATCTAGTGGAACCAATTGCCTTCAGAAGTCATCTAATTAGTAAATAAAGTCCACCTGTGTGTAATTTAATCTCAGTATAAATGCAGCTGTTCTGTAAAGCCCTCAGAGGTTTGTTAGAGAACCGCAGTGAAAAAATAGCATTGTGAAGGCCAAGGAACACACCAGACAGGTCATGGAGAAGTTTAAAGCAAGGTTAGGTTATATAAAATAACCCAAGATTTGAACATCTCACATAGCACTGTTCAATCCATCATCAGAAAATGGAAAGAGTATGGCACAACTGCAAACCTACCAAGACATGCTCTCCTTGCCTGTAAACTGATAGGCAAGGAGAGCATTAATCAGAGAAGCAGCCAAGAGGTCCATGGTAGCTCTGGAGGAGCTGCAGAGATCCACAGCTCAGGTGGGAGAATCTGTCCACAGGACAACTATTAGTTGTGCTCTCCACAAATCAGGCCTTTTTGGTAGAGTGGTCAAGAAGAAAGTCATTGTAGAAAGAAAGCCATAAGAAGTCCTGTTTGCAGTTTGCAAGAAGCCATGTGGGTGACACAGCAAATATATGGAAGAAGGTGATCTGGTCAGATGAGACCAAAATTTCCCTTTTTGGCCTAAAAGCAAAATGCTATGAGTGGCGGAAAACTAACACTGCACATCACCCTGAACTCACTTTTTTCAGCAGGAACAGGGAAGTTGGTCATAGTTGATGGGAAGATGGATGGGGCCAATTACAGGGCAATCTTAGAATGAAATCTGTTATGCGTGTACACACGACCGGACTTTCCAGCAGACTAGGTCCGACTGTCTTTCCAACAGACTTTCGGGAGCCGCCGACGGACTTTCCGGATGGACGGACTTTCCGGATGAACGGACTTGGACACATACAATGACACCAAAGTCTGACGGATTTGACCGTGATGACGTACGACCATACTAGAATAAGGAAGTTCATAGCCAGTAGCCAATAGCTGTCCTAGCGTCTGTTTTTGTCCGTCGGACTAGCATACAGCCTAACTGATTTTTTGACCGGACTCGGAAAGATTTGAAACATGTTCAAGGGGTGTGAATACTTTTTCAAGGAACTGTATAGAGGCATCTGAAGTTATATGCGGATCTAAAATGGCTAGAAAATGCATATTTTTACTCTTCTCCTTAACTAGTGTAGAATAGATGTTCCCTAACTCTAGCAAATGACTGCTAGGCCATACTCCCAAAACTCAGCCCCCCACCTCTTTTTTTATGTAAATGAAAGGAGACCAAATCACAAATGGAGTTAAAATGGCCATCACAGCCTTTTATTAACAATTCAACTTAAATTCCTTAACTGGTTCCTGACCGACTCATGTACTTTTACTGTGGCACAATGGCACCACTGCGCAAAAAACCCTGTATGGGTACGGGGTCCCCTTTAAGAGCCGCTGGAGGGCACGCGCACGTGCCCGCTGCATGGTGGGGAACGCGGTGCACATGGCTGGTGGACGCCATCGCCTCCGGCCACGCTTGATAGGTGAGCGAGAGCCAGCATGGGGATTTGTGTGTGTAAACACACAAATACCTATTCTGTCAGGGAAGAGGAGACATATTGTTTGTTCCTACTAAGTAGGAACAACAATAGTTTTCCTCCCCCAGTCAGTCCTATCCCCTCATAGATAGAACACATCTAGCGAACACACACATTTAACCCCTTGATCGTCCCGTAGTGTTAATCCCTTCCCTACCAGTGACATTTACACAGTAATCAGTGCATATTTATAGCAGTGATCGCTATATAAATGTCAATGGTACATACACTGAAACAACAAATTCATAGAATCAAAACACAGGGAGGCTGGGTGGGAAGTTTCTTTGTCCACCGATTTCCAATGGATGCAAGTCTGAACCACTCCCTAAGATGCACAAGACCCCACCCAGCCATATGCTAACCCCAATCAGCCTCCTACTTAACCCTGTCTAGACTGTCTTCACCCTGTCATGCATGCCCTCTGATTTTTTATGTATTTATTTTTGATTTCTCCGGTCCTGTTGGCCCTCAAACGACACGGGAAACCATGATGACCAACAAAGGGGCTTTAGAATCAGGATGGGTCACATTTGACTTTTCACAGAAAATGTTGAGCTTTGTACAAAGCTTCAACTGTTAATATATCTGGATACCCTAATGCTTTTGACATGTAGTTTTCACTAAAAGTAACCTCTCCTTATACTTTTTTCAGTTTGAACTACCTAGAATTATATTAGGCATTGGACTATATATATAAAAAAGCATTTCTCAACCTTTTTATTCATGGGGAACCTCTGTAATTATTCTCATGTCTCAGGGAACACCTGCTGAAAATGGTTATATCTACATTTGGCGGTATAATAGCATGAACAGTGAGTCATAGAAAGTTAGAAAGTTTTTATTACAAAAATACAGAATTTGACATACCTAAAGTAGTCAACACTCTTTTAAACTGGAAATGATGCCTCCTGCCTGCTAGAAACTTTAAAATAAGCCTGCAAGACGTTTTCTAACCCAAAGCAGTCATGCTGAAATGCCTCCTTTTGATTTTGTTGTCTGTCTGTGCACCCCTATAAAGCTGTAGCTAATAAAAAAAAATTCTCTGTAGCTTTAGTTACATAACTTACCTGTAATAAAGTATGACCAGTGAGTCTGCTGGAAATCTTCTCTGCAGGGCTGCCCTGTCCTCTTCCTGCTTCTGAACTTCTGGCACTGTATGGCTTAACAGATTTAGATTTCCAGGTTCAGCTGCACCAAAGATAATCCAACAGGGAGATGCCCCCTTGTGCCCTCTCCTCCATTGAGAAAAGTTCTTTCACTGCCTGTAGCACAATGTGTGAAAAGGGGAGAGAATTCTGTGACTGATCAGACTCCATTATTCACGGATTGTGTGGCAGGACTTTTCTCAATGGAGAAGAGGGCAGGAGGGGATCTTCTTCAGTGCCCAGATTCTTCAGTGCCTAAAGCTATTGACCCCCACAGCGCTGGAATTTCAATGGCAGGAAGAGGACAGGGCACCTCTGCAGTGAAGATTTCTACAGAATCCAGCAGCCTGCACATCATGGGACATGGGACTTCAAGAGGAAGTAAACCCCGATGGGTTTACTTCCTCTTTGTCTCCCTGCAAAGGTAAAGCATAATGGGCTACTATGCATCGCATAGTAGCCCATTATGTGTCACTTACCTGACACAGGAGCCAGCGATGTCACCACTGTCCCCTGTAGTCCGGAGAATCCATCTTCTTCCGGGTATCGCTGCTCCGGCCACTCACAGCACCGGAGCAGCGATGACCTCACTCCCGGGCATGCGCACGAGAGCTGCCACTAACTTTAGGCATATCGCTAACGGCTAACGGCAATAGTGCGCCTGCGTGCCACTGTCTACGGTGCATGCGACGTAGACAGCTGTCGCTGTCTTTTAGTAAATATCTCCTAAACTGTGTAGGTTTAGGAGATATTTCTTGGACCTACAGGTAAGCCTTAATCTAGGCTTACCTGTAGGTCAAAGTGGTTTGTAAGGGTTTACAACCACTTTCATTGCAAGTAAGGCTCAGTTCACACTGCTGCTGAGCAACTTGTGTAGTATCAGTTAAGACGGCTCTAATAGGGAAACACTGAATTTGACATTCCATGTGACTTGGGGTGTCATAGATCGGATTCCATTTTGCAGCACTGTGAACCAAGCCCAAGAAATGTAACTAAAGCTGTAGAAAAAAGCATTAAAAATAACTGAAAGTGAACCTGTCAGTCCTTTTAAACTTTTTATGGTTTTTTAAAGTCATGAAAACTTTGTTCTTGAGCCCTTGTGCTCTTGCCTTTACTTTTTTCCCCCCAAAAAATGGACTACCTATACTTCTAGGCTGAGCCAAAGCCTCTAGAGTTGGACTCCGCTCACTAACCAACACCTTATTTACACGAAATGCCCTTGGTGGCCACAGAGACCTTCTCAAGGGCCAGGGATGGTGGGCAACAAAGCTTAGGCCTAAGTGTGGAGCTCAACCCATAAGTTAAAGTGGCTGTGAACCCCATTCATGACATTTGACCTAAGCATATATATCTGCAGTGTTCGCTTATCTCTCTCCAAAGCTCTAAGTGTCATCTTCTTTCTGCTTCTCTGTCCCTCTGTTATCAGCAAAGTCACTTATGACAAGCTCTCTGTCTTATGAAATAACAGTAGCTGAAAATTTGTGTTGGGGAGGGAGCTTAGAAGTAGATAAGCAGAGAGCTTGTCTGTTCAGACTACAGCTCTGAATGTTCCTTCGTTACTCTGCCTATTTGAAGTGGGGGGGGGGGGAAGTGCTTTTCCTCCAATCAGCTCTCACACAGTGTAAGCCCAGACTCCCCCACCCACTGCTGAAAGAGAAAGAAAGATATCTGCACTTTCCAAACAGTGTATAAAGCAGATATGAATGAAAAATGTATGTAGGGAGATTTGTTTCATCTCTGTGTATCATCTGAGGCTGTTCACTTCACTGGGTATAGGAGAGGGTTTACATCCACTTTAAGGTGGTTCAGCCTTTAGCAACACAGTGACATCATTATTTTAGCTGAAGTTTAGCTAATAAAGAAAAAAAACAAAAACATTTTTTTCCATGCTTCCTAATGAAATAGAGGTAACATATTTGGTAAGAAAATTGGGAGAAAATAATAGGAAATAAGTACCTCTGCAAATAACATATTTGGCAAATAAAGTATATTATAAAACGTACAAAAACCTTTATGCAAGTGATTAATAAGGTATTCTAAAACTGACAGGTCCCCTTTAAAACACACAGCAATGGCTGCAATATGACAACCTGTGCCATTTAGGTAGGTTTAGGAGTCATAGCTCACCAGCCCCTAATAGCTTTTTTTTTTTTTTTTTTAATAATAGCAATAATAGCCGCTTAAGTTCCACCAGCACAAAGAGCCAACTGAGTGCTGGTCCAGCCCGTTTCCAGCCTGACTCATACAGTAACAATGGAGGGAAGGACACTGCAAATCTAATTGCTGCTCTTCGGTGGTCTATTAAATCCAGATAAATATGCATAAGAGAACCATAGTAATATCTGGAGCACTCAGCCTTTTGTCATAGAATGATTTTAGAGAACTGTGTTTCTGGAGCCTAAAATAATGTTCTTCAAATATTCACAGAATATTTAGCAAGAATCTGATTATCCTTATTACACAATTGCATGTTTCTATTGGCTGAGAAGGTACTGGAGAGGTGGGGCAGCTATAATCTCTGGATTTTTAGACCAAAAGGATGTCGGTAAGAGACATTTCAGAGACAGATGTAAAACACAGATTTTTGCATACTGTCCCTGGTTTTACTGAGGCTGGCAACCCTGATGGGGCCCCCTAGTGGCCCAGGGCCCTCGGGCAGTGCCCGAGTGGTCGAATGGTCAGGCCGCCCCTGACTGCATTTGACTGGCTGCAGTCACAGTTTTTTTGAGAAATTTCTGCCCTGCTCCTTGAATTTTCAGATTGAAGTTTATTGAGCTGGGTGATACCAACAGGGAAATGCATGGCACATATTTAATCCATGTCTAGCCAGCATAATACGTGTCTTCTGCCAGTAGATAACCTCTTTACAACCAGTCCTATGCAGTGCTTTCAGATGGTGACTGACATAATCTGGGTTGCTGTAAGGTCCCTGTCCAGACTGCAAAAAAACTAATATACCATGGGCTACTGATATATGGAAATGCCCTTGTGCTCAGCAATTAATCCCTTATATCATTACTATCAGTACAAATTGTCAGAGAATGCCAAGCCAGGTTAAGATAGGCTTAGCACTAAAAAGCATCCATAAAGCTTTTTCACCGAAAAGGTGGCAAATTTAGGTTAGGACCAATTAAAGAAGAACATGAAGTGTGTAAGGAGGTGATCCTAACTGGGCACTGGAGACTATGAGTCTTTGCTTCCAGAAATGGAAGTCTAGCCTCGAGGGAAAGGTGCATGCAGGCAGTTATAGTATATATTCTCCACTGCAGGTGGTGCTCGACCACAGAGACAATGTAGATGGGGGGGACATTGGAAGAAATCTGGTACTTCTATGGCAGAGCAGCTATCCGATTTAATGCTGGCACCCCATGTGACTTTGATGGCCATCTTGGGTCAGGCAGAGTCTATTTAACATCCTGGCTCCCAGGCTTGGTGTGTTTTGTGCAAGTGGACAGGTTAGGGATAGGTTCCCAGCCTGTCAGGGACATTGGAAGCGATAGCGAAACGTTCAGATGGAGTAGAGAGAGAGCAGGGTCTATTTCTACCTCTTCAGGAAGGGCTTGAACAGTCAGGCCACATTCCGCCCCTTGTGACAGATTATGTCCGCTGTCTATCCATTGCCAAGTTGTAAGTGGCACCGGACAGGTGAGCTTCCCTCTGGGCCTGTTTTCGCTGTTATACTGCTGTTTCTATACAACGTTTTTTGCAAAATGGGACCTTTACTTCCTACCACACCACACTGCACCTAGCCAACATGCAAAATGAAGTACTAGATCATTTTAGGGGCTCCACTCCAGATTTGTGTAAGGTTTATTTTCTAGTCTTCCTTCTCCTGAGGCACTCAATAGAAAGGTAGAGTGAGGGAGTTTGAATCTTTACCTTACAGGAGCCCCCCGAGACTGTGCCGGTTTCAACCAAACAGTTATTGTAGTTTCAGTTTCATTCAAAGGAAGCTCGGCTTCCGAGTCAGTCAAAGAAGGAGCTGTGAAATAAGACAGAAAGTTTGCTTTTTATAAAAAAATAAAATAAAAAAAATAACAGTAGGCTAGAAAAATGAGAACAGTCTCAACAAATACAGAAATAGTCCAAAATATAAATTACATAGAGGTAGACTGATTTTCCTTAAAACAGGTTCTCATAGACAATGACTGGGACCACCAACAATGACTGTTTTACAGATGACTTTACAAGGAGCTATATAGACTTACTGAGATACAATTTAGTTATTATTGAAAAAGAAACCTTGAGAAGTATACAAGAATTCTATTTGTTCAGGAAATTTTGTTTAAAGCTCACAAAATTTCCTTCGGGTCCTCAAAATCACTTGGCTCCATCAAGAGTGGGACGTTGTGTGTATAGATAGATATATATATATATATATATATATATATATATATATATATATATATATATCAAAAATGGTTTAGGAGCCCCTAGCATATAATCCATAAGAAAATGAAAAATAAAAGGCTAATTCGTTTTGGACTCTACACCAAAGCTACACTGTAGCAGGTTTGGTTTAGAGTCCAAAACTGGCCTTTTTTTTGTATTCTTATGGATTTTTTTGTCCAGGTGTTTGTCCAGATATTACTGTAGGACACCAATCCTAGGACACTAATTTAGTAATCTATAAACATTAACTTGTAAGCCCTTGTACACACGGTCGGACATTCCGACAGAAAATGTCCGATCGGACCGTGTTGTCGGATAATACGACTCTGTGGGCTCCAACAGACTTTTTCCGTTGGAATATCCGACGGACAAAGTTTTAGAGCTGGGCTATAAAATTTTCCGACAACATGATCCAAAAATGCCACGCATGCTCAGATCAAATTCCTAGACCAAAGCTATTGGCTACTAGCCTGAACGTAGTCCCGTCGTAACGAAATAACGTCATCACGTTATGTACGATCGGATTTTCTGACAACTTTGTCCGACCGTGTGTATGCAACACCATCTGACAAAATCCGACTGATTTTCTTGTCGGAATGTCCGACCGTGTGTACAAGGGCTAAGCCAGGAGAATGCCAATACACACCAAATTTTGTCTCTTTGCCACATACAGAAAACACCATACAGAAAACCTGGTGTAAGAAAAGTTCTGAGATGTTTTTCACAGTCACCAATCCAATTGAAAATTTAAAAGCAACTAATGAAATATGAAGAGGGAAAGCAACACAGGCTTCAGGAAGTACACCTTCACTAAGCTTACAAATGTAGAACACATTCAGACTTATTAAAAAAGGCAGAGAGCAACTTAATGTACTGTAACACTAAAGCAATTTATCTTTTACTTTAGTAAAGTGAAATCTGGTTGCTGTTGGGGCATTGCACTTTGCACATCATCACTTCACTCTGCACTGCTTTGTTTCTGAACAAGTATAATAAATTGTTAGTGATCCCTGAGAACAAGATGTGGTAAAGCCTCCAGCAGCTTTTCATCTCAAGCTACAACTAGTAGTTACTAAAATCAATAGTCACCTGCTATTTTTGTGGCAATGCGAGTGGTGACAGGTGGTCCAAATCCTTTGCTGGTGCTAGCTCTGATAGTGAAAGAGTAGGTAGATCCAGGATATAGGCCTACAAACAGGTGGTGGGTTTCATTGCGCAGTTTGAAGATCCGGCCCTTCTGATTTGACAGATCTGCACTGGGGTCTAGAGAGCCCACTGCCTTGTAAGAGATCTGAGGGAGAGACACAGAGGTTGATTGGTAATGTTAGGTGTGTGACCCAGCCACAGTTGCCAAGAGTCTCATGTACTACAGGGCAATCGCACAGTTTGGCAAATTATCCTGCATCCCCCATGTCCTACAGAATGTCCAGACCAAAATGGGGAGCACACAAGTTGCCACGGCATGCACATATGGAACCCAATGACATTTCTTACGGTTACAGTAAAGTGCCCCCTCAACTTTTGTAGGAACATTGGCAACTATGGACCCAGCTGCGTCTCTTGTTGGATTGTTGAATATTAAAGGCTTAGTTCGCCTTTACAGTAAAAAATGTAAAGGTGAACTAACACCAGACACCCTTGACACCCTCCAACCTCCCCCCCCCCCCCAAATCCACGCTGTACTTACTTCCAGGGTTGCTAAGCTGTCAGTATCGCCACTTCAGAGGTTTAAGAATTTGAAATTCCCGCTCTTCTCCCTAAGAACTTCCTGGACAGACCAGATGGATTCTGATAAGAGGTAGAAGAGTGGGGATTTCAAATCCTCGGACCACTGGAGTGGCTGCAGAGGTACTGTCTGCTTGGCATCCCCGGAGATAAGTACAGGCCAGGGGGTGGGAAGGATGTCTGGGAAGGGTTTTCTGTAAAGTTGAACAAACAGTTTAAATATCAGATGACTAAAACTGCACAAACGTATACATTTATGGGGAAATTGGCAATGATTGATGGGTTATGTACTGGATTGTTGTTGCCTGATACCTCATACAGCGATATAACTCCATTTGTCTCATTTGGAGCTTTCCACTGAAGATAAATCTTCTCCTCAAAAGGTCCTCCCTGTATGGACTCCAGAGGGATTGGGCCAGGCACTGAGGGGCAGAGAGTTTGAGTTAATAATCACCAACATGGTAAAGGTCTATCAGGCTTATTTAATAAGGCAGTGCAATTGGCGGTGATTATGTGCAATGTGAAGAAACCCAGAGCAACCAATTCGATTTCCAAATAATGGATTTCAATTTTTGGATGACATAAAAGGATAACTTTTGACCAACTGCTACGGGTTACTGCTCTTTACACTGCCTCATTAAATAAGGCTTTATTTATTTTGTGCAGATGCTTTAAAGCATGTTTATGGACATGGGTGCAAATGTTGAGCAGTTACCCTTACCAACCAGAATCTGTGTATATCTGAAAAACTGGTGGCCAATGGCAACAACTGCACTTCTGTTACAGTTTTCTTTGTTCTGATATTCATAACTCAACACAATTAAATTAGAACCCCACCTTAAACCCTTTTCATAGTTTAGATAGAATTGGGAAGGGTTGGAAACCAGTTTTTAAATGTTTTCTGTGCCTCTGCTGGAAAATGTATTACGTGTCTTTGTAACCATATGCAATACACTGTATGAACATATGGGTTCTTCAGTTGCCTTAAGTGGTTCTCGGCTTCTAGAGTGTCCTTGCAACTTTAAGGAGGAAGGAAGACTCTCCAAGATAAGCTTGCTCTCAATATAATCGTTACTATATATGTGTCCCAGGTTGGGGGCTTAGGTATATTTGAGTAAGGGACCACCGATACCTTGAAATGGCATTGTGAGTTAATTTGTATTTTCAGTTGTATGGAACAACAACTGTTTGATTAGTGTTTCTATGGTGACTAGCTTAATCAATTGTGTTTTTGTTGTTGTATTGTTTATTGTACTGTTCTACTCCTGTGCTAGTTATAAATTGATCAGAACAGTTGCCATTTTATGTCCTGGTGGCACACAACAGGAAGTGTGGGGAAATCTCACCAAATGGAGGCAACGCCCCTCCATTGACATTTGACACTGAGATCAGTGTCTCTAGTGAGAGATTTCCCCTCTGCTCATCTTCCAGGAAAATGTAAAGTTAAAGCATGAAAATGAAAGTGAATTTGCCCAACAGTATCACAGATGCCAATAAAAACCCAATAGGGGTTCTAAACCTTCTCCTATATTTGCAGATACATATAAAACATGTATGCTTTATTATATATATATATATATATATATACAGTATATGTATATATATATATATATATATATATATATATATATATATATATATATATATATATAGTAGATATACATGCACAGACAGACAGCAATTTGTTAACAACTGGACTTGCATATACAAATTATAAGGAAATTCCTTTTGCCGCATACACACGACCGAACTTTCCGTCAGACTAGGTCTGACGGAATCAGTCTGTCGAACAATCCGATCGTGTGTGGGACAATCCGAAAAAAAATTTGTAAAAAAAAATCTGACAGACCTAGAAATAGAACATGTTTCAAATCTGTCCGACGGACTCAATTCCTATCGGGAAAACCGTTCTTCTGCATGCTGCTCCGACAGACCAAATACAAATGGAAGTTTGCTTTGCACAAGAACAAGGGTAGTACAATATTACAACTGTCTTAAATAATATAGGAAATAGGTGCAGCTGTCATAGGGCAAGGTGTATTATTAGTGAACAGTAAGTGCAAAGGTATTTGTCTAATCAACCAATCTGCTTTATCTACGCTTTAAAAGATGAGGATGTGTACCACTGGAAACAATCATGGAAAACAAACAGCACTCAGTGGATAAGGGTAAGTAGCCTACTTACCAAACCACTATGATCCCTTTAGTTAAAAAGACAGGTCAGGTGGAGCTTTGACAGATTAAGGTACTGTTGCCTGTGCTGGTGGACACCTATGGGATAAGCCTGGGGAATCACTCCAATTCAAGATTGCTCAGAAAAAAATGGAAAAAAGCAGGACCATAGCATAATTCCGTTTTATATAAAAAATAAGTAAAAACAGAAAGCCAAATGGCCTCTTACTTTAAAAAGTGCCTTGCCTCGGCACTGAATGGAAACCGCATGTAATACCAGGTGGGTTGTGAAGCAGCCGTCCCACTGGCACTGTGTTTGGCTGGCGTGTGTTCCACCGCCTGAAGATGCTGAAACCGGAAGCCGGAAGTGAATACGTGACTGGGATGTGCCTCGACGTACGTTTCGTCCTAATGACGTCGTCAGGAAGTGCCAGGAAGTAGGCTACTTACCCTTATGCACCGGGTGTCATTTGTTTTCCATGATCGTTTCCAGTGGTGATGGTGTAAAGACCTAAATTACTTTAAATCTTTTATTGACACACTTGTTATTTAACCCATTCGAACATTTGTTATCACTTTGCACTTTATGTGTTTTCTGGATTATTTTGGAATAAGTTACCAGTAATGTATATGTATTATTAAGTATTTTTTTGTACTTTATTTTTTAGGTTATTTAAATATTGTGTACACATTTTTAATTTTGTTTAAGCACCCTCTTATATTATACAACCTACATTTCACAAAGTTAGCACCTTAACTTTGAGGGAAGCAGCTCATCTATTGTTTAATTTAGCCATAGCGCAGGGTTCTCCTTATTTTTCATTGTTTTACTGTGACCCTCTCATTTGAAACTTTTACATTTCTAACATGAGTTGCACATTGACGTTCTTTACCACAGATGACAACCCCATCCCAACAGATCTTGGTATATCAGTTTTATGATCTGAAGACCATACCATCTTCCTCTGTGTGCACCACTATCTCTCCACTCTCTTTCCTCCCCTCTGGATTGCAGAGAGCCAGTCTGAGGTATACGGCAGTGTGCGGTCTCAGGCCACGTAAGGTGTAGTGGCTAGAAGTCAGAATCAGCTCTTCAGCTTCCACTCGTTCTTCTCCTAGCTGGTAACTGTAGTGTAGTGTTAGGTTATAGCTGTGACATCGAGTGATTGTATAGCCAAATGGTTCCCACTGCAGTGTCAGCTGTCGAGCACGGATATCCACCAGTTCCACATTCTGAGGGCCATGTACTGGATCTGCAAAAAGAAAATAAATTATATATTTTTAAACACCCCTCAAATCTTTTCTGGCACTTTTTGTTGTACAAGGTTAAATCAATATTTTTTGCTAAAAAAAATACTTAGAACATAAACATTATATATATATATATATATATATATATATATATATATACAGGATGTCACAAAAGTGAGTACAGACCTCACATTTTTGTAAATATTTTATTATATTTTATTTTTTCATGTGACAACACTGAAGAAATTACACTTTGCTACAATGTAAAGTAGTGAGTGTACAGCTTGTATCACAGTGTAAATTTGCTGTCCCTTCAAAATAACTCAGCCATTAATGTCTAAACCACTAGCAACAAAAGTGAGTACACCTCTAAGTGAAACTGTCCAATTTGGGCCCAAAGTGTCAATCTTTTGTGTGACCACCATTATTTTCTCGCTCTGCCTTAACCCTCTTGGGCATAGAGTTCACCAGAGCTTCACAGGTTGCCACAGGAGTCCTCTTCAACTCTTCCATGATGACATCACAGAGCTGGTGGATGTTAGAGACCTTGCGCTCCTCCACCTTCTGTTTGAGGATGTCCCACAGATGCTCAAAAGGGTTTAGGGCTGGAGACATGCTTGGCCAGTCCATCACCTTTACCCTCAGCTTCTCAGCAAGGCAATGGTTGTCTTGGAGGTGTGTTTGGGGTCGTTATCTTGTTTGAATACTGCCCTGATGCCCAGTCCCTGAAGGGAGGGGATCATGCTCTGCTTCAGTATGTCACAGTACATGTTGGCATTATTGGTTCCCTCAATGAACTGTAGCTCCTCAGTGCTGGTAGCACTCATGCAGCCGGAGTCCATAACACTCCCACCATCATGCTTGACTGTAGGCAAGACACACTTGTCTTTGCACCTGGTTGTCGCCACACACACTTGACACCATCTGAACCAAATACGTTTATCTTTGTCTCATCAGACCACAGGACATGGTTCCAGTAACCCTTGTCCTTAGTCTGCTTGTCTTCAGCAAACTGTTTGCAAACTGTTTGCAGGCTTTCTTGTGCATCATCTATAGAAGATGCTTCCTTCTGGGACGGCAGCAATGCAGACCAATTTGATGCAGTGTGCAGAGTATGGTCTGAGCACTGACAGGCTGACCCTCCACCCCTTCAACCTCTGCAGCAATGCTGGCAGCACTCATATGTCTATTTCGCAAACACAACCTCTGGATATGACGCTGAGCACGTGCACTCAACGTCTTTGGTTGTCCAAGGCGAGGCCTGTTCTAAGTGAAACCTGCCCTGTTAAACCTCTATATGGTCTTGGCCACCGTGCTGCAGCTCAGTTTCAGGGTCTTGGCAATCTTCTTATAGCCTAGGCCATTTTTATGTAGAGCAACAATTTTTTTTTTCAGATCTTCAGAGAGTTCTTTGCCATGAAGTGCCATGTTGAACTTCCAGTGACCAGTATGAGAGAGTGAGAGCGATAACACCAAATTTAATACACCTGCTCCCCATTCACACCTGAAATTTTGTAACACTAATGAGTCACATGACACTGAGGAGGGAAAATGGTTAATTGGGAAATATTTGGACATTTTCACTTAGGGGTGTCAGTTTGTTGCCAGTGGTTTAGACATTTATGGCTGTGTTGAGTTATTTTGAGGGGAAAGCAAATGTACACTGTTATACAAGCTGTACACTCACTACTTCACATTGTCATTTCTGCAGTGTTGTCCCTTGAAAAGACATAATAAAATATTTACAAAAATATGAGGGGTGTACTCACTTTTGTGAGATACTGTATATATATATATATATATATATATATATATATATATATATATATATATATATATATATATATAGCAGAGACCCTAGGGCAGTGGTTCTCAACTCCAGTCCTTAGGACCCACTAACAGGCCATATTTTAAGTATTACCTTGGGGAGATGCAGACTAGAATACTGCAATCACTGAGCAGAAAATTATATCACCTGTGATCTATTTCAGTTATCTTGCAAACCTGACCTGTTAGTTGGTCCAGAGGACAGGAGTTGAGAACCACTGTCCTAGGGAATAAAATGGGGATCCTTGCAATTTTTTATATCACACGGTATTTGTGCAGCGATTTTTTCTAATGAAATTTGTTAATGAATTAAAGAAAACAAAACACAATACATCTCACTTTTTTTGTACAATATGATATATATGAAAGATATGAAAGATAATGTTATACCAAGTAAATAGATACCTAACACATTATTGTGCACGCTTGTGGAATGGCGACAAACTACGGTACTTAAATATCTCCATAGGCAATGCTTTACCCACTTCAGCCCCGGAAGGTTTTCCTCCCTTTATGACCAAGCTATTTTTTTGCGATACGGCACGGCATTACTTTTTTTTTATATATAAATCTTTTTATTATTTTTCAAAATTATATAGTACAACATATACTTTTAATTTCATCTACAGTATATTCCACTCTCGCAGGAGCTTCCATATAACTCTTATTTACAATACTTACATATCACAATAAAAACTGGAAAAGGATAAAGAAAAAAACACACATTGTTCCCCCTTCCTCCACGTTGTGTCATGGTGTGGTTTGTTGTACCCCTTCGCTTTCTATACCCACATTTAGTCACTTTCTTTCTACATTTCTATATCTTTTCCTTTTCCAGTTGTTTAATCTTCAGATTGCTCAGAGGCCGTTGTGTAGGCTTTTCTATCCAGCTAGACCAAACCCTTTCATATTTTTCTTGATGTCCTCTATTGCAGTATGTTTCTCTATACAAAGGCAGGTTATTGTTTACTAAATGCTTCCAAAAAGCTATTGAGGGAGCCTCTGTTTTTTTCCATTTCAATACTACTGCTTTTCTTGCATAGAAAAGCAATATGCTTATTTTTGTTCTCTTTGCTATAGTAACAGCAGTATTATTCCTCATCAAACCCAAGAGACAGGTCCCACTCCCTACAACCTGTTCCAAAACAACTGACGTCACTATAACAATTACATTTATGCCCCTTGTCCAAAATATAACGATATCAGGGCAGGACCGGAATATATGGATAAAATCTCCTGGAATATTCCCACATCTCCTACAATTCTGAGAGTTCAATGGGCTTATTATATGTAATGTATATGGTGAATTGTACTTTCTGTGTGTTATCTTAAGTTGTATGAGTTTATCTCAAAGAGAGACCAATATCTGAAAGGGGAATCCCCATATCTCCTCCCAATTCTCCTCCTCTAGTTCCGGAACATCTCTTATCCAACATGATCGAAGCATAGCTCCCAACTGTCCCTGATTTCGAGGGACTGTCCCTGATTTGGAGCAATTTCCCTCATTCCTACTCATTTGTCCCTCATTTTGGTCTGATCTAAAGAGCATGTGCAAGTTGCATATATCTAAAAAAGTAGCTTCCAGGAATGTTTCAGTATTCTATCATTCCTGCAAAGTGGTATCACCATTTCTCCCTGTACTACCTGAGATAGCTTTTTAACCTTCAATCTGGTCCAGGCTCCTGGATCTTGGATGGAGTTTAAATGAGGCAGCCGAGGATTCCTCCCCAGCGGAGTATTTGGAGATAAGATCACTTTGGAGTGTTTTTCCCACACTAAACTTACTCTCCATGCCATTGATTAGTTATGAATATGATTGGCTATTAGTAACACCTTATGAGTTGGGGCTTATTTAGTGTTATATAATCATAATCAATGTATATATATTTTTAGGTGGAGCTGTAAGGGTTAACCTATGGCTTTTTAACAAACTTAACTTTTGTCCATTAATCATTGTTAAGCGGTTTAATGTGCTGTTTTCTTTGTCCATGGCGATAGGGAATATTTTCCCATATCCAATATGGCGCTTATAATCAAACACTTTTGACTTAGAACAAGGTTTGGTTTCCTATATAAGGTGGTGAGTCATCACGCAGCCCGTTCCCCATCGACAACGTTACGTATGACGAAACGCGCCTGGAGGAGGGTATGTCCTGTCACCACGCAGTATACTAGGAGGACGAGCTTCTGATGTTTGCCGGCCGGGTTTGGTTTTAGATACAAACTTTTTAACGTACCAAATGTAAGTGCAATACTTTTTTACACATTAAATTGATCAGACTGTATTACGCTATGGTCATTTTTTCTGGGTAAATTGCTGGGTTTAACGGCCATGGACTTCATAGCTGGTGCCAGGGCTTGGGAGATCTACAGCCATCCATACTGTGCTACTGGGTTATTCGGCCATTGATCATCCGTGCAAGCTAAAGGCCTTGACTGGGCTATAGCCACATGCCTTTTTTGCTTGCCATCCGGTAAGCAGGTTTTTCTTAAGGTGGCAGGGCACTTTCTGATTGAAGTCCTTAATGTTGATCAATAACATGCCATTTTAATGAAGAATTCTGTCATTCTATGGGGCATAAATACCTGTCTGGTCAATGACAGTTGTTAACAATGGTTGGATTCTCAATGTCAGTATTTTAGTCAATATTTTCGAATCTATATTCAATAATGCTATTGGCCTGCATGAAACACATCATTTTGGATCTTTAATTTCTTTATGTATAAGAGCTATATGGGCCAGTCTCATTGACTCTGGAAGAGCCCCTTTCAGTAACGCATTAGTAAATTCTTTAACTAATTTTGGGGCTAAAAGGTCTCCATACTTTATATAGAATTCAATAGGAATTCCGTCATGGTCTGGCACCTTTCCGTTTTGGAAAGGTATGTATAATCTTCTGTATCTCCTCCTTTGTAATGGGTCTAACCAAAGCCTCTTTATCCGACAGCCACCTGAGGGTTCAGACATCTCCCTTGGGTAGAGGTCAGAGGGGAGAGAGGAAGTTTACAGGGAGCTATAGTACCTCCAAAAAGCCTCCAGAATGTCTTCTGGATTAGATACCGTTACTCCTTCTGGAGTCCTAACTTCAGATATGAGTGTAGCTGAATGTTCCTGTTGTGCCAACATTGCCAAAAATGTCCCACTTCTATCCCCTTGTTCAGAAATCTTATGTCTAATTTTTTTCATTCTCACCTAGATATTTCTACCATATGTAGATGCAGGTCCCTTTGAGCAGCCATCATTTTAGTTCATCGTATTGGGATACAAAGTATACTTTTATTTCTGCAGTTGTGTCTGCCTTTGTAATACCTGTATGGTGACCTTCTGTTTCTTTTTAACTGCTGCAATAGCTGAAATATAGTGCCCCCCGAACATATGCTTTAAAAGCATCCCATACCATATCTGAAGAGGATAAGTCAACATTATTTTCACAGTTTTCAGCTAATATTAATGGTATTTTTTCTGCTATTTCCAGATAAAGTACCAACTGAGAGGCCAATCTCCATAATGATGCATTTTTCAGAGCAGGTGTATTGATAAGAGTAAAGGGGAGTGATCTGAAAGACCACTTGGCAAATATGTAGCTTCCACAATGTCCTCTAGCAATGCCGGATCTGAAAAGGCTAAATCTATTTGAGATGATGTTTTATAGGGGCAAGAATATACAATTTTTTCCAGATTTTTCCATCTCCAGATTTCTATTACTCCTGTCACCTGTGCCCAATTATATTATGATGTGCTGAATACTGCTTGGGAGGTCTTGGTCTATCTAGATTTGGAGATAGAATAGAATTGAAATCCCAAATAAACAGTAATTTTTATGGATAATGTTGGACAGTTTTCTCTAATATTATATTTAATATTTCGAGGGAAAAGGGGGGTGGAATATAAATTGCTGCTATGATGTACCTTTGTTGCCCTAACGTATATACTATGATAACATATTTACCCTGTACGCCGTCTATACCTTCTCAATTACACCAGGAAAGGATTTATTTAATAAAACGGACACCCCTCTCGCGTAAGAGTATGTGGCATGATATGCCTGAGCCTTTGTACACACGGTCGGGCATTTCGACGGAAAATGCTACTAGCCTGAACGTAGTCCCATCGTAACGAAATAACGTCACCACATTCTGAACGATCGGATTTTCCGACAACTTTGTCCGACCGTGTGTATGCAACAGTTTCGGACAAAATCCGTTTGACAAAATCCAACGGATTTGGTTGTCAGAATGTCTGACCGTGTGTACAAAGGCTGATAGAACCATATTTTTTAATGTCATTACTTTTTCTCCTATTAAATCTGTCTCCTGAAGTAAAATCAACTGTGGGTTGTACTTTTTTACATACTGGAATATTTTGAACATTTGTTGCCGGAAAATCCGATCGTGTGTACGGGGCAGATTTTCTGCTGATTTTTGTCTTCAGATTTACCAAAATCATATAATATGGAGATCAAACCTTAGGACTTTCAATTTGTATGCAATCAGGCAGGCCCTTGCACTACATGTGTTGGTAAATCTGAAGGAAAAATCAGCAGAAAATGTGATAGTGTGTATGGGGCTTTAGAGTTAGTTTTTGTCTGAACGTCTACTTAAAATGTAAAGCAAAACCTGGTCTTGTGCCCTGCCAGGGAAGGCTATGCTGTGTGGTAGAGCTTTGTAAATTTTAGGACTTGATGGGAAGACAACCTAATCCCTTTGTAGGTAAAACCAGTGGCGTAGAGTAGGGGGTGTCGGGGGGGGGGGGGAGCATGATCTTGGGCACCACATTTAGGGGGGGCGCAAATTCATGCCAGTAGTGTCTCTACTGGCTGCCTCCCCCTAAATTTTAAATTTTAATTTCCTGTGTCCCCCGTGCTCCAGCCGTCATGTTCAGTGTCCGGCACCCTGTGATTGGGCGTATGGGGGTCATGTGTGGCGTGGGGCTGGCCTGTCCATGATCGCAGTTGCTCCTGGAGTCCCGCCTCCACACATGACCCCCATTCGCCCAATCACAGTGTGCTGGAGTGTGTGGGGGGGGGGGGGACAAGCACTGGAAAGTGTGAACCGATGGGGCCGCTGTCTTCTCCTCCTCCTATCCTCCGGAGTCCAGACTGATGCAGAACAAGAAGGCGAGGAATTGAGGGACATGGACTGAGGGGGGGGGGGCTAGAGGCACCGTATATGTAGTGTCAGTATAGGAAGACTGTAGGCAGGACAGTATAGTGGTCAGTGTAGTGTAGTGTAGTGGACAGTGTAGTTCTCAGTGTAGTGGACAGTATAGTATGGTGGTCAGTGTAGTTCTCAGTGTAGTGGACAGTATAGTGGTCAGTGTAGTTCTCAGTGTAGTGGACAGTATAGTGGACAGTGTAGTTCTCAGTGTAGTGGACAGTATAGTGGTCAGTGTAGTTCTCAGTGTAGTGGACAGTATAGTGGTCAGTGTAGTTCTCATTGTAGTGGACAGTATAGTATAGTGGTCAGTGTAGTGTGTAATGGTCAGTAAAGGAATCAAGTTGGTCAGTGTTGAAATCAAGCAGGTTAGTGTAGTGGTCAGTATAGGAATCAGGTAGGTCAGTAATATTGTATTGGAAGGGACTCGGGAAGTGCTAAAAGTCCGCAGGTTAGGGGGCGCAAATTATTTGCCTTGCCCCGGGTGCTGACAACCCACGCCGTCGCCATGCCACTGGGTAAAACAGCTTTCATATACTGTAGGTTTTAAAACTGTGTATGTAGATATTTGCGTGTGTTTTAGCTTTAACAAGTCCAATAAAAGGTCACTTTTACAGTAGCACCAGGGTAAATGCCCTTTTGCCCATTCACAAAGCAGCTCTGGAATGGCTGTTATATTCCGGAGGACCACATCGCTTTATTGCTGTAAGATTCTTTAATAGAAAATCACAAGTGGAAGCCAGCATAATAAAGCAATATATTTGGGTACTTTTATAGAAGTGTGTGCACAGGTCAGTAAAATATAATAAGGTGAACGTGGACAAAGCTTTAACATTGGCAAATATTCACTTTTTCATTTATGGCATTTTTTTCTTTTTTTGCAGCTTCTTTATGATTCTTTTTTGTACAATTCATCCCAGCTTCCCTCCCTTTTCATTTTACAGCCTAATCTCCCATCCTAACCTAATATCACTTTTTTTATTCAGCCTAAGTCTGCCGGCTGTTCTTATCATTGTCCTTTTATTTCTTCCATGTAGACTCCCATCATCTTGTTATTCTTTTCTTCTCCAGCTTTGTTACTTAAAACTCCATCATCTCTATTCCCCTGATTCTATGTCACCATCCCAGTGCTCATGTTAAAGCTGAATGACAGGCCTTGTGGTTGTTATCATACAGCGGGGGGGTCAATGGCGGGGACCAGCTCCTGCCTCATGAGAGGTGTCAGACAGCCGGTGTCACTCACACAGCCTGGTGCCTTGCATCTCTGCCAGGGCCTGCCACTTATGTTGTCACCTAACACTCCAGGATACTTTGCTTGTCCTTATCATTGAACGATCGGTTGCAGATCATTCCCCTCATTGGAGACCCTGTAACTCCTCCCTTAACGTCTTCAGAGCTGTAGCTTCACCTTGATATGTTTTTTCTGTTAAAGGAATAGTAATCCTAAACTAAATATCTGTCTATAGAAGAACAGCTTATTTTTTCATAGTTAGTAAGGTTGAATAAAGACACCAGTCCATCCAGTTCAACCCGAGTGAGTGTCTACAATTGTCCCTATCCCTGTACATTGCACACTCACATCGGTCCATACCCTCAAGGAGCCCACAATCCAAGGTCCACCATTCATATACTAGGGCCAATTTTTTGGACAGAAGCCAATTAACCTACCAGCATGTCTGTGGAATGTGGGAGGAAACCAGAGTACGTGGAGGAAACCCACGCAGGCACAGGGAGAACATGCAAACTTCAGGCAGGTAGTGCCATGGTTGAGATTCGAACCAGAGACCCTTCTTACTGTTAGGTGAGAGTGCTAACAACTACACCATTGTGCTGCTTCTGTTGCATTTATTAACCACTTCAATACCCGCCACTTATACATCTTCCTGCCCAAACCAATTTTCAGCTTTCGGCGCTGTCGCACTTTGAATGACAATTGCGCGGTCATGCTACACTGTGCCCAAACTCAATTTTTATCCCTTTGTTCCCACAAATAGAGCTTTCTTTATGTGGTATTTGATCACCTCTGGGATTTTTATTTTGTGCTAAACAAATAAAAAAAAAGGCCAAAAATGTTGAAAAAAATATGTTTTTTTGTTTTGTTTCTGTTACAAAACTTTGTAAATAAGTAAGTTTTCTCCTTCACTGATGGGCACTGATGGGGCTGCACTGACGGGCACTGAAGTGGCACTGATGGGCACTGATGATGGGCACTAATATGCAGCACTGGTAGGTGGCACTGATATGCAGCACTGATGGGTACACATAGGTAGCACTGATGGGCACTGAAAAAAAAGACAGAAAATTTAGAAAAAATAAATGTTTGTTTGTTTTGTTTCTGTTACAAAACTTTGCAGATAGTAAGTTTTCTCCTTCACTGATGGGCACTGAAGGGGCTGCACTGATGGACCCTGATAAGGCGGCAATGATGGGCATTGATGAGGTTGCTCAAATGAGGTGGAACTGATGAGGTGGCACTGTTTTTGCACTGATGATGGGCACTAATATGCGGCACTGATAGGTGGCACTGATATGCAGCACTGATGGGTACAAATAGGTAGCACTGATGAGCACAGAAAGGCGGTACAGATGGGCACTGATAGGCAGCACAGATGGGCACTGATAGCCGTCATGAATGGGCACTGATAGGTGGCACAGATGGGCATGGATGGGCACTGATAGGTGACACTGATGTTCACTAATGAATGGTAATGATGGATGCCAATCAGTGCCAAACAATAATGCCTGCCAATCAGTGATGCCCCTTGTGGGCACTGATTGGCATCCCTGGTGGTAACAAGTGGTGGGCATCCCTGGTGGACCTGGTGGCATCACTGGTGGTCCAGTGTGAGCATCCTATGGGGGCTGCGCTGATAATCAGTCAGCACAGAGCCCCCAGTCAGAAGAGCAGCCGATCGGCTCTAATCTACTCGTGTCTGACAGACACGAGTGAGGAAAAGTCAATCAACGGCTCTTCCTGTTTACATCTGTCAGAGTCTCTTTACCTAGATTGGAGTTAGACTGACACACCGTAATAACGATCACCGCGCGGCGCGCCCCCAGCCTGATATACCCGGGCCAAAGTCATATGAAGTCTGGTCAGGATATCGCAACCACTTTGCCGATGTCATATCGCTATATGGCGGGCGGCAAGTGGTTAAAAAAAAAATAATACAAATCCAAACCTAATAGTACAGCCGTGGCCAAAAGTTTTGAGAATGACACAATTATTCATTTTCACAAAGTCTGCTGCTTCAGTGGTTTTAGATCTTTTTGTCAGATGTTCCTATGGTATTCTGAAGTATAATTACAAGCATTTTATAAGTGTCAAAGGCTTTTATTGACAATTATGTTAAGTTTATGCAAAAGAGTCAATATTTGCAGAGTTGTCTCTTTTTCAAGACCTCTGCAATTCGCCCTGGTATGCTGACAATCAACTTCTGGGCCACATCCTGACTGATGGCAGCCTATACTTGCATAATCTTTGCTTGGGGTTTGTCAGAATTTATGGTGTTTTTTTTTGTTCACCCACCTCCTGAGGATTGACCACAAGTTCTCAATGGGATTAAGGTCTGGGGAGTTTCCTGGCCATGGACCCAATTTTTGATGTTTTGTTCCCCAAGTTACTTAGTTATTACTTTTGCCTTATGGCAAGGTGCTCCATCATGCTGGAAAAGGAATTGTTTGTCACCAAACTGTTCTTGGAAGTTGCTCTCGGAGGTACCATTCTTGATCCATGGCTGTGTTCTTAGCCCTTGTACACACGGTCGGACATCCCGACAACCAGATCCGTCGGATTTTGTCCCACGGATTTTGCCTGAAACTGGTGTTGCATACACACTGTCAGACAAAGTTGTCGGAAAATCCAATCGTTCAGAATGTGATGACGTTATTTCGTTACGACGGGACTACGTTCAGGCTAGTAGCCAATAGTTTTGGTCTAGGAATTTGATCTGAGCATGCATGGCACTTTGTCCCATCGGAATTCTCTACATTCTCATGTTGTCGGAAAATTATATAGCCCAGCTCTAAAAGTTTGTCGGTCGGATATTCCGACGGAAACAGTCCGATGGAGCCCACACACGGTCGGATTATCCGACAACACGGTCCGATCGGACATTGGGCTAAGGAAAAATTGTGAGTGGCTCCCTTGACCCCACACGTGCATGGTCTCAGGATTCTTTACTGTTGGCATGACACAGGACTGATGGTAGCGCTCACCTTTTCTTGATCATAAAGGGGATTCATCAGAGAAAGTGATTTTACCCCAGTCCTCATCAGTCCAATCCCTGTACCCAGGGCCGCTGATAGAAATCATGGGGCCCCGTACAGCCTATCTGACGGGGCCCCCTTCAGCTCCACCCTGGCCCCGCCCCTGGCCCCTCCTTTAGCCCCACCCCTGGCCCCACCCATTGCCCCTCCCCAGACCCCGCCTTGAAACAAAGTGTGGGTTTGTCTACAAGTGATATTTGTTTTTCTCCAGTCAGTTATAGGTTTGATTATCCAAAAGAAATACTGTTTTCAGATGAGAACATACCTCTTTAATATCTATATGTAATACAAACCATTAATGAATAAATAAAATGGTATTTTGGAGAGTATTGGCAGGGTAAGTATTGCAGAGTATTGGCAGGGTAAGTATTGCAGAGTATTGCCAGGGTATTGGCGGGGTATGTATTGCAGAGTATTGGCGGGGTATGTATTGCAGAGTATTGGCAGGGTAAGTATTGCAGAGTATTGCCAGGGTATTGGCGGGGTATGTATTGCAGAGTATTGGCAGGGTATGTATTGCAGAGTATTGGCGGGGTAAGTATTGCAGAGTATTGGCGGGGTAAGTATTGCAGAGTATTGGCAGGGTAAGTATTGCAGAGTATTGGCAGGGTAAGTATTGCAGAGTATTGGCAGGGTAAGTATTGCAGAGTATTGCCAGGGTATTGGCGGGGTATGTATTGCAGAGTATTGGCGGGGTATGTATTGCAGAGTATTGGCAGGGTAAGTATTGCAGAGTATTGCCAGGGTATTGGCGGGGTATTGGCGGGGTATGTATTGCAGAGTATTGGCGGGGTATGTATTGCAGAGTATTGGCGGGGTAAGTATTGCAGAGTATTGGCGGGGTATGTATTGCAGAGTATTGGCAGGGTAAGTATTGCAGAGTATTGGCAGGGTAAGTATTGCAGGGTATTGGCAGAGTAAGTATTGCAGAGCATTGGCAGAGTATTGGCAGGGTAAGTATTGCAGAGTATTGGCAGGGTAGGTATAAAGTATTGCAGAGTATTGGCAGAGTATGTATTGCAGAGTATTGGCAGGGTATGTATTGGCAGGGTATGTATTGCAGAGTATGTATTGCAGAGTATATATTGCAGAGTATATATTGCAGAGTATATATTGCAGAGTATGTATTGCAGAGTATGTATTGCAGAGTATTTGCAGAGTAGTAGTAGATGTTGAACTTCAAGCATACACCTCACCTGTGTAATTGTTAGCTCCAGCAGGGCAGCAGAGATCACTTCCTCCCTCTTCTTGAGTGTCCACAATAGCTCGATCGCCCGGCCCCTGCACTCTCTGCTCCTCTCACTCTGCTACTTCTTCTCACGCGGAGAGAGAGAGAGAGGAATATCACTCCGCAACACCATAGGGTATGCTGGCCTGGACTTGTGCTGTGTGCGGAGCAGGAGGAGCGGGCGCAGAAGGCGTATTCTTCCGCGCCCGAAATACAACAAATAGTCCCTCCCCTGCAGCCTCATACAGCACAGACTAATCACATCTAATAAAAAAAAAACCTTACCGAACGGGGGTGGGGTTGTGCGGACGATGATCGGTGGAGGAGAATCTTTTTTTTTTTTTTTTTTTTTTTATTTACTTTGCAGTTCAGGTTGCCCGGGCCCCCCCTGCTGGTCAGGCCCGGTACAGCAGGGCCAGTTGTACTGGCCTATCAGCGGCCCTGCCTGTACCGTTTGCAGAATATCAGTCTGTCCCTGATGTTTTGTCTTGGAGCGAAGTGGCTTCTTTGCTGCCCTTCTTGACACCAGACCATCCTCCAAAAGTCTTCTCCTCACTGTGTTTTTAGATGCAATCACACCTGCCTGCTGCCATTCCTGGGCAAGCTCTGCACTGGTAGTGCCCCGCTCCCACAGCTGAAAAAAACTGTAGGAGACGGTCCTGGCACTTCCAGGAGCCAATCCAGGAGGCGGGACTTTGTTTGACAGCAGCTGGCATTTCAGATCCAAGCTGTATCACAACGGGAGATCTTCTCTCTGTGTAATCCAGCTGGCTCTCTTCTTCCTCTCCTCTCCCTTCCTCAGTTTCCTGGCCAATCACTGGGAGGAGAATCAGCGCCTGCCTCCCCGATGTGGCTCCACACTCACCCTCACCTTATTTCCACTCGCCAAATGTGAGCAGGCGAGTGGAAATTTGAATGGCTGCTTATACTATTTTACTTTGAAAGTTCCCCATCTCGTGCTTCCTGTTTGGCTTTCTGGATTGAAAAGACAGTGGAATGAATAAAACTCCCACTATTGCACCAGTAGTAATATGATTCCAAGGGCAGAGGGTAGGACAGTCCTGGCACCTAATATTGAGGTTGGTTACATGAGAAGCAGCAGTGGGGTCGAGGCACTACAAATGATGGACAGATAGCTCTCCACGTGTTGTTCAGATATGTTTAGATTGTAAGCTCCCTGAGAACAGGGGTTGATATGAATGTACAATATGTAAAGCACGTCATAAATTGTCAGCGCTATATACTGTAAACACCTCTAATGTTAAAAGTGTAGCTGTTTTGGGCAAAATCAATTTGAATCAGCGGCTAGTAAGATTGAAACTAGTAAATATGTACACACAGGAGGTAACTAGTACAATTTATAGACATTAAAGTATTTGTTCCTTATTTAATGACATTATGCAGTATTTTAATATACAACGTATTTGAGTCTTTATCGTTTTTAGACCTTAGCCGGTGCTTATTAATAGTAAAAAATGGGTATAGAAAAGTATGATTAGATGGTACTGGCAGGCACAGGTACTGCTCTCAATGATTAGCTGCTGATTAAACAGTGGGTGTAACATTATAATGAACAATTAACTAATCATTGGCTGATCGCATGGTGAGAAGTCATCAACATCTATGCAAGAAACCTAAAAGTGCATGTGTGCCTTCACTTCTAGGTAAATTTTAGCTATAAATGTGGCATTGACATAATAGAATTTATACTGATATCATGATCGGTACTCTTTTTCTTTCTCTGATGGAATCCCTCTTATGCCTGATAAAAGTTTTCATTGACAGTCTGCAGTTTGTCTTCTTTTTAGATGATTGCAGACATTATTCCCACCAAATGATTTCCTTTTTTTCAGGTCTTTCCCTTCTCTGATTTGCAGTTTGTCACTGAGAATGTGTGCTCCGACCATTATGACATGGACCAGTACATCATTTATGGTTGAACTAGACCAGTGATGGCGAACCTTGGCACCCCAGATGTTTTGGAACTACATTTCCCATGATGCTCTGGCACTATGTAGTGTAGTAGAGCATAATGGGAAATGTAGTTCCAAAACATCTGGGGTGCCAAGATTTGCCATCACTGAACTAGACGCTCACTGCTTTTATTTTTGTTGTTCTGTTTTGTAGGACAGTGTAAGTAAAAAAGTATCTAAATTAAAAAGTATAGTTATCCCTTTTCATTATTCATGCATTCTCTCCCTACACTGTGTGTATGTCCAGTTGACCAGGGTTATTAAATTTAAATTCAAGGAGGTCGGACCAGTAAAATTTTCTTCCAGCAGAGGAGCATTCGTAGCATATTTGTGCTACGAATCAGATCCTAGTATGTGTGTGGTCATTGCCTGCCTATCAAACAATAAGCATTGTGAGTATTTCAATAATATGTACTGTCAATTTTCGGAGTTCCTCCTTACGTCTGCTGTCCAGAGTTCAGAGTGCTTCCTTAGATTAAGTGTCCCCATCACGGTGCCCCCTTACATCAGGTATCCCCATCATGGTGTATATATATATATATATATATATATATATATATATATATATATATATATATATATATATATATATATATATATATATCACTATATTGCCAAAAGTATTGGGAGGCTTGCCTTTACACGCACATGCACTTTAATGGCATCCCAGTCGTAGTCCGTAATGTTCAATATTGTGTTAGCCCACCCTTTGCAGCTATAATGGCTTCAGCTCTTCTGGGAAGTCTGTCCACAAATATTAGGAGTGTGTCTATGCAAATGTTTACCATTCTTCCAGAAGGTCTTTTTTGAGGTCAGGCACTAATGTGAATGAGAAGGCCTGGCTCACCGTCTTCACACTAATTCATCCCAAAGGTGTTCTATCAGGTTGACGTCAGCACTCTGTGCAGGCCAGCCGAGCTCCTCCATCCTGTTATCCACCTGCTCAGCGGCGATCAGCGGAGACATCCCAGCTCAGCAGCTGGCGTCCTCCCTGTTTTCAAGGGGCCCAAGAGCTACCATAAAATACAGTGCCTTGAAAAAGTATTCACCCCCCTTGTAATTTTCCCCATTTTGGCACGTTACAACCAAAATTCTAAATGTATTTTATTGGAATTGTATGTGATAGACCAACACAAAGTGGCACTTTTTGGCTTGCATTTGTATTCAGTCCCTTTACTCTGATACCCCTAACTAAAATCTAGTGGAACCAATTGCCTTCAGAAGTCAGCTAATTAGTAACTAGAGTCCACCTGTGTGTAATTTAATCTCAGTATAAATACAGCTGTTCTGTGAAGCCCTTAAGCTGCGTACACACGGTCGGAGAATCCGTCGGAATGCGTCTTATCGGACCGTGTCGTCAGATAATCCGACTGTGTGTGGTATGCATCGGACTGATTAAGTCCGAATCTCTGTCCGACCCAATTTTCCAACATGTTGGAAATATTTCCCGACCAACTGGGCCAGTCGGACGTAATCCGATCATGTGTAGAGAATTTTGATCGGACCAAGTGCCACGCATGCTCAGATCAAATTCCTACATCAAAGCTATTGGCTACTAGCCTGAATCTAGTCCCATCGTAACGAAATTACGTCATCACGTTCTGAAAGATCGGTTTTTTCGAAAAACTTAGTCCGACCGTGTGTATGCAACAGTTTCGGTCACAATCCGTCAGACTAAATCTGACAGACAAAATCCGATGGATTTGGTTGGCAGAATCTCTGACCGTGTGTACGTGGGTTTAGAGGTGTGTTAGAGAACCTGAGTGAACAAACAGCATCATGAAAGCCAAAGAACACACCAGACAGGTCAGGGATATAGTTGTAGAGAAGTTTAAAGCAGGGTTAGGTGATAAAGAAATATCCCAAGCTTTGAACATCTCACAGAACACTGTTCAATCCATCATCTGAAAATGGAAAGAGTATGGCACAACTTCAAACCTACCAAGACATGGCCGTCCACCTAAACTGAGAGGCAAGGAGACCATTCATCAGAGAAGCAGCCAAGAGGCCCATGGTAACTCTGGAGGAGCTGCTCAGGTGGGAGAATCTGTCCACAGGACAACTATTAGTCGTGCACTCCACAAATCTGGCCTTTATATAGAAGAAATCCACAAGAAGTCCAATTTCTCCATCCAATCTGACAGAGCTTGAGCTATTTTGCAAAGAAGAATGGGCAAAAATGTGACTCTCTAGATGTGCAAAGCTGGTAGAGACATCCCCAAAAAGACTTGCAGCTGTGATTGCAGTCAAATATGGTTCTACAAAGTATTGACTCAGGGGGGCTGAATACAAATACAAATACACCCCACACTTTTCACATATTTATTTGTAAAAAGTTTTGAAAACCATTTATCATTTTCCTCCCACTTCACAATTATGGGCCACTTTGTGTTGGTCTATCACATAAAATCCCAATAAAATACATTTACGTTTTTGGTTGTAACATGATAAAATGTGGAAAATTTCAAGGGGTATGAATACTTTTTCAAGGCACTGTATATCAAAGCTCCGCCAGCCTGACATCTGATGGGATCTTCACAATGAACACAGTTGCAAGGGAAGATTTATAGCTTTACCTTTCATTAGGCCAGGGTTGTTGCCAGCTTCTGAAAGGCCATAGAATACCAGCACTTATTTATCCCCTCCGGTTGCAGAGCGATTAGGCCCATTGTTACGTCTAGTGAAGGCACGCACGTAGCAAGCCATAGGCGGTTTTAAGTGATAGCATAGCCATTCACAGACCTTCACTGTGTACTCATCCCAGGGGCTGGTTAGCAAATGTGCTTAGCCCCTAATTACACACAGTAATTCAGTGTTGAACATAATGTAACACAAATGCAATCTGAGAGGTCACACAGAGTTTATTATACATTAATTATCTACAATTAATTCTCTGTGATAGAAGTCACCTACTGCTTTGCGCAGCCAGAACGGATCTGGAAAATATCTAGTTAGTATGCTATTACTTTCTCTTCACATCTTCATATTTCCAGGTGAAACCCAAATCTGGCTCCTCCCTCACCCGTCTGATTTTGGAACATTATTACATTGCGTATAGGAGCCAGAGGAGAGGAAACTTTCTAAGACGATCACAGTAATCAATCAGACTTTAATTGTACAGGCAAGAGACTGAAATAGGAAGCACTCACATGAAAATCATTATTCAGTCCCATCAGAATTGTATATTTGATTGATGAGTGCTTGAAGAATGATCAAATAAAGAATCAATTATCTTATACACCTTACAAAAATATTACTTGATTTTGTTTGTCGTTATTGTTGGAGGTGATTTAATAATCTCTTTTTAATTAATACCAAACTCCAGGCGAGCAGATAAATACGTATATGAAATATATGAACTGTCTTATCTACTATAACATTTGTAGTTCTGTGCAGCCACGTTTGTGATTTATACACCTCATTCAGACAGCCCATTAAGGAGGTTAACATCACAATCATTGTTAAATTTGCTGAATTTCAGGAATGATCTGTATTGCATATGTACATTGGTCCAGCTTGGGACAATGTACAGTCCCTTGCAAAAGCAGTGCTGGGACAAGGTCATCCAGCGCCCAGGGCAAAGATGCCAAGCTGCACCCCCCTTTCCCTTAGGGTTGGGGTCAGGGTGCCCCCTACCCTTGCAATAAACCATTGCTCCAGGGGCAGCTGCCCCTCCTGTCCACCCCTTGTCCCCGCCCTGTGCAAAAGAATTCACCTCCTGGCTTTTTACCTATTTTGTTAGATTGCAGTCTTTAGTTCAATGTTTCTTTAATCAGAATTTTATGTGATGGATCAGAATAGGATAGTCTAAGTTGTTGAAGTAAAATTAGAAAATATATACATACAACTATTTTTCAAAAATAAAAAAATGATAATTGGCATGTGCATATGTATTCACCCTCTTTGTTATGAAGCCCATAAAAATCTCTGGTGCAACCAATTGCCTTCAGAAGTCACATAAATAGTAAAATGATGTCCACTTGTGTGCAATCTAAGTGTCACATGATCTGTCAATACATATACACACCTTTTTGAAAGGCCCCAGAGGCTGCAACACCTAAGTAAGAGGCACCACTAAACAAACACTGTCATGAAGACCACGGAACTCTTCAAACAAGTAAGGGACAATGTGGTTGAGAAGTACAAGTCAGGGGTTAAGTTATAAAAAAATCTTTGATGATCCCTAGGAGCGCCATCAAATCTATCTTAACCAAATGGAAAGAACATGGCACAACAGCAAACCTGCCAAGAGACAGCCGAACATCAAAACTCACAGACTGGGCAAGGAGGGCATTAATCAGATAGGCAGCACAGAGACCTAAGGTAGCCCTGGAGGAGCTACAGAGTCCCACAGCAGAGACTGGAGTATCTGTACACAGGATGACAATAAGCCGTACGCTCCATAGAGTTGGGCTTTATGGCAGAGTGGCCAGAAGAAAGCCATTACTTTCAGCAAAAAACAAAATGGTATGTTTTAAGTTTGCGAAAAGGCATGTGGGAGATTCCCAAAATGTATGGAGAAAGGTGCTCTGGTCTGATGAAACTAAAATTGAACTTTTTGGCCATCAAAGAAAACGCTATGTCTGGCACAAACCCAACACCCAAAGAACACCATCCCCACAGTGAAACATGGTGGTGGCAGAATCATGCTGTGGGGACTGGAAAACTGGTCAGATTCTTGAGATATTCTTGAGCAAAACCTGTACCACTCTGTGTGTGATGTGAGACTAGGATGGAGGTTCACCTTCTAGCAGGACAATGACCCCAAATACACTGCTAAATCAACACTTGAGTGGTTTAAGGGGAAACATGTAAATGTGTTCGAATGGCCTAGTCAAAGCCCAGACCTCAATCTAATAGAAAATCTGTAGTCAGACTTAAAGATTGCTGTGCAAACCATCCAACTTGAAGGATCTGGAGCAGTTTTGCAAGGAGGAATGGGCAAAAATCCCAGTGGTAAGAGGCAGAAAGCTCATAGAGACGTATCCAAAGTGACTTGCAGCTGTGATAGTCGCAAAAGGTGGCTCTACAAAGTAGTGACTTTAGGGGGGTGAATAGTTATGCTCATTGACTTTTTCTGTTATTTTGTCCTATTTGTTGTTTGCTTCACAATTAAAAAAAATAAAATAAAACATCTTCAAAGTTGTGGGCATGTTCTTTAAATTAAATTATGCAAATCCTCAAACAATCCATGTTAATTAAAGACTGGGAGACAACAAAACACGAAAAATGCCAAGGGGGTGAATACTTTTGCAAGGCACTGTAAGTAAGTAAGCAGATGTAGTTTGGCCCTGCCAGCGTGGCGCTGTTCGGGGGTTGCCGTGCAGGGAGGCTGGAGGACAAGGTGGAAACCAGGTTCCTGTGAGACCAACGTAGGTGTTAACAGGGGAGAAACTGTCTGATTGGACGCTGCTGCCCCGAGTGATCTGGCAGCCATCTTTGATGTGGGCAGTGCTTATAATCTTCAGGTTGGCACGCATTCTGAGTAGAAGGTATGTAGGCAAGTGCAGTCTGTTTCCTCCATTGCAGGTGGCGCTCAACTGTAGAGGTTCTGCAACTGGAGACAAAGTCAAGGGGAACAGGGTTCAGCTATGGTTTCCCAGAGTCACTGGGGAAGTAATACGGTTGGATGATGTGCCCCCATGTGATTTTAACAGTCATATGAGCCTATTTAAGGCCCTGGCTCCCAGGTTTGGCGTGCTTTATGCGAGTGGGTAGCATAGGGAAAGGTACCCCGCTTGCTAGGGACAGCTCTAGTGATAGGAAAAGGTTTCTGACGAGGAGGAAAAGTGTAGGGCCACAACTCCAAACTGGGCACAAGATGACCAGGCTGCTTCTGCCCCTTTCATCAGACGCTGTCAGTCTGGCTGAAATCTGCTCCCGTTATGTTACTGGGAAACTGTGAGTGCACACAGTTGAATAATCTGGCAATCGGCTTTGCTGGCTAGAGACAGTTGGATTAGCATATGGCCAGGTTCCTGTGGAGGAGGGACAGTGCAGGAATTGTTACTGTGTCTCAAGCAGTACCCTTCCTGAACTGGGGACCCCGTTGCCAGTTTGCCTTTCAGCCGTCTTCTCAGTTAGATGCTGTTAGGTGTCCACAGCGTGCACTGATACTCCTTCCCTGGTCTATCGAAAGTGTTCCGGACCGGTGTGTGGCCATGTCTGCAGAGTTTTCTGTTCTCTCTCAACATTACCACATTATTATACATTGCTGCATTAACCAGTCTCCATGTGAGTTCTCATTCCTTGTGGGCAGAAAGCCCGGGCCACATCTACAAGTATACATAGGGAGTAAGTGGCTATATAATGCCCAGCATGTGTGGCAGACTGAAGATCTTGCTTTGATCAATATCTGAATGGTGAAGCATCTCTACTTATAGCCACCAGTCCAATATAAGTACTGGCCCAGGAGGCAACAAATGTTGGAAGTGAGCTTGTTGGGTGAAAGTCCAACCGTGTGTATGCTCCATCGGACATTTGTTGTCAGGCTTTTTGCCAACAAATTTTGGCTAGCAGGTTCTCAAATTTTCCGCCAACAAAACTTTGTTGCTGTGTTGTTGTGTGTTTGTTGTTGTGTTGTTGGTATTTCCAATCGTGTGTACACAAGTCTGAAGCACAAAAGTTCAAACATGCTCAGAATCAAGCAGAAGGAGCCACACTGGCTATTGAATTTCCTTTTTCTTGGCTCATTGTAAGTCACCACGTTCCCACGTTCGTAATTGTTGGCCAACATTTGTATGACCGTGTGTATGCAAGAAGTTGGAGCCAACAACCTTCAAACAAAATTTTGTGGTTTTGTTGTTGGAAAGTCCAATCGCGTGTACGGGGCATTATACTGGAATGTCATTAAAGTTCATGTGCGTGTAAAGGTAGGTGTCCCAACACTTTTGGTAATATAGTGCATGTGAACCTAGGACTTGAAGGTATCAGTTTTAGTATCAGAGCATTTGCACAAGTACAAGTTACTTTTTGGTAATATAGTGTATGTACGGGGCCGGTTTAAGTGTAATTTGTAAAAAGAGTGCGGTACGTTTTCGTTAAGCGGTTCTGGTGTGGTTCAGATGCAAATTTTTAAAGTATTTGATTCTGGAAATCACACTTGAACATGGACTGAAAATCATATCTGACTCTTTGTAACTGCGGCTGGCCTGCACATATGTGATGGGGCTCCATAGAAATAGGTATCGGTAATTGGTGTCAGCGAGTACTTGAGAAAAAGTATCGGTACCCCTACTCAGTCTTAAAAAACTGGTATCTGTTCAGCCCTACTATTAAGAGTACCTGCTGTTTTAGCTTGAATTGGCATAGAAAGCTTTTATTTTAAAGAAAATCATATTGTATCTGTTTACTGCAATGGAGATGTACTTCCCAGTTTTAAAAGAAAAAAACCAAGCGCTGTCACATTGCCTCTAGTGGGACACAGCTGAGCAAACAGCAAATGCCTCCCTGTGAGCAAAAAGAGTTAACAGCTAAATCCTTCCCTAGGCCTATTTAAATCTACGCCGAACGCATTCGGATCCAAGTCATTTCCGCACATTATCATACACTTTTTGCTTCATTTATTTTGCTCTGTCCCTGGAAAAATTGTGTGTCTTATTTTCAGTGTGATTACATTTTCATCATGACATATTCGCAGCCTCAGACAATGGGGCCGCGGCTCTCGGAGCTGACTCATGGAAGTGGGAGCTATCGAGTACGTAAAGAGAAAAAAAAAATCTGTCCAGCTTGGTGCGTGCAATGAATCCTAAACTTGTATGAGACAAAAGAAGAAGAAGAAGAGAGGCAGAGAGGGCAGAATCGGGAAGAATAGGAGAAAGGAAGAAGATGAAACAAGAGTAAATGGAGGGCGTAAAATGGAAAAGGAGAGAAATGTAATTGATAAAAACACAGACAGGGAAAATAAGTCATTTCAAGAGAATGTGGTATTGCACATCACGGCTTTATTCATGAAAGTTGAGACTTTAAAAATATGTTTTCTGGTTTGAGGCAAGAAAATATAAAATATAGAATGTCATTTTGCTTTCTCCTTTACAGCCAGGAGGTGAAGCTTTAGGTTCCATTTGCCATTTCTAATCTAGGCTCTCCCATTTATTTTATCATTTAAAAGAACTGTTTTACAGAGCTCAATAGCTCAAGCTGAAAATTTACATACAAATCAGAATGGCTCATCCACGATGACTTATATTTAATCAGTTGGTTCTGTCTGAAGATCAAAGTGGGGGTAGTAGGGGTTGCCGTTGGTTTGCCACCCCCCAAATATTGCACCAGCTGCCACTGGCTTTGGAAGTTCATTGTCATTTTTTTGACAATAATATTTTTCAACACAAATTGTACATTTTAAAGCAATAAAATACAGCTTGACCCAACACTATTTTAACTACAACTTAAAATGAATGCAAACCAACAATAATAAGCCCCTTCACAGATCTTTTTTTTTTTTTTTTGCCATTTTTCTAAATATGTCAATACATATTTCAAATCTATTGAGCAATCTGTAGAGCAGGGGTCTCAAACAGGCGGCCCTCCAGCTGTTGCAAAACTACAAGTCCCATGAGGCCTTGCAAGGCTGACAGTTACAAGCATGACTCCCACAGGCAGAGGCATGATGGGACTTGTAGTTTTGCAACAGCTGGAGGGCCACCAGTTTGAGATCCCTGCTGTAGAGCTACAAACAATTATGTAGTGTAGGGGGCCTATATCAATGGTCTTCATTGCTTCAATGCTTCTTGCATTTATCTGGCCCTCGAGGCACTATTCCTCTCACTGACACCAACAGTGGGGAACCATTCCTCTCACTTACACCAGCGATGGGGCACCATCCCTCCCACTGACACCAGCGATGGGGCACCACCCCTCCCACTGACACCAGTGATGGGGCACCATTCCTCCCACTGACACCAGTGATGGGGCACTATTCCTCCCACTGACACCAGCAATGGGGTATTATTCCTCTTACTGACACCAGTGATGGGGCACCATTCCTCCCACTGACACCAGTGATGGGGCACTATTCCTCCCACTGACACCAGTGATGGGGCACCATTCCTCCCACTGACACCAACAATGGGGTATTAGTCCTCCCACTGACACCAGCGATGGGGCACCATCCCTCCCACTGACACCACTGATGGGGCACTATTCCTCCTCCTTCTTCTGACTACAGGCACCATGTATTTTTTTAACTACCACTGACAATGGGACATTTTCTACTTCCTCTGGGCACTCCGGCCCCCCTAAAGTCTGCAGGACAGTAAACCAGCCCTTTGTTTAGAAATTATGGAGACCCTTGGCCTATATAATCAGATATAGGTTGTTTAGGTTGGCCCTTATATTACACGGCTTTGGTAAATATAAATAACAAGAGATTGTACAATCAGATTGGAACAGTGGTCTGGGTTATTAATGTGGACTGCAGAAACCTGCCCCTCTATGTTATGGAGAAGAGATGAGTGAGAGGGTTCTGCATAGCTCCCAACTGTCCCTGATTTGGTTCAATTTCCCTCATTCATCCTCCTTTGTCCCTCATTTTGGTCTGATCTGTATAGATGTATATAAAATGCACCTTTTATCTATCAAAAAGTGTTTTCCAGCGCTAAACCTTTCATCTGTTTTTTAGATTGCAGCATTTGTAAATTCCAAAAGCCAATATAAAGGAATAATAGTGGTAAAAAAAGCACTTGTGGGTTTGACCAATCTTGTTTTTTTATACAATTCTCCTTTAAGGGGAGTGGCAAGGGGTGTGTCCTATACCTACATACTTTTGCTGATAGGTGTCCCTCATTCCCATCTCAAAAAGTTGGGAGGTATGGGTTCTGTAGTCTTTTGAGCAAACTGCGTTCTGCTTGTGTCTATAGATAGTCTTAGAAAAAAGCAATAACGCATACTCAGATGTTTTTTGTGTGTTCAGATGCACAGAGATTGTAGTGTTTTGTGACAACTGATGACTGATCTGCCTGTGTATGACCAACCTTAGAAAATGTTGTGTGACAGCGCAGTTACTTTTATACAGAATTTCAGTCTATTTAATTTTCGAAAGGCAATTAATTAGCTTTCCATGAGGTCTGCATGCCCAGTATGCATTCAAGTGGCCAAGAATTCAGATTGCACAAGACTGCATCCATTCCAGATACAGAAGGATTATGGGCACGGATCAGATGAATTTGGCACGGGCATGATTTGGTCCACTGTCAGCAACTGAATATTTGTATTTTTAATAACATACGGTATATTGTTTTCAGCACATGCCATTTTCATATAGTAACTATAAGCAGGGCAGCTTAAAGTGGAACTTTACCCATAACAAACAACTTGATTTACCCCCCCTCCCGACAGGCCATTTTTTGCAATGCGGCATTTCGTCGCTTTAACTGACAATTGCGATGTCGTGTGACATTGTACCCAAACAAAATTGACGTTATTTTTTCCCCACAAATAGAGCTTTCTTTTGATTGCATTTGATCACCTCTGCGTTTTTTATTTTTTGCGCTATAAACAAAAAAAGATTTTTGAGAAAAAAACACAATATTTGGTACTTTTTGCTATAATAAATATCCCCAAAAAAAGTTTAAAAAAACGAATTTATTCATCAGTTTAGGCCGATATATATTCCTCTACATATTTTTGGTAAAAAAAAATCGCAATAAGCGAAATGAGCAAAAGTTATAGCGTCTACAAAATAGGGGATAGATTTATGGCATTTTTATTATTCTTTTTTTTTTTTTACTAGTAATGCCGGCGATTTAGTGTGTCCGCCAGATCCGATGTCTGCTGGGACCCGCGAATCGTTCCTGAGGCAGACCGAACGGCGGTCTGCCTATTTAAACAAGGTAGATTGCCATTCTGTCAGAAGGGAAGATAGAGATCTTGTGTTTCTGCTAAGCAGGAACACTGTTCTCTGTCTTCCCCCAGTCAAAGCACCCCCACCCGCAGTTAGCAAGCACTCCCAGGGAACACATTTAACCCTTTTTTCGCACCTGATGTTAACCCCTTCCCTGCCAGTGTCATTAGTACAGTGAAAGCGCATTTTTTTTTAGCACTGATCACTGTATTGGTGTCGCTGGTCCCCAAAAAGTTGTCCGCCGCCATGTCTGAGTCCCGTTAAAGATCTCTGCTATTACTAGTAAAAACAATTTAAAAAATTTAAATTCCATAAATATATCCCATATTTTGTAAACGATTGTAAGCTCTAACAAGCAGGGCCCTCTAGTCCCTCCTGTATTGATTTGTAGTGTCCTGTCTGCCCTCATGTTGTAAAGCGCTGCACAAACTGTTGGCGCTATATAAATCCTGTATAATAATAATAATAAACTATATAACTTTTGCACAAACCAATCAATATACACTTATTGGGAATTTTTTTTACCAAAAATATGTAGCAGAATACATATTGGCCTAAAATGATTTGATTTTTTTAAATGTTTTAATATGTTTTATAGCAGAAAGTAAAAAATATTGTTTTTTTTTCAAAAATTTGGGTCTTTTTTTGTTTATAGCACAAAAAATTAAAACCACACAGTTGATCAAATACCACCAGAAGAAAGCTCTATTTGTGGGGAAAAAAGAACATCAATTTTATTTGGGTACAGTGTGGCACGACTGAGCAAGTGTCAGTTAAAGTAATGGAGTGCCGTATCGCAAAAAAATTCCTGGTTATGGAGGGGGGGTAAATCTTCCGGAGCTAAAGAGGTTATATAAACCAGTGTTACCAGTTAGATTTAGGGGTTATGATGAGGTTAAGGGTTAGAATCCATTTATAAGTCGTGAGTTTAGGACAAGTCTTACAGCTGAGGCTCTCAATAAAGTATATCTCAAACAAAAGCATATCACTTCTCTTTGGATAGACAGTTGTCACCAGAACAAGTGTCTGCCATCGGAAGATTTCCTCTCTATTCTTGTTTTGGGGAAATCTCAAAATTTTGTACTTTCCCCAGATGGTCAACAGAGAGCAGTAACAATCTGACAGGGGCTCTCTCCCTTCTTAACTCCATCCAAAACAAAACAAAAAAAAGTGTTGGCCTTAGATATACTTCAGGAGGTACTTTCAGGGGAAAGCCAAGGTTATCCACTTGCCGGCAGCTGCACACCGATATATGTCGGCACAATGGCAGTGGTGGGCAAATGGGTGTATCTGTACGTCCCCTTTAAGAGCCGAGGATAGCAGGCACATACCCGCCGCATATGGCGTGACCATGCCTGGGGACCAACGGACTCAATGTCCGCCAGCCTGCCGGGAATCGTGCCACGGAGCCTCAGAATGGGGAAGTGCCTATGTAAACAAGGCATTTCCCCATTCTGGCTTGTGTCATGACAGAAATAACTGCATGGGGAGCGGTAATCGCTGTTATGTGACTTGAAGCCCACCCCCCTCATAGTTAGAATCATTCCCTAGGACACACTTAACCCCATTGATCGCCCCCCTAGTGGTTAACCCCTTCACTGTCAGTGTTATTTACACAGTAATCCGTGCATTTTTATATGTATTGGTCCCAAAATAGTGTCAAAAGTGTCTGATGTGTCCGCCATAATGTCGTAGTCCAGATAAAAATCGCAGATTGCCGCCATTACTAATAAAAAAAAATGAATAAATAAAAATGGCATAAAACTATCCCCTATTTTGTAGACGTTATAACTTTTGCACAAACCAATCAATATATGCTTACTGCAGTTTTTGTTTACCAAAAATGTGTAGAAGAATACATATCGGCCTAAACTGAGGAAAAAAAACAGTTTTTTATATATTTTTGGGGGATATTTATTATAGCAAAAAGTTAAAAATAATGCTTTTATTTTAAATTGTCACACTTTTTTGTTTATAGTACAAAAAATAAAAAACGCAGAGGTGATGAAATACCACCAAAAGAAAGCTCTATTTGTGGGAAAAAAGGGCGTCATTTTTGTCGCACCACTGCGCAATTGTCAATTAAAGCGACACAGTGCCGTATCGCAACAAGTGCTCTGGTCAGGAAGGGGGTAAAATCTTCTGGGGCTGAAGCGGTTAAGGGTTAAGTTGAAGTTAAAGTGTTACCATACCGCCCAACATTTTGAGATGGGAATGAGGGACACCTATCAGCAGAAGTATGCAGGCTTAGGACACACCCCCTTAAAGGAGAAATATATATAAAATAACAAGATTGGTTAAACCCACAAGTGCTTTTTTTTTACCACTATTGTTCCTTTCTATTGGCTTTTGGAATTTACAAATGCAGCAATTTAGAAATCAGATGAAAGGTTTAGCACTGGAAACACTTTTTGATAGATAAAAAGTGCATTTTATACACATCTATATAGATCAGACCAAAATGAGGGACAAATGAGGAGGAAAGAGGGACAGAGGCTCCAAATCAGGGTCAGTCCCTCAAAATCAGGGACAGGTGGGAGCTATGTATGGGACACCGACTATCTACAAGTATCTACTCCTTTGCTAAAGTGGTAGTAAACTGCAGCAGTTTAAAAGAAAAAAAAAAAAAAACACCTGTAAGGAAATTGCATAATGTGTTAGTATGCATGAGGAGGAATGCGGGACAGAGGGACATTGGCCCAAATCAGACACAGTCACTCGAAATCAGGGACAGTTGGGAGCTATGGTGTTACTAAACCCCATATCCCTGCATTCACTATATCTGGCCTCCCACAGTACACAGAACAAGGAATTAGGTATAGGAATTAGGAAGGTATATAGCAGTCTTGTGACTTCTATCCATGTCTGGTTAAAGCTTGTAAGATGAGTTTTCATTCTACTCTGACTGTCCTATGAGGGTGTAGTACCCCTGACCCTCTGTCTGGACAGTTCTGAATGAATGAATGAATGAAATATTTGTATAGCGCACAACGCAAACTGAATCGCCTCAAGGCGCTGTGAAGAGCTTGGTTGTCCATCATCTAGAAGAGGAAGGTCTTGAGTTTTTTCCTAAAGGCCTGGTGGTTTTCTTCCAGGCGGATGTTGATTGGTAGAGCATTCCATAACCGAGGTCCTTGGACAGCGAATCTCCTATCCCCCTTTGATTTGTACCGGGCTTTGGGCATGAGGAGGAGATTTTTGTTAGCTGATCTTGGACTGTGGCTTGGTGTGTAATGATTTATTTTCTCAATTAGGTATTGAGGAGCGTCTCTATGCACGCATTTGTGGGTGAGGCAGAGGGTTTTGATTGGCCTTGTGCCAATCACACGCATCCTCCCAAGAAAAATAACTCTCTAGCAATACACATCAAACTGCTGTTACTGTTGTGGGTTTAGTAATGCCGCGTACACACGACCGGACTTTTCAAGGGACTAGGTCCGACGGTCTTTCCGATGGACTTTTGGCGGAGTTCCGATGGACTTTCCGAATGAATGGACTTGGCCACACACAATAACACCAAAGTCCGACGGATTCGAACGTGATGACGTATGACTGGACTAGTATAAGGAAGTTCGTAGCCAGTAGCCAATAGCTGCCCTAGCATCGGTTTTTGTCCGTCGGACTAGCACACACACGAACAGATTTCTCGGTCCGGCAGAGTTCCGATGGAAAAATTTAAAACATGTTCTATATCTAAAGTCCGCCGGATTTTTGGCAAGCAAAGGTCCGATGGAGCCCACACAAGATCGAATTGTCTGACGGACTCGTTCCGTCTGACCTTTGATGTCAAAAAGTCCAGTCGTGTGTACGCGGCATAACACTTTAACACAGTAAAGGCCATGATCCACAAATAGGTAGCCATACTTTCTACAATGATAGGGAGCAATAGTTTCAAAAAGAAAAATAAGTGAATGCAGAAGTAGATAAAAAATGCAAGGCACAATGCAGAAATGAAAGCTGGTTATGATTTGGCTCAGAGGAGCTCATGAATGAGAAGAGAAAAAGATAAAATATATGAGACCGAGCAGAAGAAACGAAAAAAAGAAACAGGGCCAAAGAGAGACCAGCCGTGAACAATACAAGCCATCATAGGAAAGATGGATGCTTCTGGGAACTTGCTGGATGTAAAAAGGAGCAGCATGACAGATGAGGGAAGGAAACAGAAAATGCAAAAAAGGAATAAAAGATTAGGGTAGAAAGGACTGAGGGAAAGTAATTCACCTTCGAGACCAGTGTGCCTGTATAGATTGGTGAAATTGGAGCTTCGTCTGCCCTCATTTCAATAACTGGCCACCACATGCATTAATACAGCTGGCAGCCTGGCACTGCCCTTGCTGTGTGTTTATTCACAAGCTGTGTGCTACCTGTCGCTGGGATCCTTTATCTTTACCAAGCAGCTCCGACTCTACAAGCATCAAGCGCAGGCTGAAATCAAACTGTGGCAGTTGTCCCTTCACTGGCCGAAGCAGAAAGCCCCAGAGACTGACACTTAATGCAAGACTTATCTCTTCTGAGCTCCCATTTCTATCATGGTGAGGGAGGGAGGTTAATCTATAAAGGTTGCACAAGACCAAGCTGTAAAAATAGGTCTGTTCTCCTTCTGTACAGACAGATGAAGAGCAAAGTCAGAATATACAAGGATGATGCCTCGGTGACCTGACTGTTGCTTACCTACTTTTTCCAGGTTTTTGCTTTCAATAGATAGTATTATAGACCCCATTCCAACCTAAGTATTTTTCTGAGTGATTTTTTAAGCACATCAATGCTCAAGATGAAGAATTCCATTATTGTCAATGGGGCGCTTTAGGGTTGGAGATCAAACAGTCATTGGTCAATGGGTGGGCGATGATGTGGATGGGTTGGAAGAATTCCCTTCCAATGATTTCTGGCCAACTTAAAAGGAAAATGATGGTTAGCCCCTTTTGGGGGTTTGGGCTGCTACCTTTGAGTACAGTCAGTGGGTAGGCAATGATGTGGGCGGGTTGGAAGAATTCCCTTCAAATGATTTCTGGCCAACTTAAAAGGAAAGTGATGGTTAGCCCTTTTTGGGGGTTTGGGCTTCTACCTTTGAGCCTTTGAGTACAGTTAATCAGTAGGCAATGATTTGGGCAGGTTGTAAGAATTCCCTTCCAATGATTTCTGGACAATTTAAAAAGAAAGTGTCTGTGATCCATTTTTGGGGCCTTGGGCTGCTACCTTTGAGTACGGTCAATGGGTAGGCGATGATGTGGGCGGGTTGGAAGAATTCCCTTCCAATGATTTCTGGCCAACTTAAAAATAAAGTGACGGTTAGCCCTTTTTGGGGGCTTGGGCTTCTACCTTTGGGCCTTTGAGTACGGTCAATCAGTAGGCAATGATTTGGGCAGGTTGGAAAAATTCCCTTCCAATGATTTTGGTACAATTTAAAAAGAAAGTGTCTGTGATCCTTTTTGGGGTCTTGGGCTGCTACCTTTGAGTAAGGTCAATGGGTAGGCGATGATGTGGGCAGGTTGGAAGAATTCCCTTCCAATGATTTCTGGCCGACTTAAAAAGAAAGTGATGGTTAGCCCTTTTTGGGGGGGATCATGTTCTGCTTCAGTATGTCACAGTGCATATTGGCATTCATGGTTCCCTCAAAGAACTTTAGCTCGCCAGTGCTGGCAGCACTCATGCAGCCCTAGACCATGGCACTCCCACCACCATATTTCACCGTAGGCAAGACACACTTGTCTTTGTACTCCTCACCTGGTTGCCACCACACACGCTTGACACCATCTAAACCAAAAAAGTTTATCTTGGTCTCATCAGACCACAGGACATGGTTCCAGTAATCCATGTCCTTAGTCTGCTTGTCTTCAGCAAACTGTTTGCGGGCTTATTTATGCATCATCTTTAGAAGAGACTTCCTTCTGGGATGACAGCCATGCAGACCAATTTGATGCAGCGTGTGGTGTATGGTCTGAGCACTGATAGGCTGACCCCCCACCCCTTCAACCTCCGCAGCAATGCTGGCACCACTCATATGTCTATTTCCCAAAGACAACCTCTGGAAATGACGCTGAGCACGTGCACTCAACTTCTTTGGTTAAGCATTGCGAGGCCTGTTCTGAGTGGAACCTGTCCTGTTAAGCCACTGTATGGTCTTGGCCAATGTGCTGCAGATCAGTTTCAGGGTCTTGGCAATCTTCTTATAGCCTAGGCCATCTTTATGTAGAGCAACAATTATTTTTTTCAGATCCTTAGAGGGTTCTTTGTCATGAAATGCCATGTAGAACTTCCAGTGACCAGTATTAGAGAGTGAGAGCGATAACACCAAATTTACCACACATGTTCGCCATTCACACCTAAGACCTTGTAGCACTAATGAGTCACATGACACCAGGGAGGGAAAATGGTCAATTGGGCCCAATTTGGACATTTTCACTTAGGGGTGTACTCACGTTTGTTGCCAGCAGTTTAGACATTAATGGCTGTGTGTTGAGTTATTTTGAGGGGACAGCAAATTGACACTGTTATACAAGCTGTACACTCACTACTTTACATTGTAGCAAAGTATAATTTCTTCAGTGTTGTCACATGAAAAGATATAATAAAATATTTTCAAAAATGTGAGGGGTGTACTCACTTTTGTGAGATACTGTAGATCAGACTTTATTTATGCATGTAAAACCTTTATCCCAAAAAAAGACTGTTACTGTAACTGCAATGTGAGCTGGAGTTTGGCGTCAATTTCTTAGTGTATCGAAATCTGCTAGTTCATCTAACACTCCCCCCTCCCCAGACTGACAATGCTGCTGTGCCCCTGTGCTTATTCATCCAGAGTGAAGGCACTCTCATACAGGAGGTATGTAACCGGTCAGATGATTTTTGGGTTTGGGTTTATTATTGCTTTAGTTGTGACAAACACAGCTGCAAGCTTCTCATAAACAAGGAGAACTAAGTAGAATTTTTCCTTGTTGGAGGGTCCAACATAGAGCACCTAAACAATGTAAGATGCAATTTTTGTTTTTTGTTTTAAACTGCTATGTGAATGGGAAACTAAACAAATATAAAGTAGGTGGTATTTGGCTGCAGAAAGTGGAAATACACTTTAAATGCACTTCTGCATTGCAAGTAAAATAAAGCAAATTGCTAATACAATCCTACACCAGTCAAGTCTAATGTCTATGCAATTTGTCTGTGTGTGCAGTCACAGGACTTCTATGTGGGAGTGCCGCCACTTGGCATACAGTACTGCTTTGTGTATCCTTCCTTTCATTCACCAATGTGTGAGAGTAAGGTTGCTGTGGGTCCAGATGATGGCATAGAACTGTGGAATGTAAATCGATGAGGTAACCACGTAGACCTTCATTGCTAATTATAAATGAATGAGCTGCTTCTGTATCCCTCATTGCTGTGTTTGTATTTGTACAGTTCTTTGAAAGATTGTATTTGGCACATAGTGGTCCTCAAGCTTCTGGTTCCATTCTAAGACATTCATTTAATGAAAGGTATAGAATATTATGTAAAAAAAAATTACATACATATATTTATGATATTTTTTGAATGCACTGTATATTGATTGTTACCTATAGTGTTCACAGAACCTGAAGAAGTGGGGTTGGAGACCCACGAAACGTGTCGTAATTTATCATTGTATCCCTGTCAGGGCTGGGCTCAGCCCTTCCTTCTCTCAACTGTTGGCTAATTGCCAGCTCCTATCTCTCCACAGTTACTCAGCTGTTGATGATATCCTGCTCATCAGTCTTGCCTACTTAAGCCGTCCAGCCCAGAGGATCTCTGCCTTCGCCTTAGTCAATATCACAGAGACGCTCTCCTGCATTCCTGTTAAAAGACTTGCTTGGGCTGACATCCCTTATGGCTCCAGATCCTGCTTGCTGTTTTACTACGCGCATCTCCGGCTCCCTGACGTTTGGCTTGTCTGACTATCCATTTCCGGTTCCTGATCTCTGGCTATGTTTTGACTACATTTGTTCTATTTACTTTTGTGATTTAACTGTACTTCTGTCTTGGTCTGATTTCATGGTTTATGACAATCCCCCCTGACCAGACACTTCTTTTACATCAAGAAGCCAAGTTATGTGAAGTGGAGGGGGATAAATAACGATATACTGTGAAAACATATTTGAAGGATCTTTATGTATCAGTTTTATGCACTGTACAATTCGACACAAAAAAGTATTAGGGCTAGATTACACTTGCTTCAAAACATGGCTTCGGACATGCTTTGTTAAAGCTCTCGGAATGCCAGTCAAAGCCCCTGTCACCAAATAAAATGGTTAGCTTACAGTCCTTGCTTTTACACCTTGCTTTTGCTTTGTGCTTTGATGTGGCTTCGGTGGGGCTTTGATGTGGCTTTGGTGGAGCTTTGATGAGGCTTTGGTGGGGCTTTGATGAGGCGTTGGTGGGGCTTTGATGAGGCTTTGGTGGAGCATCGATGAGGCTTGGGTGGAGCATCGATGAGGCTTCAAAGGGCTTTGGTGAGGCTTCATGGGGCTTCATGCGAGCTTTGCCATAGACTTCTATGGAGGCTTTGAATATGAAGCACCACTGAAGCTAAATGGGGTATAATTTTTGAAGCAAAGCCAAAGCAAAGCAAAGCAAAAGCAAGGTGTAAACAGGACTGTAAGCTAAACCATTTTTTTTTTAGTGACAGGAGCTTTGACTAGCTTTGACTAGCGTTCAGAAAGCTTTAACAAGGCCTGTCCGAAGCCTTGTTTTAAAGCAAGTGTAAACTAGCCCTAAATGTGTGTTGAACCTGAAGCAAGTGTAAATGAGCCCTTAGGAATACTCTGCTCCTCTTCTCTTTCTTATACAAATAGGGCTGGAGGCATGACTAGCCCCTTGGTTTTCACTGCACAACAGATCAGGGGCGGATCCAGGGGGGGGGGGGGGGGGCAACAGGGAAATTGCCCATTTTTGTAAAGCAAGGCAAATGCAACGTGTAAACAGGACTGTAAGCTTACCAGTTTATTTAGTGACAGGCACTTTGATTGAGCGCTTTAAAAAAAGAAAAACTGTCCAATGCCACATTTTGAACTTAGGAAGTGTGAATGAGCCCTAAGCCCTTGTACACACGGTCGGACATTCCGACGGAAAATGTCCGATCGGACCGTGTTGTCGGATAATCCGACAGTGTGTGGGCTCCTTCGGACTGTTTCCGTCAGAATATCCGACCGACATAGTTTTAGAGCTGGGCTGTAAAATTTTCCGACAACATGATCCGATTGGACTTTGTCCGATCATTTGTAGAGAATTCCGATCGGACAAAACTGCTTCAAGATCAACTACTCAGATCAAATTCCTAGACCAAAGCTATTGGCTACTAGCCTGAACGTAGTCCTGTCGTAACGAAATAACGTCATCACGTTACTAACAATCAGATTTTCCGACAACTTTGTCCGACCGTGTGTATGCAACACCATTTTCGGACAAAATCCGTCGGACAAGATCCGATGGATTTGGTTGTCGGCATGTCCGACCGTGTATTCAAGGGCTAAGACTGCACACCACCCATCACTTTGTAACATATCACAATAAAGTTTAGCGCTCCACAAAAATGATAATTTGACACCAAGCATTGGTCACGTATCTCATAACAAGGGTCTCTATGGACAAGGACTTTATGTACAGATTCTAACTTTCCGAATGCAACGGCTTGCTTTTGGGGTCCTTTAGCAGAAAATATAATCTGTTTAACCACTTGCCGACTGATGCACGCCGATATACGTCGGCACAATGGCAGCGGTAAGCAAATGGGTGCACCTGTACGTCCTCTTTAAGAGGCGGGGGATAGTAGGCGCGTACAGCGTGACCATGTCCGCAGGACCCGCAGACTCGATGTCCGCCGGTCTCCCGTTCCACCTTGTGTCATGACAGAGATCACCGCTCCTTGTCATCGGAAGCAGTGATCGCTGTCATGTCAGTGGAACCCCACCCCCCCCCACAGTTAGAATCATGCCCTAGGACACACTTAACCCCTTGATTGCCCCCTAGTGTTTAACCCCTACCCGGCCAGTGTCATTTACAAAGTAATCACTGCATTTTTATAGCACTGATTGCTGTATAAATGACAATGGTCCCAAAATAGTGTTAAAAGTGTCCAATGTGTCCGCCATAATTTTGCAGTCCCGATAAAAATCGCAGATCGCCACCATTGCGAATAAAAAAAAATAATAATAAAATTGCCATAAAACTATCCCCTTTTTTGTAGACGCTATAACTTTTGTGCAAACCAATCAATATACGCTTATTGCGATTTTATTTACCAAAAATATGTAGAAAAATACATATCGGCCTAAACTGAAGAAAAAAAAAATTTTTATATATATTTTTGAGGGATATTTATTATATGAAAAAGTAAAAAATATTGTGTTTTTTTTTTTCAAAATTTCTCAAATACCATCAAAGGAAAGCTCTATTTGTGGGAAAAAAGGACATCAATTTTGTTTGGGTGTCATGTTCTAGTGAGCCCACCCCCCCCCCTACAGTTAGAACACACTGAAGGAACACACTTAACCCATTGATCGCCCCCTAGTGTTTAACTCCTTCCCTGCCAGTGACGTTTACACAATAATCAGTGCATTTTTATAGCACTGATTGCTGTATAAATGGCAATCGTCCGAAAATAGTGTCAAAAGTGTCTGATCTGTTCGCCGCAATGTTGCAGTCACAATAAAAATTGCAGTTCGCCGCCATTACTAATACAAAAAAAATGTATAATAAAAATGTCATAAATCTATCTACAGTACTTGTTTTTACATATTTTTTTTTTATCCTTTGTTGCCTCTCAATGTTGCTGATCTCCTGAAACCTCTTTAAATCCACTTTGTGTCTCTATGTACCCCGGGGTTGTCTGCGAAGATGTGTTTTTGTGACCCTGACTGTGCAATGTCTGTCGCATGACAGGTTGACAATGTTGGAGTACAAATGGCAGACACAGACACCGCATTGTCACCTTTTTAACAGAAAGTGCCCCGAACAATGACTTTCATGGTAGGTATTATTTTAATGAATGCTTTAGTAATAAAATTAATAAAAATTAGTTTCAAAGTGACATGAATGTGTTAAAGCTTATGACATTTTGGTCTTTGGGTTCACCTATACTTTAAATACTTTATTTTTATGCATAATCTGTAATTATCTTGTACATCAATGGAAAAAAAAAATGCCCCATGCTACATAATTGCTCCTAAAAGCCGTCCAATGTTGACGTATTGCTTGTGACAATAACCGAGCAGTGTGTGGGTTTACTCCTAAGCGGAAACGGGCAATTCTGAGCATCAGAAATGGCAAGTGCTCATTATCGCAAACAATACATTTTTTTTTGGTTACAAATCTGTGTTCCTTCAGCAATCATTAGTTTTCGTGCATAGAAAAAAATAATAATGATGCCTTCATTGTGCATGTGCTATACCTTGACTTCAGCCAGTTTGCCGGTGTGTTATGGCAATTTGTAAGACTGAGATTTTAAGATTTATGGCTGCCCGTTGTTTTTGGTCACACACCAGGAAAGTAATGCAGCTATGTCTAGAGCAGCGATCTCCAAACTTTATCTAGCTCTCGTGTCACTATTCCTCCAACTGAAAACATCCAACATGGGGCACTCAGACAGAACTATAGCATGTGTCAATATACACTATATTGTCAAAAGTATTGGAACGCCTGCCTTTACATGCGCACAAACAAGGAATTCTACCCAAAAGTAGAACTTCCACTCCTGACCCCCTGACATGCCACATTTAGCATGTCATTTTATTTTGTTTTTTGTTTTTTGAGGGGGGTACCAAGTTTTTACAGGTACCCAGCTCCCACTTACGCTCAGGCCACCTAGGCCAGTGGTTCTCAACCCTGTCCTCATGTACCCCCATCAGGACATGTTTTGGGAATTCCTCTTAGGCCGCGTACACACGCGCGGACTGTTCGCCCAACTTTGTCCGTCCAACAGTTTCGGCAAACAGTCCGCTCAAAATTAGCATGGACGGACATGGCCACACACGACGAACGAACAGTCCGCTGAAACCGTGCGCGATGACGTGAACGTGCCGTACGTCGGGACGAAAAATACAACGTCCTATACACTGCATTATAACTTTCGGCGTGTAAATCCTTTCTGAGCATGGGCGGAACTTAGTTTGTCGAACAAGCCTACACACGGGCGGACTGTTCGCTCAAACAAGGTTTCAGCGGACAGTTTTTCGGAATTTCCGAAAAACCTTGTCCGTCCAACTGTCCGCTGAAACTGTCCGCTGAAAGCCCACACACGAGCGGACTGTCCGCCCAAACACTGTTCAGCGGACAAGGTTGGGCGAACAGTCCGCCCGTGTGTACGCGGCCTTAGATAAAATAGCTGTCCAAAATAAAAAGCCACTGACTCTGATTTAAAGCACCTGTGCAAGATAAAGGAAAACCTGCAAACATGGCCTTTTGGGGGTACTTGAGGACAGGGTTGAGAACCAATGGCCTAGGCGACTCGAGCAGAAGTTCTCCTCCCCCCCCCCTCCTTCCCGGCAATCTTCTGGGCCACGTCACACAGGTCCCAAAAGATTGCCCGGCCCATTCAGGAAGTGTGTGACTTGTGCATGTGCAAGGTGCACCCCGGCTGTCACAGCCATGTACCCGCGCTAGTGATGCCAGCACTGGGGAGAGGCGGAGGAGAGAGGCGAGACTTCGGGTGGCCGCATTGCTGGATCATGGGACAGGTGAGTGTGTGTTTATTATAAGTCAGCAGCTATGCTTTTTGTAGCTGCTGACCTTTAATAAACACAGAAAAGGCTTGAACACCCCTTTAATGGCATCCCAGTCCTGGTCTGTAGGGTTCAATATTGAGTTGGCCCACCTTTGCAGCTAGAACAGCTTCAGCTCTTCTGGGAAAGGCCGTCCACAAAGTTTAGGAGAGTGTCTATGGGAATGTTTGACCATTCTTCCAGAAGCGCATTTGTGAGGTCAGGCACTGATGTGGACGAGAAGGCCTGGCTCGCAGTCTCCGCTCTAATTCATTCCAAAGGTGTTCTATCGGGTTGTGCAGGCCAGTCAATTTCCTCCACCCCAAACTCGCTCATCCATGTCTTTATGAACCTTGTTTTGTACACTGGTCCAAATCATTTGGCGGAGGTGTGATTATTGTGTGGGTTTTCTTTTTTTCAGGGATTGGGCTTGGCCCCTTAGTTCCAGTAAAGGGAACTCTTAAGGCATCAACATACCAAGACATTTTGGACAATTTCATGCTCCAAACTTTGTGGGAACAGTTTGGGGATGGTCCCTTCCTGTTCCAATATGACTGCACACCAGTGCACTTAGAACCTCAAAACAACTGGTGGTTAGTGGTTTAATTAGTGGTTATTTGAGAACAGCGCCCCCTGTTAATCAACAAAGGTCCCTACAAAGTTAATTTTTTAATAAATATGAAGTACCCCTTTAACCAAGTATTTTTATTTAGTTTACTTTTCCATGCATACCTGCATTTTACGTAGCGTGCAACTAATGAGCTACACATTTGTAATCGCTGAGGAGAAATGGTTGCACCTTGTAGTGTTATGCTAGGGACTTTTTAATAAACATCATTACATAACAGCCGTGCAGGAGACACTACACATCATCTAATTAAATGATAAGGTAATTAAGCCTAGCGAACTGCGGTTTTAGAGTACTGTAGCAGACCCGAAAAAGCACAAACTAAATACAGCTTTTAGCTTTCATGATTTGCATACATATTTATTCTGGAATGCGAGAGGGGAAAAAAAAAAAGAAAGAAAGAAAGAAGATGAGAAACAATTCACAATATGCTAAACAACATTCTGGAATAGTGCTCTTTTATGTGTTTCCTTTACAGCGAGAGCACTTTCCCAAAAAAAACTTGAAATCAAACCGCATACTCTAAGGCTGTCTATAAAAGTCGTTCTTTTTTGTTTTTTACCTGCAAATTAGGTAGGGTCGGGCGACAACTGAACCGCCTAATGACCATGGTGAAGGGTCTTGGGGGACACAAGCGGAAAGAAGATGGATTGATCCCAACTGACAAACTGTATCTTATATCTTCTGATGAGTACCAACCCCATGAGTCACTGCTGTTCATATACATATGAAGTAGTTCATTATAGCAGAACTCTATGGATAGCCTGGGGCACATAGCAGTAGGGAGAATATAGCCAATGCCATTTAATATCAGTTGTACAGGTGTAGATTGCACAAGCTGGAAGTTATGTTGGTGCAAGGGGTTTGGAGAATATATCAACGAACAGGATTTGTAAGGGTACGTAAAATGTTAGAAAGCTGAGAGCTATCCTGGTAGAGACAAGGCTTTACTTCCTCTTATCACACTTCGGTTGGTCAATCCCACCCCCATTGCTTGGTCAGTCAATAGTGCCACCACTGTCTTCACTCGTCCGCCCATCAGCCCCACACTTACTTAAGGATGCGTAAAATGTTAGAAAGCTGAGGGCAAAGGGTTAGTCACCAGTATGTACGTTCCCTACAGCTAATCCTTTACCTTTTACTAACTCAGCAGCTAACCTGGTAGAGACAAGGCTTTACTTCCTCTTATCACACTTTGGTTGGTCAATCCCACCCCCCGTTGCTTGGTCAGTCAATAGTGCCACCACTGTCGTCACTCGTCCTCCCATCAGCCCCACACTTACTTAAGGGTGCGTAAAATGTTAGAAAGCTGAGGGCAAAGGGTTCGTCACCAGTATGTACGCTCCCTACAGCTAATCCTTTACCTTTTACTAACTCAGCAGCTAACCTGGTAGAGACAAGGCTTTGCTTCCTCTTATCACCCTTCGGTTGGTCAATCCCACTCCCCCCCATTGCTTGGTCGGTCAATAGTGCCACCACTCCCATTGCTCGTCCGCCCATCAGCCCCGCACTTACCCCATCTAGGTCGCAGGCAGTTTCTTCTCCTTCAGTCTCCTCCTCCTCGACGGCTTGTTCCTCAGCGGCCAATACAGTTGCTTTTCCTCTCAGCCAATAGGGTCTTAAGATCCACTTCCTGATTGGCCAGAAGCAGAGTCAGGAAGACAATAGCGAAAATTAATTCGCTGTTGTCACACAACGGGGTGGGCTCAGGGTGTTTCTGGATCATGTTCTCCAGATTCTCAGAATAGATCTTATAAGGTCTGGAGAGCTCCAGTTTTTCAAATGCAGCAAAATTGAAAAGACACAGATGCAGTGGCGGCTGATGCTTCCACACGTGAGAGACGGAGGGGAATGAGAGGCTTCCTTACCTTAGGAAGGAGGCAGATCAGGAAGACATGGCTGCAGCTCCTCGTTCTGGGGCCACAGCTTCTCCTCCAGGCCGAACAGGAAGGGTGGTCCTGACTGAGACCCAAATGGCCGGGAGTTCTAAGACTCCCTGGCCAATCAGGTTTCAAGAACTGCTTCCTGATTGGCCGAGAGGAGAATCAGGAAGACAGTAGCGAATATTAATTTTCTATTGTCACACAAGTGGATCCCAAGCTCATCCTTTTTTTAAGCCAATTAGAGCCTCAGGCTATAATCATGTGCTTAAAAAAAACATTGAAATCCATGCATCCAGTGCTCCGCATGTAGATTGGGGGCGGGACACATGGATAGGGGGCGGAATGTGTGCACCCCTTATGGACGGGGCGCCACTACGCAAATGTCACAAAAAGATGACATCCATTCCATTCTTCTCCAATTTCGCTGGGGATCCAGCTACAGATCTACTGCTTATCGGACTGGGCACAGCCCATGTGAAAGGGGCCTTATTTGCCTTAGGCTGGATTCCCACCTATGCATTTTCAGTGCTTTTTGCATTTTGCAGATTTGCACTACAGAAAATGTTCCATAGAAAACCATGTTACATGGACTGTAGTACAAATCTGCAAAATGCAAAAAGCACTAAAACTGCATAGGAATGAATCCAGCCTAACACCTATGCAGTTTTAGTGCTTTTTGCATTTTGCAGATTTGCACCAGAGAACGTGTTCCATAGGAAACCATGTTAAATCGACTGTAGTACAAATCTGCAAAATGCAAAAAGCACAAAAAATGCATAGGTCGGAATCCAGCCCAAAAAAACAACAATCTTTGTGACCTGCACTTTTCAAAGGGATTATTAAACTAAACTTTTGAGGCTGGATTCACACCTATGCATTTTTAGTGCTTTTTACATTTTATAGATTTGCACTACAGTTAGGGTTGCCACCTGTCCACCAGGATTCACCCAGACAGTTCGGGTTTGGGTTCATGTGTCCGGGTTTCAAACTATCTGAAACCCGGACACATAATTTAGACTGGACTATGGCTTTTCAGCAGGATTGCTGGCAGTGGTTGTCTCAGCTGAGAGTGTCTGTTACACTCTTTCACAGCCCCTAAAGCCAGCACTAACAAACCACGCCCTCCCCCCCAACACATACAGATGGGAGAGGAAAGAGGGCTCGATCTGCAGCCTCAGATCCATCTGGTGCTGACTGCTAAGGGGTGAGTGGGCTCACCATCCATCCATCCCTGTCTGTGACTGAAGTCTCCCCCCTTCTCGCTCTTGCCTCTGAGTAAATACAGTAAGGCAAATTAGGGTTCTCAGAGCACCCCTTACATCAGAGTTCTCCTTTTACACCAGCGGACATAGTGTTTCCCCTTACGTTAGAGTCCTCTTCGTACATCAGAGTTCTCAGTGTTCACCCTTAAATCGGGGCTCCCAATGCATCCCTTATGTTAGAAGCCCCAGAAGTCTCCCTTACATCAGAGTCTGCAGAGTCCCCCCTTACAGTGAAAGGGAACTTCATATGATTAGAAATGTTATTTAGTAGCAAAATATATGTATAGTTTATACAAAAAATTGCTGTGCACCACAAAAGTGTTCGGGTTTGACTTGAAGAAAAGGTGGCAATGTGACGGACTGGGGTTTATATGGTCACAAAACAGACACCCCAAAGCAAAGTACATATTCATTTTTTTTAGATTTCTAAACATCTCCCTTCTATTCTATTAATAACCAGTAGATGGCAGAGAAGGTACACAAACAGAGTCTATATAAGGCCACACACCATGTGACTGGAAATTAAACTACTTCCAGCCATAAAGTCAGTGGTCATATCTCATGCTGTTTGTGTGATTCTTTGCAGGTATGTACTCTAAATTGTTCCTAATCTGTATTAACCTGTGATAGAAAGATTCCTAAACATCTTGAGCAGATGCAGAAAAAGTCTCATCAGATTTTATGCTATAGTTTTGCTGTAATTAGAAGTTTAGAACAGCATGTGTCAGAAACAAGTGAAAAGTGCATAAAAACATGAAAATACTGCATTAGTCAGAACAAATGTCTATGATAAACACTAAACCTTTCTAAATAGGTATATTTAAACCTGATTTATTGGAAATTGCATAGATTTATAGAAGCACATGTTTTCTGTTATTTAATATAGAAAAAAAACTATTGTATGTAAAGCTTATGTATTGCATCATACAGACATGCAATGTGCACCATCTAGTGGTTAAAAAAGAGTACTACCATGAAAATATTTGTATTAAAGCAGTACATTGCTAGTATGATTATTGCACACTTAAAGTGTACCAGAGAGATAAAGATAATTATCTATAACACTGAATAACAGGGATATATATGTTATTAAATTTAGTAATGTTCATTGTTATAACTACGTTTTAGAATACTTTAGTTAAAATCTGTATTATATATATTGTTAATGTTTATAAACATGTGACTATAAAAATGTAAAAGATGTATTGTTATGTAAAAGTTAAACTACTTCCAGCCATAAAGTCAGTGGTCATATCTCATGCTGTTTGTGTGATTCTTTGCAGTCCACGCCAAGCTGATCACCTTATCTCATCGCGTCTACAATCATCGGCTCTCTTAATTCACATTTTGAGGCCGGTAACATTTTGGGGGCTCGTGTGCCGGGATTCGTTGTGTTACCAGTGAGAAGGAAGCGCGAGACAAGCGTGAGCCTGCTACAGAGCTATAAGGAGAGTCCTGAGAGTCGTCTGCCTCGTGAGTGCAAGTCTTCAGATTGCAACAGAGATGGCGTCTCCTCGTCATGCGCTGATGTGGGATATCCAGAAACAAATTCATCTGCTTAATGAAGAACAGCTGCATAGCCTCGCTATTACGCTGGGAGATGAAAGAGAAGTGGACGTTCCATCAGTGACTGGTACCAACGAAATGGAACTTGTTGAATTTATTGAAGACTACTTGAGAAGTGATCAGCTGGAAAAGTTGGAAGACCAAGGTATGTCTTACCTACTCATCATCCAAGACAAGATCAATGAACTAAAACTTAACAAGGAAAGTACACCAACTGTGGACATTGCAACCGCTGCAAAAAAAATAAGTAGTGGGACTGCAAGGACTGAACAGGTATCGGAGGTGGTGAGATTAACTGATGTTGTTGCTTTATTGCCACGTCAAGAATTTAAAATGCATGGTGGTGTAATTTCAGATCATGGTTCGGACATGAGTTACAGTAGCGTGTGCAGACAAATTGACGAGGGTCTAACAGAAAAATTCCCTGAATCTGAAATTATACGCACAGTGTTGAGAATAATCAAACCTGGTAATTTTAAAGATATGTTGACTGACAAAGATGATCTTACTGTTGCTGAATTGAAAAGGTTTTTGAAGTCACATATAAGAGAATGAAGTGGTAATGAGTTATTTCAGGACCTTAGCAATGCTGCCCAGCAAGAAAGAGAAACAGCACAACAATTTGTTTATAGGCTAGTGGGGTTAAAACAAAAAGTTCTGTCTACATCACAACATGATAGGCGAGAGCTTAGCTATGACAAAAAACTGGTGCAAGGCATATTCCTTCATACACTGTATCAGGGACTAAATGAGAAAAATTCTAATGTTAGACGAGATATCAAGCCTTACGTGTCTGATTTGACAGTAACGGATGACTTTATCATAGAGCAAGTCACCAGATCAGTTGATGAGGAAACAGAAAGGCAGAGACGCTTAAACAGTGCTCCTAAACATAAACCTCTTACTGTTCATTCATCCCAGACACCAGGTAATAGTGAAAAAGACACCTTGCAAAAGAGAGTTGAGGGAGATGCTAGAGCAAATCACACTGCATTAATGGAACTAACAACACAGGTCTCTGCTCTCACAAAGAACCTGGAAAAGATGATGAAGCTAACTCCTATTGTTGGAAACCAAATGACTAAGCCACTAACCAATGTTCAAGTTCCAGATACAACTCACTGCAAGCCCAGGTGTGATGATTGCATTAAACGAGAGAGTCAGAACTGCTACCATTGTTTCTACTGTGGTTGGACAGGACACAGAGCGGTTGATTGCTTGAAGAAAAGAAGGCAGTCGGGAAACGACAGACGGTCACTGGGAAAGGGACAACCAGTGACCACCTCAAATGATCTGTCCCATGCTAAGGTAAACAGGGTATTCACCCACCGGTCAACTAGAACACTCTCAAGAGAGAATGGATTCTCCAAACAACACGTAGCACAATTAATTGGAGGAAAATGCCTACTGTCATGTCGGATGAATGGTGTACCGGTTGACATGTTGATGGATACAGGAGCTCAGGTCAGCATTGTCGGGAAGGCATGGTTAGAAAAGTTTCTACCCAGCGTCTCCATTAGGCACATACAAGATTTACTTTGTGATGACAACTTATCCATTACAGCTGCAAATGGTTCTATCATTCCATTCATCGGGTGGATTGAAGTCTGCCTGGAATTCGAAAGTAGTGGACATGGAAACTTAACCATTTATGTGCCAATGCTGGTGAGTGACTGCTGTAATGACAATCCAATTCTTGGGTTTAATGTTATCGAAGAATTGATCAGAGAAAACCGTGACCGACCAAACAGCACCCAAAACCTGACTATCTTGCTGAGTGAAGCTATGAAAGTAAGACAGAGTGTAGCGAATAACATTGTCAATGCTGTCAGTCAAGCAACTGACCTAGGAGAAATATTCGATAGTCGTATGGTCAAAGTGGGGAAGAAGGGACTCCAGATTAAAGGAGGCGAGCTCTGTGAAGTCAAATGCAGAATTAGAGCGTGGCCGAAAGGAGGAATCATGTCATTTGAACCACTTCCCGAATATCCAGTTGAGGAAGGACTTGAACTATTTCCTTCAGTGGTAGATGTGCCAAATGGGTTCTCTAAACTGGTGAAGATACCTATACTGAACCGTGCTCAACATGACATCTACCTTCCACCCAGAACAGTATTGGGTACTATTTCTCCAGCAGCTGAGATTCTACCATTGTCTCCAAACAAAGACGATGAAAAGGAAATTGACCAGAAGAAAAGGGTGTTTCATGTAAACCAGTTGAATCAAGTGGACACTGGAAATCAGCTACCCACTAACAAATCTGTTAAGTGGCACCCACCTGTCAATTTGGAAGATCTCTCAGAAGAAGAACAGGAGATAGCGAGACAAATGTTATATGATGAATCAGATGTCTTTGCTCGAGATGAGGGAGACATAGGATGCATCCCTAACCTGAAACTGAGGATAAATCTGAAAGATGAAACTCCTGTCCAGAAACGCTACAATTCGATACCGAAACCCCTATACAAAGAAGTGAAAGAATATATCCAAAACCTTCTTGACCGAGGTTGGGTAACAAAATCTTCTTCTGCATACTCATCACCAGTTGTTTGTGTTCGAAAGAAGGACAGTAGCCTACGACTATGTGTTGACTTTAGGGAGTTAAACCGAAAGACTATCCCAGATAGACATCCACTACCCAGAATACAAGATCTGCTGGATAGCTTAGGAGGATTTACGTGGTTCTCAATCCTGGACCAGGGTAGTGCGTATCATCAAGGCTTTGTGCATGAAGACTCCAGACATCTGACGGCTTTCAGCACCCCCTGGGGACTCCTGGAGTGGAACCGTATTCCATTTGGATTAACGAATGCCCCAGCAGCTTTTCAGAGATGCATGGAGAATGTATTAGAGGGCATCAGAGACAAATGTTGTTCTCCATACTTGGATGACGTACTTTGCTACTCCAAAACTTTTCAGGAGCATGTCAATGATATTAGGCAAGTGCTTAGTCGAATGCGTGAGCATGGTATCAAACTTAGACCGAAGAAGTGTGAACTCTTTAAACGACAGATTCGATACCTTGGACGAATGGTGTCAGAAGAAGGCATAAAAATTGACCCAAAAGATCTTGAAGCGGTATTACATTTGAAAAGGAAAGAACCAAAAACAGTGGGAGGAGTCAGATCTTTGTTAGGATTCCTGAGCTACTACAGGTCCTTCATTCAAGATTTCTCTCGACTTGCTAAACCACTGTATGAACTTTTGCAGAACACTGAGAAAGAATCTGCTACATCCATCCCCAAAAACAATCGGATGGAATCTATGAAGAAAAACGGGAACAAAGCACAAGTGCCATCTAAAACACTGATTCAATGGACACCCAAACATCAAGCTGTAGTATCCAGACTGGTGGACATGCTAACCAATCCACCAATTCTAGCATACCCTGATTTTGATTTACCCTTCGTCTTACACACTGATGCTTCCAATGAAGGCCTAGGTGCTGTACTATACCAACGACAAGGAGAAAAACTTTGTGTTATTGGGTTTGGCTCCAGAACATTGACTCCAGCAGAGCGCAATTACCATCTTCACTCTGGTAAACTTGAGTTTTTAGCTCTCAAGTGGGCAGTCTGTGACAAATTCAGAGATTACTTGTACTACGCTCCAACATTCACCGTTTACACAGACAACAACCCATTGACATATGTATTGAGTACTGCCAGACTGAATGCTGTGGGTCATCGCTGGGTTGGCGAGTTGGCTGATTTCCACTTCGATATCAAGTACAGGCCAGGTAAACGGAATGCAGACGCAGATACACTGTCACGATTTCCGGTGGAACTCACGAAGAATCTGAGTGAGTACACAGAGCTTGTACCATCTGAGGTTGTGTCAGCTATGTGGCAAGGGAGCAAAGCTGTTGACGAAGAAGAGGCATTATGGGTGGCTTCATTGACTCTTCACTCAGAAAGTGATGTGGCCGAAGAATTGCTGAAAGGACAGACAATCTGCCCAATGACTCAGGAGAATATCAGAGCATTACAACAAGACGATACCAACATTAAAGAAGTGGTCTGGCTTAAGGAGAACGACTGGATTCCAAACCACAAAGAAAAGGAGAGTATGACCAGCAAAACAAGAACAAAATGATGGAACAGTAGTTGGCGACCAAATCTGGGCTACAGATATGGTGGGACTAGACACTGCAGAATTACCCTCATTAAGTCAAGACTTACCTGTGAACCAAGATATGCAAATGGAGAATGATGTTGATGGAGAAGACTCAACTCCTGTCAGAAGATCTACCAGACAAGCTAAGCCTAAAGAGATCTTTACGTATGACACACTAGGTCAGCCAAGATACATACCAAGTCAGGTGCACACCATACAAACTCCTACAATGCTAGCTACTCCCATGACATGCCAGGTAGTTAACGTAGCTCCTTGGTGGCAACAAGTACCTATTTGGGTTACTTAAATCACTAAATAGTGTTCAGATACCAATTGAGTTTAATGTCGGGAGCCATTAACTGAAGGAGGGGAGAGTGTGACGGACTGGGGTTTATATGGTCACAAAACAGACACCCCAAAGCAAAGTACATATTCATTTTTTTTATATTTCTAAACATCTCCCTTCTATTCTATTATTAACCAGTAGATGGCAGAGAAGGTACACAAACAGAGTCTATATAAGGCCACACACCATGTGACTGGAAATTAAACTACTTCCAGCCATAAAGTCAGTGGTCATATCTCATGCTGTTTGTGTGATTCTTTGCAGGTATGTACTCTAAATTGTTCCTAATCTGTATTAACCTGTGATAGAAAGATTCCTAAACATCTTGAGCAGATGCAGAAAAAGTCTCAGCAGATTTTATGCTATAGTTTTGCTGTAATTAGAAGTTTAGAACAGCATGTGTCAGAAATAAGTGAAAAGTGCATAAAAACATGAAAATACTGCATTAGTCAGAACAAATGTCTATGATAAACACTAAACCTTTCTAAATAGGTATATTTAAACCTGATTTATTGGAAATTGCATAGATTTATAGAAGCACATGTTTTCTGTTATTTAATATAGAAAAAAACCTATTGTATGTAAAGCTTATGTATTGCATCATACAGACATGCAATGTGCACCATCTAGTGGTTAAAAAAGAGTACTACCATGAAAATATTTGTATTAAAGCAATACATTGCTAGTATGATTATTGCACACTTAAAGTGTACCAGAGAGATAAAGATAATTATCTATAACACTGAATAACAGGGATATATATGTTATTAAATTTAGTAATGTTCATTGTTATAACTACGTTTTAGAATACTTTAGTTAAAATCTGTATTATATATATTGTTAATGTTTATAAACATGTGACTATAAAAATGTAAAAGATGTATTGTTATGTAAAAGTTAAACTACTTCCAGCCATAAAGTCAGTGGTCATATCTCATGCTGTTTGTGTGATTCTTTGCAGTCCACGCCAAGCTGATCACCTTATCTCATCGCGTCTACAATCATCGGCTCTCTTAATTCACATTTTGAGGCCGGTAACAGCAACCCTAACTACAGTCCATTTAACAAGGTTTCCTATGGAACATGTTCTGTGATGCAAATCTGCAAAATGAAAAAAGCACTAAAACTGCATAGGTGTGAATCGAGCCTTAGAAAGACACACAGTGGAGTAACTGTAGTGTAAACATCAACACTTTTTTATGCAGGCGGACCTATCTAATAGATAAGTACCACTGTTGTCATGCATATCATTCAAAGCATGCCTGTTTTCCTTTATTTTGAATGGGTTAATGTAGCAAAGCTTTTTTGTTTTTTGATTTTTTTCTTTAAACCTACTATGTAATTAGGAGGAAATCTTATTCCCAATCACAGAGCGGGATGGGGGAGCCTTGCGAGAGAGTGGATTCCCGGGGAGCAGTCATTGTGTTGGACGCGGCATGGTGCATCGGCTCTCTGCAGAAAGACAGCCCTGCACTCTCTTCATTACAATAAATACACCTCATTTTACCTGCGGGGATCCAGGCCCAGCACCTCCCTCTCCTGCAGCACACATCCAGGAGGTGTGGGGGGGAGAGCAGAAAACCAGCTACGGCCCTTAACTATTCAGGTTCCTTTGACAAAGTGCACATCATATGCATACAAGGCCTTGTAATAAACACATAAGCAGATGCACGCTTAAAATATGTACATACCATTACGTTCACATACATATTAATACATGCCTACATATAAATACGTACACATATCCATAAATGCACAATGACAGCTTCATATAAAATATTAAGCTGTCTTCCCTCTCCGGTTTTCCATACTGTATCGGTAAGAGCAGCGAGGGCTAGGGGCTCTGCATTGCACAGAGACAGACAGCAGCTCTATAAAGTAGCAGGCTCCTTTTTCAATAAGCGTGAAGTGTAAATTGGTACGCTGGGTTTGCATTTATTGACAAGGAGTATAAATATATGAGGAGATTGCAAGACGCATCTTTAAATATTCAAAGCTCTTAAAAAGAACAATGAAATAGACAGAGGTAAAAAAAAAAAAAAGAAGAGAGGCAAAGAGCACAACATAGGGGTGGCTCCAATGCTCATGCACAAAGGTGAATGCACGTGTCGGTCAAACAGGCATGCAAACAGCCTTTGCCCCACACGTTAGGCATTAAAAGGGTAGTAATTCTGTAAATGACACTGCTCAAATCAATTTTAGGCTGGAGTCACACCTATGCAGTTTTAGCGCTTTATGCATTTTGCAGATTTGCACTACAGTCCATTTAACATGGTTTCCTATGGAACACGTTCTGTAGTGCAAATCTGCAAAATGCATAAAGCGCTAAGAATGCATAGGTGTGAATCAGGCCTTAGACCGGATTCCCGCCTATGCAATTTTAGTGCTTTTTCATTTTGCAGATTTGCACTACAGTCCATTTAACAAGGTTTCCTATGGAACACTTTCTGTAGTGCAAATCTGCAACATGCATAAAGCACTAAAAATGCATAGGTGTGAATCCAGCCTTAGGGTCTGATGGGGAAACTGCAGCTGTTCACTGTGAATGGCTGCAGCTTGCCTGTCAGACCCTGTGACAAGAATGGTATACCGCGGCTGGGGTGGGACAAATTTAGATAAGGGGGGGGGGGGGGCGGGTGTGCACCTAAATTTAATCTTGCCTAGGGCAGCACAAAACCAAAATACACCACTGTGTATGGGCCTCCAGTTTAGATCCACGCCAATGGGCTAAAAACATATCAAAAGCGTATTCACCACCCCCCCCCCCCCCCTCCTCACATGGGCATACCTCCCCTCAACTTTTTGAGATGGGAATGAGGGACACCTATCAGCAAAAGAATGCAGGCATAGGACACACCCCTTGTCACATCCCCTTAAAGGAGAATTGTACAAAAAAACTAGATTGGTTAAACCCACAAGTGCTTTTTTTTTACCACTACTATTCCTTTATATTGGCTTTTGGAATTTGTAATTGCAGCAATTTAGAAATCAAATGAAAGGTCTAGTGCTGGAAAACACTTTTTGATAGATAAAAAGTGCATTTTATATACATCTATATAGATCAGACCAAAATGAGGGACAAATGAGGAGAAATGAGGGACAGAGGGACATTGATCCAAATCAGGGACAGTCCCTGAAAATCAGGGACAGTTGAGAGCTATGTATGGGACACCAACTATCTACAAGTATCTACTCCTTTGCTAAAGTGGTAGTAAACTGCAGCAGTTTAAAAAAAAAAAAAAAAAACCTGTAAGGCAATTGCATAATGTGTTAGTATGCATCGCATACTAACACATTATGAAATACAGTATTTATCGGCACATACGTATAACACACACTTTTAAAACAGGGGGAAAATCATGTGTGCGTGTTATACCCCGACAGCGTACCTTGGAGGGGAAAGAGGGGGACGAGTGCCATCAGAAATCACCGTGCTGCTCGGCTCTAACTCGGCTCGCACGTCACATAGACAGTCCTGCCTCTGCCACTGGCATTGGACCAGTGTTCTGTCTATCACATATCATATCCAATGCCGATGGCAGGATTGTGTATGTGACTGCCGACTGAGAGCAGAGTGCACAGACGACAGCTCGGTGATTTCCTGCAAGGAGAGATGGTGAGCTGCATTGATGGGGGTGATGGGCGCAGATCAGGCTGCAGATGGGCACAGATCAGGCTGCAGATGGGCACAGATCAAGTTGCACTGAAGCTGCAGATGGGCACAGATCAGGCTGCACAGAAGCTGCAGATGGGCACAGATCAGGCTGCAGATGGGCACAGATCAGGCTGCAGATAGACACAGATCAGGCTGCAGATGGGCACAGATCAGGCTGCACAGAAGCTGCAGATGGCCACAGATCAGGCTGCACAGAAGCTGCAGATGGGCACAGATCAGGCTGCACAGAAGCTGCAGATGGGCACAGATCAGGCTGCAGATGGGCACAGATCAGGCTGCAGATGGGCACAGATCAGGCTGCATTGATGCTCACTGACTATTATTTTCCTTCAAAGTGGTTTATTTAAAAAAAACGTTTTTTCCCCCTGAAACTTCCCTCTTAAATTTGGGTGGGTGTTATACGACAACGCATGTTATACGCCGGTAGTACTTACCTTAGGACGAAGCTCTCCAGCAGAGTGCTGTAACTCCTGACAGGGCTTCCATCTTCCCCTGGTCTTTCTACTGGGTTTGCGGGCTTTGGTATGAGTGACCAAAGCCACGACAACATCACCATCAGCTTTGGCACGAAGCTCTGAAAGTCTGGCATGGTATGCTAGGCCTTCAGAGTGCATGGGCTGGTGATGTCACCGGCTGCATATCTCCTAAATGGTGACAATGGGAGATATTAATTTTGCCTACAGGTAAGCCTTATTATATATATTAAAAATCACAAAGCCGACTTTACTACCACTTTAACTGACAATCAGGTAACAGGAAGGCTATACCGAAGACCTCCACCAGGCCCTAGGCTACTGCCTTGGTTGCCTTGTAAAAGATCCAGCTCCGGCTGTCCCTGTAAACTTTTTTTTTTTTCATGAAGACAATAAAAGTAAAAGCTTCTGAAGCACCTTTCGGTTATCTGAGTTATGTTTGAGATGCGCTGTCACTGACTTGAATTGAGGCATTTGATAATCTTTGCAAGCTGCCAACACCTGCCAAACCTTATTGGTGAGATAAAAAAAAAATAAAAAAATCACAGAGCAAAGCATTATGCATTTTATGTGTGTATGTTTCAGAACAGCCAATGGCTTTGCAAAGCACTTGAAAAATTTCAATAACATGAAGCAAATGTCTATTCTTTACACCCATGTGAAGGGCTTAAGGAAGCATAGTATATAAAGACAAAAAAGTAGCAAAAAAGGTATAGCACATGGAAAAGTTTGAATGGGTGAATAAAAATAAAAACATTTGCAGAAGACATGAAGAAACAGGGAACATCCATAAAAGCATAATGCTTACTGAACTGTCTAAAGAAGTTAAGGGAACACAGGAAGAGTGAGCAATATATTGTACAGCAACAGAAGGGGTAGCAAAACAGCAAAGAAGAGCATTGCATAGCATGGGAAGAGCACAGCATGAGATTGTACATAACAAAGGTATAAAAGCAAACAACACAAGAAACACAAGAAAAAAAAAAAAAAAAAAAAAAATATATATATATATATATATATATATATATATATATATATATATATAGCGCAAAAAGCATATGGACAAAGAGCGAAAGGAGATACAACACAGCATGAGAAGGAATAATACATGAAAACAGTAAGCAACATAGAGACATAAGACATAACATGAGAAGCATGAAGCAGTGAGTGAGCAACATAGAGCATAACAAACTGAGATAGAGCACAGCAAGAATATGATATATATCCAGGGAGGGAATACGGAATACAGAAAGGGACAGTGAGAGGAGGACTAGAACCAAGTAAAAAGAGCAAATAAACTTCAACATATGGTAGAACATTGGAGTAGACTGAAGGAGTCAAAGACAGAGTGCGAGAGAAAGCAACTATAAAATAGAAGAGTGTAGGACAATACATAGCAAAATGGTTGAATGGAGACAAGAAGACAGAAAGAAATATTGCAGCAGAAGCGATACCCCTAGATAAGGACCCAGATCTCCCCAGAATTTCCTGGGAAAAGTCCTATCTCTTCTACTCAGCTGGGAATACTGGGTAGGTAGTGAAGTCACAGCTCCATCAGCCTATCCCTTTAACCACTTTCTTATTGGGCACTTAAACCCCCCTCCTCCCCAGACCAATTTTCAGCTTTCAGCGCTGATGCACTTTGAATGACAATTGCGCGGGCATACAACACTGTACCCAAATGAAATTTTTATCATTTTTTTCCCACTAATAGAGCTTTCTTTTGGTGGTATTTAATTACAGCTGGGAGTTTTATTTTTTGCTAAACAAACAAAAAAAGATGCAAAAAAAAAAAAAATCATGTTTCATCGTTTGTTATAAAATTTAGCAAACAGGTCATTTTTCTCCTTCATTGAAATGCGCTGATGAGGCGGCACTGGTGGGCACTGATAGACTGCACTGGTGGGCACTGATAGGCTGCACTGGTGGGTACTGATAGGCGCAGTTAAGGCGGCACTAATAGGCACAGATAAGGCAGTACTGATGGGCACAGATAAGGCGGCACTGATGGGCAAAGATGGGCACAGATAAGATGGCACGGATGGGTGGCACGGATGGGTGGCACTAAGGTACCACTGATAGATGGGACTGATGGACACTGATAGGTGGCACTGATAGGTGGCTCTGATAGGTGGCACTGCTGGGCACTGATGGGCAGTGGTAGATGACGCTAATGGGCACGGATATGTGGCACTGGGGTGCAGCACTGTTGTTGAGGCAGATTGTGGGCACTGATAGGTGGCACTGTGGGCACTGATGGGTGGCACTGTGGGTACTGATGGGTGGTGCTGTGGGCACTGATGGGTGGCACTATGGGCACTGATGGGTGGCACTGATGGGGGGCACTTTTTTAATATTTAGGTGGCACTAGCAGGGGGCAGGTGGGCACTGATGATGATCGGGAAGTCCCTCTCGGAAGTCCCTCTCACGGCCGCCGGTGATCGTCTTTTTTTTTTCTCCTCGCGCTGACAGCGCGAGAAGGAAAAATAGCCGATTACCGGCTCTGTTTTGTTACATGATCAGCTGTCATTGGCTGACAGCTGATCACGTGGTAAGGGGTCGGGATCGACCCCTTGCTCCCATCCGTGATCAGGCGAGTCTCATAGACTCGCTGATCACAGAGCGCGCCGCGTGCGCCCCTCAGGGGGCGCGCAGGCCGCTCGTGCACAGGACGACATCAATAGACATAGTCCTGGCAAAGCAGGTCCGCGCTGTAGCCGTCATTCTAGTGGTTAAGGACTATATTTCCCAGGAATTAATGGCAGTCGCTGCATAGCAAGTCCTCTTGCCGCTGATTGGCTCAGATCCTCTGAGCCAATCAGGTATCAGCAGGTATCAGCAGGTTGGGGGGGATTTCACACAGCAGGGGAGTGAGGCTGCGAGCCGGCTGCTACATAGCACACAGCCAACAGAGCACCCGGCTACACAGCAATAGAGGGGAAATCTTCCAATGGGCACACTAGTGCTGGTGACAAACCGTGATTCCCTCACTTTGGAGTAACGTGACCTCACTTCTTTCGTTATTTCGACCTCACTTCTTTCTTCGTTTTAGCTATGGGACAGGAAGTGAAGGGAAATTTCCAAGATTTTAATAGCATGTTGATGTGGGGGGGAAGAAGGAGGAAAAATATAATCAGCATAAACCTCAGCTTGCCTTTAAGCCAAAATAATAAGGAATGGTTAAATCCCTTGTCAAGTTTTTATTGGTGTTTGGGTCTCCACTGGTGAGAGTGACCCTCTCTATTCATTCTGATGACAATTGTCATCATGACAGAAGGTTTTGGCCACTCCAGAATCAGAAACCCAGGAAATCTTCCAATGGGGGAACTGAATTCAGTGACAACTAATTTTCCCTCACCTTGGAGAGATTTTCTTCAACGTTGCATCTCCATGGCAAGAAGTCATGGGAAATCATTCCCTACTCTGTTCCCAAAAAAACAAAAACGTCTTTGCCTTATATATACTTTAAATTGCTAAATAGGATACAGAAACATTGTACTGTACACTTATTATATTATCACAGCATAGATGGAGTCATATCACCGGTTGGCTATTGTGTTCTGACAGCCAACACACATGTTAGAAGAATACCAAACAGTGACTGCATCTGGCTGGATACAGTCACCATTTGGCTGGCAATCTTCTACACAGCTCCTTTGGCAAAATTTTGACTTTTTAGAGAGCCAAATGGAGCCAACAAGGGCACCCATGGGCTCAGTTTTGGCCAACTTGACAGGATTTGGACAAAATTCCAAGTGTGTATGGCCAACTTTGCTTGAGGTTTACTTTCCAGGTTGGTCCAGTAACTTGCCTCTCCTCTGAACGTCAACCTAGGCCAGGGGTGCTTCATATTCCTGATTTGTGCCTACTGTACCATGTGCTTGTATGAAAAAAGTATCCTGTTCTCTCTGTATTACTTCCTTTGAGTGAAATTTCTGCCAGTCCCTCTGCTTTCCTATTAAAAACTGACCACACTAAGCATGAGGGAACACCATAGCTCCCAACTGTCCCTGATTTCGAGGGACTGTCCTTGATTTGGAGCATTGTTCCTCTGTCCCTCTTTCTTCCTCATTTGTCCCCCATTTTGCTCTGATCATATAGCTGTATATAAAATGTATCTTTTATCTTTCAAAAAGGTGTTTCCCGATGCTAAGACTTTCTTCCAAATTCTAAATTGCTGCATTTGTAATTTTAAAAGCCATTATAAAGGAATAGTAGTGGTAAAAAAAATCCCTTGTGGATTTAATTAACCTTTTTTTGGGTTAATTCTCCTTTAAGGGGGTGTGACGTGGGTGTGTCCTATGCCTACATACATTTACTGGTAGGTGTCCCTCATTCCCATCTTAAAATGTTGGGAGGTATGGCGAACACTATGGTCAAGTCTCTAGCTGTGCTGGGAACTAAGCCTGCTCTCCTTCAATGATCGGAATTTTCCTGACACCCCTCCCCCCCCCCACGTACAGCCATTCACAGGGAAGTTCTGTGTGCTGTTGTTTCCCCCCCAGCTCTTATATAGCTGAGAACAGAGGGAATGTGATCACTTATAAAAAAGGGAAAAAACTGAATTTATAATGTTTTTTTTTTTTTTTTTTATATCTATACGCACATATTTGCCTTTCATTTCCATTTTAAACTGAATGGGTTGTTTTACTAGGTGATCGTTTACAATCACTTTAATGCGGTTTTAATTGAGCACACCTCAATGCATTGCATAACATGAAAGGATCCATATAACTCCTGCAGTAATGACAAGACTTCTGTAAAAATAAACTTTTTCCTTGTCTGAAATAGTTTATAATTGTTTGTAATGACAAAGAAACCTAAAGCAGGACTAAACCCTCCTATCTTCTACAGCCAAGGAAGCTGCCATCTTAGTCTGTGTTTCATATAAAGATGCCATGGTGCTGCACATGTGCTCATGACAGTTATGACAACAGCCATTTGATGGCTTGACAGTTCAGTTGAGAGCACAATCAACTGTGACAGTTATCATTCACAGCATGCCTTGAATATAATTGTCTAGGGCAGTGATGGCGAACCTTGGCACCCCAGGTGTTTTGGAACTACATTTCCCATGATGCTCATCCACACTGCAGAATGCATGAGCATCATGGGAAATGTAGTTCCAAAACATCTGGGGTGCCAAGGTTCGCCATCACTGGTCTAGGGAAACAGTAAAATTGTTGGGTTTATTTCCCCTTTAACCACTTAAGGGCTGCCCTATAAGATTCAAGTAGGGGGAGGGCAAGCGCGCCACCAGCTCACACACAGCGGGAGCCGATCGGCGGGTGGACTCGATGTCTGCACCAGCTGGCAATCCAGCAGATAGGCATAAGTCTATGTAAACAAGGCAGATCGCCGTTCTGTCAGTAGGGAAGGCATGGATCCACCCTTACTAAAAGAACCTTCCACACTGAAGAACAAGCTAGGCACACAGTTAACCCTTTGATCGCCCCTGATGTTAACCCTTTCCCAGCCAGTGTCATTAGTACAGTGACAGTGCATGTTTTTAGCACTGATCACTGTATTATTCCCTGTACACAGTCGGACATTCTGACGACAAAATCAGTCAGATTTTTTCAGACGGATTTTGCCCCAAACTTGTCTTGCATACACACGGGCGCACAAAGTTGTCGGAAAATCTGATCATTCTGAACGCGGTGACGTACAACACGTACGATGGGACTATAAAGAGGCCAGTAGCCAATAGCTTTTGTCTAATTTATTCTGAGCATGCGTGGCACTTTGTCAGTCGGAATTGTCTACACACGATCGGAATTTGAACAATTGAATTTTGTTGTCGGAAAATTTTAGATCCAGCTCTCAAACTTTGTGTGTCGGAAATTCAGACGGAAAAAGTCCGATGGAGCCCGCACGTGATCGGATTTTCCGACAACAAGATCCGGACGCACATTTTCCGTCGGAAAGTCCAACCGTGTGTACAGGGTATTAGAGTCGCTGGACCCAAAAAAGTGTCAAGAGTGTCAGTAAGTGTCTGATTGGTCAGCTGCAATATCGCAGTATTGCTGCCATTACTAGTAAAAAAAATGAAAGCACCCCATAGTTTGTAGACACTATAACTTTTGCGCAAACAAATCAATATGCGCTTATTGTAGCAGAATATATATTGGCCTAAAATGATGAAGAAACGTGATTTTGTTGGATATGTTTTATAGCAGAAAGTAAAAAATATATATATATATTTTTTCAAAATTTTCGCTCTTTTTTTGTTTATAGTGCGGAAAATAAAAACCGCAGAGGTGATTAAATACCACCAAAAGAAAGCTCTATTTATGGGAAAAAAAGACATTCATTTTATTTGGGTACAGCGTCGCACGACTGCAATTGTTAGTTAAATTAACGCAGCGCTTGTCATGAAGGGGGGGGGGGGGGGGGGTAAATCTTCCCGAGGTCAAGTGGTTAATATCTAAATCTGTGTTTTGTGTATGGGAAAAAAAAATAGTGAATCAGCAGTTAGCATCACAGAGGGAAACATTAACACCCTCTTCAACGATTCAAGTGGTCTAATATGTGATAATAAAAAGTCCAATTTTCACAAGTGCTTTGTGTTGCCACATCTTGAAACATGGAGCTCCCAGAGATGCCGGGCACAATGAGAAGAGGGTCATTGCATCAAGAGGTGGGAGAGAACACAGCGAAAGGGAGCACAGTATGCAGCAAGACACACGGAAATAAATGGATAAAGCCTAGCGACAGGGGGTGAGGTATATACCAACCTAAGGGACAGAAAAAAGAAAGTGTGATCAAAAAGAAAATAGGTCAAGGCTAACTACAGGTTTAAAAAAAAAAAATCAGGCCTAAAGGGGAAAAAATTTATTTTTAAAGGATCGTTCCATTTTAAACTAATATTTCAGCTTTCGGTAGAGGCTGAAGAGTTAAAATGTACATCCAGCTAAAGCTATTTTTTATCAACTTATGTCCCATTGACAAAGGTTTTAGCAGACAGGAAGTAAGGAAAAATCTATTTTTTTAGTAAGTAAAGCTGGCTATACACCAGTAGAATTTTGTTTGAAAAATTTTTTTTTTTGTTACATTTGTTCGATTTTCTAGTAAATAGAGTCACATTAAAGAGGAAGTAAACCCTTCCAAACAACTTGGACCTATAGGTAAGCCTAGATTAAGGCTTACCTGTAGGTCCAAGCAATATCTCCTAAACCTATATGGTTTAGGAGATATTTGCCCGAAAATGGGCACCGCTGTCTACGGCGCATGCGCCGTAGACAGCGGCGCGCAGGCGCACTAAATGTGGCAAATCCAAGAATGGATTTGCCAAATTTGTCGACTCCCGTGCGCATGCGCGGGAGTGACGTCATCGCGGCTTCCCCTTATGACAGCGGCGGAGCTGCGAGGCGTGACTCCCGTGCGCATGCGCGGGAGTGACGTCATCGCGGTTGCGCCGCTGTGATTCGTCGGAGCTGCGAGACGCCACAAGCAACATGGATGCGGCGGACTACAGGGGACAGCGGGGACTTCGCTGGCTCCTGTGTCAGGTAAGTGACACATAATGAGCTACTATGCGATGCATAGTAGTCCATTATGCTTTACCTTTGCAGGGAAAAAAAGAGGAAGAAAACCCATCAGGGTTTACTTCCTCTTTAAAGAATATGTAAACCCAATATTTCTGATTCCTGATGTGCCTGTTGTACCTACCGTATATACTCGAGTATAGGCCGACCCGAGTATAAGCCGAGGCCCCCAATTTACCCCCAAAAAACTGGGAAACCTATTGACTCGTGTATAAGCCGAGGGTGAGATATGCCTGTCCATCCCTGTGTGTGTGTCCATCCATCCATCCATCCCTGTGTGTGTCCATCCATCCCTGTGTGTGTGTGTGTCCATCCATCCATCCATCCCTGTGTGTGTGTGTGTCCATCCATCCATCCATCCCTGTGTGTGTGTGTGTCCATCCATCCATCCATCCCTGTGTGTGTGTCCATCCATCCATCCCTGTGTGTGTGTGTGTCCATCCATGTGTGTGTGTGTGTGTGTGTGTGTGTGTGTGTGTGGCCTTGTGTGTGTGGCCTTGTGTGTCCAGCCTACCTGTGTCCCGAGCCTCCGTCCGGTCCCGAGCCTCCGTCCGGTCCCGTCCCGTCCCGAGCCTCCGTCCGGTCCCGTCCCGTCCCGAGACTCCGTCCGGTCCCGTCCCGTCCCGAGACTCCGTCCGGTCCCGTCCCGTCCCGAGCCGAGCCGAGCCTCCGTCCGGTCCCGTCCCAGGATCACCGCTCTTCGTCGGCGCCCATTCCCCTGTTCAAATGCCGCGCCTCCCTGTCTGTGATAGGCGGAACACAATTTCCCAGCAGTCTGTGTTCCGCCTATCACGGACATCCTCTTATCCTCGTCCGTAGTATGAGGATGAGCGGATGTCCGTGATAGGCGGAACACAGACTGCTGGGAAATTGTGTTCCGCCTATCACAGACAGGGAGGCGCGGCTTTTGAAAGTTAGAATGGCCGCTGTCTGTCTGCTCGACACGCTGTTCGGGCAGACAGACGGCGATGACTCGAGTATAAGCCGAGGGGGGCACTTTCAGCCTCAAAAAAGAGGCTGAAAATCTCGGCTTATACTCGAGTATATACGGTATATGACAAAGTATGCTGTTCTCTTTGTATTGCTTCCTTTGTGTGAAATACCTGGTGTTCCTGCCAGTCCCTCTGCTTTCCTATTAAAAATTGACCACACTAAGCATGAGAGTGTGGTCAGTTCTCTAGCTGTGCTGGGGGCTCACCCTGCTGCCCTCCAATGACCAGACCGGTGCTGACATGCCCACCCGCACAGCCATTTGCTTGAAGATCCGTGTGATACTGTTTTTCCTCCCCCAGCTCTCTGAGATCCTTATGCAGCCTGAGAACAGAGGGTATGTGATCTCTTACAAAAAATTTTTATTTTTTATATGTATACATGTAGCACGCTCTACCTTAGATAGGTAGGTGCTAGTGTAGGTTTTTGTGTAAGCTGCCAGTGCAGGTAAATTTAAGCAGGCCTATGCTGTGAGCTAGGCCTGTTTGTTTTTATCTGGGGGCAGGGGAGTGGTTTAGTGTAGCAGTAGGTGACTGACATATACTTCAGCTCTTGGGCGCCTCCTCTGTTTCCAGGTAGAATGTTCTGGAAAAGGGGCTGGGATGAGAGCTGGAGTGACATGGGGTGAATGTGAGGAGCTCTGACCAATCCCTAACTAGGATTGGCAGGGGGAAAGGCCTCCTACATATACCCACGATCAGCCTGCTTGGGGGGAGTTGTCGGCTGGGTGAACTGAATGATGGAGTGTTAGACTGTTGTGTCTGAGGGAATCCCCTTTCTGGGGTGGGGGGGTATACCTCAGGCGGAGAGCTGGGAGGAGCCTCTCCTTACATGGTCTTGGAGAGGTGTCTTGGAACAGGAGTTGGAGGAGACAGTTGGTATGCACGTCCAGAAATTCATTCAGGAAGGATTCAGGGCAGGTGTTGGTGAATGGAAAGCACAGCGGAAAGGCATACCAGGGTAGCTGAATGTAGAGCCAGAGGGAGAGACTGTGAGAGTTTGTGTCAAGTCAATGCAGTCGGGAGGGCAGGCAGCATTTGCAAGTCTGACCTGCTGGGATCAGTACTCTATCTACATTTATTCTTCTCAAGTTCCATAGTTACATAGTTAGTCTGGGTGAAAAAAGACACAAGTCCATCTAGTTCAACCATAAAAATAACAAACCTAATTGTCAAGAAGATCCTGCCAGCGAAATACAATCTGGGCCTTCCGCCGCGCGTTTGCGTTTGCGCGTGCCTGTGCGCGCGTGGGTGTGCCTGTTGGCGCCAGACGGGCTATTTAATTCGGTCTGTCACATTGAGATCTTGTGCTGGTGCAGGGCTGTGCTGCAGATTACTGTCCTATTCTGCAGCAGTCCTTTATCAGTGTAGAGACTGAGGGACAGTCTGGAAATCACTATCTACTAGGTCCACAAAGGTCCTTTTAAGGACTGGTATAGGTGTACTATTTGGTGTGCAGTATATAGGTGTGTAATATACTTATAAAATACTTGCACGTATAGAAACCATAGTATAGTGCATTTCCACTGTGCAGCATTCTGACTGCTGAGCAGTTCTGCAGCGATTCTACAAAGAGTGACAAACGCAATAAAAAAAAGTATTATATCTGGTGTGATAGACCAGTGGCCCCCAAAAACGACAGATTGAATTGGGTTGTTATATACCTTCTTCCACATACATAATGCACTTCTCTAGAAACTTTTGCCACAGGGTCATTTAAAAAATGACAGGCAGAGAAAGAGGCAGGCCCTTCCGCAGGGGTGGTAGGGGTAAGGCAGGAGCAACAGGCATGAGCAAAAGTGGCAAATTGCAGAAGGTGCGTGCGATTACGTCAAAGGACGCACCAGACTTGGTTGAGTGGCTCACTCAGCCTTACTCTTCTGCACCCTCCTCATCCTCTCGATCTGCACCCTCTTCTTCATTCTCAGCTATGTGCACCCCCAAAGACACTACCACCAACACCACCACCACCATATACCTTCCGCTTGAGTCACAGGAATTATTTTCCAATCCAATCCGATGCGCAGCCACTCTTGGCATTGGATCAGGAAGAGGAGGTAGCAACAACCGCCACTCAGCAGTCTGACGACAGTACCCAGATCAGCCCAAGGAGGAGGTTGGTCCCCGGTGTTGCTGCCTACTCCGAGATCTCTTATTATACCGGTGGGGAAGATGACGTGTCTAGTGATGTCACATGGGTGCCCACAAGAGAGAAAGAGGAGGGGAGTTCAGAGGGAGATAAGGACCAGCAGATAGGGAGGAGAAGCAGGAATAACTTACATTGCACAGGAGGGACAAAGCAGACTGCTAATGTATCAGGAGCGAGGCATCAACCATGTCACATCTGGCGCTCCCAGGACGCTGGCACATGGCTCCGCAGTGTGGGCTTTTTTTAACGTGTCCGCTGCTGACAATAGTGTTGCCATCTGCAATCTTTGCAGTCAACGCATAAGTTGCGGTAAGCCCAACACTCACCTAGGGACGACCACCTTAAGAAGGCACATGAGCAGCCATCACCGAGCCCAGTGGGAGCAACGGAACACACAAAGCCACACCCCAGGCTCTCACCGTCCAGCCTCGTCTTCTACTTCTCCTTCTCCTCTCTCCTCACAATTGTCCTCCACTCCACCTTCCATCACGCCATCCTCACCTTTTTATGGAAAAAGCCAGGCTTCCGTGGGCCAAATGTTTGAGCGTAAAAAAATGATGACGCCGGGTAACCCTCTTGCCCAACGGTTGACGGCTGGCTTGTCAGAACTGATAGCCCGCCAACTACTGCCATATAAACTGGTGGACTCAGAGGCCTTTCGAAAATGTGTGGCCATTGGAACACCACAATGGAAGGTCCCAGGAAGGAAGTATTTCTCACAGAAGGGCATCCCAGAGCTATATGACCATGTTCAGAGGCAAGTAAATGTATCTCTGGCACACAATGTCGGTGCCAAGATACATCTGACCACAGACACGTGGTCTAGCAAACACGGCAGGGAAGGTATATCACTTTTACTGCTCACTGGGTGAACCTTCTGATGGCCGTCAAGCATGTAACCTGTGGCACCCGTGTAGATTTGGTTTTACCACCACGGATTGCATGCAGGCCTGGCTCTTCTCCTCCTCCTACTCCATCCTCCTACCTCTCCTCCTCGGCTGACTCCTCCTTTTCCGCTGCTAGTGTCTCTTCCACTGTGCTGCCCAAGCTCCCCAGAACCTATTCGACATGCCAGGAGAGACATTGCCATGCTGTGCTGCGTCTGTTGTGCCTGGAAGCCAAGAGCCACACTGGCCCTGCACTCCTTTCAGCTTTGCGTTCACAGACAGATCAGTGGCTAACACCGCTCAATTTGACAGTTGGTAAAGTGGTGTGTGACAACGGTGCCAATCTGCTTAGCGCATTGAAACAGGGCAAAATTACGCACGTGCCATGCATGGCACACGTCTTAAACTTGGTCTTGTAGCGATTCGTTGTCAAATACCCTGGGGTCCAGGGCATCTTGCGGCAGGCAAGGAAAATCTTGGCCCATTTCAGAAGATCTTACACGGCCATGGCTCCCCTTGCTGACATTCAGCGGCGACACAATCTGCCGGTCAGACGTCTTATTTCCGATTGCCCGACGCGATGGAACTCAACCTTCTATATGCTTGATAGAAACGTTCAGTTAACGTCTACCTAGACGAACTCTGCGGCAGAACAGGTTCTGGGGAGCTTGTTTTTTTTCACTGCGCCAGTGGCTGCTCATGCGCGACGCATGCAGACTTCTGCGGCCATTTGATGAGATCACCAAACTGGTCAGTCACAGCCAATGTGTCATCAGTGACATGGTACCTTATGCCTTCTTTATGCGTGCATTGCGTTGTGTCATTGATCAAGCCGTGGAGGAGCAGGAGCGGGAAGATGAGGAAGTTACAATGCTGGATGAATTCACAGGGGAGGGGCTACTCTATCCGAGACAAGTCAACAACAGGAGTCTGAAGAGGAGTTAGAGGAGGATAGTGACGGGGCGGATGAGGAGGAGCAAGAAGAACATGCTTTAAACTTTTCTGGGATCCCTGTTGTTGTGCGTGGATGGGGAGAGGAGAACGAGGAGGATGACATTATCCTGGATGATGAGCAGGAGCCAGGACACCACACCGCTTCCAGTTTAGTGCAAATGGGGGCCTTCATGCTCCAGTGTTTTAACAGGGACCCCCATATAATTAACATAAGAGTCAAGGACCAGTACTGGGTGGCAACGTACTTAGACCCCCGGTACAAACACAAAATGGCGGAAGTGTTACCACCATCACAGAGGGCTGTCAGAATGGAGCAGTTCGTGAACTTTTGGCCGAATTCGCGCTTCGCGTTCGCGAAACGTCCCGTCGGAAGTTCGTTCATCTCTATCGGTTGCTACCGCAAAGGAGTACTGCAGGCCCCGGCCTACAAAGGGCCATCAAGTAAAGACACTGGGACTTATTCAGAGTCAGGCCTAGTCATGTTCTGATGGTATGACAGGATTACTAAAATTGGACAGAGAAGTAGTGTGCTGGAGGAAGTGAGCTGGAAGAAGTGTTCTGAGGTAAAAGTCTGTCAAGTTTAGGGTAAACCGTCCTGTTGAGAAGTGTGAAGAAGTTACTTTTATTCTACAGGGTACTAATTCATCCTATGGGCATGCCATGTCCCCTTTCCCAAACCAAGTTCAATCCCCTAATAAGAATAATAAAAACAAGCAAGAGACTGTTCATTGACTGAGAAGTGTGTCTAATGGAGGTCTGGCAGCAGGGTAAAATGTGTGGAGGCTGTAACACGTAGGCAAACCCCGCGGGGCCATCGCCACATACACAAATGTTTTGCCTTTCATTTCGATTTCAAACTGAATGAAGGTGAGTGTACTTTAATGATCATTTTTGACCCTAGTGACAAGGAAAACCAAAAGAGAGGGATGTAAAATTTTTCATGAGCAAACTAAATTCTAACTGTGAATGGGAATTTGCGTTCAGGGAAAAGCGTACTTATTGTGATGTCTATGTGCATTTTGAAATCAAACATAGAATTCAAAACACTGGAATATGGCGAGCTTTAGTGAAGACTGTAAGTTGGTATCGCTGTTTGTGTTCCTGTTGCAGATTTTCCCTCACTTCCTGCCTGGTGAAACTGATAATCACAAAAATTTAAAAAGCAAGTAAAGCCCCGTACACACGAGCGGACTTTTCAACATCCAAAGTCCGACAGAATGATTCCGTCAGACTATTCGATCGTGTGTGGGCTGCAACGGACTTTTGATTCGCAAAAGTCTGACGGACTTTAGAAAATCGAACATGCTTCAAATTTTTCAGACGGAACTCCGCCGGACCCAGTTCCTACCGAAAAATTCGCTCGTGTGTATGCTATTCCGACGGACTAAAACCGACGCTAGGGCAGCTATTGGCTACTGGCTATGAACTTCTATATTCGAGTCCAGTCGTACGTCATCACGTTCGAATCCGTCGGAGTTTGGTGTGATTGTGTGTGGCCAAGTCCGCTCAGACGAAAAGTCCGTCAGAACTCTGTCGGAACTCCGGCAGAACTCCGGCAGAACTCTGTCGGACATAAGTCCTGTGTACGGGGCTTAAGAGATATCCTTTAAGTCAATTGAAAAACATTTGGTGCGGGGCCTTTACACCCTTGCATGTGAGGGTACCTCCCCTTCTCCTCTCGTGTGTGAGCTCAACAATGCCCGGGACCAGACGGGGCTGCGATCACCTGAAAGTCAACATTAAGGTTGTACCCCAGCTTAGAGCTGAGCAGTTGTGTAACATACAGCGTTCCTTTAAAAAATGCTCCCTCCCATGTCACTACACATGTTTGCTTTATGAATGTTGCAGGGACAACGCTGAGCCTATGCAATCTTCACCAGTCCAGCATATCTCTGCCACCTCACTCCCAGTGAAAGAATGGCATTAGCGTCGACCTGACGTGTGTACATAACTCATTCTCTCTCCCATACTGTACCTTATGGCTAGATACATGGGGTCTCGGTACAGCAGGTTTGGTCTTAGTTATTTTTGAGGAATGGATAGCTAGGGAGGGAGGTGGTATAATGACTCCCTTGCTACCAGAGGACCTGTAACCTGTGCCTGGTACTGTTCCCCACTGTCTGGCTGCTATACATTCTCACCAGTTCATAGTTACCCATGGTAACTATTCTCCACCTGACTCTCTTGCTCTTTTAACTTTTTGTAGCGGCCTTTCTCTCATGCTCAATATGTGCTTTACAGGCCCTGTTCTTCTGATAAGCCAAGTACCACCATGCACCCCTTAGAATAAATTCAGACCAGGCTTATAACCATTGAAATACTTTAATGAAGTTCTCATGGCATCACACACTCGCAGTGCAAACATCACAGTCTTGTAAATACCAATTCTACCTATCTAACTAAGCTTGGGATTCCCAGGCATACCTTTGCAGGTAGAAGTCTATAATTGGCAAAGTCCTTATAGGTGGAGCCCCTTTAGGATGGTGGTAAGAGTTGCTCCAGGCTACATCTTCTTCTGGACTAGACCTTCTTTCTATTCCCGCGCAGTCCCGCTCTCTCTATGAGCCCAGACTTCCCCCTGATTTATAGCCTGATCAGGGTGGAGGGCAAAACCCAAAAAGCCCAGGGAACCAGCAGACCCAGAGTTAACCCCTTTTCCCTACCTGGGTGGGCCATCCTTCTTAACTAATGGCAACCCACCATGTAGGCACTTTCCTACAAAATGATGGAGCCTGGTGGAAAATTGTCATCCCAACAGTGACTGCATGCAGTCACTGTTCAGGTATTGAAGCAGCCATAGGTGTTGTGGCTGCTTAAATACAATAGCTGGCAGAGGAGATTCTTCCATTGACGCTGTTTAATGCGGATGGAAGAATTGAATGAACTTCTCTAGCTCAGCCCATAGAGAGAAAAATAAAGGTGTAAGGGTAGCCTTACTTTGGAAAGATATGCTCTCACTTCCTGTTGAATCTACAGCACAAGAAGTGAAGGGAAGTCTCTCTGATGAAACAGATGGCAAAAAAACATGTTTTAAACCCTCATCTACTCTATCCAAAAAAAAAAAAAAAAAATTTGGCTTTTGGTATACTTTAACACCTTTCCCCCTGGCCTATAACAGCATATGACATAGGCTCTTTACCATGTGATCAGCTGTGTCCAATCACAGCTGATCACAGTGTAAATAGGAAGGGTCAGGTATTGGCATTCCCCTCCTCACGCTGACAGCCCGTGAGGAGAGGAGAGCTGATAAGCAGCTTTTCTCAGTCTCAGTCAATCTGCACTGATAATCAATGCCCTGATTATCAGTGCGGCCCCATCAGGCATGCCCACCAGCGATGCCAATCAATGCCCATCAGTGATGTCTGTTAGTGCCCATAAATGTCTCCTCATTAGCTCCCCTATCAGTGCTGTCTATCACTGCCCATGAGTGCCATCTATCAGTGCCGCATATCAGTGTCGCTTATCAGTGCCCATCAGTACTACATATTAGTGCCTCTTCATCGGTGCCCGTCAGCACACATCAGTGAAGGAGAAAAATTACTTATTTACCAAACTTCGTTTGTTAAAAGAAAAGAAAAACCCAGCAGCGATTAAATACCACCAAAAGAAAGCTATATCTGTCTCAAATAAAATTATAAAATATTGTTTGGGTGCTGTGTTGCATAACTGCGCTAAAAGCTGAAAATTGGCCTGGGCAGGAAAGGGGTGAAAGTGTCCTGTATTGAAAGGGTTAATGTTAAGTAAAGAGTGAAAACACACAAGATGGTTGTACATTTTTCTTTTTTATATTCTTTTGGATTAATATCTTTCAGGATTTGTTCTGTGTATCCACATTCATTATTAATGTACAATAAATGAAGGATTCTGTATTGCTCGGTCTGCTAAAATAAAATGAGACATCCACTGAGAGCTTTAAAGAATGTTATCCAGTGGCCAAACTATCATTAAAAATGGCTAAATGTTTAAAAGGCATGTGATTTATATTCAAGCTTTACTTTAGTCTCTAACAATAACGTATCATCTATCTGTACCAGAAAAGTGAACCTGTAATCAGAATAACATAATATGATGGCCTACTGAGTAAAAGGTTGGTACCAAGGGATGCCTGCATATTCTTTCACATGCCCATATTTAGGTGCCAAATCAGGGTTCTGCATGAAAATATCAACTATGAGCTCCAATACTGCAAAGCAAACTGTGGGATACCATGGAGGCATTCAATATTACATTTTTCAAAAAATAAATGTTTTATTAATATGAATAAAAAGACATAAAGCTCTACAGGCATACCCCACTTTTAAGTACACAGTGGGGTTTATTTACTGAAGCTGGAAAGTGCAAAATCAGGCTCACTTCTGCATAGAAACCAATCAGCTTCCATGTTTTATTACCAAAGCTTAATTGAACAAGCTGAGGTTAGAAGCTCATTGGTTTCTATACAGAAGTGAGCCTAATTTTGCACTTTCCAGCTTTAGTAAATAAACCCCATTGTGTACTCAAAAGTGGGGTATGCCTGTACTTATCAAATTGTAAACTTAAAACTGAACTTCAGACCTAATGGTAAATACTCAGATGAGAAAATATCTCAGAGCATAAAAGGAGGGGGGAAGATTTTTGGGACTTTATATGAGGCCTGGGAATCTGCCGTAGAATGCCTCCATCCTTGTTATGTTGAAGACGGCAACATGAACAGAGAAAGACTGGTGGATAATTAATGGTAGATAACCCAATCACATAGTGTTATGGCGTGTACATAGTAACATAACATGAACCAGTAACATGATTATACGATTTATTAAACACAACAATCATATAGTAGTAAGTATAACATAGGTAACATAAATAGTACACAACAAACTTTCCAATTGCCCCTTTTCTAATTGGCCAGTTTTACCAATTTACGGTATGTTACATTCATAGATTATTGCATCTGCTCCTGAAGATTGGAGTTATCCATGAAAAGCGTTGAGCTCTATAGATGCCTAGAATACCAATTTTATTCAAGAGGGATATTCCACAACGTGTTTATTATTTTGTTGTTTCTATCGGCCTCTATCAAGATATTTATGAACCTGAAGCAAGACGTGAGCACAGAATTTGAATCTGGTGGGTTCTCTCTCTCCTGTTATTATGTTGTTAATGTCATGTACTATTCATGTTACCTATGTTATACTTACTACTATAAGATTGTTGTGTTTGATAAATCATATAATCATGTTACTGGTTCATGTTATGTTACTATGTACACGCCATAACACTATGTGATTGGGTTATCTACCATTAATTATCCACCAGTCATGCAGTGGTGTCCTCTCAACACCCCCAGCCTTCTGTTTGAACAGTCAATGAGCAGCACAAGGCAGGTGAGGTCACTCCTCTGCGTACACTACTCTCTCCTCCTACCAGAGCACACCTTGCTAATGATTGCACCTGATTGGCTCCCAGTAAAGGCCCCTCTCCCTACCAGTAAAATTTAGGTACTTACACTGGCTGAATTTATAATAATTAATGTATATATTTTATAATGAATACAAAGATTAATTAATATGTGCATTCTATATCTGCTTGGAGTTCAGCTGCTAAAAAAATCTAATAAAATCGACTAAAAACTATTACATTTTACTTTTGAAGACCTCATTGAATTATAATTGATTCTATTACTCTGTCATGCCCTGCAATATAATTTGGAACATCTGGTGACTTCACTAAATACAACTAAGTTGTAGCGTTTATGTTCCCAGATAAAATTGACTTCCTTTTTTCCCCACAAATAGAGCTTCATTTTGGTAGTATTTGATCACCTCTGCGTTTTTTATTTTTTGTGCTATAAACAAAAAAAGAAAGACGATTTAGGAAAAAAAGCTATTTTTTCTACTTTTTGCTATAATAAATACCCCCTAAAAAAAATGTAAAAAATTTTTTTTTTCCTCAGTTTAGGTCAATATGTATTTTTCTACATATTTTTGATAAATAAGCGTTTATTGATTGGTTTGAGCAAAATGTATAGCGTCTACATAATAGGGGATAGATTTATGGAATTTTTATGTCCGCTCCATGCCCTTTGCATGCCCTTTACATGCCCTTTATATGCCCTTTGCTATAACTATGCAAAATTAAAGACAGACCTGTATATAGCATATTAGTTAGTACCTAATGTGAGACAGGGACATTCAAGATTGTTCAATATTCAGCACTTAGCGACAAGTGGCAGCCTATGTATAAGTACCGATTAAAGCTGTTGCATACCTCCAACCCCCAAATATTGGTTCTGCCTGCCTCCTTCTATCCTTAAAATTCTAAAGAGACTACTTGAGGCTTGCTTTTAATGTCTTTATGAGCAATTGGTGGCTTTTAATGTACATTAGTGCTCAGCGGAGAAACCTTGCAGGTGCTACTCAATGGAAAGCCTCTTAGAGTAGTGATGGGAATTAGTCCAGTAATGATTATAGTATAATCATTATATCAATGGTAATGGCAGCACAGTTAATAATGAGGACCATCTATACATAATCACATGGCCATTTTGTGCTAAGAGCAGAAAATAATCTATACATGCAATATTAACATGTATAGTTGCACAGCAAGGGACGATATACCAGACAGCCTAATAATGAACATGGGTCATTATATGATGATAAAATACAATGGTGATAAGCATCATGATATAGACTTTAGAAGTATGAGGCATTTGTTGTCATTGAAAAAATCCTGGAAGAGCTGTTTGAACACTGGTGGTAAATATCCACATATCTGGTTCTTACTCACCAGGGCAAAAACATTCACATATAGGAACTAAGAGCAGCAACAGTTTCATAGTTGGTTAGACAGAAAAATCTACATGTCCTTCATGCTCAGTCCGTTTTTTATATTTTTGGATAAAATATGGAATAGTTAGAAACTTTTGTTTACTGCTAAGACTTTGTTGAGCTGAAATACCCTTCTCTATTGGTCCTGGTGACCATTGTCCCTGGTACAGAGTTATGGGAAATTCTGCATTTTTGTCACCGGAGGGGAAATCTTCCAACAGGGAAACCTGCTCTATTGACAGCTGTCTAAAAGGAGATTTCCAAAAACTCAGCTACTGTGGGGAGCACCTGAAGCCATATGTTTCCCAGATTAAGTTCTAAAGACACTACGGTGAAGAGACCATACTTGTACAGCTTTCAATACCTGTTTTTCATAATTCTGTGATGTAGGAATGCTATTTGCCATTCTAACCCTGTTTTGCATTATTGCTTCTAATGCCGCATACACACGACCGGACTTTCCGGCAGACTAGGTCCGACGGTCTTTCCAACGGACTTTCGGCGGAGTTCCGACGGACTTTCCGAATGAACGGACTTGGCCACACACAATCACACCAAAGTCCGATGGATTTGAACGTGATGATGTACAACCGGACTAGAATAAGGAAGTTCATAGCCAGTAGCCAATAGCTGCCCTAGGGTCGGTTTTTGTCCATCAGAGTTCTGGTGTAAAAATTTGAAACATGTTCTATTTCTAAAGTCAGTCAGATTTTTGGACAGCAAAGGTCCAATGGAGCCCACACACGATCGAATTGTCTGACTGATGAGTTTCGTCTGACCTTTGCTGTTGAAAAGTCCGGTCGTGTGTACGCGGCATACCTGTGCAGTTTAGTAATATGCAAGTTAAAGTTACTCCTTGTCTGATCATTCAGTCAATTGCCCATTTTGTTACAGATACCTTTGTAATTATACAACAGATGGGTCACCGTCCACTGGGCCACCCTTGAACACTGCACCTGAACCAGGGTACTATCAATGCCCCAGAGTGGGTTTACCCAGCAGTCTTTATGGTTCTAGCTTATTACCCTCCAGCCTCAAGAGGGAAAAGCTTATACCATCAGAAGAGGACTGTGAATTCAGCTTAGCATCAACTTTCCTCCTTAATATTAAAACACACTGTGGCAGACCGCTTGGCATCCCGCTTGGGGGCTTCTGCCAAACAGTGCCTTCTGCCCTCCAAACCTGTCCAGCAGACCGAGAGCTGATACCAGCCCTTTTACCACAAGCATCATACACAGACAGGATGTTGAGGTAAAACCAAAGGAATGACTCTTTTATTAAAACTCAGACACATACTTTATACCCCCCAGGAGGACATTTCCCTTTTGGGGATATTAGCATGACAATGCAAACTGTAAACAGTAATATCATTAGCACAACTAAGGAACAGCCAACATAAACAGTAATCTGATTAAACAGTAAGCTAATTAACAACTAGTCACCTAGACAATGCTTTGATTAATCAGGGATCCCACCCCACCTCTGACAGTCCGCCACAAGTCTACGAGACAAAACTCATACAATGTTCCAGCAGTCTGAAAAAGTGGAATGAATTCATCTTCAGAGATTTCTTGATGAATATTGTCAATAACTATTTCTGTCCCAAATGGAGAAGTTTCTCTAGCCTAGTCTGTACGAAGGCCCTCTTATTTCCTCTTTCCATCCACTCCAGAAGGGAAGCATTATTGTCTTTATTCAACGAATGAATCCAAGCTCAGTGGCGGTGCGTCCACAAGGGCGCATGGGCACCGCCCCCTCTTTCCAGCCACCCCCTCTATGACCAATGGATAGATTCATGCATAGCATGGATCTATCCATGGCCACCGCCAACCCCCTATTAAGGCGCCCGGCACCCAAAAAGGGGTGAATTACAGCAACGGGGGGTGTTTTTGAAGCAACTGATTAGAGCCATAGGCTCTAATAAGCTTCAAAAAAGGTGAACTGCGAGCGGCATTCTTGCCGCTTGTAGTCCACCCAAGTCTGTTAGAAAAGCAAATGAATATTCGATTTCCTAACACTGAACTGCCTCTCTGCCAATCAGGTGTTCGGGTCTGTTACCCATCACCTGATTGGCTGAAATGACAGGCGCTGTGATTAGAGGCCTATATGGAGGAGATGATGGGCGGAGAGGATGAGAGGGGACACATGGAGGACTGATGGAGTTATTGCAAATGTATTTTAAAAGGCTTTTATTTTCTAGTGATATCAAGAATAATATCATTATACTTGTTTTTTTTTTTATTTGGGCAAGTTACCACAACAACATTATCCCATAGTTTTTAAGATACAACTATGTTGGTGTCCCTTGTTCATTTCACATTGTATTTTTTTTAAATGTAACTATCTACTCCCAAACAATCATTTGATGTAAAATACATAGCCAAGTATTATTCTCCACAATTTTTTGATTGTGCATTAAAAAAAATGAAAATAAAAATAAAAATAGACACGCTATCTGTCAATAGAACTTAACCAAAAAGTGTATTCTATGCATCCAAAAATATAGAAAATATACCAAATCAAATCATTATTCAACCAAAAAATTTAAAAAAGGCTCATGCATGTGTCCTGCTTCCTAATATAGGGGGTCAACGATGCCAAGGGTTGGTGAAAGCAGGAGTCCATCATCCGGAGATAATTCCGAAAATCATCTGTATTATTCTCCTGGAGCTCCCACAGCAAAGGCATGTGACATAATTGGTCACGATTAATAAGGCAACCAATTCTTTGTCCAAGAAATCCTCCTCCTCCTGTTCCTCTAATTCCGCAACATGTCTGGTTAATGAATGGCCATTCAGAAATGAACTGAAAAGCGCAAAATTAAAAGTGCGAATCAACACTCACCAAACTTCTACTAACACGAAATTAGCAGAAGGAGCCCACAGGGTTGCTCCTGACAATTGAACTCTTTATTGGTTCGTAGTACGTCTAGTACATGACTACGGTCATGTTTATTGGCTGACAATTGTGTACTGTTTGTATGTAAGACAAGTTCACGGCACACGCCCTTCGAACAAAAGTCTGATGCTTTGTTGGTGGAAAATCCGATCGTGTGTACAAGGCTTTACTGCGCTTACACAGCTGTAAAGACAAAGAACCATTATCGCTGCTAAAGTATAAACATCTTTTCTTCCATACAAAAAAGATGCCATGCGATGATATGAATAGTAATCAACAGAACGCAGTTATATGTATATAAACTCAGTAGCACCGCTATGGGGGATGCAGACCACACCCAGGTGACAGCCACCAGAGGGGTGACACTCACTGGCATAGCTACAAGCAGGGCCATCTTTAACGTGGGCAAACGGGGCAGCTGCCCCAGGCCTATCATTGTTGTGGGGCCCAAAGCAGCTGCTCCTTGAGCCTATGCTAAGTCAAGTGTATTTGGTTATCATTACTTTTTATGTTTCTAAATTTTGTCTCTGGCTCGGGCCTGCCACTGGTTAAGTGTCCCCGTATACAGTGTCCCCTCTATTGGCCCCTCCTACACAGCCTCCCCCTTAGCTCAGTTGGAGTCTCCTTCCGGCACCATATTGCTCCCTTCGCCTCCCTGGGCAATTCAGCAGGTGGCTGCCAGCTTACTCTGCTCTACCCAGTGAGTAATGTCTCCCCTTGGAGGGGTGAGAGTGGGTCTGCTGGATGTTGTAGTGTGGGGCAGTGATTGGCAGCCATGAGGTTCCCAAACACCAAATAACCCCCTCCTTTCTTCCATTTCCCAGCCATTGCTGCATAGCAGAATATGGAGAAAGTGTTTGTGAAGTCCCCTGGTAACCAGGATTGGCTGCCACCACAGTCAATCAGAGCGAGCTCTGGGTACAGTAAATAAATTAGTACAACGGGTGCTGCCTCCTCCCAGTGCTGACAGCTCACTATTTCCAATAAACCCCCTTCATTTAGTGCTTATCAACTCCACTGTTTACACAACCCCTCCACCCCTTTGCCAACTCTCCACCCTAAACAATAACCCCTCTCCCTGCCTCTCCACCCTCAATAATAACCCTCCTGCCTCCTCACCTCCAACAATAACCTCCCCTCAGCAATAACCCTCCTCCTGCCTCTCCACCGTCGACAATGACCCTTCTTCCTAGCTCTCCACCCTCAACAATAACCCTTTTCCTCGCCTCTCCACCTCCAACAATAACCCCCCTCCCTGCATCTCCACCTGTAACAATACCCCCCTCCCTGCATCTCCACCTCCAACAATAACCCTCTCCCTGAATCTTTACCTCCAACAATAACCCCCCACCCGGCTTCTTCACCTTTAAAAATAACCCCCCTCTCTGTCTCTCCACCCTCAACAACAACCCCCCTCCTGCCTCTCCACCCTCAACAATAACCCCCCTCCTGCCTCTCCACCCTTAGCAATAACCCTCCTCCCACATCTCCACCTCCAACATCAAACACCCCTCCTGCCTTTGCACACTCAACAATAACCCCCCTCCTGCCTCTCCACTTTTAACAATTACCCCCCTCCAGCCTGGGGCTGGAAAAGGAGTTGAGTCTGTACTGGGGGTGGGTATAAACTTTAAGGATATATACACAACAGTACTGGACAAACAGCTGCAACTAAAAGTCTAGCTTGTAAAGAGGAAAGCAAAATGCCCGTGTGACAGTTTCTAACAATTGCGAACAGCTTGGCAACTAAGGTAAACCATTAACTGCATATATAATAATCTATCACCTCTCTTACTCACTCTTCTCTTTTCTCCTCTCTCCCTTCTCTCACCTCTTCCTCCATATCTCTCTCTCCTTTCTTTCTCTGTCTCTTCTCTCCCTCCTTTTCTCTCTCTGTCTCCTCTCTTCCCTTTTCCTCCCTCTGTCTCTCTCTCTCTCTCTTCTGTCTTCCTCTGCCTCTTCTCTGTTCTCTTTCTCTTATTCCTCTTTCCACTTTTCCTCCCCCTCTCTCCTTTCTTTCCCGTTTTCTTCTCTCCCCTCTTCCTCTATCTATTCTGTCCCCTCTACCCCCCTCTCTATATATCCTTCCTTTTTCTGTCTCTCCTCCCCTCCTTCTCTTTCCTCTCTCTTTGTCTCTTTTCTCCCCTTCTCTCTTCCAGTCTCTCTCTTTCTCTGTCCTGTCTATTTTCTCCTCTCTTTCCACTCGTCCTCCCTTTCTCTCTCTCTCCTTTCTTTTCCTATTTCATCTCTCCCCTCTTCCTCTCTCTCTCTCTCTCTCTCTCTCTCTCTCTCTATCTCCTTCCTTTCCCTGTCTCCCCCCTCAGTCCTTTTTTTCTGCCTCTTTTCTCCCCTTTTTCTTCCTCTGTCTCTCTCTCCTGTCTCTTCTCTCCTCCCTTCCTCTCTTTCCTTTTTCAACACTTCCGCCTTCTCTCTCCTTTCTTTCCCGATTTCTTCTCTCCCCTCTTCCTCTCTCTATTCTTTCCTCTCTTCTTCCATCTCTGCCTCACTCCTCTCTTTGCCTATTTCTTCTGTCCCCTCTTCCTCTCTCTGTCTCTCTCCCCCTTTCCTCTATTTCTTCTCTCCTTTCTTCTTTCTACCCCCTCTCCCCTTCACTGCGACTCTCTGTCTTCTCTCTTTCTCTGTCTCCTCTTCCTCATCTCTTCTTACCTCTTCCTTTCTTCTCTCCTTTTACCCCTCTCTGCCTCTCTACTCTCTTTCCCTTTTTCTTATCTCCTCTCTCCCCCCCTCTCTTTCTCTCTCTTCTTTCCCCTTTTCCTCTCTCTCTTCTCTCCCTCTTCCCCCCACTGTGACTCTCTCTAATCTTTTGTTCTCTGTCTCTTCTCTCCCCTCTTGCTCACTCTCTTCTCTCCCCTCTTACTCTCTTACCTCTTTGAACTCTTTCCTCCTCTCTCCTCTGTTTCCTTCTCTCTTCTCTCCCCTCTTCCTCTCTCTCTCTTCTCTCCCCTCTTTCTCTCTCTCTCTCTTCTCTCCCCTCTTTCTCTCTTTCCTCTTTGGACTCTTTCTTCATCTCTCTCCTCTGTTTCCCTGTCTCTTCTCTCCCCTCTTCCTCTCCCTATTTTTTGTACTTCCTCCCTCTCTCGCTTTCGCTGTACTTGAGTAGATATTGACAGAGTTGAAACAAGCAATATAGTGTGGGTGCAACTCAGGGAGAAGCCAATATACAATGAGAATAAGGCACTTGCCGGAATATTCAGTTGAACAAAACAAAAGCTTTTTTATTTGGTGGTTTGAATAAAACAGCTTTGCTGCTACTGAAAAGCTCTTTGAGTGTTTTGTTGTCTATGTCTATATCTACCATTTGTCAAATGTTCTGCTAAACTATAGCTTCATGGTTTTTATGGCAAAGTACACTAAGGCCCGAAGCGAGAAGAAAAATAGAGGAGGGCAGGCATGACGGGGTGAACAGGTGAACAGGTCATGTAGAGGTGAGGAGAGAGGGCTTACCTAATTGGGAGCTAGCCTGTTGGATAGGAAGGGTTAGGTGTCTTTAAGGAGGGGCGGTTCAGCCCTGGCATCCAGTGGAGCTTGACGGGAGCAGGCAGCAGATTTCCACCCACCCTCCCTGTTCTGGTCAGCTCTCCCAGCGGGAGCAGCGGATTAAGGATGTCGCGGCAGTCAGAGGTTGTTGGTCTTTGCTGGCAAATGGAAAAACTTCAGATAAGTAAGGGTTCGGGACCCATCGGTTGTATGGGTCCCTCTGGTGTATTCCAGTTAACGTTGGTTTAGCTGGAATAGGTTAATGGGTGCACTGCGGTTAGTGTGTTGTCTCCGAGCCAACTGTTGCGGCTGGAGGCTTAGTATGGTAAAGGTACCGCAGTGTATTTTAGAACATTGCGACAGTTTGGGTGTGCCTTCAAAGACCAACATGATAGTGACCGATGGCTTTTTGTTTAACGAATGTTTTTATTGTTTATGTTAATTTAAATTTATTTGTTAAAGAAGAGGCTGATACGGACATTTTTTACTCCATTCAAGGTGTGTTTTTCGTTAATGGCTATGGGTTGGGGTGGAATATGGGTTTGGCTGGGCAGTCATTAGGCTAAGGATGGTCTTACTATTGCAGCTGGCGTCTCATACACTTATCGTACATGTCAGGGCTGGGCTCAGCCCTTCCTTTTCAGAGCAGGCTGATCAGCTGTCGGTTAATTGCCAGCTCTAATCTTTCCACAGTGACTCACCTGGTGATGATATACTGCTCGAAAAGTCCTGCTGGCTACTTAAGCTGCTCAGTTCAGATCCTCTCTGCCTTTGCCTTGGTCAACATATCAAGAGACTCTCTCCTGTCTTCCTGCTAAGACTTGCTTGGCTGAAGTCTCTTCTGGTTTCTGATCCTGCTTGCTGTTCCATTACGCTGGTTCTCCAGTTTCCTGATTTCCTGGCCTGTTCTGAAGTACACTGATCCTTGGCTCACTGACGTTCTGGCTTGTCTGACTATCCTTTCCGGCTACCGAACTCTGGCTATGTTTTGACCACATTTCCTCTGGTTACCCTTTACCATTATTATTATTAAATAGTGTGATTTTTAATGCACTTCTGTTTTAGTCTGATTCATGGTTCCTGACAGTACATTGATAAAACATCACGATTATGCAAATAGGAACTATTGAAAGGTAATTATTGTATATTAACTTATTATTTATTTATTTAAAATTTTAGATACAGCATAGAAGGTGGTTTAAACCACTATTAGTTTTTTACTGCTGTTTTTTTCTCTTGTTTGAATATCGACCTTCAGTTTCTGATACATTTACTAGTGCCGTTTGTGTCAGAATGCTTGTTAAAATTTCTCACAGACAAAAAAACCTGCCAAAGGTCACAACTTTTTCCTGTTCTTCCTCAAAATCTAACTAAAGGCAAAACTTTTTTTTAGTTTTCGATAGAGTGGAGAAGGATTACAACGCTATCTAGCTTTTATTGCTGTCTGTGCTTCCATTCATGTGATTTACCCCCTCTATTTGTCTTGTTTACCGTTATCATTCAAAGTAAAAGAAAATCATACATTTTTGGTTGTCTCCAAAAAAGTAATAGAGGGGAAATCTTCCAATGGGGACACTAGTTTTGGTGACTTGGGGGTCCTAAAGGAATTCCCTTAATTTGAAGAAATTTCCTCCAACTTCCTTTTTGGCTATGGGACAGGAAGTGAAGGGAAACGTCTGCAATGGGAAGCAGATGACAAAAAAATCTGATAAGGGTTATATTCCTTCCTTCTGTACAAGTACACAGTACATACGGCGCTCCTAGGAGAAGTGCAAAGTCCCGTGGTACATTGGAACTTTCATCTGTATCTGTAGACCACCATCAGGGTAGAGCAGCCTTTCTCAACCTTTTCAATACAGAGGAACCCTTGAAATAGTTTTCTGGTCTCAGGGAACCCCTGCCAAAAATTTGAAATCTACAACTCATGATACATTAGTGTGATGGTCAGTGGAAAGAATGGTCCTTACACTTGTGGTCATTGGGAAGAAAAACCTCCTTACAGATAGATAAAAAGATCAATGGTGTGAGTGGGAACTTATCTGAGAGGCAGAAATTGCCCAATGCTGAAGGAACCCCTAGCAACCTTTGGAGGAACCCTAAGGTTCCACGGAACCCTGGTTGAGAATCACTGGGGTAGAGGAATGAATGAGGCAACTGGATGGATGGCTGAACAGGAGAAGGGACCAAGACTGGAACCTCTGCAGCACCCACAGAAGATCTGGGTAGGATCACCTCAATGTAGAAGAAAACGAACAGCAGGGTGCTGAGGTCAGTATCAAATAAAGCATGCATTTTAAAAAGAGGGCAAAGCCCCTGGAAAGGTGTCATGCACACCACCTCTCCCAACATCCCACAGGCATTTTGACAGCTGTCATCCCCATATACAGTCTAGAACATTGCCGCTAATATCCATACTTTGAGTTGGCTGGCTCCCTGTCATCCTCGGTCTCTGTCTGCTCAGTGATGCCTACAGCCTCACACTAATCACAGCTGCTTGGTCTCAGGTGTTCCCTATCCATGCTGTTTCATGCTAACTTCAATATAAGTGTATTGCTTATTTAATAAAGTGTTTTTTATTTGATACTGAGCCTGCTTTACATTTTCTTTTATAACCCTCCCTTGCCCTATACAAAATGGAAAAGAAAGTTTTGTCTATAGGTCTACTTAAATAGTTTCACCTTCTTTATTTCTGGGGACCATTATCATGGTATTAAAAGTGAGGGAAAACCACACATTTTTAGTTGGAACAGAAATAGAGGAGAAATATGCCAATGGGAACATTTGTAATAACTGTTTAACCACTTCAGCCCCGGAAGGATTTACCCCCTTCCTGACCAAGCCCCTTTTTGCGAAACAGCACTGTGTCGCTTTAACTGACAATTGCGCAGTCATGCAATGTTGTACCCAAACAAAACTTACGTGCTTTTTTTCCCCACAAATAGAGCTTTCTTTTGGTGGTATTTGATCACCTCTGTGTTTTTTATTTTTTGCGCTATAAACAAAAAAAGAGCGACAATTTTGAAAAAAAAAGCAATACTTTTTACTTTTTGCTATAATAAATATCCCCAAAAAATATATAAAAAAACGAATTTCTTCCTTAGTTTAGGCCAATATGTATTCTTCTACATATTTTTGGTAAAAAAAATTGCAATGAGCATATATTGATTGGTTTGCGCAAAAGTTATATAGGGGATAGATTTGTGGCCTTTTTATTATTCATTTTTGTTATTAGTAATGGCGGCGGACTGCAATTTTTATTGTGACTGCAACATTGCGGCAGACAGATCGGACACTTTTGACACAATTTTGGGACCATTGACATTTATACAGCGATCAGTGCTATAGAAATGCATTGATTATTGTATAAATATCACTGGCAGGGAAGGGGTTAAACACTAGGGGGCGATAAAGGGGTTAAGTGTGTCCCTTCAGTGTGTTCTAACTGTAGGGGGGGGTGGGCTCACTAGAACATGACAGAGATCACCACTCCCGATCATTGGGAGCAGTAGATCCCTGCCATGTTGCTAGGCAAAACAGGGAAATGCCTAGTTTACATAGGCATCTTCCCATTATGCCTCTCCGTGCCATGATCGTGGGCCACCGGCAGACATAGAGCCCACGGGACCCGCAGGCACACTCCTGCGGCACGCCTGCTAGTCGCCGGTGATGGAGTGATGTAAGGGTACGTGGTTTTGCGCACACGTGCCATTCTGCCAACGTATATCCGCGTGAGCCGGTCTTCATGCAGTTAATGACATATGTTGATGGGCTTTTGTTTACTTCAGGCTGGTTTTGCACTATCAAGTCTATGACAACGAAAAACATGGTTAAAGCAGGTCAGACGGAGGTAAAATGCACCTGTCTATGAGATCTGAATGATTTCAGAAGCTTTGCAAACTGATGTCAAAATGGGCGCCATTAAAACCAGGCCATAAGAGAACATTGTTGTCCCTTTGGAAACATTTCCTCTTACTTTTCATAGGGGTTGATTTACTGAAGGCAGATAGACTGTTCACTTTGCATGGGAATTTTCCCCAGAGCTTAGTGAATGAGGTGAAACTCTGCTGACCTCCATAATCAAAATCAAGCAAAAATGCTGTTTTTTTTTTTTTGCACATAATTGGATATTTTTTGCACATTGAAGTTTCACCTGGGGAAATTTCCCATGCAAATTGCAACTTCACTTGCAAAGTGAACAGCCAAATAGCCTTTACTAAATGAACCGCACTGTGTTCACAAGACTGAAGAGGTGAAGCCACTTTTGGGAATAAAAACTAACAAAAGGTTCTAACCATTCCCTACAAAATCCAAAATGGAAAAAAAAAATCTTTTGAAATTAGTAATATTTTAATATGGTTTCATATTATAGTCTTTTCACTTCCTGGATATGTTTTGATGCATCAGTGCAAAACATTGAACAAAATACTCTTGTTGATAGATATATTTAACTACTTCCCACCCGGCCAAAGTATATATACGGCTGGGTGGGAGCCTTCTCCTTCTGACTGGGCATTCAGGAACATCCTTCAGAAGGAGGGCGATCGCACGCGCGCGTGCCCGCACAGCGGCGCAATCCCGCAGCATTCGTGTCACCCGGACGCGCCGCATCTCGGATCGGCAGGAGGGCTCTGTGATTGGCCCTCCTGATCACATGACGGCTGTGTCCAATCACAGCCATCATGTGATGTAAACAAACAGCCGGTTGCTCGGCAATTGGCTCTCCTCTCCTCACATGGAAGTCGTCGATGAGGAGAGGAGAGCGGATCGCTGCTGTTTTTTATAGCTTTTTACTCACTGATCATCAATCTAGTGTAAAACACACATGTTCCCAAACATGTCAACAAAACACACATGGCCCCAAAACAAACATGTCCCCATAACACACATGTCCCCAAATAATAAAAAAACATGTCCCCAAATAATAAAAAAACATGTCCCCCACATATGTCGCACTAAAATCACACGTCCCAATGATTATCTGCACACATCTGTACATGATCATTTGCGTACATATGTCCATGATCACACAAACCAATTATTATACACTTAACAGAATTTTTTTTTACCAAAAACATGTATCAGAATACATTTTGGCTTAAATTTCTGACAAAATTCGATTACATTTTATTGGATTTGTTTTAAAATAGAATGAAAATATTGTTTTTTTTCCAAATATCCTCTCTTTTTTCGCTTATATCGCAAAAAATAAAAAACGGAGTCGTGAATAAATACCACCAAAATAAAGCTTTATTTGTGCAAACAAAATGATAAAAATTTCATTTGGGTACAGCGTAGCATGACCGCGCAATTGTCATTGAAAGTGCGAGAGCTCTGAAAGCTGAAAATTGGGCTGGGAAGGAAAGGGGCGAAAGTGCCCTGTATTGTAGTGGTTAAAATAGACTGGGGCAAAACTTTTTTTCATTTTGGATAGAGCAAGGCAGGGTTTAAATATTCAGATTTTTTTTTTTTCACCATATGTCTCTCATTACGGAGATTTCGCTTCACTTCTGGCCCCATAGCCAAACAGGAAGTCAGAGGAAATCACTGAAAATTAAGGGAATTCCTTGGGGACCACCAGCTCACTAGAACTAGTGTCCCCATTGGAAGATTTTCCGTCTATTACTTTTCTGGGGGCAACCCAAAATTTTGGATTTTCTTTTACTTTCACTTTTAATGGTAATGGTAAACAGGAGAAATAGAGAGTGGATCTCCATAACGGGGCCACAGACAGCAATAAACACTGACAGGTGTTCTGTTCCCGCTCCACTAAAAAAAAAAAAAAAATGTTGCCTTTAGTTATACTTTAAGGAGACAAAATAATCTCCGGAAAAGTTTTCATTACCAATGCTGGTAGCTGAAAACTGATTGGCATCTCTGGGCTACAGCACATCATTAAGTTCTGCACTATGTTTTTTTCAGCAAGCCCTACTGTGGGACTTAGCTCTGGAGTATTCAGAGGGGGTGGAGGCATTAACTTAATCCAGCGAAAAAATATATATATTTTTTTTCTTGCAGCTCCTGTTTTACATTCAAGCAGGTTTCACCAGCTGCTACTTCTGTGAAACAACAGATAGGCATTGCTGTAGGGGAAGCAGAAAAATAACAATTTACCTCTCAGCTGCCTAGTGACAAGAATTTTACCTCCTGTTAGCAATAGAAGACTGATGGCAGAAAAAGACCAGGTGGTCCATCAAGTCTGCCCATTTTTAATTTTTAACTAAATTTTTTTTTGTTTGAATATAAATCTATATTTATATCAAGCAAGTTTAAATTCACTTACTGTTGACGCGATTTACTACTGCTCTAATGCACACAACCGGACTTTCCGGCAGACTAGGTCCAACGGAATCAGTCCTTTAGAAAAACCGATCGTGCATGGGCTAATCCGATGGATCTAGAAATAGAACATGTTTCAAATCTGTCTGACGGACTCAATTCCTATTGGGAAAACCGTTCGTCTGTGTGCTGGTCCGACGGACCAAACGCGACGCAAGAAAAGCTATTGGCTACTGGCTATTGAACTTCCTTTTTTAGTCCTGTCTTACATCATCACGTTAAAAACTAACGGACTTTGGTCCGTTCGTGTGTGGCCAAGTCCGTTCGTTCGGAAGTCCATCGGAACTCCGCTGAAAAGTCAGTCGGGAAGATCGTCGGACTTAGTCTGCCGGAAAGTCCGGTCATGTGTACGCGGCATAAGTCTGTTGCCAGCATCAACTACTGTTTCGATAAAGTGGTACTTATTAACCACTTGCTGACCACCCTTCAGCAGTTTTACTGCTACAAGGCAGCAGCTGTGCGCAGGATCACATATATATATATATATATATATATTCATTCACAGCAGAAGCCGATCTACGGGTGCTGGGCACTCGATGTCCACCGGCACCAACCGATCATCGACAATACATAGAGGACTAAGATATGCCTATGTAAACAAGGCATATTTCAGTTTTGACTAAAGGGAAGGGATGTATTCTGTGTCACTGCCAAGCAAATCTCTTCCCCTAGTAAAAGCAGCACATTGTGTAGACAAAAACACTGGCTAGGCATACAGTTAACCCTTTGATCTCCATAGATCAAGGGTCTCCAAACTATGGCCCTCCAGCTGTTGCAGAACTACACATCTCATGAGGCATTGTAAAACTGTGACATTCACAGGCATGACTAGGCATGATGGGAATTGTAGTTCCTGAACAACTGGAGAGCCATAATTTGGAGACTCCTGCCCTGGATGGTTAACCTCTTCCCAGGCAGTGTCACTAATACAGTCACTGTGCATATTTTTAGCACTGATCTCTGTATTAGTGTCACTGGTTCCCGCAAAGTGTTAAAAATGTCAGTTAGTATCAGAATGTCCGATGCAATATCGTAGTCCTGCTATAAGTTACTGATCCCCACCATTACTAGTATAAAAAAATAAATAAATAAAAATTCCATAAATATGGCCCATAGTTTGTAGGCGCTATAACGTTCACGTAAACCAGTCAATATGCACTTATTGGGATTTTTTTTTCCCCACAAACATGTAACAGAATACATATTGGCCTAAATCTATGAAGAAATTTGACTTTTTAAACATTTTTATTGGATGTGTGTTATAGCAAAATATAAAAAAAAAATTTTTTATTTTTTTTTCAACATTTATTTTGGTTTGTTTGTTTATAAAAAAAAAAGTAATCAAATACCACCAAAAGAAAACTTGATTTGTGGGGAAAAAAAAAGGACAGAAATGTTATTTTGGTACAGCCTTGCAAGACCGCGCAATTGTCAGTTAAAATAATGCAATACCGTATGGCAAAAAGTGGCCTGATCACTTAACCACTTGACCCCCCTTCCCAGGGGATCAAGTGGTTAGGGTTAGTTTAAAATTTTCCCCAAATTGTTTGAGGTAAAAGGTAAAGTCTGTGTTCTCTCCATTCAGGATGGTTTTTTTTCATCTTAATATTTCAATATTAATATTAATATTTCAATTATATTCTTGTCAAAAGCACACAGAATGCAAAGTACAAAAAAATGTGCTAATTTTGCCCAAAGTGTTCAACATCAGCCAATGTTAGAGCATCTAAAACTTCTGCTTCTTGATATAAATCACTTTGACATATATGAACTTGTGTTCCACAATGTACATGCTTTCGTTGAAATTAACATAAATTCAATTAAGAGATCAGAGATCGTTATATTTGCATTTCGCATGTGGGCGCCAGACCTGGGAGATAGATTGTGTACCCCGCCATCTCTAAACCACTTCTTGACCCCTAAACATTTTCTCATTGTGCCATTGATAATAAAATATAGAACGGTACCAGAGAAGGACTGAACCACATTGAGTTCACATAAAAGGTATTTTATTACAAAAACAATTACATATAAAAGAGAATATAGAGCTCATGCTCTTAAAACATCATATGATTGTTGGATAGGCTAGTACACATATTGTTTCTTTGTAAAGCTGGCCAGGAGGTCGACACATTTCACAAACAGCTTCCTCAGGACCTTAATTCCTTGACCACAAAGAAACTAGAACTATCATAGATCTTTTCTGGTCCTGTTAAAGTCTGTAAGCTCTAGCTATTTGCTTTTTACTATATCTATTCTGGATGAAGTATCAATATTTAAGCCCGTTTTCTATAATATAACAAAATATAATATAACAAAATATACAAAGCGATCCCCTTACAGCTCACAACCCTTGTCAACTGTCTAGAAGACTAGATGATTCCATCTTTCCTGTTTTCAATCGTTCAGTGACTATTTGAGCCATAGTTGTATGTAGATTCAATATTTTGCAGAAATTGTGTACACTGGACCTTTATAGTTGATAATATAAATTCATCCACTTTTCTCCAATGTTTTCAAGCTGTCACATGCAAAAGAGCTAGCAAATTATTAGTGTATCTCCCATTCCTTTTCCATTTTTGGATTGGATCTAAATGAGATAATATCTCCCTTTAGTCTGAAATATGATAATGAGGCCAATTAACATTTACCTCATCTATTTTAAGGTTGCCACACATAATGTTTTTGTTGAGGCCCAGCTACAAAATCCTTAACGTTAGCTGTTGGGTTAGTCATGCTCTCAGTCTCCTAGCTTGTGGCCCATTCCAGTGCTCCAGCATTTAAAAATATGTATAGCTACTGTCTCTCTTAAATAATGCACTTTAATTGTATTTATTTTTTTAAAACACTGCCTCTAATATTCTTTTTACATTGGGGCTAATCAAGTTGCTTACATACCGTCCTGTGATTGTACAATATTTGTGGCTATTGTCTCTGAAACAACACACTCTAATTTTTATTTCATGTTAATAAATCTCCTTTCTCCCTTTTTCACTGTGGCCTAATCAAACTGCTTGCATATACTTCAGCAAATGTACAGTACCGTATATACTCGAGTATAAGCCGAGATTTTCAGCCTCTTTTTTGAGGCTGAAAGTGCCCCCCTCGGCTTATACTCGAGTCATCGCTGTCTGCCTGCTCGATCAGCGTGTCGAGCAGACAGACAGCGGACATTCTATCCTTCAAACGCCGCGCCTCCGCCTCCGCCTTCGCCTGTGATAGGCGGAACACTGAATTTCCCAGCAGCCTGTGTTCCGCCTATCACGGACATCGTCTCATCCTCGTACTACGGACGAGGATGAGACGATGTCCGTGATAGGCGGAACACAGGCTGCTGGGAAATTCAGTGTTCCGCCTATCACAGGCGAAGGCGGAGGCGCGGCGTTTGAAGGATAGAATGGCCGCCGAGGCGCAGACGAAGAGCGGCGATCCTGGCAAGGCACGGGACGGAGGCAAGGCACGACACGGGACGGGACGGGACGGGACGGAGGCACGGCACGGCACGGGACGGAGGCAAGGAGGCAAGGCACGGCACGGGACGGAGGCAAGGAGGAAAGGCACGGGCTCGGGACACAGGTAGGCTGGACACACACACACACACACACACACACACACACACACATGGACACACACACACAGGGATGGATGGATGGATGGACACACACACACACAGGGATGGATGGATGGATGGACACACACACACACAGGGATGGATGGATGGATGGACACACACACACACAGGGATGGATGGATGGATGGACACACACACACACAGGGATGGATGGATGGATGGACACACACACACACAGGGATGGATGGACGGACACACAGGGATGGACGGACACACAGGGATGGACGGACACACAGGGATGGACGGACACACACACAGGGATGGACAGGCATGTCTCACCCTCGGCTTATACACGAGTCAATAAGTTTGCCAGTTTTTTTGGGGGTGAATTGGGGGCCTCGGCTTATATTCGGGTCGGCCTATACTCGAGTATATACGGTATTTGTTTTAATTTAATGATAAAAATGCCTTGTCTCTCCATTTTACATTGCAGCCTAATAAAGCTACTTACATACTCAACAGAAAATGTACAATATTTGTGACTTTTGTCTCTGAGATAATATACTCTGATTTTTATTTCATGATAAAAACTGGCTTGTCTCTCCCTCTTACACTAAGCCCTTGTACACACGGTCGGAGATTCCGACAACAAAATCCGTCGGATTTTGTCCGAAACTGTTGTATACACACAGTCGGACAAAGTTGTCGGAAAATCCGACGTGATGACATTATTTCGTTACGACTGGACTACGTTCACGCTAGTAGCCAATAGCTTTGGTGTAGGAATTTGATCTGAGCATGCGTGGCACTTTGTCCGATCGGAATTCTCTACACATGATCGGAGTATGTCCGATCGGAGAATTTTGTCTGAAAATTTTACCAACAAGTTGGAAAACTTGGTCCGTCGGATACTCCGATGGAAACAGTCCGATGTAGACCACACACAGTCAGAATATCCAAAAAAAACGATCCGATCGGACACACGTGTGTACAAGGGCTAAGACCTAATAAAGCCGCTTGCATAGTCTCCAGTGAATGTACAATATTTGTGACTATTGTGTCTGAGATAATATACTCTGATTTTTATTTCATGATAAAAACTGGCTTGTCTCTTCCTCTTACACTAAGACCTAATAAAGCCGCTTGCATAGTCCCCAGTGAATGTACAATTTTTCTGGCTATTGGGGAAGATTTACTAAGATGGCTGCACACATAAGCCAATCAGGTTCTAACTTCAACTTGTTCAGTTAAGCTTTGACAATAGAACCTAGAAGCTGATTGGTTACTATACACAGTCTGTGTATCTGTAAGTCAGCGTGTGCCAGTTTTAGTTATAAAACTAAACTAAAATAATACACCCTTATTTTTATTTCATTATAAAAACTGTCTTATCCCTCCCTTATATTGTGGCTAAATAAAGCTGCTTACATAATGTGCAGTAACTTTATAATATTTTTGTTTGTTGTATCTAAAAATATACACTCTAGTTTTTATTTCATGATAAAACCTTTGCCATGTCTCCCTTCTACGCTGCAGCCTAATAAATCTTCTTATATACTGTGCATCGACTACAATATTTCTGCCTATTAAGTTATTACTCTAATTTTGATTTCATGATGAAACCTGCCTCATGTCTAGAATGTGGAGGTTTTGATTTTGAAGAGTTTTGACATTCTATAAAATTTTGATACAATGTAGTATGGTACTGCAAAAAAGAAGCTCATAAACTATACTAGGAAACAGGTTTGCCACTGTCTGGTAGGCACAAAATTGAGGGCTTTAGCTTTATTTTTTTAGGAGTACACTTTAGTATAGCTTTTAGATCTGTTGTGGTTGCTACTTCCACTGTTCACTCCAGGCCACTTACCACTGGATAAAAAAATCACTTGTCGTAGCCCAAATCACCTAAAATGCCATTTTTAAGTTGTAATGAATCAGATAAGGCTGCTGTATTTAAGCCAAGCAATACAGTAAAGAAAAATGAATACGCATGCAAAATATACAATGCTAACATATGATATAACTGACGCTTTCCATGAGAATCAAATTGATCCGAAACACCAATGTCGCCCTCAGAGTCACATAAAAGAGGACCATCTCCTTGCTGTACAGTATTTCTACTTTTTTGCATTGGTATATGTCCTTCATGGTAGTGCCCAGCTACCCCTGCCCTTTTTTTGACAGTCTCCTGCCTGTGAGCCTTGAAGATGTCCAGAAGTGATTTTCAAGATTCCCCTCATATAGACTTCAGTGTAGAAGTCTATATCTGATTCAGCAGATTTAGGTTTGGAATTTTTAACCTTTATGATGTGTTTGATGAATGCCATGTGAACTGAACCCAAACACATTTGCTCATTTGCATTGATAATACTATTTATGTAACCTCTATGATATATAAACCCAAAGAGTTAGTATTCTACTTGTCAATTTTACTGTTTGCCATGAAATGACTCTATATACAGCACTTGGTGTGAAATAAGTAAAAAAAGTTTGGATCCTTGTTTACTGAGAGTTTAGCTCTCCCCTTTCCACAGTTATAAAGCAACTTACCTGCACATTTTGTCCTGGTTGTGAGTGGTGGTCCTGGTGGTCCTGTGCCACCTTCCCCAGGACGGGTTAAAAGGACACGTATTTCATACTCCACATCTGGATCTAAGTGCCATAACTTATATGTGGGCCCATCCATTACATGAGTTTCAGCCCAACTTCCTGACGTGGTGCGGTACTCCACTTCCTTCAAGACAATTGGTCCATCCCCAATGATTGAGTTGGCATTTGGTTTAATCCATAAATATGTGGCTCCCACTGCCAGGAGTTCAGGAGGAGCAATAGGTTTTGGTGGCTCTGTAAAGATGCAGAAAATAAATCATTAGGGAAAACTGAATTACAGACACAAAGCCTAATGTCGCGTACACACAATCAGAATTTTGGTTGGAAAAAGCTCTGATGGTTTTCCCGACGGAATTCCAATGGGATTTCGCCCAAGCTGTCTTGCATACACATGGTCACACCAAATTCCGACCGTCAAGAACGCGGTGACATACAACACCTACAGCGGGACTAGAAAAGGAAGTTCAATACCCAGTAGCTAATAGCTTCCATCACCAAGTTGAATCTGAGCATGTGTGACTTTTTTCATTTCTGAATTGCATACAAGCGATCGGGAAAATTGAGAACATGCAATAAATTTTTTGCTGGCAGAAATTAGGACAGCTAAATTCCGATGGAGCATACACACGGTCGCATTTTCCGATGAAACGCTCTCATCTGTCTTTTTCTGGCTGGAATTCCGATCGTGTGTACGCGGCATTAGAACACAACATAAAAGTTACTTTCATTGCAACAGTCAGTAGCTCTAACAGTTCTATGGTATTTAAGTACTTTAACATATACTGCAATTTACTGGTACATTAAATATACACAATTTCTTCAATTCTCCATGTTTGTATCATCTTTATGCCAATATCCTGTATTTATATAATGTATCTGTATATGAATAATATTATATTACTTTTTATATGTGAGACCTTATTAAATGAAATATAATACACATTCTTATACCATAGAGTATATCTAATAGAGTGACAAAGGCAAGAATGATAGCAAGATATTTAATTATCGCTCAAGACTGGATGCCAACGCTTGCTGTAATAGTGGCTCAAATATCCATAGTATTCATTGTAATTGCTCTGTTAATACCAGACAAAAATTATTTGTCACTGTGGGAATGCTGATATTAGAGACATTTTTTATTTTAGTGTTACTTGGATGGAATTACCTTTTTTCCCCGTTTTCAGTTCAAACAGTTAAACTCATTAGAGGTTATTTACGAAAAGGGAAATCCACTTTGCACTACAAGTGCAAACTACAAGTGCAAAGTTGGACTTGGAAGTACAGACGCTGTAAATCTGAGGGGTAAATCTGAGGGGTAGATCTGAGATGAGGGGAAGCTCTGCTGATTTTATCATCCAATCATGTGCAAGCTAAAATGCTGTTTTTTATTTTCCTTGCATATCCCCCTCGGATCTACAGCAACTTTACTTCCAAGTGCACTTTCAGTGCAATTTCACTTTGCACTTGTAGTTTGTACTGTAATGCAAAGTGGATTTGCCTTCCGTAAATAACCCCCATTGCCAAAAAACTAAAAAGCTTTCTAGCTTTCTTACTTTCCAAGTTTAAACCATTTTGTTTTGTAACTTCTGCCTGCATTTGCTCTACTCCATGGTGAGCAATTTTTAGGCTGGATTTTTTAGGTTGAATTGTTGGAAAAGTAAAGCTGCCTCCCCACATTACAATAGGAAATGCAGGACTCTGGCACTATGTACATATGCAGCTAAGTTGTCTTTACAAAGCAGGAAAGGACAAAGTTAATGAATGTATGCTCTGGTGATATATGATGAGGAGATAACATAGCTGTTAATAGAATTTACTGTAATACTGTTCAGACAAGGCCATGCCGTGAATTATATTACTTTGTAGAGAGATGCTGAACTAAAAGTATTTTTCTAAGTTTATTTCTGTGATAGGGGAGTTGAATCCCTTTAGCATTTAGGGCGAGATGCCAGACCTGGAATTGCCAGGAGTGCCTCTGCACCAGTGACCATGTTCTCCATAACACCAGTAGATGAGCAATTGGGACTATGGATCATTGCGCTAGAGGTGGTTCAATACACAGGTGTAGGAAATAATGTTTAACCTGTCTTTAGGCCATCAATGTGTAATGCAGAATGGCATTAGGCAAGGGGAAGAGGCATTGACCACAGTCTGGAAGGAACAATTTCTGGGCTCAAGAATTCAACTGGTGAAAGAGTGGTACCCATGAGACCCTCTAAAGGAAGAGACAAAGAGCAATGTGACAGCTTCGACTAGTCCCCCCTTTTGTAGTGACCTGTACTAGTCCAACGCTTATGCCTTGTACACACAGTCGGACATTCTGACCACAAAATCCGTCAGATTTTTTCCGACTGATTTTCTCCGAAACTTGTGTTGCATACACACATGTGGACAAAGCTGTCGGAAAATCCGATGGTTCGGAACGTGATGACGTTCGTTCATTATGACGGGACTATGTTGAAGCTAGTAGCCAATAGCTTTGGTCTGGTAATTTAATCTGTGCATGCGTGGCACTTTGTCCGATCGTAATTCTCTACAAACGATCAGAAAAAGTCCGATCTGATTTTTTTGTCGGAAAATTTGAGATCCTGCTCCTGCTGAGATCCTGTCCGATAGAGCCCACACACGATCGGATTTTCTGACAATATAATCCAATCGGACCTTTTCCTTTTTTGGAATTTCCGACCATGTGTACAGAGCATTAGAGTTTCTCAATTTAAGACCATCCTAGTGTGTCACTATGCTCTCAGGGGTTGGTTTGTTTATTGTGTTTTTTTCTCTGTATCACATGCCTACAACTAGAGGAATTTTCTTTTGTTCTTGTTTTCTTCTAGGGTACCATCCCCTCAACCTGAGCACTAGTTCAGTATGTCCCCACTTTGCCTGCTTAAAATATGGATTTGGTGGTGTTTAATGAAATGTTAACACTCACACTGGGAACTAGAGCAGAGCTTATGTACTGTTGAGTTATTGCTAAGGTTCCCAGAAAGCAAGCAATTGAGCTGCAAGTTTGAAATTGACTGACAAAGCTGTTGCTAGACTTGCCAGGCTTCTGAAGTTTGTTGCACAACTGCAGCAAGTCCGCCTTGCATGACTCCAGATCAACTTTCTTTGCAGACATTCTGCAAGTCTGCTGCAAATTCTGGTTCATTGATGTTGTGCAATTGTCCTCCCACCACAGGGGTCACTGTGACTTGCAGAGATCTTGCTGTAGACTCGCCACTGCAACTTTGCACTTGTTAGAGACTTGCCACGCAAATTTGCTACAAATTGGAAAAGTGTCAACTAGAACTTGTGCTTCAAGTGCTCTGCAAGTGTGCAAATTGCCAGTGAAAATGTGCAGCAAGTTAACAGACTTACAATTCAACACTGCCACAAATTTGTGGCAAGTTATCCCTGCTATCTCAGTTAATAGTTCATATTTTGCTGTATAGCAACATCTTCTGTTTACAGAGGATAGGTAAATAGTTTTGTGAATGAAATACAGAACTTTCACATGCCTGCAATCACCTTTCATTAATATTACAGGTGCCCTAGAAACTCAAAATGCGCTTATATGCAAATACTGACTTTCTTAGCATTCCAATATCATTCAATCCATTTTTTGTGTGTACAGGATATCATAAGTCCACTATGGGTGTCATTGTTCCCTCCTGAAATAGCAGAAGGCACCACTTTCATGCCCATATGTGAAAACATCTCATCATATCATAAATGCTCACTACATCTTTTAGGCCCACCCAACACCAGAGATAAGGCACAGAAAGATAGAACCTAAAACCAGCCAGAATACATCTGAAAATAGAGTAAGAAAAATGATTTTAAATATCCTGAACTCTGGGGGGGGGGGGTTAAACTTTGCACTCGGGCACTGCCCGAGGGCCTCAGGCCACTAGGGGGCCCCATCAGGGTTGCTAGCCTCAATAAAACCAGGGACAGTATGTAAAAATCTGTGTTTTTTTTACATCTGCCTCTGAAATGTCCGTTACTGACATCCTTTTTGTCTAAAGATCCAGAGATCATAGCTGCCCCACCTCTCCAGTACCTTCTCAGCCAATCAAAACCTATCTGTGTATACTGTGTGTACATGTATGTGTAACTTATGTGATTGTATACTGTGTGTGTGTGTTTGTGTATACTGTGTGGCCCCATAATCTCTGATTGCCTGGGGGCCCCATAATTTCCTATTGCCCGGGGGCCCCCGTGAGTTGTCAGTCCGCCCCTGGTGACAGGTGCTTTTAAATATTGAATTGATAAGGCCTGTGAACCCTATAACAATTTTGCTATGAAGCTCACATATTTATAGACACTGAGGGGTTGATTTACTAAAGGCAAACAGGCTGTTCACATTGCAAGAGAAGTTGAGACTGTGGCCACTGTCAATAGAAAGTGTCCTGGTGGAAATAACATTGCCCTATCATTGGTGTCTGTGAGAGGAATAATGCCCCATCATTGGTGTCTGTGAGAGGAATAGTGCCCCATTGTTGGTGTCAGTGGAAGGAATAGGGCCCCATCATTGGTATCCGTGGGAGGAATATTGCACCATTATTCATGTCAGTGGGAGGAATAGTGCCCCACTGTTGGTGTCAGTGGCAGGATTTATGCCCTATTGGTAATGTCATTGGGAGGCATACTGCCCCAAGGGCTGGATAAGGGCAAGCAAAGGGCTGTATTGGGCTGCATTTGGCCCCGGCCTGCAGTTTGGAGACCAGTGCCCTAGAGCTTGGTGAATGTGGTGAAATTTCACATTGCAAAGAATACCCAATCATGTGCCCTTGTATTTTTGCACATGATTGAATGATGGAGGTCAGCAGAGATTTATCCCATGTACTAAGATCTGGGGAAATTGCTTTGCAAAATCTATTTGCCTTTAGTAAATCAACCCCACTGAGAGTGCCCCATCATTGGTGTCAGTGGGAAGAATAGTACCCCATCGTTGGTGTCAGTGAGAGGAATAGTGCTCCATTGTTGGTGTCAGTCGGAGGAATAGTTTCCCATCGTTGGTGTTAGTGAGAGGAATAGTGCTCCATTGTTGGTGTCAGTGGGAGGAATAGTGCCCAATTGGTTGGAGTCAGTGAGAAGAATAGTGCCCCATCGTTGGTGTAGTGCCTCATCGTTAGTGTCAGAGAGAGGAATAGTGCCCCATTGTTGTTGTCAGAGAGAGGAATAGTGCCCCATCGATGGTGTCAGTGGGAGGAGTAGTGCCCAATCGATGGTTGTCAGTGAGATGAATAGTGCCTCATTGTTGGTGTCAGTGGGAGGAATGGTGCCCCATCGTTAGTGTCAGAGAGAGGAATAGTGCACAATTGGTTGGGGTCAGTGAGAAGAATAGTGCCCCATCGTTGGTGTAGTGCCTCATCGTTGGTGTCAGAGAGAGGAATAGTGCCCCGTTGTTGTTGTCAGAGAGAGGAATAGTGCCCCATCGTTGGTGTCAGTGGGAGGAGTAGTGCCCAATCGATGGTTGTCAGCGAGATGAATAGTGCCTCATTGTTGGTGTCAGTGGGAGAAATGGTGCCCCATCCTTAGTGTCAGAGAGAGGAATAGTGCCCCATCGTTGGTGCCAGTGGGAGGAATAGTGCCCCATTGTTGGTGTCAGTGAGATCAATAGTGCCTCATTGTTGGTGTCAGTGGGAGGAATGGTGCCCCATCATTAGTGTCAGAGAGAGGAATAATGCCCCATCGTTGGTGTTAGTGGGAGGAATAGTGCCCCATTGTTGGTGTCAGTAGGGAGGAATAGTGCCCCATCGTTGGTGTTAGTGAGAGGAATAGTGCTCCATCGTTGGTGTCAGTGAGAGTAATAGTGCTCCATTGTTGGTGTCAGTGGGAGGAATAGTGCACAATTGGTTGGGGTCAGTGAGAAGAATAGTGCCCCATCATTGGTGTAGTGCCTCATCGTTGGTGTCAGAGAGAGGAATAGTGCCCCGTTGTTGTTGTCAGAGAGAGGAATAGTGCCCCATCGTTGGTGTCAGTGGGAGGAGTAGTGCCCAATCGATGGTTGTCAGCGAGATGAACAGTGCCTCATTGTTGGTGTGAGTGGGAGGAATGGTGCCCCATCGTTAGTGTCAGATAGAGGAATAGTGCCCCATCGTTGGTGCCAGTGGGAGGAATAGTGCCCCATTGTTGGTGTCAGTGAGATGAATAGTGCCTCATTGTTGGTGTCAGTGGGCAGAATAGTGTCCCATCGTTGGTGTCAGTGGGAGGAATAGTGTCCAATAATTGGCGTAAATGGGAGGAATAGCGCCCTTCATTGGTGTCAGTGGGAGGAAAAGTGCCCCACCTTTGGTGTCATTGGGAGGAATACTGCCCCATGGGCCGGCAAAGGGCTGCATTCGGCCTCCCGCGCTGCAGTTTGGAAACCAGTGCCCTAGAGCTTGGTGAATGTGGTGAGATTTCACTTTGCAAAGATTACCCATTTACGTGCTCTTGCATTTTTACTTGAGTATGATTAGATGATTGAAGTCAGCAGAGCTTTACCCCATTTACCAAGACCCGGGGAAATTCCTTTGCAAAGTCTATTTGCCTTTAGTAAATCAACCCCCTGAGAATCTTATTACTATTAGAAGCCACCCTGCCTTAAAGGCAGTAGAACAACCCCCTTTAATAAAAAAACCGACACAGGATGAATAAATACACTGAAAATAAACACACCGCAGTGTATAATAAAGTGCCGTGTATCTACAAACCAAAAACAACCTTTCGCATATAACTGTAATTAGCATTCATGTACTGGCAGTGACAAAAATATGCAGTTTAATGATAATTGATAGCTAAGCACAATAATGAACATACTGTACTGCGGCAGTTAATGAATGAGATTATCTAATAACCGATCATGAAAACACTGTTGTATAATGATCACTAACATTTACATACTGATAGGAGATTCGCAGCACTGCATGGGGGTAATTGAAGGGCCGCGTACACGGTGCAAGGTAAACAATTGCAAGTATATATTTACAGGAAACCTGCACAGAAAAAAGGATGTTTGAATCTATTTCTACGCTATAAAATGTATACCGATTGTTAATATGTATGCATTAAACATATCACACTGTTATAGAGACAAGTCTATTACATTAGTGATGGAAGCAACATGCGTTCTAACGATGCCAAGTGTCTATACACTGATAATGAACACAGTGCTCTGTATAATGCTCCCCGTGCCCCTAATAAATAAAATATGCGATTTTTATGAGTGTTCCGGATGATTGTCTCCTAGGTCCACGTTGAGTATCTCCAGAATAATACCTGGATAATTATCTCCACCGAGAAATAAAACGATCAATAATTGATTGTACCGAACTGCACCTGAGCTGATACTGATGTGAAGCCAGCGGAACTGCAATTAGTTATGTGAATATTTAGGCGCATGGACTCATTGCACAGGGGAGGGATGCCGGGCGAGCAGGCAGGCTGACTACTGAAAGGCATAGGGAGGAAAGAACGGCCTGGAAATGAGCAGAGGTAGCTTCAGGCAGGGAAGGAAGCCCAGTTTACACAGAAACAAGACATGAACAAGGTTTTCTTATGGTCAAAAATACATTGCGGCTTTTTTGTGTTCTATTTTTAATACGTCCATCTTTATCAAATTAAGAGATGATCTATTCACAGTATTTCAGGTTTAGTTTGGGCAGGGCTTTCAGAAGGCTTCTAAATGGTACTACAGCCTCCTGACAGTTTATTTTTTTCTAACAGTGCATTCTGAGCGATGCTTCTAGAAGAGCGGGTATCAGGATATGATTAATGAATGTTTCAGTGGTCACAGTTGGCCATAATTAGATTACAGACCTTTAGGGCAGGAATTTGGATTCCTTGGCTAATGCAACAGAATGGATCTGGCTTATGCCGCGTACACACGAGCGGATTGTATGGCGTACTTAGTCCGTCATACAATCCGACGGACAGTCCGTCGTACTTTCCACTGAACGGACTTGACCACACACGGATGCACAAACAGTCCGTCGAAAGCTTGCGCGATGACGTGTACAGCACGTACGACGGGACTAGAAATAGGAAGTCCAAGACACAGCAAAGCACCCTTCCGCCGTGTAAATCCTTTCTGGGCATGCGCCATTCTTAGTCCGTCGAACTAGCATACTGACGACCGTATTGTCCGCTGAAACCAAAGTACGACGGACAGAATTTCGAAAAAAACGAAATACTTAGTACTCCGGACTGCACGCTGAAAAAGTCCGCTGAAGCCCACACACGAGCGGATTGTCCGCTGAAATGTGTTTCGACGGACTAAGTACGCCATACAATCCGCCCATGTGTACGCGGCATTAGGAGGTATACATATTAAGCAGGGGCGGACTGATCATTTGGCCACTCAGGCAGTGCCCGAGGGCCCCGAGCCACTAAGAGGCCCCATCAGGGTTGCCAGCCTCAGTAAAACAAGGGACAGTATGTAAAAATCTGTGTTTTTTTTTACATCTGTCTCTGAAATGTCCCTTACCAACATACTTTTGGTCGGAAAATCCTGAGATTATAGCTGCCCCACCTTTCCAGTACCTTATCAGCCAATAGAAACATGTCTGTGTATACTGTGTGATTGTATACTGTGTGTGTGTGTGTGTGTCTACTGTTTGGCCATATAATCTCGGATTGCCTGGGGGCCCCATAATCTCCTATTGCCCGGGGGCCCCATGAGTTGTCAGTCCACCCCTGATATTAAGTGTTGCCAGATATCTAGGATATTGACAACCAATGGAATATATACAAATGAGGGGATTGGAGGACTCACATTTTTCCAGGATTATTAGCAAAATTGCTAACTGCAAAATGTCTATATATTTTTATTTGCTTTTATGTTCATGGGTTATAAATGTAGCGCACCCCCTAAGGAGCCGCAAATAGACCGAAATTCCCCAACCTGCGCAGCCAGACACACCAATTTTTCAGAGCTCTCCAGAGTCCAGAGAACAGTTCATTATTATACAGGTTTTATATAGCGCCAACAGTTTGCTCAGCGCTTTATTGAGTTCATGACTTTGTTTTTTTTTTTTTTTTTTTTTAGGGCTGTGGAAATTAAAGATTAATTCCTCGATTAATCGTTAAATTTTTTTGATCAATCAAAATTCTTTTGATCGGTAATCACCTCTCCGCCAGCTTCAGGGAGTTCCGTCGGAGATCCGGTGACGTCACGGACATCGATGTCACCGGACTCCTCCCCCCTTCCCCAAGTGCCTCCGTCTGCTAACGAAGGGAAGGGGGCGAAGTCCTGTGACGTCAAAGTTCTGATTGAACGTAATGCGTACAGGGGGAGGAGCTACGCATGACGTCACCCGCAGCTGCCCTACGGAACTAACACGATTGTCGGCTTTACATGCTGTGTTTTTATCATCTTTATGTGAGTAGTTTGTGTTTGAACACAAAAATTAAATCTTATACTTAAAGTGGAGGGCCACCCTGAAAAAAAAAAATACATTCAAAATTAGAAAAAAAATCAGACAAAAAAAAATGAAATTCTTTTATTTTTTTAACTTACCAGAAATGCCTGTTGCTAGGCACATCGTCCTAATCTGCCTCTTCCTCCTCCACGGAGATCTTCTGTCTTCTCTCCTCCGTGCGGCATCTTCTGGGTAATGGGTCACGCTGTGTTCTGGGAACTGTGTGTCCCAGAACACAGCGCGCCACATTCACAAAGCGCTGCACGACTCGCGCATGCGCAGTAGGAAACGGGCAGTGAAGCCGCAAGGCCCCAGTGCCTGTTTCCCTTAGCCAAAATGGTGGCGCCGGGACCCGAGAGCCGAGGGATGGGTCAGCCTTGGGCGGCAGACATCGCGGGCACCCTGGACAGGTAAGTATGCTTATTAAAAGTCAGCAGCTACAGTGTTTGAAAAAAATGTAAACATTTTTTTTTTTAAAACCGGCCCTTCTCTTTAAGCAGTGAGCACTTAGATTTTTTCTTTCTACCCATGACCTGGCGTCATTGCTGAGATCTAAGGAAACATGAGAGAAGTTTATGGTCTGTGTTAACTCTTTTGATCCCCGCTTGCATAACCACCTGTTTGCACAGGGGTCCATGCCATAAGGTGAGAGTAATTAGTTAGACCGGAGGTGGAGGGATTGTCACGCTACTGTGGAAATAAATAAATTACTTACGTCAGTGCTACAGTTTGAATTTAAAATTTATTTGTGTGAACTGTGAAGTTAAGTCATGGATTGTGGAAACTAGCTAGTGTCGGGTGATTGTATATAGTGTATACCACATTTACCACTGGCTAATGCAGAGTTGCAATGCAAGGAGATCAGCTAAAAGTAGTTGGATCTGTATGTGCGTTATAATTAATCAAAATTAGTCGATTAATGGATTAAAAAGAAAAAATCTATTAATCAAACACGAAAATTTTAATCAGTAACAGCCCTAGTTTTTTTGTTATTCATTAAGGCATAATAACTTGGATAGGGATGGGAGGTTATGGGATGCCCGCTTGACTTTAACAACTTCAGGGGCAACTCTTCCTATATAGTCTCTATATACAGCCCCACTTCTTCCTCCTTCACTTGCTTGCAGAACCCAGCAGGAACACTATCTGGCAGTCACACAGTCAGATTAAAGCAATGGCCCATTACAGACAGGAACCTGAGGCCCATTGGTTGTGTAGCAGAATTTCAGTGTCCAGCTTGCATCACTCCTGTGGCTACTGATTCCGGCACTGCCCACCCACCTGGCTGCAGATGTCCCTTTTCTCCCCACAGTCCTTCAGACTGACTCTCACCAGCTCACCCAGCTGACTCTCAGCAGATCACCCAGACAGGCTCTCCTGCTGTCCTCTCTCCAGTCAGGGATTCCTCCATCTGTTTTGGTAGGATCCTTCCAGCACCTGTGCCCCAACCTGAGCCTATCTTCCACCTGACTCCCCCCCGGTATGACTCATGCCTATTTATGAAGTGGCCTGCCTCCTGCCAGCCTTTTACTGAGGCCCTCATAAATATTCCAAACAGCTCCTCCTAACCTCCCTCCACCCACTATATCTGGAACATTCTCCAATATCCCAGAAAACAGGGAGACACCAGAGAAGCTGCTAGGATTGACCCTGATTTATAACTTGGGCTTAGCACTGAGCTAAACTTACATTTGCCTACACTAACAGCTACACTAACAACCTAGCACTACTAGAGGGTGCTACACAATAAAAACTGAAAAAACAAATAGTGGGGTAAACGTCAAATATTGTATAGGAATATATTTATTTACACTTTCAAGCAACATATAAAGTCACATGTTAATGTCATTACTGTATGTTTACCAGGTTTATCTAAACTGCTTTGCTGAAAAAAAGCCTGCTTCTCTTAATGCTCAATAACTCAAGCTGCACAGATGAGACAGAAGAATAATTCATATTCCTCCCTGCCAATGAACATCCTGCCTGATCAGTTCAAACAGGGTCTTGTGAAGGAAGATTTAGTTACAGAGAGAGAGAAATCAAACAGTTCCTGTTTTGCTCTCTCTTTAGAGAGTTCCATGGATACAACATTTACTTTGTTTAATAACCATTTTATACAAAATGGAAGAAAAAAATGGCCACTTTTTTAAGTATATAATTAAAAAATAAAAACTTAAACCAATACAAAATCATTAGCTTTCCTTTAAACCCAAATTTCATTTTTAGTTAAAATAAGCTAACCACATTCCAGATGCAGAAAAAAAGAGTCGGAATCGTATTCAAAGTCTTAGCCCTTGTACACACGGTCGGAGATTCCGACAACCAAATCCATCGGAGTAATTCCATCGGATTAATTCCGGAAGAGATGTTGCATACACACGGTCGGACAAAGTTGTCGGAAAATCCGATTGTACATAACGTGATGACGTTATTTCGTTACGACGGGACTATGTTCAGGCTAGTAGCCAATAGCTTTGGTCTAGGAATTTGATCTGAGCATGCGTGGCACTTTGTCCGTCGGAGTAGGCTACACATGATGGGAGTATGTCCGATTGGAGCATTTTGTCGGAAAATTTTACCGGCAAGTTGGAAAAGTTGGTTCGTCGGATATTCCGACGGAAACAGTCCGATGGGGACCACACACAGTCGGAATATCCGACAAAACGGTCCGATAGGACACATTCCGTCGGAATCTCCGACCGTGTGTACAAGGGCTTACAGTTTGTCAAGCCAAAGCTGGAGTAGAAAAGCCTGTGCCAGCATGCTGCAGATTGGGATCCTTGCTCTCTTTGTGGAAGCAGTATTCTGTTTGCAGAGGTCTGACACGACCCCCAGACAATTTAGATTTAGGCACCTTCCACACAGGCAGGTTCCGTTGGAGTCCACCTGTTCAGCGGAGAATCTGTTTGTTGATCCCCACTGAGCAGGCAGATGACTGGTCTGTGTCCACTCCGCCTATGCAGAGCGTACACAGGCACACCCTCCTCTATGGGCGTTGGATGTAAACGGACCACCTGTCTGTGTACACCCGATTGACATCCGGTCGACAAGACACTTGGGGAATGGATCCCCATGCGTGTGTTTTTAGCGGATAGGATCTGAACTGATGTCGGCAGGTGTCAATGGACACATCTCCTCTCCATAGAGGAGACTGTAGGGTCCAATCAGATCCGCCTGAAAACCTGACAGGTGGGCCCGATCAGTCCACTAGTCTAAAAGGGGCCTTTGAGCTCTCCAATCCAAGGGAAGCATAAGTTTTGCTGATTGAACAGCTATATGTCTGACTCAGTAGTGGTGTGTTGGACCTCTGCAATGAGATCACTGCTTCTGCACAGACAACAAGTGTCCCACTTTGCAGCTACTGGCAGGGAACAGACTTTTCTATAGGCTGTGGTTGCTTTAAAAAGTAAACCAGCTATAAGACATTGAACAACTTTTGTTTTTTGCTCCTGGAATGTATATAGCTGATTCAAATTGAAGGATCATTTGAGCTTTAAGGTTGTAGTAATTTTAACTATTACCTCTTTACTTAATTTGAATACAGGCTTCCATAACAGTGCAGGCTTATCATGATTGCTCACGTAGATACTGCTGGCCAGTAACTCTCCTAATCCAGTAAATAGCTTCCCTACATAGAATTACAAAGGAATGCCTATTTTGAGTCTATTCAGGGTTCTTATTTTAGCTGAAGCCCTAACGAAGAGGAGTTTTTTTCTGATCCCCAAAACATGTTGGCTGTTTAGTTCAAGCAATAAATTAATTTGTACTCTTTTGTCATTTGGCCTGGCATTCCTTCCACTGGCACATGTTTTTTTCCAACAACAATGCAGGTGGCAGCAGATACATCCCTTTGACACAGCCTGAGTTTACAGCATGGCTCTGAAGAGCAACATGTGGTAATCCAATATAATTGGCAGTCCTACTGAACTGGCTACCAGGGCCGGTACAAAGGGTGGACAGGATGGGCAGAAGCCCAGGGCACAGCAATGCATGCAAGCTCCAAATCAGTGCCAGCGGACTGCAGCTTCATGTCTGCTGTCACAACTACTGCCATCATGCTGTGCTCCAACATGCCCTCTCTCCACCCCATCCACCCAAAAATCAAAACCATGCATTGTGCAGCTACCTTGTAACCACAAGAAAGCAAGCTATTGGCCATGCCCGGGCAGTGTATACTCTATGCCAATCATGGACGGCCAAAGCAAGGAGGCAAAGAATGGACGCAAGGTGGTGCACCCACTCTATCGCACGTATTAGGAGGAGGCGCAATTTTGCATATTTGCACTAGGTGAACCTGTCCCGGTATCGCTGGCTACAAAATACAGACTTCTGCAATAGGTTCTTCTCAACTCATAAGAAGAGGCAGACTGACATGTTTCACCAGTCCCACATAATCCTGACTACTTGGAAAATATCTCGGATACACTAAGCGTGTCCTGACAAATGTTAAGGCCCAACCACCCTCGGCCTTCTTAAGTTTAGGGGCACCACAGAAGCACCTGCAAAGATGGAAATATGGAACCTGTCGTCATCGATTGTTTTAAAAAGACACAGTCGTGAACAAAAAAACATAAAATAAATAAAGCCCACCATAGGTAAAATGTGTAATAAAAATGAAGAGGGGGCAGTGTACTGACACTCATATAATTACACTGTTATTGTTGCTTCAATGCATCTGAAAGGAAGACATATTCTCTGACATGCTAACTGTCTTGTTATTGAAGAGTGATGCATCTGTCTCTTCTCCAGCAGTGCCCCCACCTCAGGGTCTCAGAACTAAGAAGAATACAGATTCCGACTCTTTACTAGGGTTAGTCTGCAGGGCAAAGCTCTGCACATGGGAGAACCTTCCCGGAGGTTGACAATACTACAGAGGCTGTCAATGGAGCCCAGATGAGACCAAGAAATTTGTAAATTGACATATTCCTCTATGCTTCTCTTGAAATAAAAATAATTGTTGAAAGAATACATTAAAGCGTATCCAAAGCAAAATTTTATTTATTTCAGCTTATCAGTGCAACAAGATGGGTGGTCGGTCAAATGATCAGACAGATGATAACTGTAATTTGTAGTGAAAAGTTTGAGTGAATAATGCAAATCAGGTGAAAACAATTGCGATTGGGGGTGTAAAGGCACAAACTATAGTCAAAATATATAAAACTTGTATTTTATTACAAAATCTATATAAAAACCTTGCAATTGGAGGTGCGCATGTGCGATAGATCCAAGATGGCTGCCTGAACCCAGAGCTCCACACCTCCCCAGACCAACAGTGCCTACAGCGCCCTCCAGCACCACCCATGGATTCACCCTCTCCCCTCATTTCTGGTTTCATAGCTAACTCCACACAGGACACTCTAATACCGCATACACACGACCGGACATTCCAGCAGATAAGGTCCAACGGTCTTCCCGACTGACTTCCGAACGAGCGGACTTGCTCATACATGCATGGACTAAAGTCTGTTCGAAAGTCCATTCGTTTTGACCGTGATAACGTACTACGGGACTAGAAAAGGAAGTTCAATAGCCAGTGGATAATAGCTGCCCTTGCATTGTATTTGGTCCATCGGACCAGCATGCAGACGATTGGTTTTCCCCGATAGGAATTGAGTCCTTCGGACAGATTTGAAACATGTTCTATTTCTAGGTCTGTCTGAATTTCTAAAAGAAAAACAATCGGATTATTCCACAACCGATCAGAATATTTGACGGAATGATTTGGTCGGACCTATTTAGCCGGAAATTCCAGTTGTGTGTACGCGGCATAAGGGTTGCCTCCCACAACGTTCAGGGCATAAACTCTCCTCTCAAATGCAGGAAAGTTTTTGATTCCTATAAATCTATGAACCTGGATGTAGTTATGCTTCATGAAAATAATTTTCCAGTTCGGAACAGTCCTACGTTCCTACATTCCCAATTCCCTAACTTTTTCCTAGTTAATGCAGAAAACAAAAGCAGAGGGGTAGCCATCATCTTTTCAAAATCTTGCAAGTTCAACTGGCTCTCAGACACTAGAGACCAAGAGGGTAGGTCCATTTTAGTTAAGGGAAGGATTGAGGGTCAAATGTACTCCCTAATATCCTATTATACTCCTAACAAGGGACAAGCGACATTCTTTAAACATCTCTTTTGCCCTGTACACATGGTCGGAAATTCCAATGGAAAAGGTCTGATCGGATTATATTGTAGGAAAATCCGATCATGTGTGGGCTCTATCGGACTTTTTCCGTCGGAAATTCAGACGGAAAAAGTTTGAGAGCTGGATCTAAAATTTTCCGACAACAAAATCCGATCAGACTTTTTCCGATAGTTTGTAGACAATTCCGACGGACAAAGTGCCATGCATGCTCAGATTAAATTACGAGACCAAAGCTATTGGCTACTAGCCTCTACGTAGTCCTGTCGTATGCAACGTACTTCACCTGGTTCCAAAGGATCGGATTTTCTGACAAGTTTGTCCGACCGTGTGTATGCAACACAAGTTTTGGCCAAAATCCATCGGAAAAAATCAAACAGAGTCGTGTGTACAGGGCATAAGACACCCATAACCCCATGTTGGAGGGCACAGTCATCCTGGGGGATGACTCCAATGTCTCCTATGATCATGCCCACCCAAAGTAAGCCACAAAATAGTTATTATTGGAACTAAGAAAGGGTTCCAGCTGAATGCAGAATGATTGGAATAGTGGAAGTGCAGAACACCCTACATTTTTTTTATGTTTATATATGAAATCAACAGGAGTACCCACTTCTTATAAAATCCTCTTGAAACAGCTTTGACTGGAAGTAATAGGTAATGGCCAGTAAATCTAAGTCTCTGTAAGAGCAGACCCAGTCCATCCAATAACCTCTGGGACTTAATTCCCTCTAGCATATGCCCACCTGAGAGTCCAAATTTTTGTCTTACTCACAATGTCCTTGGACAGCTGTCAGCCACCCAGCTTTTAATGAAAGAGATGATACTTCTCCTGACCAGACTCCAAGAAGATGCCCTCCAGCAAAAATCATATAAGCATCTCCTATACAGGCCCATAACGCAGCACCCACACAGCAACTCCAGTACACAGGCTGTATCCTAGGGGCAACAACCCCAGGACGAGACACTCTAATCAGGCATCACAAACATTTCTCACCTCTCCAGCCACCTTCTGGGCACCCCCTACCTTAGGATTGGCTGTGAGCAGATAAATATTCATAACTTCAGTGTACTCTATTCTTTGGAAGTTTCTTCCACAAGCAGCAGGAGTATTCAACCACCAAGCTTAGGAAAAAATGACCATACCAAAAAAAACAGATCACTACTCCAATGGGTACAGTGGAGTCAAAAGTTAATTTAGGCTAAATTTAGGCAGGGCGCTACACATTCAACACTTCCAGGTATGTCAATTGCCTGGTTTGCCACTGCTCTGTGGTTCCTTCTGCCAACCCCTATGTCATTACTGCGCCCTGTACTGATTTAGGGCTTGGCAGGAAGAAACACAGAATCAGATTTAGAAGATTCTTCAGGCAGCAATATTTCTAACGCCGCGTACACATGATCGAATTGTCCGGCGTACTTAGTCTGCCGAAACGCATTTCACCGGATAATCCGATCGTGTGTATGCGGCATTAAGCACACAAGAGAACAGCGGCTTGTACAGCAGGACAAATACGGTAAGTATTAAAATACCTCTTTTCCATTTAGCATCTTCATTTTTTATTTATTTTTTACACAATGCCAGGGTCTCTTTAACTGTTTGCTGCTTTAATTCTACATCAAAACATCATATATTTTCTCATTAGCCCCAATAAATTTGTACACCAGTTCTTACTCCCCACTTTCTGTTTCTGACATCTCCGGTAATGAGGTGTTAGATTAAATCTAAAAATACAGCGGGGGGCTTGAAGAAATGAAGACAATAATAATAACACAGTAACGCGCTGCCAGAGATCCAACATGGCAGTGAGAAGACAGCAGGAGGGATGGAAGAATTAGGATACATGCTGGGACTAACACACTGTCTAAAATAAAGACAAGAGGGCCCAAGAGAGAGCGGCAGGGTAGGGTTGGGAGGAAGAGAGAGCTGGGTAACGCTTAGAAGGCAAGTGTCAGAAAGGGGACTCTATAGATAGAAGAAACAGGAATAACAGATATTTTATAGGGAGAGGACTGAGGATACATCTTCTGTATACCACAAATGTACAAAGATACAGATTACTGTAGATAGGTGTAGATGTGCAAGACATTATACTGTGCTTTACAGAAATCATGTAACTGTTCATTATCCACTTTGCTTCCAAAAGAGTTGCAAGCACGTGTCCTACTACAGTCAAAGACATAAAGGGCAGATTAACAAGAGAAGGTGATTGATGAAAACCTGATGGATGGATGGCAAGTGCCCACCAACCATGCAAAAAAAGTTCAGCTTTAAACAAAGATGCCTGGTCACCACTGGTCCCCACAAGCCTGTAGTGGACAATGAAGGAAAAGTAACATGTTGGTATTGAGTACATAACTAAATGAATTGATGCACTGTAATATCTGCCTGACTGTTTGAAAGTGAATCTAATATGGGAGTCATTGCTGGTTTGTCTTTAAAGGTGCAGACTCCAGGGATCTATTCCAGATACTGAATGTATGTTCTACATATTTTTATATATATTGAAGTGTCTCTATACCCAAAACTTTCTTAAATTTTTGTTTTGAGTAGAATTTTAACCACTTGGAGTCCGCTCTATAGCCAAATAGCCACAGCCCGGACCTGAATTTCTGGGAGGCCGTCATATGACGTCCTCCCCTTTGCACGCTCCTCGCGCTCTCCCTGCAGGGCGCACGCGGCACACACTGTGATCAACGAGTCACTGAGACTCGGGTGATCACAGATCCGATCCCAGCCCCTTACCATGTGATCAGTTGTCAGCCAATGACAGTGATGTAAACAAAAGCTTGGTAATCTTTTTTGTCTCCTTGGGCTGACAGCGTGATGAAATAAAAAGCCAATCACCGGCTTATGTGCAAGGGACATCGGTCCCAAAGAGGAAGGAGGCACATCTGCCTCGTCTGTGCCACCTGTCAATGCCCATGAGTGCCACCTATCAATGCCCACAAGTGCCACCTATCAATGCCTACCAGTGGTGCCAATCAGTGCCTCATCAGTGCTACCTAGCAGTGCTGCCTATCAGTGTAACCTACCAGTGCCCATTATTGCCACCCATCAGTGCCCATCACTGCCACCTATTAGTGTCCATCACTGCCAGATATAAGTGCCACCTATTAGTGCCACTTCTCAGTGCCCACCAGTGCCACCTATCAATGCCCTTCAGTGCCACCCATCAGTGCCACCTATCAGTGCCACTTCTCACTGTCACCTCTCAGTGCACACCAGTGCCACCTATCAGTGCCCACCAGTGCTGCCTATCAGTGCCCACCAGTGCTGTCTTATCGGTGCCCATTAATGCAGCCCATTGGTGCTCATCAGTGCAACCTATTGGTGCCCATCAGTGTAGCCTCAACAGCGTACATCAATGAAGGAGAATAATTACCTGTTTGTAAAATGTTATAACAAAATGTAAAAAAATATATATATATATATTTTTTAATTCGGTCTTTTTAAATCTTTTTAACAAAAAATAAAAAACGTAGAGGTGATCAAATACCACCAAAAGAAAGCTCTATTTGTGGGGAACAAATTATAAAAATGTCATTTGGGTACAGTGTTGTATGACCACGCAATTGTCATTCAAAGTGCATCAGCGCTGAAAGCTGAAAATTGGTCTGGGCAGGAGGGGGGTTTAAGTGCCCAGTAAGCAAGTGGTTAAAATATTAGAACCTATGACAGCATTTCATTTGTGATCCTGTCAGTGAGATTTAACCTTTCTGTTCTGTTCTTAGGCCTCATGCACACGAGACGCAGTTAAACGCGCGTTCAGATGCAGTTGGACAGTTTTTTCAACTGCCCCTGAACTCATTCAATGTTATCCTATGTGTCCATGCACACAGTCTCGTTTTTTTCCGTTTTTATGCAGTTGCGTTTAATCTCATTTTTCCAGAAGCAAAAAAATGCGTTCAGAAGCAAAAATTTCCACGTTTCAGACGCAAAACGCGGTAAAACGCGGCAAAACGCCGCTACCTCGTTTAGCCGCGTTTGCGTTTATATGCGTTTTTAAAGGTGACCTTTTTTTTTACATTAAAAATCTCAAAAATGATTGCAAATGATGAAAAACCATTAGAAAAATATTTTAAACAATTGCAATTGCAAGTGGACAATCCCCAACTTGTGGCAAGTGACATGGCAGGTGGCAAGTGACGTGGCAAGTGGACAATCCACAACTTGTGGCAAGTGACATGGCAGGTGGCAAGTGATGTGGCAAGTGGACAATCCACAACTTGTGGCAAGTGACGTGGCAGGTGAAGTGGCAAGTGACGTGGAAAGTGGACAATCCACAACTTGTGGCAGGTGACGTGGCAAGTGACCTGGCAGGTGACGCGGCAAGTGACCTGGCAGGTGACGCGGCAAGTGACCTGGCAGGTGATGTGGCAAGTGGAAAATCAACAACTTGTGGCAGGTGACTGGCATGTGACGTGGAAAGTGATGTGGCAAGTGGACAATCCACAACTTGTGGCAGGTGATGTGGCTGGTGACGTGGCAAGTGGACAATCCACATCTTGTGGCAGGTGATGTGGCAAGTGACGTGGCAGGTGATGTGGACAATCCCCAACTTGTGGCAGGTGACGTGGCAAGTGACGTGGCAAGTGGACAATCCACAACTTGTGGCAGGTGACGTGGCAGGTGACATGGCAAGTGGACAATCCACAACTTGTGGCAGGTGACGTGGCAAGTGACGTGGCAGGTGATGTGGCAAGTGACGTGGCAAGTAGACAATCCACAACTTGTGGCAGGTGATGTGGCAAGTGACGTGGCAGGTGATGTGGCAAGTGACGTGGCAAGTGGACAATCCACAACTTGTGGCAGGTGATGTGGCTGGTGACGTGGCAAGTGGACAATCCACAACTTGTGGCAGGTGGCATGGCAGGTGACGTGGAAAGTGGACAATCCACATCTTGTGGCAAGTGACGTGGCAGGTGATGTGGCAAGTGACGTGGCAAGTGGACAATCCACAACTTGTGGCAGGTGATGTGGCTGGTGACGTGGCAAGTGGACAATCCACAGCTTGTGGCATGTGGCATGCCAGATGACGTGGTAAGTGGACAATCCACATCTCGTGGCAAGTGACGTGGCAGGTGATGTGGCAAGTGGACAATCCACAGCTTGTGGCAGGTGACCTTGCAGGTGATGTGGCAAGTGATGTGGCAGGTGATGTGACAAGTGGACAATCCACATCTTGTGGCAAGTGACGTGGCAAGTGACGTGGCAAGTGGACAATCCAAAACTTGTGGCAGGTGACGTGGCAAGTGACGTGGCAGGTGACGTGGCAAGTGACGTGGCAAGTGGACAATCCACAGCTTGTGGCAAGTGACATGGCAGGTGGCAAGTGATGTGGCAAGTGGACAATCCACAACTTGTGACAGGTGACGTGGCAAGTGATGTGGCAGGTGATGTGGCAAGTGGAAATCCACAACTTGTGGCAGGTGATGTGGCTGGTGACGTGGCAAGTGGACAATCCACAACTTGTGGCAGGTGGCATGGCAGGTGACATGGAAAGTGGACAATCCACATCTTGTGGCAAGTGACGTGGCAGGTGATGTGACAAGTGACGTGGCAAGTGGACAATCCACAACTTGTGGCAGGTGATGTGGCAAGTGACGTGGCAGGTGATGTGGACAATCCCCAACTTGTGGCAGGTGACGTGGCAAGTGACGTGGCAAGTGGACAATCCACAACTTGTGGCAGGTGACGTGGCAGGTGATGTGGCAAGTGGACAATCCACAACTTGTGGCAGGTGACGTGGCAGGTGACGTGGCAAGTGGACAATCCACAACTTGTGGCAGGTGACGTGGCAAGTGACGTGGCAGGTGATGTGGCAAGTGACGTGGCAAGTAGACAATCCACAACTTGTGGCAGGTGATGTGGCAAGTGACGTGGCAGGTGATGTGGCAAGTGACGTGGCAAGTGGACAATCCACAACTTGTGGCAGGTGATGTGGCTGGTGACGTGGCAAGTGGACAATCCACAACTTGTGGCAGGTGATGTGGCAAGTGACGTGGCAGGTGATGTGGCAAGTGACGTGGCAAGTGGACAATCCACAACTTGTGGCAGGTGATGTGGCTGGTGACGTGGCAAGTGGACAATCCACAGCTTGTGGCAGGTGGCATGGCAGATGACGTGGAAAGTGGACAATCCACATCTCGTGGCAAGTGACGTGGCAGGTGATGTGGCAAGTGACGTGGCAAGTGGACAATCCACAACTTGTGGCAGGTGACGTGGCAGGTGATGTGGCAAGTGGACAATCCCCAACTTGTGGCAAGTGACGTGGCAAGTGGACAATCCAAAACTTGTGGCAGGTGACGTGGCAAGTGACGTGGCAGGTGATGTGGCAAGTCACGTGGCAAGTGGACAATCCACAACTTGTGGCAGGTGACGTGGCAGTTGGACAATCCACAACTTGTGGCAGAAGACGTGGCAAGTGACATGGCAAGTGACGTGGCAAGTGGACAATCCACAACTTGTGGCAGGTGCCGTGGCAAGTGACACGCTAAATACAAGTACACTGCAGCTCTCACAGCTGCTGCTACTCACTCTGGTCTCACAAAATTTCTGAAATAGTTAATAATACAGTTTTTTTGAGCTGGGGAGGGTCTATGATGTTAGCTTAACTAAACGCTTCTAGACGCAAACGCGGTAAAACGCGGTAAAACACCGCTAAATCGCGGTAAAAATCGCGGCAAAACGCGCGTTTCTAAACGCCAGTTTGAACATGTGTCCAGCAGCGTTTGCATCTGCGTCTCGTGTGCATGAAGCCTTAGGACAACCTTTTCCCGGAGGGGAAGTAAGCGAAAAATTGCAACAAGGAAACTGACAATAAAAATCTGACAGAGGTTCTAGCATTCTGGCTGTGTTGTTCTTAGAGAATTACTCTCACTTGCTGTTCTGGGTGTAACCTTGTTTACCCTACAAGAAATGAACACATTTCTATAATGTAGCTTCCTAACAAATCCTTCCCCACTTTATCCAAAAAATGTTTTGGTATAGACCTATTTTTATTTATTCTTTCACAACAAAGGTTCTGTGGAAACCTAGGGTTACTAGGGTTTCTTCAGCAATGGGCATTTTCTAAATCTTTAATTTTAAATCTTGCAAGGACCATTTAGGTCTTTGCAAGAGGCATTCTTTTCACTGATTGAATTTTCCCCCTTACCACCAGTGTAATGTGGTTCTCCACTGACCACCAAAGAAAGAGTCAATCTTCCTACTGACCACAAAAGTAATGCCTTCTGCCTGTCAAAATGAGGAGCATTCTTCTTACTGACCACCAGTGTAAGGTGGTCCTTCTCTCATTGACCACCAATTTAAGATGGTCCTTCTCCCACTGACCATCAACCTGAGGGGAGCCTTCTCCACTGGCCCATAATGTAAGGGAGCACTTCAGTGGCCATAACGGTAAAGGAACAATTCAGGGGTCACCAATGAAACGAACCCAGAACAATACTCCATAGTCCATTGGAATACATCCTTTCAGACAAAATGGCAGAGCCAAGTGCTGGTGTCATCACTCCTACTACAGGAGCTGGTGGGCATCTATGTTAATCTCTGAATGTCTCTCATCTTGTAATTATATTGTATGTTTTATGCAATAAAGAAGAAGAAGAATGTGGTTCACTATTGGCTCTTTTCCCTTTTCCTTCTGTTTGGATAATTAGGCAGCAATATTGTGAGCAATCCTTGCGTTAAGATCTGAATAGGAGAGCCTGGGAAGAAGCAGTGCCAAGCTTAAGGAGCAATCACCACTATCATCCATCCATCCATTTATCCATGGTTGTTTCCCTAAAAAAGCCCTATTGGACTTTGGGGTCTAGCTATCTGGTAAGCGGCAACGTGAATCTTGGTGCACAGGGGTGTTTGCTGGTTTAAAGTGGAAGTAAACTAACCTATCGTTTTCATCCACAGAAGCTGCCATCTTTGCCTCTGTTTAATCTTCAGCTGCCACGGTGCTGCACATGTGATCCGTTATGACACCAGCCATTGGGTGGTTTGACAGTTTGGTTGAGAGCACAGTCAATGTGCAGTTAGCATTCCCGGCATGCCGTTTTTTGAAACTGTTTAAATCGATGGGTTTACTTCCACTTTAAGATGATTAACTTACACTGATTGGTGGAATTCTTCTCTTCTTTTTACATTGGGATTTTTGTACCTAGTACTTTCTATTATTATTATGGACATACTGATTTGAAATATGTTTAAAGTCACTAGATAACTATAACGATAATTTGATTGGATCACATTATTTATAGTGCAACACATTATTTATGATATCTTGTTAGCCACTGGATCAACATGACATCTGGAAAACCAGCATCTTTTAAAGTCGAAAGTGGTAGCCTACGTTTTTGTTCAGTACAGATTTCCTTTAATTGGCTTTTGTAGTGTTTGTAATCTTTCCAGCTTGCTTAGTTGTTAAAATCAAAGTTCCCCATCCATATACTATTGTGATTTCTGTAACGCCACAACTTGATACTTATGACCTTGTCCAGTGAAATAGTGAAAAGATTTAGGATGGGTAATCACAGCAACCAATCATAACGTCACACAGTCAGATGCATTAAAACTGAATTCTGATTGACTGTTCTTTGAACATCACTCTCTGTCTTAAACCTTCTTGACATGTAACCCAACTGTAAGCACTAGAACAGGGGTGGCCAACCCGCGGCTCCCGAGCTGCATGCGGCTCTTTGCCAGGTTCCATTCGGCTCTTACGTTCATATTGTAGCGTTCTGCCAGACGTGCAAGAATGACGAGAAGTAGTCGAATGAACTGTCATTTATTGACAACAGCAGAACTCCATTACTGTTGGCCGTAACCACGCCAAAACAACACAAACAAAAAACAATCTTCGTTTCTCTTCCTTACTCTTTTCCAGTCGTTCGCCATCCGCTCTCACACACACCTCCACTCACCCCTCACTCTCACTCCCCCGCCCCCTTGCTTTCTCATCTATCCTGATGCATTCACAGACAATGGAAAATCATAACACTCTAATTTAAGTCTCTAAACAGTATAACATTCAGTAACATTCAGCACATAATGTAGGGTCGCTATAATATCCAAGTTTCGCTTCGCTTGAGTTCAATACGGTATTGTAGCGTCCGACTGGACACGTTATGAATAATGAGGCGTTCTTCAATAAACTTCCTTTTATTGCCGAACGTCTTCCAGAAGTTGGTTACTGTCGGCCGTAATCACGCCAAAACAAAAACAGGGCAAACTCGGTCTATACATCAACTCACTCATTCGCCGTGCTCCTCTCACACTCTCTCACCCAGGCGCGCTCTCTCTCACCTGCTCCCCCGCCCCCTCGCTCTCATATCCAGGCAGACGCAGTCACAGACCATGGGAAATCACAGAACTCTAACATAAACATTGTAACACTCAACATTACTGCAGGGTCGCTGCAGTATTTTCGTCAAGTGCGCATGTGGGCAGTTTTTCATGTATGTATTGTAAATTGTTCTATTATTGTTTATGGATTTGGTTAAACAGAGTTTGTCTGTGTGAGAGTGCACACAGTGTTCATTGTTGAAAATGACTGGCCTGTGGTCTTTGTAGTGTTAAAACAGTGTGTGACATATACAATAAATCCAGCTGAGCAAAAGTATGTGTGTATGAGGAAGGGATGGGGTGATGTTCATGTGTGCCCATGCGTATGATGTGGCTCTTTGCGGTAACTTGGTAAAAAATGTGGCTCTTGGTCTATGTCTGGTTGGCCACCCCTGCACTAGAAGAAAATGGATATGTTAAAAGCATTACCGTATATATTTTTTTGTCAACCATCTCAAATACCTAATTGAAAAACAGAATTTTTAGGAGAAAAGCAGTCACACAATTTATGGTTTGAAAATCACAGTGCTGTGCATAATAAAATTCTTTACATGTTGCTTGTCAGAATAGACACATTTAATTAGAGGGAGATGTCCAGAAACACGACATTTCCAACAAACCCCCTTCCAACCAACATCAGAACTGTGACTGTTCAATGCAAAGGACCCCCAACAGTTCAGTAGATACTCATAATTTTCTAGCTGTAATAAACATTTCACCCAGGTTGACAGTCAAGAAAGTGCAAAAAGCATGCTTTGCATTTTAAAGATTGTCTTCAAACATGATTGGACAGGCCACAGCAGGTGACCAATCAGTTTCACTGACAACGTTTCAAAGACCCAAGTACATTCAAAGTTTTATTGGCTCTCAAGATGTCACTGTAAAAGTTAAAGTGGAAATGAGTGCATTTTTTTATTTTTTCACTTTCAGCAATCCTGACCTCTAAAGAATGTACTTTACCATCAATATTATAGATCTGCACACAGCATTCTTGATATACAGTGCCTTGAAAAAATATTCATACCCCTTGACGTTTTTCACATTTTGTCATGTTACAACTAAAAACATAAATGTATTTTATTGGGATTTTATGTGATAGACCAACACAAACTGGCACATAATTGTGAAGTGAAAGGAAAATGATAAATGGTTTTCAATTTTTTTTTACACATAAATATGTGAAAAGTTTGGAGTGCATTTCTATTCAGCCCCCCTGAGTCAATATTTTGTAGAACCATCTTTCACTACAATTACAGCCGCAAATCTTTTTGGGGATGTCTCTACCAGCTTTGCACATCTAGAGAGGGAAATGTTTGCCCATTCTTCTTTGCAAAATAGCTCAAGCTCTGTCAGATTATATGGAGAGTGTCTGTGAACAGCAATTTTCAAGTCTTGCTACAGATTCTCAATTGGATTTAGGTCTGGACTTTGACTAGGCCATTCTAACACATGAATATGCATTGATCTTAACCATTCCATTGTAGCTCTGGCTGTATTTTTAAGGTAGTTGTCCTGCTGGAATGTGAACCTCTGCCCAGTCTCAAGTCTAAGCCCTTGTACACACGGTCGGAGATTCCGACAACCAAATCCGACGGATTAATTCCGGAAGAGGTCCGGAAGTGATGTTGCATACACACGATCGGACTAAGTTGTCGGAAAATCCGATTGTACATAACGTGATGACGTTATTTCATTAAGACGGGACTACGTTCAGGCTAGTAGCCAATAGCTTTGGTCTAGGAATTTGATCTGAGCATGCGTGGCACTTTGTCCGTCGGAGTAGGCTACACATGATCGGAGTATGTCCTATCGGAGCATTTTGTAGGAAAATTTGAACCGCAAGTTGGAAAACTTGGTCCGTCAGATATTCAGACGGAAACAGTCCGATGCAGACCACACACAGTTGGAATATCCAACAAAACGGTCCGATAGGAAACATTCCGTCAGAATCTCCGACCGTGTGTACAAGGACTTATAGGTTTTCTTCTAAGATTGCCCTGTATTTGGCTCCATCCATCTTCCCATCAACTCTGACCAGCTTCCCTGTCCCTACTGAGGAAAAGCACCCCCACAACATGATGCTGCTACCCCCCTGTGGTGGCAGGGTGATGTGCAGTGTTAGTTTTCACACATAGCATTTTGCTTTTAGGCCAAAAAGTTCAATTTTGGTCTCATCTAACCAGAGCACCTTCTTACACGTTTGCTGTGTCCCCCACATGGCTTCTGGCAAACTGCAAGCTGGACTTCTTATGGCTTTCTTTCAACAGTGGCTTTCTTTTTGCCACTCCTCCATAAAGGCCAGATTTGTGGAGTGCACGACTAATAGTTGACAGATTCTCCCACCTGAGCTTTGGATCTCTGTAGCTCCTCCAGGATTACCATGGGCCTCTTGACAAATATTAAATGGGGTAGTTATGGCGCTCACCTGCTATTATTTCTACTAAGTGTCTGCAGGAAACTCACCTGCTAATGATTATACCTTATTGTTAAATTAGTCACTGGTGACTAACATATAAAAGTGAAAAATAAAATTCAAAATAAATGATAAAATGTAAAAAAATAGAAAAAATAAAAATTCCTTATGTGCAATATACGAATAACAATATAAATCTTGCTTAAAAAGTATGACAAATATGCTATTTAAATTATCACTAAATTGCTATATACTAGTGCAAAGATTCAATATACTTTCTGTAGAAAAAAGTGCATACCGTATATACTCGAGTATAGGTCGATCCGAATATAAGCCGAGGCCCCTAATTTACCACAAAAAAACTGGGAAAACTTATTGACTCGTGTATAAGCCGAGGGTGAGACATGCAGCAGCTACTGTTACAGCTTGAAAGAGTGGAAAAGAGGGTCAACAATGCCCATCTGCAGCTGCATACCTCCCTGTGTCCATCCCTGTGTCCCTCCCTGTGTCCATCCCTGTGTCCATCCCTGTGTCCATCCCTGTGTCCATCCCTGTGTCCCGTCCCTCCCTGTGTCCATCCCTGTGTCCCGTCCATCCCTGTGTCCATCGCAGCCTACCTGTGCCAATCTGCAGCCTCTTTGTCCTTCTGCAGCCTCTGTGTGCCATGCCGCACCTCTCCTCCTCGTCTGACAGACGGCGGCCATTCCACTGTTCAAAAGCCGTGCCTCTCTGTCTGTGATAGGCGGAACACTCAATTTCCCAGCAGTCAGTGTTCCGCCTATCACGGACATCCTCGTCCGTAGTATGAGAATGAGCGGATGTCCGTGATAGGCGGAACACTGACTGCTGGGAAATTGAGTGTTCCGCCTATCACAGACAGGGAGGAGCGGCTTTTGAATAGTGGAATGGCCGCCGTCTGCCTACCTGATCTGCGTGACTCGAGTATAAGCCGAGGGGGGCACTTTCAGCCTAAAAAAAGGGGCTGAAAATCTCGGCTTATACTCCAGTATATACGGTATGTGCGTTTTTGCAAATCACATGATGAACAAAGTGCTAAGTGCCTATGAAAGTGCCACAGGTTCAGTAAATGCTGAAAAAAAGTGTTACGTGCTTCTATAAGTGCCACAATAAATAAATACAGTGCTTTGTATTCAGTAAATTCACTAAGTAAGAGTCGCTAAATAAAAAAAAAAAAAATACGAAAAATACAGATGCAAATTGAAACAAATGTCCAGCAGCAGAAAGTTAATGTCAGAGAGTCCTATCTGGAACAAAAAGTGACAGTGTGCTTCAGTGCTTGGTGGCTTCCTGGATTGCAACCGGTGCGATTCCCATGCATAAAGACAATAATCCGCACTCACCAGCTGCTTCAGTTACCATCCAGTAGTTTCCCTCATTAAAAACAGAATGATACATACATAGTGTAATCCAGTTTAAAACAACATTTTATTAAGTGCATAAGAGGTTACTCACAAACCGAAGGATGAATGAGGGAAACTACTGGATGGTAACTGAAGCAGCTCTATATAGCGACACAGGGGCTCACACTGTGGAGGCGCATTAACCCCTTAAGGAGTAGGGGAGCTGGTGAGTGCGGATTATTGTCTTTATCCCTAACCTGTCTGATGTGTTCCTTGGCCTTCGTGATGCTGTTTGTTCACTAAGGCCGCGTACACACGGGCGGATTGTCTGCCCAACTAAGTTCGTCAGACAATCCGACAGACAGTCCGTTCAACTTTTGAATGAACGGACTTGACCACACACGATGAACAGACAGTCCGCTGAAAACTTGCGCGATGACGTGTACAGCACGTACGACGGGACTAGAAAAACGACGTCCAATACACTGCAATGAAACCTTCGGCCGTGTAAATCCTTTCTGAGCATGCGCCATACTTAGTCCGTCCAACTTGCCTACACACGAGCGGACTGTCTGCTGAAACCAAGTTTGGACGGACAAAACCAAGTTTGGACGGACAAAACCAAGTTTGGACGGACAAAATTACGGAAATTCCGAAAGACTTTGTCCGTCAGACTGTCCGCTGAAAAAGTCCGCTGAAGCCCACACACGAGCGGATTGTCCGCTGAAACACGGTTCAGCGGACTAAGTTGGGCAGACAATCCGCCCGTGTGTACGCGGTCTAAGATTCACTAAGGCTTATGCCACGTACACACGACTGGACTTTTTGACAGCAAAGGTCCGACGGAACGAGTCCGTCTGACAATTTGATCGTGTGTGGGCTCCATCGGACCTTTGCTTGCCAAAAATCCGGTGGACTTTAGAAATAGAACATGTTTTAAATTATCCCACCGGAACTCCGCCGGACCAAGAAATCAGTTTGTCTGTATGCTAGTCCGACCGACAAAAACCAATGCTAGGGCAGCTATTGGCTAGTGGCTATGAACTTCCTTATTCTAGTTCGGTCGTACATCATCACGTTCAAATCCGTCGTACTTTGGTGTTCATTCGGAAAGTCCGTCGGAACTCCGCTGAAAGTCCGTCGGAAAGACCGTCGGACCTAGTCCCTCAAAAAGTCTGGTCGTGTGTATGCGGCATTAGAGGGCTTCACAGAACAGCTGTATTTATACTGAGATTAAATTACGCACAGGTCGACTCTATTTATTTACAAATTAGATGACTTGTGAAAGCAATTGGTTCCACTAAATTTTAGTTAGGATTATCAGAGTAAAGGGGGCTGAATTAAAATGTATGCCACAGTGTTCAGATATTTATTTGTAAAAAAAATTGAAAACCATTTATCATTTTCCTTCCACTTCACAATGATGTACCACTTTGTGTCGGTTTATCACATAAAATCCCAATAAAATACATTTACGTTTTTGGTTGTAACGTGACAAAATGTGGAAAATGTTAAGGGGTATGAATACTTTTTCAAGGCACTGTATAAAAGACACTAAATCCCGGTCTGTGTAACAGTTCCTATGTGTTGTAGAAGTGGGCATCACCACAATAAAATGGCAACAATTCCATCAATTATGGGGCAACCATGGTTCAGAGTGTGCGCTAAAGGACAGAACCCTCCATTGACATGAGCGCCTTTCCATATCTGCCCTTGTTTATAGATAGGGCCAGATTTAGACCTTGGAGGACCTGAGACACTTATGGTTTGGGGGGCCCCTGAAACACAGAGTTGATTTACTTTGTCAATGACAGTCACCCATTTTTAAAATGCATGATGCAACGTCATTCTTAGGTCATCCGTGCACACACACACACGCAATCTAAGCACTCTATGTGAGGTTCCTTTGGGCTGCCAAAATGTGTTTTTAAATATGATACAATATACCAGTTCAGAGAAAAATCTTTTATAGATGGTGACCAGCAAAATATTACTTCCCAAGATACATTTAATAAAATAAATTATTTTTTTATTATATATTTTTTATTATATTTTTTTATTATTTTATTATTGTTTTATATTATTTTTGTATAAAAGGGGGCCCTTTCTGTCAGGGAGCCTAGGGGCTATGCCCCATTTGGCCCTGCTCATAGAGACTGACAATATAGCACCTCCCTTTACCCTGCCTATTAAAATATAAGTCCACTATTCCAAAAAATAATACATTCACGTTTTTTTGCAAAAAAAAAAAAACAACATTTCTGCAATTTTATATTTCTATTGATAAACACCCTCTAGCTCATTCAGGACATGTATTTTCTCTTTAAAGTGGACCAGTCATCTAATACAACAACATATTAAACCTAGGTAGGTAGGTAAAAAACACACGCAGTGCATCTCTGCTATACATGAGCATTTCCCTGCATTTTATCCTTTTAAAGACCATTTAAATACAGAAAAATAACTAATGATATGTCAAAAATGCACTCAGTTCTTAAAACCTCTAGTGGGCTGACAACACACTGAAATTTTGTGGACTGAGTGGTGTCAGTCCTGCCCAGTGTCTTTTGCTAAACCCCTCCCACTCTTAGCTCTTTATAACATAAAAGATAATCATTCTGTAGACCAACATAAGGGGAGGCCTTTTGAGGCAACACAAGAAGTGTGCAGAGGACACAAAATGAATTTCTGATATGATTAAAAGTTTTTTTTTTAACACTTATGAAACAGATAATAACAAAATGCTTCAATGATATATTTGAAGTGACTGTAAAGGGTGAAGATTTTTTCTTTTTTGCCTTCATGCATTTTATGGGTACTGAGACCACCCTACTGCCATGGAAACCTGGACATAGCTCTACCTGTCAACAACTGCACAAGGAATAATGCCCTGTACACACGGTCAGGCCGCGTACACACGGGCGGACTGTTCGCCCAACCTTGTCCGCTGAACAGTGTTTGGGCGGACAGTCCGCTCGTGTGTGGGCTTTCAGCGGACAGTTTCAGCGGACAGTTGGACGGACAAAGTCTTTCGGAAATTCCGAAAAACTGTCCGCTGAAACTGTGTTTGAGCGAACAGTCCGCCCGTGTGTGGGCTTGTCCGCTGTACTTTCGAAATGAGCGGACTGTTCCCGCTCGGAAAGTCCGCCCATTTCGAGCGCGTGTACAGGTAGGCGGGGCCCGCGAAGGAGACGTCGCGGGCTCCGCCGCCTGGAATGGGCTTAAAGGGGAACCCCAACGCCGAAAAAAATCGGCGTGGGGGTTCCCCCCAAGTCCACACCAGACCCTTGTCCGAGCACGCTACCCGGCCGGCCAGGAAAGGGGGGCGAGCGAGCGCGCCCCCCCTCCTGAGCCGTACCAGGCCGCGTGCCCTCAACATGGGGGGTGCCTTGGGGAAGGGGGGCCGCGCGGCCCCCCCACCCCAAAGCACCTTGTCCCCATGTTGATGAGGACAAGGGCCTCTTCCCGACAACCCTGGCCGTTGGTTGTCGGGGTCTGCGGGCGGGGGGCTTATCGGAATCCGGGAGCCCCCTTTAAGAAGGGGGCCCCGGATACCGGCCTCCCACCCTATGTGAATGAGTATGGGGTACAATGTACCCCTACCCATTCACCTGTGAACTAAAGTACAATAAAAAACACAACACAGAGAAAAAATATTTTATTGCACAGCTCCGGGGGTCTTCTCGCCGGACTCCTCCGCTATGTGTGTGTAGCTCTTTTGCTAGCGGAGGAGTCCAGCTTTCTTCCTCCCCGCCGCCGGCCTCTTCTCCCGACTTCGGGGGGTCTTGTCCCCCTCTTCGGTTCTTCTGCCGGGCCACCGCGCCTGGTCCGGTGGCCCGGTCTTCTGTCGCCGTCTTCCGTTCTTCTGTCGCCGCCTTCGGTTCTTCTGCCGGGCCACCGCGCCTTCTTGTAGCTCTTTTACAGGCGGTGGCCCGGTCTTCTGTCGCCGCTGTCGCCGCCGCCGCCGCCTTCCGTTCTTGTTCTTCTTCTTGTTCTTCTTCTTCTCCTGGAGATGTTGACTCGACGAGCTCTCCGGCCGGAATGCCAGAGCCGCGCTGTGCGGTCACTTATATAGTGACAATGGGGCGGTGTCACATGGTATATGTCACATGGGTTGGTCACATGGTGACCCCGCCCCCTTACGATGTCATAGTCCCCATGTGACATCAACCCATGTGACCAACCCATGTGACATATACCATGTGACACCGCCCCATTGTCACTATATAAGTGGCAGCGGAGCGTGTCCCTGGCATTCCGGCCGGAGAGCTCGTCGAGTCAACATCTCCAGGAGAAGAAGAAGAACAAGAAGAAGAACAAGAACGGAAGGCGGCGGCGACGACAGCGGCGACAGAAGACCGGGCCACCGCCTGTAAAAGAGCTACAAGAAGGCGCGGTGGCCCGGCAGAAGAACCGAAGGCGGCGACAGAAGAACGGAAGACGGCGACAGAAGACCGGGCCACCGGACCAGGCGCGGTGGCCCGGCAGAAGAACCGAAGAGGGGGACAAGACCCCCGAAGTCGGGAGAAGAGGCCGGCGGCGGGGAGGAAGAAAACCGGACTTCTCCGCTAGCAAAAGAGCTACACACACATAGCGGAGGAGTCCGGCGAGAAGACCCCCCGAAGACCCCCGGAGCTGTGCAATAAAATATTTTTTCTCTGTGTTGTGTTTTTTATTGTACTTTAGTTCACAGGTGAATGGGTAGGGGTACATTGTACCCCATACTCATTCACATAGGGTGGGGGGCCAGTATCCGGGGCCCCCTTCTTAAAGGGGGCTCCCGGATTCCGATAAGCCCCCCGCCCGCAGACCCCGACAACCAACGGCCAGGGTTGTCGGGAAGAGGCCCTTGTCCTCATCAACATGGGGACAAGGTGCTTTGGGGTGGGGGGGGCCGCGCGGCCCCCCCTTCCCCAAGGCACCCCCCATGTTGAGGGCACGCGGCCTGGTACGGCTCAGGAGCCGGCCGGGTAGCGTGCTCGGACAAGGGTCTGTTGTGGACTTGGGGGGAACCCCCACGCCGATTTTTTTCGGCGTTGGGGTTCCCCTTTAAGCCCATTCCAGGCGGCGGAGCCCGCGACGTCTCCCTCGCGGGCCCCGCCTACCTGTACACGCGCTCGAAATGGGCGGATTTGCCTCCGCCTTACGTGGGCGAGTCCGTTCATTTCAAAAGTTGAGCGAACTGTTTGCCCAACCTTGTTCGTCAAACAGTCCGCTCGTGTGTGGGCAAGTCCGCTCATGCAAATTTTGAGCGGACTGTTTGATGAAACTGTTTGCCGAACAAGGTTGGGCGAACAGTCCGCCCGTGTGTACGCGGCCTCAGACATTCCGACGACAAAATCCGTCGGATTTTATCTGACGGATTTTGGCCCAAACTTGTCTTGCATACAGACGGTCACACAAAGTTGTCGGAAAATCCAAACGTTCAGAGCGAGGTGACGTACAACACGCACAACGGGACTATAAAGAGGCCACTATAAAGAGGCCAGTAGCCAATAGCTTTCGTCTCGTAATTTATTCTGAGCATGCGTGGCACTTTGTGCATCAGAATTGTCTACACACTTTGTTGTCGGAAAATTTTAGATCCAGATCTCAAACTTTGTGTGTCGGAAATTCCGACAGAAAAAGTCAGATGGAGCCCACACACGATCGGAATTTCTGACAACATCGTGTGTACAGGGCATTAGTCTAATTATTTGGTGAGTAGTTGGAAAGGGGAAAAATTGGTCTTGCATGCCTCTGAGGACTCCACTAGTCTTCACATGCTACTTTGAGCAGCAAATCAGAATCAGTTCTTTTCTTGACACCACACCACATAACTGAGGCCTCATACCCACAGGCGTTATAAAAAACGGGCTGTAAAGCTAGTAATGACGCCAGAAAAAAAGCAGTGAATGGGGTACATTTTATGCAATTTTATCAGCCTTTTGCATTGATGTCAATGCACATTTAGCCATGCTAGCTTTCAGCCTCGTTTCTCTGCCTCTATTAAAAATCAATGGTTCCCTATGGGATCCCATCGATTCAAATATAAGTCGATTTGCGGCGTGATTTGTGTGCTAAGGATCTTGAAGGGGAACCCCACCAAAACGAAAAAAAAAATTGACGTGGGGTTCCAGCCACAGGATGACACCAAACCCTTTGGTCTGTTATGGATCTTAAGGGGAACCCCCCACAACCAAAAAAATGGTATGGGTTCCCCGCCAAGATCCATATCAGATCCTTATCCGAGCACGCAGCCCGGTAAGTCAGGAAGGGGAGGGTCGAGCGAGCTCGCCACCCAGACCACACCGGGCCACATGCCCTCAACATGGAGGGGTGGGTGATTTGGGGCAGGGGGGCCCTGCGCCCCCCACCCCAAAGCACCCTGTTCCCATATTGATGAGACAAGGGTCTCTTCCCAACAACCCTGGCCATTGGTTGTCGGGGTCTGTGGGCGGGGGCTTATCGGAATCTGGAAGCCCGCTTTAACAAGGGGGCCCCCAGATCCCAGCCCCCCCACCCTATGTGAATGAGTATGGGGTACATTGTACCCCTACCCATTCACCTAAAAAAAGTGTAAAAAATAAACACAAAACAGGTTTTTAAAGCATTTTATTAAGGCAGCTCCGACGTCTCTTCCGATTTCTCCTTCCCTCTCCAGCGATCTCTTCTCCCTCTTCTGGCGACGTCTTCTCTCTCTGCCGGTCCTTCACCCTCTCCAGTTCTTCTCCCTCTGCTGTCTTCTCTCTGCGCTGTCTTCTCGCTCTTTTCCTGGGTCTTCTCCATTGTCTTCTCGCTCTTTTGCAGGGTCTTCTCCCTCTGCTCTTCCTCCGATGTTGATTTGCCGCAATCTCCCGATGTAATCCTGGGTCCGCTGTGTGCAATGACTTATATTGGCATGGGGAGGGGCCACCCACTGACGTAATCCGAAGCCTCGCCCCTTATGGCGCCATCACCCCATCATGCACCAGGCAATGACGTCACAAGGGAGCGGGGGCTTTGGATGTCAACAGGTGCCATGCCAAGACCCGGCGGAGTTCCCCTTCAAGATCCTCATGACACAAGTTGCTCTGGAAGTCGGATCATCATGAACTTATATTCAAATCAATGGGATCCCATAGGGAAACATTGATTTTGAATAGAGGCAGAGAACTCCTGACGAGGCTTAGCGCTCTATATACAGTCTGCCATTTTTACAGCTCTAGCGCTGGAGCCTCACAACGTGCTGGTCCTGGGTTTTTTTTGGAGCTTAAAAACACCTATGCCACTTACAGCTCAAAAACGCTATAAAAAAAGCTCCTAAACGCTGCTGTTAAAACGCCTGTGGGCATGAGGCCTAACTGTTAAAACTGAATTTGGTTTTTAGCCTTTGGCAGTCACCGTACATGACTAGAGTATGAAAGATGATTTGTCCCTCCAACTGCTTGACCATCATTTGCCTCATACCTTACCCATGTGACACACATGACACAAAACCGGAGATTCATGGCCAAAGCAGCCCTTTTATTAACAAAGTTGTCTAAATAATAAAGAATATACATAAAATACAAAAACAGTCAGTCGAGTATGTTGGGTATGACAAAATGGAGCCACAAGGTCCTTGTGGGCATCACTACTTCAAGTACTTGCTTTAACCAAAAATTAGGCCTGCGGTCACAAATCACTGACTCAGGAACAACCACTACTAGCAGATACAACCCAAACAAACTACTGGGAGCCATGACGGGTCCCTACCAGTGGACATTTTTTTTCTATGATAAAGCACATACAAGGACCTTTTACCAATCAGCTGCCATGGGAAATCACACCAAGTGAACTGTCCAAATGCCTAACTACTGAACCCAAAGAAGAGAAGGAGGGTAGTAAGTTGACCCAACCCAGTCCTTCTTCCAAGTGAAGCATCATGATCCCCCTACTGATCATCTCCTGAAGCTCCACCTGCTCCTTCCAACCCACCAATTCCGTAAGTACCTCTGACCCTATTTCTTCTTAACCTACTTAAAACTCCTCCTGGGCCCCCTTTTAACCCTGTCATGCCATCCCTACATCTAGGCTTGATTCTCCTTATTGCAGGCCCAAATATTTGTAGAAACTGTAGTTGAAGAAGACCAGGTCCCCTCCCCTGCCAAGTAAGGTTGTGCTGTGTGGTAGAGCTGGGTAAATCTCAGGACTGGATGGGCAAAAATACAAATCATTTGGCAGGGAAAAAAAGCATTGTGACATGAACCCATCTGTGTTTTACCTGCTTACCTTGAGCTCAGCTTTAAAGTTTTCTTCTCAATTTTAACCAAAATTTAAAACAATAATGTCCATTTTCTGAATACAGGACACCTGAGAGTCATTCATGTGCACTCTTACCTTTTACGCTGAGTTCTGCATAGTTGGACACTCCAGATCCGCCGGCTGATCTTAGGACACAACGATACTTGCTGGTGCTACGCAGAGACGTATCCCCGACACTGACGGTAGCGGAGAACCTTCTGTGATTTACCACGCGCGTTACCATGAGACCGGTGTCACGGCCATTCCACTGCTGCCGAACAGAGATAAAGGTGAACAATCAGTCAAGCTGCTGTTGGAGGGACAGGAAGGACTGCTGGGCTAATCATGTCTGCTTTATATAAACTTTATGTCAAAATGACTAGACTTTAAATTTGGAATGGTTAAACAGGCCGGTTCATCTATCTAGTGGTGTTCAGGGGGTTCCTACCCCAGTTCCACATCACAGAAGTATAAATCCTTTCATCTCCCAGCAATCTGTAAGTATGAACATGCTTCCGCATAAAGTAGGCAATAAAAAACTGTCAGGTTTAGACATAAAGATGGTATTTGCATATTGCACGGGAATTCTAAAGTGAAAATTTATTGGTCTGTCTTCTGGTTATTTAAATATGCTGGTTATAAGCCACTTATGAACATGGAAATGCCGGCTCCACATGGTAGATGCATAGTTATTAGGGCTAAAAGACACTCAGTACATTTTGTTCCTCCAGGAAAAAAGTGAAACTCTAATAATTGGAGAGTGGTGGTTCTATCATAGATACTCATAAAACTGAATAGATAGAAAAACAGAAGAATAACAGCAAAAAAAAAGACCAAGTGCTCCATTGAGGTGGCCCCATTTCTTTGCACATATATATATATATATATATATATATATATATATATATATATATATATATAAATAAAACTTTTTTTCAAATATAGGTCTAGCTTTGTCCCAAGCATGTTTGAATCTACTTACTGTTGACTGACTCACTACCTTTGCTGGAATTCTATTCCAAGCATCAGTGCTCATTCGGTAAAATATATATTTTTTTAAGTGTAAAATAAAAAGGTTATGGCGCTAAACCCTATCAGTGATGTGATAAATTAACCTATCACCAAAACCTGGTGTTTTTATATAAAAAGAAAAAGCTGTTGGCAATAGCGTGCAAAGATTTCCTAAAACAATTTTGTATCCTAATTGAAAAAATATATGTGTGATCAATATTGAATCAACATTCGTGTTCCATCATAATTATATCCAAAATAGATATTAAGTTATCTTATACGTGTCAGCCTGCTATGAGTGAATACCAAAAATATATAAACATTCATTTAGATATACAAAATGGTAAAAATGTTGTTTGTATCCAACAATGTGCTAGTTCAGAACAAACTGTGCAAACATGTGCAAAATAAGTGCAAAAAAAGCGACTAGGGATCAGAACAGCCAGGGATCAGAAATATGTTCAACCAATAATCGCATGAAGACGCATCTATGTCCAATATAAGTCCAAAATTAATGTTTGGCTTAATGATACTGCCTCCTCAGATTATTGCTGTAATTGATGCGTAAAGAGGCACCAGAGGACGTCAGAGTGACGAAACGCGTAGGGCGTGGCCACGTTGTGTGAACTCGTTTGAACGGATAGAGACGAACGGCTGAGTTTTTTCCATACGCATATGCTTTTAATGTCAAATGTGAGTCGTTTTTTAATATTAATAAACAAACGATCTGGTTAAGAATGTATTACACTATGGATATGTCTTTCCTCATATATAATTAACGTTGGAGACCATACGGACGGAATAGCGAAGCTTCACCCAGTGCACCAGCAGCAGCCAGAGAGCAGCACAGTGGCTTACATTGTGAAGGTCCATCCAGCCCCATAAGGGGCATTAACTCTGGTGAGAGCATTTACATACTATAGCACTGAGTGGCGCACCGGGGATGAAGTTTTCTAATTGAAGACCCGCACTGTTTGCACGAGTGAATGAAATATTCCCTATTGACTTTACGCATCAATTACAGCAATAATCTGAGGAGGCAGTATCATTAAGCCAAACATTAATTTTGGACTTATATTGGACATAGATGCGTCTTCATGCGATTATTGGTTGAACATATTTCTGATCCCTGGCTGTTCTGATCCCTAGTCGCTTTTTTTGCACTTATTTTGCACATGTTTGCACAGTTTGTTCTGAACTAGCACATTGTTGGATACAAACAACATTTTTACCATTTTGTATATCTAAATGAATGTTTATATATTTTTGGTATTCACTCATAGCAGGCTGACACGTATAAGATAACTTAATATCTATTTTGGATATAATTATGATGGAACACGAATGTTGATTCAATATTGATCACACATATATTTTTTCAATTAGGATACAAAATTGTTTTAGGAAATCTTTGCACGCTATTGCCAACAGCTTTTTCTTTTTATATAAAAACACCAGGTTTTGGTGATAGGTTAATTTATCACATCACTGATAGGGTTTAGCGCCATAACCTTTTTATTTTACACTTTTCATTTCCCTGTCCTCCCCACTAAGGAAGTGAGGGCTTCAGGCACAGGCAGCTCTAACCCAGTATATTTCTTTTCTTCCTTCACTTTTTATTTATTTTTTATATTTCTATCACATTGGAGATCTTGCTTTGTTTTTGGTTTCTCCATAGCGCGACTTTATTTATTTATTTATATATTTTTTTAAGATTAGATTTGAATATCCCTCCTGCTTGTTTGAGGTCATGTCCCCATGTTCTTAATCTTGGCTTCATATTGAAAATACCGGCCTCCTGAACCTTATGCACACCCTTAAAGTGGTTGTAAACTCTTATAACACACTTTGACCTACAGGTAAGCCTAGATTAAGGCTTACCTGTAGGTCCAAGAAATATCTCCTAAACCTATACGGTTTAGGAGATATTTTCCCGAAGACAGGCACCGCTGTCTACGGCGCATGCGCCGTAGACAGCAGCGCGCAGGCGCACTGAGCACGGCATTTTCAACGACGGAGCTGCCGCACGTGTCGGCTCCCGTGCGCATTCGCGGGAGTGACGTCATTGCAGCTTCGCCGAATGACAGCGGCGGAGCTGCGAGACCCCACCGAGAAGATGGATGCGCCGGACTACAGGGGACAGCGGTGACATCGCTGGCTCCTGTGTCAGGTAAGTGACACATAATGGACTACTATGCGATGTATAGTAGTCCATTATGCTTTGCCTTTGCAGGGAATGAAAGAGGAAGTAAACCCATCAGGGTTTACTTCCTCTTTAATGTATATACAGTAAAGGTTTCAACCATGTTTCCCCTTTCCCTTCTTTCCTAAGACCATACATTTCAAGCTCCTGAAGACTCTCCTGATATGTTTGTAAGCAGGTTGAAATACTGGTTAGTGAGACAGCTGCTGCCCCGGCTGAGAGGGAAACAGATAGCCTGTTTCCCACACTATTTGTTGAGCTTTGCCTCTCTCCCTGTGCTGATAATAAAAGGGGGGAGGGCTCTGCCCAGTCTCACAGAGTCTGCATGGGAAGGGAAGACACAGACAAGCCCCAACAAGTAATCTCCAGCTGCTTACAGAGGAGAGAGAAGGGGGAGTGGTTCCACCTCAGAGAGCAAGCCTGCCTCCTATCATATCCCTCATGTAGGGCGGGTAGGAAGTTGGAACACCAGCTCTGGAAATCTGCTACTTTGGACTCTTGCCTGTGCGGGTATGTAGGCCACAAGCCTGAGTTAGGGATTTGTTTGCTTTTGAACTCTTATGCTGAGAGTCTCCAGTAAAGTACTCAAGGGGTATAATGCAAGAAACCGGTGCACAGTCTACAGCGTGGGTCAGTTAAAGCACATTGGGGTATGAAGACATCAGTTTAAGAGTTAACACAGTGTGAAAAAACAAGTGGTTACTAAGGGTAATAAAGGTTTCTCTAGCAGCGTGTCATAAGCGTGTACATGTGACATGTGGGATAGCTTCTAGTAGAAGGAGTTGTTGTAAGCACTCTCCATGAGTGCTTTGTCTCCCATAGCAATGGGAGTAGATCAGTGCCGCAGAGGTCCCCAGCCTATGCACAGGTATGGTATGTTGCATGGAGTCTAGTTTGTTTGTTCAAGTGTACACAGTGTACAGCCATCTCTAAGTTGGTGGTCCACCTTAAGGTTGAGTTATCCCTGCGGCCACCATCCTTTTCCCCGGTCATTGATGGGCACGAGTAAAGCTATCCCATGTCCAATCCCCTTGATGCCTAGCGTAGCCACCCACATGTTTTATTCCCCAGACTCTTTACCATTTTTGTTGTCCATCTCTGGACTCATTCTATCTTATCAGTCTCTTTTGCAAGTCTCAGTTCAGCCTCTAAAACTAGTAGCATTCACCCCAACAAGCAGCCCTTCTCAGCATTGCCAGTTTTGGCTAAGGTTTCAGACTCTACTCAGCTTGCTGCCCTCCCTTGGAAGATGACAAGCTGAAGACTGTTTGAAAACACCCCCATTCGTTAGTCAGTAAAAAGAGCGAAAATAAATGCGTCCGGCACCCTGCATGGAGATTAGGGGCCGGTGCATAGAGATTAGGTGGGCGGCGCCCCTTATGGACTGGCCACCGCTGGTGGGCATCACAGTGCTGGAATATCTTTTTCACAGCATTGCCACCTCTTCCCTTTAGAGCAACCTTTCTCAACCAGGGTTTAGTGGAACCCTGGTATTCCTCCAGTGGTTGCTAGTGATTTCTTGGGCTATTTTTTTGCTATATGTAATGGGAAATTGTTTCCAATGACCACATATGTTAGGAGAATCCTTCACACTAATGTATTATGAGCTGTAGATTATTATCAGGGGTTCCCTAGGACCAGAAAAAAAATTCAAGGGTTCTTTAATGTTAAAAAGGTTGAATAATGCTGCTTTAGAGGGACGCCACAGTAGAAAATGTTATGTAGAATTGGCCTTTATAAAGGGTAAAAGGTCAGGTTAACTGACTGCATTTCAGTAACATACAAAGATGCCTAAATCCTGCATTTGAGATTAGTATTTGGGTATATTTTACACCTATATGTTTTCAAATGCATATAAGTGTGTGTACATGCTTAAATGTATTCTAGCACATGACGTGTAGTGGATGAAGACTTGTAGGTTTCTAAATGCTGTACGGATGTACATACGTCTAAATATGAATATTCGCTAGCAGTTTTTTTGCTGGATGTTTGATCCAGTGTAGGTATGAGTATTTTAGGTTTAGTTAAGTGTATTAAATTCAGAATAGGGACCCACCTGGTGTGCAATTACTAACTCTTTCTTTTGCAGGTAAAAGCATGGAAAATTCAAGTATTTTTCAATTTGCTTAATTATTTGACTACTCCAAATGAAATCATGAAATTAAATGTCGTAGCCCTTCCCAATTTTGGGCATGTCTAATTACTTTCTATGCTGGCCCAGCTCCTTTACCCCTCCCATCACATTTGTTCATAATATTTTATGTAGCTGCCGGGGAAAGAGAAAAGAGAAATACTATAATGCAGAGATCCCCTACCCCCAGGCTGCAGACTGGTGCAGTCCGTGACCTATTCGGGGTGGGGCAGTGAGGGGTGGATGGGGGCGAGTGAGTGAGGCTTGATTTGTATTGGCTCTACCTGGGCTCCACCTCTTGTTGGGTCGGCAGAGGTATTTTAATACTGTCAGGATGTCACCATGTTGGCTTCCACGTTCTTGTTCCTGCTGCGGTCTCTATTGTCTCTGGGAGAGCAGCAGGTCCAGTCCAGAGGGGCTCAGGAAGGAAAGCTGAACCTCACTGTCTTGCTGCTGCACCATCTGCCTGGTATGCAACCTTTGTGCTCTGCTGCTTGAGTCAGTATGTACCCTGCATTGGAAAAGGTGCTCTGCTGTTCACATTCACTCAAGCTAGGACCGCCAGACAGGTGATCGCTGCTGGGGCCAGTCATGGGGGCAATGTGCAATACTGACAAAGTCAATGTAGCAAAGTCTTTTACCTCTTCCAGTCTAATGAGAACCTTGGAGGCCACAGACTGCTGACATCATATGTAGTGAGTTGTGAGGCATAGTGGGTGCAAAGATGGTGGAAGTCATTGGGCGCCAGACACTTCTTGGATGCAAAAGAGGTTTAATTTCTTTAAACAGTCCTTTTTATATTTTTGTAAGGGAAAGAGGGTTAGGTCAAGGACACCCTTAAGTAGTTATAGATTCAATTGGCAGACTCCAAGACTTCAATATAAGGACAGCTGTGCAGGGAAAGGCCCCAGCAAGTAGCCACATTTACACTTGCAGGAATGCTGTCTCCTATGGTAACAGTCCTTTAACAGTTCCTAACTCGTAAACGTAACAGTTCTTTCAGTTTCTCTACAAGTGCTTCTTATAGTTCTTCAATAATGAGCTCTCACTAGACCCACTGATTCACTGACTCTGAATTCCTTGAGCTCCTCCAAGGTTTGCAATGGTATCTCCTCAAGCGTCACCCCTGTTTATATGCTGGGTTCCTAGCTTGGCACTACAGATACTTCTCAAGATTCACCCCTGATAACCAGCTAGGTCCCTGGCTTGACACACAAGGCTGCTTTGCAAGCATCTCCTCCGCTGGTTGGGTCCCTGACTTGATTACCGCCTGAAGTTTCCAGATTCTCCACCGAGCCTTTTTAGTGAAAATATGGTTCCAGTACTTGCTTCAGTTACCCACTGTGGTTCCTGGTAAAGGTGGTTGGTCCCTTTGTGGCGACAGCTTCCCTTCCACCTCTGACCACTGATAGGTTCTCCGGCCGGCAGAACCGTCACTTCTGGTTGCTTCCGCAACTGCAAGCCACAGCCCCAACCCTGACCTGCCCTCTTACTTCTGGATCGGCCCTCACACAGCCTGGCAGCCAAATGTCCCTGGGAGAAACCCAATCTCCGGCCTAGCAGCCCGGGGTGTGCGGCATACGTCTACCCATACACCCATCTAGGTGGCACAGAACATAGATCACCTGACTCCACCCGAATATATAGGTTCTCCCAGCAGGCTAAGAGATTCAAGAAATTGGCTGAGATATCCCAAATACCCATAACTTGACCTTAAAATGTCCTTCTCATATCTAATGCCACCAAGTGCCTGGCCATCTAGTGGCAGAAGAGAAAAAGTACAACAAGGCCAAACAGGGGAAATCAATGCATCTCTAACCACTATCTACAGTAGGTACTCCTGACAATGAATTTGGTGAGGAGCTCCCTGACTAAATCACAGGGCGCTACATCAACATTTACCAATAAAGAGAAATTTGTATTGGCAGCCATGGATGCAAAGTAGTGTAAGAATTCCATGTGGAAGCCCTATAGAAATGGACATTCACAGCTGGCACTCCAATGTTACATTAATGTTGTTCAGCAGGCTTTAATTCCCACCTGAGCATGAATGACTTTGTGCCACAACCCATTACAAATTATGAATTATTGCAGCATTTAGGGTCCATATATATTTTAATACCACCGCACCCCACTGGCGCTAGGGTGGTTGGGGACCTCTGCTCTTGAGTGTCACTTATGCCGCGTACGCGCGATCGAATTGTGCGGCGTACTTAGTCCGGCAAACAATCCGACGGATAGTCCGGCGGACTTTCTAAAGGACGGACTTGGCCACACATGGACACACAGAAAGTCCCGAGTTTTCTAGCGCTATGATGTACAGCACGTATGACGGGACTAGAAAAAGGAAGGTCAATAGCCAGTAGCCAATAGCTTCTTTTTTGTACTTGCTTCTGAGCATGCGTCATTCTTAGTCCGCCGGACTAGCACACTGACGAACGTATTGTCCGCTGAAACCCAAGTCCGGCGGAAAGATTGGACTGCAAAAATACTTTCTAAGTCCGCTGAGAAAGTCCGCTGAAGCCCACACACGATTGAATTGTCCGGTGAAATGCGTTTCGGCGGACTAAGTACGCCAGACAATTTGATCATGTGTACGCGGCATTAGGCTACAGCTCTGAGTCTGCTGGGGCGGCTGACATCACAATCAAGAAGTAGACTTAGGGCTTTTGGATGTCTACACAAAAAAGGGAGAGCATTTAAAGGAAAACTCCAGGAATCCGGCCACTTTGTAAAATATCCTGGATTAGTAAGTGTTAAGTCCAACAAGGTGCATAGCTTTACATGGACTTTAAAAATATTTCACAGCAGAACCCTCTCAGATTTAACCATCAGCTATGCAAAATGGTTGGACTTGTCATCTGTGGCAATAAAAACAAGAATGTGAGCATCCTTATCCGTTGGTTAATGGTTTGCTATTAGGCGTATCAAATTTTCCTGCCTTTTGTTTCTACTGAAGTTAGTGTATTTCACTCTGCTATAGCAAGACAGTCGAGCGTTTCAAATACGACTAATGAGTATTGACAGATCTGTCACTTGATTTGTAGCAAACACACCACCTCCTACTGGGCGCATTTGGGATAATTTTGCAGCGCCATTATTGAATAATGATCCTAAAAGTCATTATTAATTCCTATAAAAATGTATTACCAATCCCAAGCACAACACGGCTAAATAAGTCCTGGCTGAATTCTGCACAATTTGCTTGTTAAATCAGAACCACAGGAAGATAACAAACCTGGATGATTTAATCCTCTTATGTTTTTTCTAAAAAATGAAATGTATTGTCACATAGTGTACATAGCCAAATCTGTCTTGATATCAGTCTCCAGGGCAGTGCATGCAGTTGTGCCACGGCCTCATTCACTTGAATGGATTGCAATCAGCTGGTGGCACTGGCCGCCAAACACAATGGGGCTTAAAAGAGAATCATCTTTACCTAGGTGGATGCAGCATCGATCTGATGCTGCATCTGTCCCCCGCCGGCTTTAACACTGTGAACTGAGTGATCAAACACCGCTGATCGCTCCGTTGTCAAGACTCCCTGAGCAGAGAGAGGTGACTGTCAGTCACCCCTCTCTGCTCTGCCCCCCTACTTGCTCACTGGAGCGCAGGGCTGTGGAGGAGGTGGAAGCAGCCAGCTCAGGCTCTCAGTGGTGTGCTGGTTCAGGCATGTGGGTGGATCCCGACTTTATTGTCATAATCTTGCCCCAGCCTGGACCGGCTCTGTGATGGCTTCAGCCCGCTGTCTGCTGAAAACAAACTGCACTGCTGTGATCCACAGGAGAAGTACAGCCAAATGAGCTTTGGCTGTACTTCTCCTTTAATTAATGTGTACTCCCTGTCCACTAACTTCTCAGTTTAAAGTAGTATTAAACCAAAAAGCAAACCATTATTATATTGCAACGCATCAACTCTTAGATGTGATGGCTGCATTCGTTTTTATTATTGTTATTTTTTAGGCTTTCTGTCTTCTATTCTGTCATTTTCAAAAGAACAAGCTCTCCAGCAGAATGTATCAGTTTACAGGGATGAGGAAAAACATTTAACACTGGCAGCTTTTATTTGAAAAATTTTAACTAATGGGGCCTGGTCTCGGGTGCGGATGGGACCCTCTGAGAACACGTGGAGGTGTTGTGGATTGAAGGCAGGAGATCAAGGAGAAGACAGTGGGAGAGAGCACTGCCAGGCAAGTCTCCAGGGAGGAACCACATGTTGCAGTCCAGAGGGCTGGTGAGTGATGCACAGTCAGGAGGACTGGCAGAGAGCAGTCTGGGATGGGAGCTGAACCAGAGGTGTGGAATGTGGAAGTATGGGCAGGAGAAAAGAAGCAACTGCAACTAGGAGGACTGGCAGGGCCTGAAGAGTTGGTACTGGGAACAGTAGCCACGAGTAGGACAACTAGCATCAGAGACTGTCATATTTTTGCTACACCATAGGGATCCCAGGTCCCTACCCGCAAAGGGAACTTGCAAGGCCTGGCTGAGTCAGTATCAGGCCTAAACCTGTGCTAGTTGGTCCTGGAAGTGGAAGCAAGAAAAGTGCTGGAGGTGTTGGGGAGGAATAGGCTGCAAGCAAGTGTTGTGCTGGAGTAAAGACTGGAGTGTATATAAAAGGAGTGTATATAGGTGGTCCCATCTAAATATTCTGCAATTCAGTGGGCATCCCATATTCTCTTATCCCATCCAAGTTAGTTCCCCTCAATAAAAAAAAAAAGTGCATGGACTGTTTTCTGTGACTGGAAATGGTGTGCCTAGCTGGGCAGGGTGATAGGTAGACTACAATACTCAGCAGCCCTCACAAGGGTACCACTACACATGTAAAACTCTCCTCCACCTAGAAATGCTGCTGTCTAAAAGTGCCCCCTGTGCTCCTTAATCCAGAGTTGAGGCACTCTAATACAGGAGGTGTGTTACTGGCCAGATCGCCAGGTGAAAACACCGCTAAAAAAGAAAACAAATACAGTCATCACATCTAAGGATTGGCAAGCTGCAATATATTACAATTTTGGCTTTGCCTTTAATACCACCTTTAACTCTCGTAAAAAAAAAAATTCCCTCCCACTATACCACACATAAGTGCAGGGCTAAATAATTCATAAAGTCATATATAGAAACATATGTCACAAGAAAAGTAGATGAAAAACACACCACATTGGTGCAAAATGAAAAGTTCATAATAGAAACGGTCCACAAAGAGTCATCATAGTCCAGCCCTATGAAGATGTCATGTTTGACGAAACGCGTCAGTGTCCAGCTTCTGCCAAGGTCATTCTATACAACAAGCGCTGTATACTTTTTTTGCAAGTGTTCTGTAATTTTAAATAAAATCTGTTGTTAATGTTTTTTACACTATATGCGACTACTTGATTTGTTTCCACATATGTGTTTGATCTGAGAAACACGGTTCATCCAAGTAGAGGTCCATTCCTCCTAGAACCAAGGGGATTTGTGAGATCCATCCATATATGTTACGCCTGTGCTTCCTTATGTGATTTGTAATCATCCCTGTTTGTGTGACTCACTGCCGTAAGGTATTTGGGTCCACACTCTCTGGTAAGTACAATATTACTGTCCATGGTGGGATTGTCAAGCTGGTGGCCATCGATATCTGTGGACTATTACTCCAAGCACCATTGTGGATTTTGATTGTATAAGGATACAGCATTGATGGCTCTTTGTGGACTGTTTCTATCATGAACTTTTCATTATGCACTAATGTGATGTGATTTTCATAGACTTTTGTTGTGACATATGTTTATATATATGATCACTTTATGAATTATTAAGCACTGCACTTATGAGTTTTTTAGGTTTATGCCCTATTTGTCAATTGTTGCGCCAGCAGCTTTTTTATTATCCATTACCTCAGTAATTTTTTTTTCTTTTTCTATACCACACTTTAGGTGATTTGCTATCCAGATGTCTTAAGACACAATAATGTAAAATATGTATAATGGTTACATTGATGGGTTTTTGCCCCATTAGCCTTGCCTACCTGCAGCCAGAGTTTGTCATGTTGAGACCATTTTCCTCCCGCTATGCACTGGAAAGTAGCATTCTGCCCGACATTTACCTCCACGTTCTGCAAGCGCAAGAAATGGGGCGCGTTTCCTAAACAGAAAAGAAAAAAAATATCTGGATATTAGTTCAGCCACCTCTAGAGGAACAAATAAGATTTCAAGCCCGATGTACTTATTAGCAGATAAATGTATAGGTGCCGTCTGCACAGCCTCTTAAATGAGCCACTGGCTGAGAATTACTGCTCATTCTGTGAGCGCCTGGCACAATTTCAAGGCAACTATAAAAAGATCAGAGAACAGAGAGGCATTTACTGAAATGTCAGGGACATACCTCTTATCTTGTTCTCATACACACACAAGGGCTTACACCTTAATGCACAGTCCCCTGGTCATATATTGCTCATTTTATCTTTGCTTCCAAATACTGGACACATACTGCATTCCAATTAAGTCCAGGCTCTGAACAAAAAAACTCTTCTAGGAAATCAATTCAATCAGAGCAGATTGTGATTTTTTTTTTCCGATATATAACGAATAACCTACTGTCTTTATCTGGTTGCCATGAAGGCCTTATGTGTTATGAGGTTCCTGTTGCATCAGGTGCGACTGCTGTTATTAAAGTTTGATAACCAGTATCTTGCAACCATTAACATATAATGAACACATATACATCCCTATGCACAACCTTTCAAATGAACCTGTGGCGAGGCTATTGGCATTTGAGTATTTCAATTTTCATATAAAGTGAAGCAGCAAATGAGCTTTGAAACAACCCCTGTTGTTTGTAGCTGCAGGCACTGTGGAGCAATTCATTGTCAACATTAACAGCAGAAGCTCTAAAGCAGGGGTGCCCAACCTTTTGAAGAGCGAGGGCCACTTAAGCAACTTGGTAACTAGTCATGGGCCACAATGAGTGGGCAGATGACAGGTCCAAGTGCACTCCGCATATGCAGAGCTGACACAGACACAGCCTGCTCAATTCTATGGGCCCTCAGATCTGCCCAGATGGAAGGGGATGGATCCCCCCCCCCTTCTGTCTCTTTTTTTTTATAATCGGACTGGAGGTAGGTGGGTGTAAATGGCCATAAGTCTGTTTACATCTGTGGATCACTAGAGGTGAATGGAGGTTCTGATCGTGTTGGAACCGATCGTGTCAAAAGCAGCCTAAGGCTGCTTTCACACTGATGCGCTGTGGTTTACCAACACTGAGGGTGCAGCATAGTGCACCTGTGGCTTAGCTGTTCTTTGCCATAGACTTCTATTATATCCTGCAGGGGTGGTGCACTTTCCGAAGTGCACCAAACCTGCAGGTAATAGCAGAATTCTATAGCTCAGTGCAGGTAACCTGCAGGTGTTCTGCGCTGCACCTGCGGATCAGTTTGAAAGCAGCCCAGATATGCCCATATACAAACTGAATTTAGTAATAAACTTACCTTTAACAATAGTCTTCCATTCAGGTCAGCTCATGCGGCTCTGCTCCACAACCATTTGCTTCCTCTACTACTGGCTTCATCCACAACACTCTTGCTTTGGGATGGTGGGTCGGCAACCCACAATTTGGACTTGCCAGCCCGCCATCCCAGAGCAGGAGGTCGCGGGCCACATCAGAAGGCTCTGCGGGCCACATGTGGCCCCCAGGCCACTGGTTGGGCACCCCTGCTCTAAAGGCATCAAAGTCGGTAGCTCAGCTTACTCTGCTCCCTCTAACCAGAGCTTCTGCTCCAGGGAGATTAGAAGGCTGGAAGGCTTAATGAGTTGATGAGTTCTGAGTTAATGAGTTTCTGCTGAAAGTAGGGAGCTCAGCGGCTAGAGAGAACAACTTTACTATAGTGTTGTATGAAGTTGAATGTGAATTGCTCCACAATGCCTGACGCTACAGAGGTCAGTGAGTTTTAATTGTTTTAAAGGTAATTTACTGCTTGCTAAGAAAATTTCTGCACATATCATGAGCCTGGAGGAATAGTTTGAAATATACAGTACGTGAAAGCCTAACTGTTGACTTCTGACAAAAAGTAAAAAGTTGCATAAGAATGGCAGTAGTATTTAATCTTTTTAGGCTGTTTATTTCAGAGAGTTAATTGGGAAGCTTTGAGATTATGAAAGTACCCCTATGTTATATGCTTGGGGAATGAAAAGAGTCTCTTTAACGGTTGAGATAAGACATTGGCCACATAGTCATAGTCATTTATTGTGAGAAGGATTAGTAAAACATCAGTAGAGATGTGGACCGTTTACAGCCCTCTCCAGAATTCTAGAATTATTGCCAAGGTCTTCCCACACAAACTCTTACAAAATTACCTTTTCAGCCCTATCTCCCAATAATTGCTGCATTATCTCTTTCTCAGTAATTATTATTATTATTATACAGGATTTATATAGCACCAACAGTTTATGCAGCAACTCAAGGGTAGACAGTACAAATACAATACACGTTAATACAGTAGGAATTAGAGAGCACTGCTCCTTAGAGCTTACAATCTAAGAGGGAAGGTCACAATCTCAGTTAACCATCCATCAGATGTGTTATTTAAATTCTACAAACACCCAAAAAAATGAGCTTAGGTATCCTTCAGGAAGGATTATGAAATCTGGTGATGAAGAAACACCGGATGGCTCTCCAAATTCTCCCAAGGCTCATTTATTGTAGGACAGCCACTGCTAAGGATTGACAAAATTGCAAACTAGATCACGTCACCACAGGGTTTATACTTTTATTTACATCCTATATGCCTGATAGCATAACGTAGCAACCTCTACTAATTTTGTGGGGTATCCTTAGCGCAAAATATCCAGCTGAAGTCCACATGAGTTTTCAGTAGGATCCTTCGGCTTGCCACCATCACAGATCTTATGAGACATAGAAAACGCATCACCATTAATGTCCTTTAGTTTGACGTGCTTTTCCTCCACTTTGCGGAGTTCTTTTAAATAGATATATTTTCTTTTCAGCTGCCTCTAAATTCCAGGTGCAGTGACAGATCCTGAATAGATGTTCCTGGAGATTTTTACCAGTGGAAAGATAGCTGGTTTTATACTCATTTTATCATCTACAAGACGTCTAAGATAAAATGTATTTATAATTATATACAGTATAATATATAATTTAAAATACAAAAAGATGGGTTTGAGTTTCCTGCAGCTCAGCAGACACTGGCCAAGGCTTGGCACCAACCGTTCAGAAATTCTGATGAGGTTAAGCCGCAGCTCATGGGAACCATGGTTCACAAGAACCTCACCTCTATCATTTTAGATACACTAAATTCTTGAAGACTTGAGACCCATGGATAACCTATAACTCAATCTTGACCGTTCCCTGCTCTCTGTATGAATACAGATATGGCCCACCCCAGTTTCGAATAATGGGTTGCACTGCATGGGCATCCTTCCTGTCGCCTTACCATCCCCAGGGAATTCATTGCTACTTTTTTCCTCACTTTTTCTTTTGCTGTCCGGAGAAGAGTTTGGGCAGCTTTGTTCTCTCCCCCTCTCTCAAAAATGTGTTCATTTTAAGTCCTGGAACATCATCCCTCTCCCCGTGGCCCTCTTTCCCCTCTTTTTTGGCATGGGGCAATGTTTTGGTTGGTAGCCTTTATTGCTTGTGGACAATTTTTTTTACAACTATATTGATATTTTAGTAGGTCTGTTTGAATTGTAATTATCTTCTCTGCCCCTGAGGCTCTTTGTATGCTGCTTTCAAATGTACAGTGGGACAGAAAGTATTCAGACCCCCTTAAATTTTTCACTCTTTGTTATATTGCAGCCATTTGCTAAAATCATTTAAGTTAATTTTTTTCCTCATTAACCTCCCTTGCGGCATTCCCAAGTCTGGCTTGGGGTGAGATTTAATTACCATAAGCGGTATTCCCGAGACAGACTCAGGATCGCATCGCTGGATCCATTTAGGGGTTTACTTACCTTGTCCCCTGGATCCAGCGATGTCTCCCCGCTGTGATCAGCGAGCCGCCATGTCTCGCTAGATCAGTGAGAGTGCAGAGCTCCATTCCCTGCGAGCGTTGCGACGCATGGGGACGGAGTTCGGCACCAAATTCAAAAAGTAAAAAACACAGTATAGATACAGTATACTGTAATCTTACAAATTACAGTACTGTATCAAATAATTACACATCCCCTTTGTCCCTAGTGGTTTGTCCAGTGTCCTTCATGCAGTTTTATATTATAAATACTATTCTTTATGCCAGGAAACTGGAGATTGTCCATAGCAACCAAAAAATGTCCGTTTACATCAAAAGTGGTTATAGACCAGATAGAAAACAGCGATAATAAATTAGAATCACTCGCAGAGTTGAGCGATAGTAATTTGTGGGGAAATTCGTCATCAAACACTAAAAGTAATGACAGCGACAATTCTGCAACTCAGCATTTTTCAGTGTTTTTGATTACATTATTGAAAACATTTTTATTATTATTATTATATTATTTGTTATAATTATACATAGTTATTTATTTATATATATATATATATATATATATATATATATATATATATATATATATATATAAAATGTATGACTTCAGATTTCAAATTTTAAATTTTATCATACTCGGAATGTCTATTAGACTCTTGTTTGGACAGATTTAAGTGAATTATTTCTAAGAATTAGTGTTTTTGATTACATTATTGAAAACATTTTTATTATTATTATTATATTATTTGTTATAATTATACATAGTTATTTATTTTATATATATATATATATATACAGTATATATATATATATATATATATATATATATATATAAAATTTATGACTTCAGATTTCAAATCTTAAATTTTATCATACTCGGAATGTCTATTAGACTCTTGTTTGGACAGATTTAAGTGAATTATTTCTAAGAATTAGTGTTTTTGATTACATTATTGAAAACATTTTTATTATTATTATTATATTATTTGTTATAATTATACATAGTTATTTATTTTATATATATATATATATATATATATATATATATATATATATACAGTATATATATATATATATATATATATATATATATATATATATATATATATATATATATATATATATATATATATAAAATTTATGACTTCAGATTTCAAATTTTAAATTTTATCATACTCGGAATGTCTATTAGACTCTTGTTTGGACAGATTTAAGTGAATTATTTCTAAGAATTACAGGCCTACAATATAAAACGCCATATTTCCATGCAAAATAATGGTACCGCTTTCAGCACCTAAAATCTGAAATAATCGTACCACCAGGGAGGTTAATGTATATGCAGCACCCCATACTTACAGAAATACACAGAATTGTTGAAATTTTTGCAGATTTATTAAAAAAGAAAAACTGAAATATCACATGGTCCTAAGTATTCAGACCCTTTGCTGTGACACTCATATTGCTATTCATTTCTTCGGATCATCCTTGAGATGGTTCTACTCCTTCATTTGAGTCCAGCTGTGTTTGATTAGGAAAGCCACACACCTGTCTATATAAGACCTTAAAGCTCACAGTGCAAATGAGATTCATGAGGTTAAAGGATCTGCCTGAAGAGTTCAAAGACAGAATTGTGGCAAGGCACAGATCTGGCCAAGGTTACAAAAAAATGTCTGCTGCACTTAAGGTTCCTAAGAGAACAGTGGCCTCCATAATCCTTAAATAGAAGACGTTTGGGATGACCAGAATCCTTCCTAGAGCTGGCCGTCCGGCCAAACTGAGCTATCGGGGGAGAAGAGCCTTGGTGAGAGAGGTAAAGAAGAACCCAAAGATCACGGAGATGGGAGAAAGTTGTAGAAAGTCAACCATCACTGCAGCCCTCCACCAGTCGGGGCTTTATGGCAGAGTGGCCTGACAGAAGCCTCTCCTCAGTGCAAGACACATGAAATGGAGTTTGCTAAAAAAATCACCTGAAGGACTCCAGGATGGTGAGAAATAAGATCTCTGGTCTGATGAGACCAAGATAGAACTAACTTTTTGGCCTTAATTCTAAGCGGTATGTGTGGAGAAAACCAGGCACTGCTCATCCCCTGTCCAATACAGTCCCAAAAGTGAAGCATGGTGGTGGCAGCATCATGCTGTGGGGGTGTTTTTCAGCTGCAGGGACAGGACGACTGGTTGCAATCGAGGGAAAGATGAATGCGGCCAAGTACAGGGATATCCTGGACAAAAACCTTCTCCAGAGTGCTCAGGACCTCAGACTGGGCCAAAGGTTTACCTTCCAACAAGACAATGACCCTAAGTACACAGCTAAAATAACGAAGGAGTGTCTTCACAACAACTCTGTGACTGTTCTTGAATGGCCCAGCCAGAGCCCTGACTTAAATCCAATTGAGCATCTCTGGAGAGACCTAAAAATGGCCGTCCACCAACGTTTACCATCCAACCTGACAGAACTGGAGAGGATCTGCATGGAGGAATGGAAGAGGATCCCCAAATCCAAGTGTGAAAAACTTGCATCTTTACCAAAAAGACTTCATGGCTGTATTAGATCAAAAGTGTGCTTCTACTAAATACTGAGCAAAGGGTCTTAATACTTATTTCCATGGGATATTTCAGTTTTTCTTCTTTAATAAATCTGCAAAAATGTCAACAATTCTGTGTTTTTCTATCAATATGGGGTGCTGTGTTTACATTAATGAGGAAAAAAATGATTTTAGAAAATGGCTGCAATATAACAAAGAGTGAAAAATGTAAGGGGGTCTGAATACTTTCCGTCCCCACTGTATTTGTTTGCTTTGTACTAATTTTCCACAGAAAGGAAAGAAAACAAAATAAAATACAAAAATATACAAATTTTCTACATTGATAACTTCAAAACAGCGCCTAGAGGCGATTCAGTTCGCATTGTGCGCTATACAAGTATTTCATTCATTCATTCATTCATTCAAAATGTATGTAAAGACAGTATTGATTTATTTTGGATAGAGTAGAAAATCATTAAAACCCCTATTTTTAAAAAATTGTATTCATGCCCCATTCAAGAGACTGCCTTTTACAGTACTTCCTGTCCTGTAGACACAACAGGAAGTGAGAATAAATCTATCCAGAGGGAAGTAAATCTCTTCTTAGACAGTTGTAGCTGGAATAAATATACCAACTGAAACATTTCGCCTCTGTTCCTTTTCTTGTGGCAACTCAAAATGTCACTTTCAGTCCTGGTGACAATGGTAACAAGAATAAAAAAGGAAGTTAAAGAGGAAGTAAACCCTGATGAGTTTACTTCCTCTTTCATTCCCTGCAAAGGCAAAGCATAATGGACTACTATGCATCGCATAGTAGCCCATTATGTGTCACTTACCTGACACAGGAGCCAGCGAAGTCACCGCTGTCCCCTGTAGTCCAGCGCATCCATCTTCTCGGTGGGGTCTCGCAGCTCCGCCGCTGTCATTCAGCGAAGCCGCGATGACGTCACTCCCGCGCATGGGCATGGGAGCCGACACGCGCGGCAGCTCCATTGTTGGAAATGCCGCGCTCAGTGCGCCTGCGCGCCGCTGTGCGCCTGCGAGCCTTAATCTAGGCATACCTGTAGGTCAAAGTGGTTTGTAAGGGTTTACAACCACTTTAAAGCTTCATACACATCACTAGTATTTTTTTTTTAACCCAGCAGGTTGAACAAAAAAAAAACTGACAGTTGAGGTTGGAGCTACTGTACTAACATTCAATCTCTTCTGCTGTGCTATTGTGTTCCGACAAAGAAATGGTCCTCCCGACAGAACGCTCTTGGCTGAGAGTGCTGACCAAGAGCCAGTCGGCAGGCCTTTTTTGGTCATGACCCTTTGACAGAAGCAGGTTGAACAGTCAGTTTCTGTATGGTTGCGGATGCTGCCCAACATTCAGCCGTGTGTACTAGGCTTAAATCTCCCCAGTGATGACACAGGCAGCAATATAACCTTGATCCCCTACCACTCTATCCAAAACTTGAAGATAGATGCAGTTCAGTTACATATATAGTAAATAATTCAGGTATTTATACTATAGTGTTCAATGGTCCACTAAGCCAGTATAGTACGTGATGCACATAGACACAAAAACTAAAAAAAAAACTGTTATGAAATGTTTTTTAAAAGTCGTCAAGTATGACTGTACATAGAATGCTATATATTGTCCTTCTGATGTAATCACAAAAAATAAACACGGAATAATACGAAACAATTAATTACTAGAAGCTTGTTTTATATAATCTACACTTATGCCTGATGAAGGAGTGTACAATCCCTCCGAAACGCGTAGGTTAACGACTGTTGGGGCTCACGTTATTGTGCATGGGTGCTCAACTCTGCAGTATAGACATTGTTTTCTTATTTTTTTATTGTTTTGTATTATTTCGTGTTTATTTTTTGTGATTACGTATATATAGATTGTGTACCAATAAAAATACAGTTTTGTACTCTATCATACGGTTGTACATGCCTCCAAAGTCCACCAATAGGGATTTTCTTTGTTTGCAGTTTTTATAGGATGTGGCACAACAAATCCGCACAGATATGCCATTCTGTACCCTTGTCTTTCACTTCTGATGTGGAACATGTGAGAATGAGAAAATCACTCAACTAACACTAACAAAGGCATTGTTACCCACTCATCTTATCTAATAATAATAGACATGAACCACTTCACCACCCACTTCTCATATATATATATATATATACAGTGCCTTGCGAAAGTATTCGGCCCCCTTGAACTTTTCAACCTTTTGCCACATTTCAGGCTTCAAACATAAAGATATAAAATTTAAATTTTTTGTGAAGAATCACCAACAAGTGGGACACAATTGTGAAGTGGAACGAAATCTATTGGATAATTTAATTTTTTTAGCAAATAAAAAACTGAAAAGTGGTGCGTGCAAAATTATTCGGCCCCTTTACTTTCAGTGCAGCAAACTCACTCCAGAAGTTCAGCGAGGATCTCTGAATGATCCAATGTTGTCCTAAATGACTGATGGTGATAAATAGAATCCACCTGTGTGTAATCAAGTCTCTGTATAAATGCACCTGCTCTGTGATAGTCTCAGGGTTCTGTTGAAAGCGCAGAGAGCATCATGAAGACCAAGGAACACACCAGGCAGGTCCGTAATACTGTTGTGGAGAAGTTTAAAGCTGGATTTGCATACAAAAAGATTTCCCAAGCTTTAAACCTCCCAAGGAGCACTGTGCAAGCGATCATTTTGAAATGGAAGGAGTATCAGACCACTGCAAATCTACCAAGACCTGGCCGTCCCTCTTAACTTTCAGCTCAGAAAAGGAGAAGACTGATCAGAGATGCAGCCCAAAGGCCCATGATCACTCTGGATGAACTGCAGAGAACTACAGCTGAGGTGGGAGAGTCTGTCCATAGGACAACAATCAGTCGTACACTGCACAAATCTGGCCTTTATGGAAGAGTGGCAAGAAGAGAGCCATTTCTCAAAGATATCCAAAAAAGTATTGTCTATAGTTTGCCACAAGCCACCTGGAAGACACACCAAACATGTGGAAGAAGGTGCTCTGGTCAGATGAAACCAAAATCGAACTTTTTGCCCACAATGCAAAACGATATTTTTGGCGTAAAAGCAACACAGCTCATCACCCTCAACACACCATCCCCACTGTCAAACATGGTGGTGGCAGCATCATGGTTTGGGCCTGCTTTTCTTCAGCAGGGACAGGGAAGATGGTTAGAATTGAGGGGAAGATGGATGCAGCCAAATACAGTACCATTCTGGATGAAAACCTGTTGGAGTCTGCAAAAGACCTGAAACTGGGACGGAGATTTATCTTCCAACAAGACAATGATCCCAAACATACAGCAAAATCTACAAAGGAATGGTTCACAAATAAACGTATCCAGGTGTTAGAATGGCCAAGTCAAAGTCCAGACCTGAATCCAATCGAGAATCTGTGGAAAGAGCTGAAAACTGCTGTCCACAAACGCTCTCCATCCAACCTCACTGAGCTCGAGCTGTTTTGCAAGGAAGAATGGGCAAGAATTTCAGTCTCTCGATGTGCAAAACTGATAGAGACATACCCCAAGCGACTTGCAGCTGTAATCGCAGCAAAAGGTGGCTCTACAAAGTATTAACGCAAGGGGGCCGAATAATTTTGCACGCCCCACTTTTCATTTTTTTATTAGTTAAAAAAGTTTCAAAAATCCAATAGATTTCGTTCCACTTCACAATTGTGTCCCACTTGTTGGTGATTCTTCACAAAAAAATAAAAATGTTATATCTTTATGTTTGAAGCCTGAAATGTGGCAAAAGGTTGAAAAGTTCAAGGGGGCCGAATACTTTCACAAGGCACTGTATATATATATATATATATATATATATTTTTTTATATATATATATATATATATATATATATATATATATATATATATATACTCTGCATAATTATAAATGCAACACTTTTGTGTTTGCTCCTATTTATCATAAGCTGAACTTATAGATCTACAACCTTTTCTATGTACACAAAAGGCCTATTTCTCTCAAATAATGTTCACAAATCTGTCTAAATCTGTGTTAGTGAGCACTTGGAAGTAATGTCGCTGTAGATCCGAGGGGGATATGCAAGGAAAATAAAAAACAGCATTATATCTTGCACATGATTGGATGAAAAAATAAGCAGAGCTTCCCCTCATTTCAGATCTTCCTCTCAGATTTACAGCGACTGCACTTGAAAGTGCACTTGTAGTGCAAAGTGGATTTTAGTAAATCAATGCCAGTATCTGGTGTGACCACAATTTGCCTCACGCAGTGCAGCACATCTCCTTCATATAGAGTTGATCAGGTTGTTGATTGTGACCTGTGGAATGTTGGTCCATTCCTCTTCTATGGCTGTGCGTAGTTGCTGGGTATTGGCAGGAACTGGAATACACTGTTGTATACGCCAATCCAGAGCATCCCAAACATGCTCAATGAGTGACATGTCCGGTGAGTATGCTGGCCATTCAAGAACTGGGATGTTATCAGCTTCCAGGAATTGTGTACAGATGCTTGTAACATGGAGCCTTGCATTATCATGCTGCAACATGAGATGATGGTCATGGATGAATGGCACAACAATGGTCCTCAGGATCTCAATACGGTATCTCTGTGCATTCAAAATGCCATCAATAAAATGCACCTGTGTTCGTTGTCCAAAGCATGCGCCTGCCCATACCATAACCCCACTGCCACCATGGGACAACATTTGCATCAGCAAACCACTCACCCACACAATGCCATACACGCTGTCTGCCATTGCCCTGTACAGTGAAAACCCGGGATTCATCCGTGAAGAGAACACCTCTCCAAAGTGAGCATTTTCCCACTCAAGTTGGTCACGATGATGAATTGCAGTCAGGTCGAGACCCCAATGAGGACGACGAGCATGCAGATGAGCTTCCCTGAGATGGTTTCTGACAGTTTGTGCAGAAATTCTTTGATTATGCAAACCGATTATTGCAGAAGCTGTCCGGATGGCTGGTCTCAGACGATCTTGGAGGTGAAGATGCTGGATGTGGAAGTCCTGGGCTGGTGTGGTTACACGTGGTCTGTAGTTGTGAGGCCGGTTGGATGTACTGTCAAATTCTCTGAATCGCCTTTGGAGATGGCTTGTGGTAGAGAAATGAATATTCAATTCAAGGTCAACAGCTCTGCTGGACATTCCTGCAGTCAGCATGCCAATTGCACGGTCCCTCAAAACGTGCGTCATCTGTGGCATTGTGCTGTGTGACAAAACTGCACATTTTAAAGTGGCCTGTTATTGTGACCAGCCTAAGGAACACCTGTGCAATAATCATGCTGTCTAATCAGCATCTGTATATGCCACACCTGTGAGGTGGATGGATTATCTCGGCAAAGGAAAAGTGCTCAGTAACAACGATTTAGACAGAAAAAGGCCTTTTATGTACATAGAAAAAGTTGTAGATCTTTAAATTCAGCTCATGATAAATAGGGGCAAACACAAAAGTGTTGCGTTTATAATTTTGCTCAGGATATTTATATATATATATATATATATATATATATATATATAAAATGAGACTATGAGAATCCACGTACCACTCCATCACTCATACTATCATACAATTGCACATACATCTCAGCTTATTCTATTGCTATTCTATTGCTATCATTATCGCCCACTTCTAATAAAAAGACTTCAGGGTGTTTTTTTTTAAACTAATACACAGATACCATTACACATTCTAATGTACTGCTCTGCTATGACAGTTCTATCATTTTTTTTCTATTACACACCCATCAATCCTCTACAAATAGTAAACCACATATATCAGTTATTCTGTCTATACAAAGATCAAGTAGCATTACCCGTTATCCCATGGTATTCTTACACCACAAGTGTTTAGAGCTAAGCTGTCAAGGGTCCGTCCCAAAGAAGCAAAACCCCAGTAAAGTCAGTACATTTTTTATGGTTTTATTGTTTTTGTTGGGTCTTGTTTTACATTTTGCTACAAATGTGTAAAGGAAATTTGTAAATTCTGTATATAATTGTATTCTATTTTGTATGTTCGCCTATGTATTGCACACTAGACTCAGTGTGCATATGGCACTCATAATGTTTTCATTACATGCTTGCATTCTTTCGAGTCCGGATTAGAATTAGCCTGCCTATGTTATGCCCCTTGTTACCATAAAATTAGCAATCTTAATGTGATACCTGCGTAATAAGATGTATAAAAAACCTTTGTCGAAATTGTAATAATAATAAACAGAACAGTTATTTTGGAAAGATGCTGAGTGTATATTTTTGTGTCTGTTCCCTACTACAGTAGTTATTATTAATTTGGAACCACTAATCAATATGAGGATAGGAATTACCTAATTATAAAATTTCCAGAACAAATGGTAATTATACAGAGTGATAACATTAATGGAAACATTTCCATTTTTTTAAAGTAACATAAATTGACCTAGAAACTGGTTGGTTGTGAAAAAAAACAATAATACATTGTCTAGACCAGTGGTTCTCAGTCCTGTCCTCAAGTACCCCCAACAGGCCATGTTTTGAGAATTTCTCTTAGATAAAAAAGCTGTCCAAAATACCAAGCCATTGACTCTGATTTAAAGCACTTGTGCAAGATAAAGGAAAACCTGCAAATATGGCCTGTTGGGGGTACTTGAGGACAGGGCTGAGAACCACTGCTCTGGTTGAAGGAGACATAAGAAAAAAAATTGAGTTGGCTGAAACTTAATTTCATTAAATGGAAAGTACATGGAAGGCTATTGGTGAGTAGGCCCGTGGGCAGTCCCTTTTCAAAGGCCTAGTAGGCTAAGCAAGCAACTGCTCCAAGGGGAAGGAAATGTCTAAACCAGGGGTCTCCAAGCTTTCTAAACAAAGGGCCAGTTTATTATCCTTCAGACTTTGGAAGGGCTGAACTATGGCCCGTAGGAGTTGAAAATGTCCTGGTGTCGGCAACTATGCCCTATTATTGGTGTCAGTGAGAGGAATAGTGCACTATCATTGGTGTCAGTGGAAGGAATAGTGTCCCATCACTGGTGTCAGTGGAAGGAATAGTGCCCCATCACTGGTGTCAGTGGGAGGAATAGTGCCCCATAGTTGGTGTCAGTGGGAGGAATAGTGCCCCATAGTTGGTGTCAGTGGGAGGAACAGTGCCCCATATTTGTGCCCCATATTTGGTGTCAGTGGGAATAATAGTGCCCCATAGTTGGTGTCAGTGGCAGAAATTAAGTCCCATTGTTAATGTCAGTGGGAGAAGTAGTACGTCAAGGGCCAAATAAGACCACTGGTCTAAATCAAAGGTACCAGATAGCAAAGTACTTCCCTATTGTGTCTGATATCCTGGCCTCTGCTTTCTCATGTAGCATAATCTGTTTTACTTTCAATGGAAAAAGCAGGCGTTCTCTAGTCAATGGTCTGCTTAGCTGTTGTAAGGACAAGGACCTTAAGTTTAAATGAAGCCTTGAATAGATCAAGCGGTAAGATACATAGGAGAGTGAACTTTTTTTTTTAAACTGTAATCTTACTTACAAAAAATTAGCTTTACCATTAACATTATTGTTTTACAAGGCTTCTAATGTGGCTATTCAGCTGCTCAGATTCCTACATGCTGTAATTTAAAACAGAAAGGCACTGATCCCAAGTGATGCAGTTGACCAAATTTGATCATTGAGCATATCTGGTCAAGGAACTCGCCTGGGATCCCCAACGCTGTGTTTATAATTTTACAGCGCCGGGGGCCTGTCATTTAGCACTGGGAGTGTGATGTGTACACTTCAGTTGGAGTGTGTGATCGATGCTCGTTTACATGGGGGACAAACAACATTTTTTTAAATTGTTGTGCTATTGTAATGAAATTTAATGATTTTTTCAAGGGGTGTGTGTGTTTATCTACAGGTAACTCTTTGTGGAAATGGGTTAGGGACAAAAGGTACTAATGTACATATTCTCTAGGGATGAGGAATGGCTTACTATTATAAAATGGCAGTGTACATTCATAAAAGGGAAAAAGGGCATGGGGTTCCCCCTAAAATTCCACCAGACCCTTATCCAGGCATGACACCTAGGTGGCCAGGAAAGAGTAAGCAGCTAGTATGTGCCCCCTCCCCACCTCCTGTCCTATTGTACTAAACCATGCCACATGCATTTTAACTATGAGGGAGGGGATCTTTAAATGGAGGGAGAGGGTCACAAAAGCTCCCCTCCTTGTAAGGTACCCTTGTCCCAATGTTGAGGTGACATGGTCAATGACGTCTCCTAGGATATCCAGCACTGTGTTTATATTATATCCTTTCATTTAACGACAGTAAGCCAGTGGGGTAAACATGATCATGTGTGGGGTTGTCCTGACTATCAGTGGATTACGTCACTGCACCCCGTTATGGGAGGTGGATTTACATCACTGTATGATGTGATGTGATAATACTGAATTACATGGGAGAGGGGGCATTGTTATAAAATAGGATTGTATTTTTTTGTAACGCAACTAAAGGACTTTTTCTAGGGTAGTTGGTTGTTTACATTTAACTGAATGGGTAAAAGGTACTAATGTATCCCTGTACTCATTCCTCTGATGGGGACAGATATTTTAATGCCCCTTTATTATAAAGGGTGCTCCAAGAATCTAAAAGCCCCACCCATATTACCCCATCTCCTTCTTGGGGTTTCCCCTGAACCTCCTGTGAACCGAACCCAGACAGATTCACTCATCCCTAATGGTAACCAAAGGCAGGTTACCAAGGTCAGGTAAGAAAACAAAGAGTATTATTAACAACCAAATACATTAAGATCTGTGTTGACAGGCTTTGAACTTGTTCCAACACAAGTTCATTGGCAAAAGCAACTTGCTATGAATTGCATTCTGCTCACAATTGACATCAGTTTGAGACACTTCTAAGATCATTCAGACTTCATTGTCAGATACATTTAACCTCCTTTTAAGCTGCATCAACTTTCTCAAGCTGCTTTTGATGTCTTTATTAGCTCGTATGAGGAGTGAAGCCGTTCTGCCGTGAACAAAAACCCATCAGCACAAGCTCTAAACATGTTCAGTTATTATATACAATTTCCTAGAACCATGGTCAGAAAGAAGTTACCAGAACCACGATCAGGGCTAGATTGCAGGTAAAAAGTATCTGATTTTTCACATATAGCAGAAAAGCTAATATTAGATCTAATCTTCCCCCATTAAAAATTCATTAAAACAAGTACCTCTTCTGTGCCTATAATATAGAGACAATAAACAGAAAATTCCTTCTACAGTACATCATCAGGGTATTAGAAATCAACAATGGGTGCAACAGGCTCATGCATCATCTAAAACAACACTTTATTTATAAAAGGCAGTAAAATACTCACAAACAAGTAAAAATTACAGTGATGTAATCATGCAGATAGAACAATGGGAGTATAATCGTGGCAACATGCTGTTGGTAAACCATGAGAAGTAGATGGATTTCAAGGGACAAGCCTTCTTCCTCAGATGGATTTAAAAATAAAGTGATGCAGAAGGCTGTTGTATTCTCTCTTTTTTTTTTTTCACGTTAGCTCTATTTCACGATTACCCAGAACTGAAGTGAGCTTCAAGGCCAAGTACAATTACATGACATCATGGCCATCTAACTAGTGAATGAGAAGAATATGTAAATTCTGTGCCTAATAACATCCTTTAGTACTCGAGCGCTGGCAGTTTGTGTTATATTCTCTGCAGATCAAATATTATTCACTGACTTAAAGCGGTTCTTCACCCTAAAGGGGAAGTTCCGCTAATCTGATCCCTCCCCCCCTTCGATGCCACAATCAGCACCTTTCAGGGGGGAGGGGGGTGCAGTTACCTGGATAATCCAGGTATCTGCACCCACTTCCGGGCAGACCGCCGCAGACCCCCGCAGACGCCCCCCCGTTGTGTTCTGGGAAACACACAGTTCCCAGAGTCACAGTGGGGGACCATAAGAGACGTGCAGCGCGACTCGCGCATGCGCAGTAGGGAACCGGGCAGTGAAGCTGTAATGCTTCACTTCCCAATTCCCTGACAGAGGATGGCGGCGGGGGCAGCAGCGAGATGAGCTATCGCTCGCCATCTGCCGCCGACATCGCTGGACCCTGGGACAGGTAAGTGTGATTTTATTAAAAGTCAGCAGCTGCAATATTAGTAGCTGCTGGCTTTTAATATTTTTATTTTAGGTGCAGAACCGCTTTAAAAAAAAATAGTGAATGAGAAAAAAACTACATTATAACCACTAGATGGAGGTGAGTAGCATACTTTTTTCTTATCACACTCAGTGCCTCCCAGTGGGCAACATTTTTTTTTTTTCCCATTCATAATTTTTTTTTTTTTTGATGAATAACATTAGATCTGCAGAGATAACAGTCTGAGAACATTAGATTTTGCCCCATTTACAAAAAATGTACATGCAGTTTTGATGAACAGCTATGCACTTTTTTTGATAAATACATCTCTATAGTTTCAATGAACTGACAAAGTTTAGCCATTTTGACCACCAGATGGTGACCACTTTTTGGTAGTTCTAATTCCCAGGGACAGCCAAATACAATGTACAGAAAAGACCTATATTAAAGCTAAATGATTGAAGAATTACAAGGGTAGCCAAGGCACTCTATGTTTGAAGTAAATGCCCAGGTGCTCACCCACAGCACTGTTTTTATTGTCAACGTTTCGATGAACTCATTCCATATTTCTCAAGACTTGAGAAAGATGGACTGAGCTTCATGGAAACGTTGACAAAAAAACACTGCTGTTTTTGATCTTCCTCCTCTGCAAGACCCAAGAGTGCCTCTAAACCAGTTTTGGATTTTTAAAGTTAGATGATAGTATAAGCCCTGGTGCCTGATGACGTCAAATAAAGACGGAATGCATTGGGCGGGGCTATAGGTCCATGGCGTAATTTCTGCCTATGCCACTTCCGATACATAAAGCTCATACCTGGGTATACAAGAAGATGGGCAAATGAGAAGCACCATTCCATTATACTGGTAATGATATTTTACATTTGAACCTGTCATGAGTTTCTTTTAAATGTAAGTGCGCACTTGATTTTTTATTGTTTTTTGCACACTATAATTTTTTGTTTTGTACAATTTATTTTTGCTATATGGTTGTGATGACTAAATAAGAATATTGGTTTGCACATGATCATAGTATTTTTGTGTGAAACTACTAGGAATATTTATACATTTTTGTACATTAGATATTATCAGTTTTATGAGCACAAAATTCAGTGTTAATTTTGTGTACTGATTTCATCATTGTGGTTTATATAAGTTTTCGCACGGCTCTTAAGCCCCGTACACACGATCAAACTTTTCGACAACAAATGTCCGATGGAGCATACACACGGTCGGACTTACCGCCAACAAGCTCACATCCAACATTTCCTGTCGGAAAATCTGATCGTGTGTACGCGGCATAAGTGTTTCAATTTTGTATATTAAAGCTACACATTCCTTGACCCATACCGTTCATACTAGAAAATGTTACGATGACTTTCTCCAACCCAGCGGAAATGATTTCATGACCCTACTGCATCCTAGAACACCAACAATAGGATTTGTAGCTCTCAACTTTTTGTAATAAACAGACACCAGAGCCACACAAGGGAGACCTCCATTTTTACAACGCAGAACGCTCCAATGTGCTCTAGATTAGGTCTGTAAATCTGTCTCCGCTGCTAGAGAAAACAATTATTATAAGTCTCTTAGTCCCAACAACAGCAGCGATAAGCTCATGCATCACACAGATACTTTAGAGTGAAGGGGTTTCTAAATGCTGAGAAATCCCCTCTCCCAAGGCCCTAATAGAGGCAGCTGCATCACTGCGGTCTTATTAAGACACTGAATCTTGTACTACGGGACTGAAACATGAAAATAATGAGAGCACCAGTCTTACAGAGGATTTCCTTAGGTATTCCTCATTTTAAGGTTAACTCTTTCAGCAAGATCTAAGGCGATTATTTGTTTTTGACCTCCTATACTACCCTTGCTTTGGAATCCTCACAGCAAAAAAAAATCTCTATAAAAGAGATACACCTGCATGGTAAATTACCCAAAGTGCCTTTGGTTTGTATGTAAACCCAAAATCCATATTTAAAGATGTAAATCCTAATTTCCCCATTTTGTTTTCTGAAGCAAATCCTAAACAATGGGCATGTTCTACTTTTAGAAAGTCCCTGGAGACTCCTTCACCAACTTACATGCATTCACTCCAGTGTTGGCTGCACACCATTGCTCTGGACTGGCTTTCTGATGGTGACTAAGGCCCAGTGCACACTGGGCACTTGGCATTGCCTAGCACTGCTGCTGGCAGCCTGTCAAATTCTATAAGACAGCTGCTGTGGGTGGACAGGGCTGGGCTGGGCTGGGCAGCTAGCGGTATGTACATTTACATAACTCCCAACTTTTCATGACTTCGAGAGACTGTACCTGATTTGGAACAAAGTCTTTCCTTTTGTTCCTCAATTTGGTCTGATCTATATAGTTGTATATAAAATGCACTTTTAATCTTCTTAAAAGTGTTTCCCAGTGCTAAACTATTCATCCAGGGTGATAGAAACGCTTTGGCACCCTGCTTGGGTGTTTCATTCCACCAAACAGTGCCTCCTGCCATCCAAACCATTCCGAGCAGACTGAGAGCTTGTACCAGCCCTTTTTACCCCAAGAATCATACACAGACAAGATGTTGGGATAGAACCAAAGGAATGACTCTTCATTGAACAGAAATACAGGTTTTTATACACTTCAAAGGTAGGTCAGTCACCACATGAACAATAAAACAAAATATTTACCCAAAACATCACACAATGGTTTGGATAACGAGGTAGAGCTGACACGAGGCTAATCCCATCATGTGGGATCCTCCAAGAGTTAGCCAAATTAGCCAACAGACAGAAACAATAGGTGATTCAATTAACAATGGGAATGCACACCTAGTGACACACAATGGCAGAGACAAAAAATTGTGTATTCTGTCCACTAGACAAGTCATCGGAAAACAAACAATGTTCCAGCAGTCTGATTAAGTGGAATTTATTTATCTTCATAGATCTCTTGATTCTCTCCAACCCAGTCTTCAGGAGGGCCACTATATTCCCTCTGACCTTTAGCTTGTACAAGATTAATATTACACATTTCCATCCACTCCAGAAGGGAAGCTTTATTATTCAGAGAATTAAGCTGTTGTTTAACTGGAGGCTAACAATGGACATGCCAGTGCTGAATGTACAGGCATGGTCAACCTTTGGCCTCATGCACACTGAGCGTTTAGCCCCCAGTGCATGAGGCTCCGCTACTTAGCTGGCCCTGGAGGGCACAGGCACACCGCCCAGCCACATCAGGCTGTAAAACTCTATGAGAGTTTAGAGCAACGTGTGCCTATGGATGTATGCCCTAAATGCATACCTCCCAACTTTTTGAGATGGAAACGAGTGACACCTATTAGAAAAAATATGTAGGCATAGGACACACCCCTTCCCTCACCCCCTTAAAGGAAAATTATACAAAAAAAAAAATGAATTAAACTCGCAAGTGCTTTTTTTTTTTTTTTTACCAATTCTAATTTTAAAGCCAGTGTAAAAAATAAAAACCGCAGAGGTGATCAAGTACCACCAAAAGAAAGATCTATTTGTGGGGGAAAAAAAGAACGTCAGTTTTATTTGGGTGCAACGACGTACGCCCACGCAATTGTCAGTTAAAGCGACTCAGTCCTGAATCGCAAAAAGTTCTCTGGTCAGGAAGGGGGTAAAATCTTCCCAGGCTGAAGCGGATAATAGCTACAATAAATGGCAATTAAGGCTTGGTGCATAGGTATGATAAAAAAAATACCCATTGATTTCTCTCTACAGATTCCGTACTCCTGACAGCTTCCAATTATCCAGTGGAGTACAAACCATCCATAGGAAAGACTAGGGTTGCAATGCATGTCTGCACTAGGCACAAGGATGTTTTTCTAGCATAGGCTGTACAGCTCCCGGTTGGGCCTCACAGTAAAGAGCCCAGGAGGAAGGGATAAAGGTAAGTGTTTTAGTATGCGGAGGGTGGTGTTTATTTAAAGGATAACTTCACTTAAAGTTTTCATTTCCAGACTCATACCTAAAAGACTAGTTGGTAGGGTCACATGTTCCATTTAACTATGCAGAATGTTGCTTTGTGTAGAAATGCACAGTTAATAACATTTCTACTGTAAAGCAGCTGTATCACTGAAATGGGGATAAATAGAAAAGAAGATTACACAGAAAATATATCTGAACTAAGGGCTTTGAGGAAATGGAAAATCAGGACACTGAAATAGATTCAAAATGTAAAATCTATAGAGCCTATTTGTAGAAATTGGAAGACACCAAAACCTGGAGGTATTGCTTTCAGTAATATGTCAACTCTCAGTTTCCAGTTTCTATTCCACACGTAAAATATAATCACTGGAACCTGATCGGTTCATCGTTACATAGCTACATAGCTACATAGCTATATAGTTACATAGTAGGCGAGATTGAAAAAGTCCAACCTATGTGTGTGATTATATGTCAGTATTACATTGTATATCCCTGTATGTTGTGGTCGTTCAGGTGTTTATCTGATTTTTTAAATTATCGATGCTCCCCGCTGAGACCACTGCCTGTGGACAGGAATTCCACATCCTTACCGTTCTAATGCTGCGTACACACGATCAGAATTTTTAGTTGGAAAAAGCTCTGATGGTTTTCCTGAGGGGATTTTGCTCAAGAACACGATGACGTACAACACGTACGACAGGACTACAAAAAGGAAGTTCAATACCCAGTAGCCAATAACTTCCATCTTATAGTCGCATTTGAGCATGCATGCGTTTTGCATACACAGGATCGGAATTTCCAAAGAAAGTTTTTCCGTCAGAAAAATTTAGAAAATGCTCTCAAATTTTTGCTGGCGGGAATTCGGCCAGCTAAATTGCGATGGAGCATACACACAGATTTTCTGATGAAAAGCTCTCATCGGTCTTTTTGCTGGCTGAAGTTTCTGATCGTGTGTACGCGGCATTACAGTAAAGAACCCTCTTCACAGTTTAAGGTTAAAATGCTTTTCTTCTAATTTTAGTGAATGGACAAGTGTCTCTAAATTCCCTTACGTGGAAAAGTTTTATCCCTATTGTGGGGTCACCAGTACGGTATTTGTATATTAAAATCATATCCCCTCTCAAGCGTTGCTTCTCCCGAGAGAATAAGTTCAGTGCTCGCAACCTTTCCTCCTAACTAATATCTTCCAGACCCTTTATTAGCTTTGTTGCCTGGACTCTTTCCAGTTCCAACACATCCCTCCTGAGAATTGGTGCCTAGATTTGGATGGTATAATACAAGTGAGACCGGACCAGAGTCTTGTACAGCAGGAGAATTATTGTTTTTTTTTCATGGGTGTGTGTAAGCGGGCTTGGGGGGGATTGTCAGAAAGGCTGTACGGGGCCCCATTATTTCTAACTACAGCCCTGCCACCAACAGGATGGGTACATATTTTTCAATAATCAAACCCACAGAAGGACCTTGTATCCAGCCAGCTGCAACGATAATGCCACAAGATCCTGGTCCAACCAGAGATGGGAAAACCCCTGAACAAAAAGAGCGGGAGGGTGGGCAGTTGTCTCAAACACGCTCTCCTCCGACTGAAGGCTTCAAAGATTCTCCAACAGATCCCCTTTCTGCAGCCCCACCTGCTACCGCCCACCCCACCAATCATGTAAGTACTATTTAAATAATGCTTTAAACTGCCCTCAAACCCCTTCCCTATACCAAACCCATTTTAACCTTGCCATGCCAGCCCTGCATTCATGCTTTTCCTTTTCCAACTCTGGGCCTTTCGTGATTGCAATGATTTTAGTCCTACATTTTCTGCCTGAAAAAAAAGCCATCACCATGTCCTTTACACCAGAGGTCTTAAACTGGTGGCCCTCCAGCTGTTGAAAAACTACAACTCCCATGAGGCATTGCAAGTCGGACAGATACAAGCATGACTCCCTCAGACAGAGGCATGATGGGACTTGTAGTTCCGCAACAGCTGGAGGGCCACCAGTTTGAGATCCCTGCTTTACACACTGATTCTGATTTGGAGGGTCTGGTTCATTATAATCACCTTGTGTTCTCTCAGTGTTCTGATGGGAAAAGCTGCAATGGGTATTTAACCCTTGGGAAGTATCTCCCCAAAACTGAAATTCCTCTTAAGTGGGTGCCTAAAATGTATCTTAGTGCAGATCTCTGGAAAAATCAGGGAGCCAATCGCACAAACAGGAAATTACATTTCTGCAGTCGTTCTTTACACCAATGCAAGACAAGGCAAAAAGCCTTGCGCTGCGGTTTTGTGCTTTGAACAAAAGTACATCTTGCAGTACTTTTTACCAGCACAGTGTGGTGTGACGCAATCCACCGCATCACACCACACTGTTGTATGTAGAACTTAATAACATTTCAATAAAGTTCGCACAAAAAAAAAAAAAGTAAATAAAGTAAATTTTTCCTAAGTGAGGATAAGAAAACGTATAACCCCCATTCACAGTTTTTTGTTGTGTGATTCCGACAACAATCAAGATGAAAAATCCTATTATTCTCAATCAGCCTGTTCACATATGAGTGTTATGTCACTTGTCACATGAACCTTGAAGCTTCTTTAGGGGCAGAATTTAGCAATTTAGTATTTTTGGCTCCATAGACTTCAATGAAATTGCCTAAAAAACCCTGAAAAAACTAATAAAAAAACGAAACGCACAAATCTATTGCTGTGATACAAGTTAGAAAATTACAAACGTTTGTTATGATGAATTTATCATTATGAGGGGCTCTCACCATCCCTGTGCTGTGCTCATTATGAGGGGCTCCAACCATCCCTGTGCTGTGCTCATTATGAGGGGCTCCAACCATCCCTGTGCTGTGCTCATTATGAGGGGCTCCAACCATCCCTGTGCTGTGCTCATTATGAGGGGCTCCAACCATCCCTGTGCTGTGCCCATTATGAGGGGCTCCAACCATCCCTGTGCTGTGCTCATTATGAGGGGCTCCAACCATCCCTGTGCTGTGCATATTATGAGGGGCTCCCACCACCCCTGTGCTGTGCCCATTATGAGGGGCTACCACCATCCCTGTGCTGTGCCCATTATGAGGGGCTACCACCATCCCTGTGCTGTGCTCATTATAAGGGGCTCCCACCATCCCTGTGCTGGGCTGAATTCCTGGATTTTTTACTTCATCATAACGAATAATTGTAATTAACAAACATTCTTATTTTGTCCAATTCTGAATCTCCCATCGACTACCAGTACCAGTCTCCCACTCCCAGATTAAAAAAGATAATTTTTCCAACCCTCACTCAGCAGCAGAAGAAAACCTCTGATTGGTCAACAAAACACCAGTCACGTTTCCGTTGTAATGGAATTTGGACCTGAAATTCGTAAACAAAATTTTGTATTTCGTACAAAATTCAGAAGCATAGAAATTCGTATTTCGGATTCTCCCGAATGTACGAATTTACGGAAATTTGTACGAATTTTCGATTCGAACAAAACTAATTGCACATGTCTAATACAAGTCCCACTTACAAGTACACAACATAAATCTCTAAATCACATGGCTATGTTCATGATAACTTTGAATTTTGGCTTTGAGAGTTTTTCGCCAAAACAGAAGTCACCATTAAAAAAATTTCCTTCTCCCACAGACAATGGTCACTAGGACCAATAGAAGAAGAGAATCGTTCCAGCATGGGTATAAACAGAAAAAAAAACAAAAAAAAACTCACAGAAGGTCTAACCCAGAGGTATCAAACTGGTGGCCCTCCAGCTGTTGAAAAACTACAACTCCCATGAGGCATTGCAAGTCGGACAGTTACAAGCATGTTACAAGCATGACTCCCTCAGGCAGAGGCATGATGGGACTTGTAGTTCCGCAACAGCTGGAGGGCCACCAGTTTGAGATCCCTGGTACTAACCCTTCTGTATTCTATCCAAAATAAAAAATACAATTTTGACATAGAAAGACTTTAAGTCACAGAGCAACAGAATAATATCAAGAAAGGGAATTTAATAATACAAGGCCTAGTAATTAAATAAAATAAATAAATAAATGCATACATGCAGTAAATAAAACAAATACATTCATTAATAATCAAAATAAATGAAATAAAATAAAATAAATTCAAATAAATTCAAATAAATTAAAAAATACTAAGTATCATTAGAAAATGTCTACTTACGGCATGGGTGAGCTAGAACACGAACTTCATCCACAGCAATGTATCCTGGGTGATCCTTGAGGGATACAGCTTCAAATATAATCTACAAAATAGAACAATATCAATAGAAAATGCCAACAAAACTAAACAATTAAAAGGTAAAACAGCTAACAGTTGAGATTCAAGTATGCTCAGAATTTTGTCCAGCCATTATTGTGATGTACCACATCTGGTTGCCGGTGAGATGTCTCTGCTACTTGGGGATTAGCATTAGTACTTCCTGTGTCACCTCCTTGTTCATTGGACTGATTCAGCATCTAATGGGTAGGTGGAGAGGTGACACAGGAAGATCAATTATTGATCCACGAAGATTAATTGCTTCATTGGAAACTAACTGTGTCACCTGTCTGCAGACATCCCAACCTGCAAAAACGTATTTCAGGGAGGTGGCGCTTCGCGCCCTAAAACGCCCATACCCTCCCCCCCCGCCAAAATATTATTTAAATCATTTTCTCAATATTATTTCGCAGTGCTTCTGGGGAAGGGGACAGGGGGTGGATGGCAGTGGACAGTGTCAGTAGTTTTTTTTACTTTTAATAATTGATTTTTTTACATTTTAATTTAGTTTTTTAGTTTTTTCAATATTTTTTTTTGGGGGGGGGGCTTTGGTGAGATGTCAGGAGTCTATACAGACCCCTGACATCTCCCCTTCGAGATAGACAAAGGGATTAAGGACACAGACTCCCCAGTCCCTTTCTCAGCACTAAAGATGAATGAACAGGAGACAGAGGCTCCTGTCCATTCATAAACTGAGCAGGCTAAACACAGTTTACTCTGCTCAGTAATCACAGGACAGAGGAGCGATCTCATCACTGTGTCCTATTACTAGTTCCCCCCACAGCTGGTGGGAGAGGAGAGGAGGGGAGCGGGGGACAAAGGGTGGTGGAGAAGGACATGGAGGGGGATAGAGAGGAGTACACAGAGAAGCTAGGAATGATCAGTGCGCAGCAGGAGGGACAGCCACCGCACCAATCATTGTCGGGAGATCGGGAGGCACTTGTGGGTGTCTGCTTCTGTCTGACTTTTTCTGTCGGAAATTCCGCTCATGTGTACGTGACATGAGAGGCGCCTCGCTTCAATTTTATACTCTGGATTTAGCTTCTAATCCCCTTGTGGAGGCTTTCATTTGTGGATGGACATTTTATGGTTACACAACCTGGTCCCATTGCTATAATATCTTTATATGGACTACGGAAGGACTTATGAATAAATGGTTGTGGAACGAATCATCTGAGTTTCCATTATTTCTTATGGGGAAACTCGCTTTGATATACAAGTGCTTTGGATTACAAGCATGCTTCAGGAACAAATTATGCTCGCAATCCAAGGTTTTACTGTATAGTGTATGTTGGTGCAAATAAAAAAAGGATCAAGGACAGTACTCAATTCTTTCCAGACAGAATTACAAATCCTTTGACAGGTAACAGCAAACACGAATGAATAATTAAGGGGCGGTGACATCAAGTTCTCCTCCTCATCCAGTCAGATAAAGTCTTGCATTCATTGTAAAAAACACAGGGCAATCTGTAAACAGTGGCAGTCGACCCCATGTGGTCAGTGAACAGAGAAGAAGAAGCTCGGCACAAGGTTTAGAAGATTGCAGCTATTAAGGTTGTAGTACTTCCCCATCTTTGGTAATTGTCAGCTTCCACAGTGGTCCTCTGTGTAAGAAAAATGCATACACATAGCTCGCAACTGTCCCTGATTTCGAGGGACTGTCCCTGATTTGGAGCAATGTCCCTCTGTCCCCCATTCCTCCTCATTTGTCCCTCATTTTGGTCTGATCTATATAGATGTATATAAAATGCACTTTTTATCTATCAAAAAGTGTTTCCCAGTGCTAAACCTTTCATCTGATTTCTAATTTGCTGCATTTGTAGAAAAGTCAATATAAAGGAATAGTAGTGGTAAAAAAGCACTTGTGGGTTTAACTAACCTTATTTTGTTGTACAATTCTCCTTTAAGGGGGTGTGGCAAGGGGTGTGTCCTATGCCTGCATACTTTTGCGGATAGGTGTCCCTCATTCCCATCTCAGAATGTTGGGAGGTATGTATACATATATTGTGGCAAGGCTGGATCAATGTAAATATGCAATCAGATCAAAATTGGAGTTCAACTTTAAATGTCGGGTTGTCTTTGCCTTCTAGAGCAGGACTGGGCGAAATTGAGAGGTCTTTCTATGCCAAAATTGTGGAGAAAATTGGGATAGTTCAGAAAAATTCTCCATTTTGGTGAGAAGCATTGGAGTCAATGAAAAGGCAACTTTTTGGGGTTTAGAAGGGTATTAACGGGGTGTCTCCTGATGGCTACAGAGGAGTCCTTTTTTTTTTAATAATTTTTTTTTTCTTTCGAGTTGAACATCAAGAACACTGGACTGGACAAATAAAGCTTTTCAGGAAAATAAGACAACGTGCTTTTTAGTGCTGATAAGGTGGTCACGTGGCTTTGTTAAAAAACAAAGCTAAATGTACTTCATGGATGAAAATTTTGTATAGGTAGTCAGCAATGTAAAACTAATTTCATCTAATGCAAAAGGTTGTCAAAATAACTCATCCTTGAGAGAAATATAAAAGCTGCCACTGCTAAGCATTGCATTTATATTATGTGAAGGTGAAATTAACAGTGGATCTGTTTTCGTAGTAAAGTAAAAAAAAATACAGGCATACCCCACTTTTATGTACTCAATGGGGTTTATTTACTAAAACTGAAAAGTGCAAAATCAGGTGCAGTTCTGCATAGAAACCAATGATCTTCCAGGTTTTATTACCAAAGCTTAATTGAACAAACTGAAGTTAGAAGCTCATTGGTTTCTATGCAGAAGTGAGCCTGATTTCGCACTTTCCAGCTTTAGTAAATAAACCCCATTGTGTACTTAAAAGTGGGGTATGCCTGTAATCAGTTCCATTAAATCAGTTAAATTAATTGATGGTTCACTAAAGCAAAGTGTGCAAAGTCTTAAGCCTTTGATGAGATTATCAGTAGAAGGATTATTTTTTTTATTTTTTTTTTGGATGCTAGTCTCCATATCGGAAAAGAATAGGTTACTAAAATATGAAAATTCTCGTGCGACAGAATAAAAATTCGGAAGTGATGTCATGTATTTGTATTGTATTTTCAGGAGTAAACTATACTGGTTAAACCAGCCTTTCTCAACCTTTTCAACACAGAGGAACCCTTGAAATAGTTCTCCGGTCTCAGGGAACCCCTGCTAAAAATTAGAACTCTACAACTCATGATACATTAGTGTGAAGAATGGTCCTTACACTTGTGGTCATTGGGAAGAATTACCTCCTTACAGATAGATAAAAAGATCAATGGTGTCGGTGGGAACTTATCCGAGAGGCAGAAATGGCCCAATGCTGAAGGAACCCCTAGCTACCTCTGGAGGAACCCTGGGATTCCACGGAATCCTGGTTGGGAATCACTGGCTTAAACAAATATCGTATAATCTGGTGTCGTACAAGAAAATTTTTCATGTTTGTCCCTTCGGAAAATTTCGGATGACAGCTGTGTACCAACGATCAGATTATCGTACGATCGATTCAAAAGCAGTATTTTTTGTTAGGGCTGTTACTGATTAAAAATTTTGTGTTCGATTAATCGTTTTTTTTTAAATCGATTGATCGACTAATTTCGATGAATTATAACGCACATACAGATCCAACTACTTTTAGCTGATCTCCTTGCATTGCAGCTCTGCATTAGTCAGTGGTAAATGTGGTATATATTATATACAAGCACCCGACACTAGTTACTTTCCACAATCCATGACTTAACTTCACAGTTCACACATTTTAAATTCAAACTGTAGCACTGACATATATAATTTTTTTTCCACAGTAGCGTGACAATCCCTCCACCTCTGGTCTAACTAATCACTCTCACCTTATGGCATGGACCCCTGTGCAAACAGGTGGTCATGCATGCGGGTATCAAAGGGGTTAACACGGACCATAAACTTCTCTCACAATCTCAGGTCATGGGTAGAAAGAAAAGATCTAAGTGCTCACTGCTTAAGTATAAGATTTAATTTTTGTGTTCAAACACAAACTACTCACATAAAGATGATAAAAACACAGCAAGCCGAGAATTGTGTTAGTTCCATAGGACAGCAGCGGGTGGCGTCATGCGTAGCTCCTCCCCCGTACATGTTACGTTCAATCAGAAACTTCAACATCACCGGACTCCTCCCCCCTTCCATTCGTTAGCAGACGGAGGCACTTGGAGAAGGGGGGAGGAGTCCGGTGACGTCACAGGATCTCCGGCGGAACTCCCTGAAGACCCGGGAAGTCGGCGGACTTTTTTTGTACAATATTCTGATCGTGTGTACTAGGCTTTACCGTGGCTTTTTTGCCTAAACAGCCATAGCTGTATAAAAGTCTATCCTGTAGAAAAGTCTATCATGTGCATGCCTTGCTCTCTGTGTAGGAGCAGTGGTCTCTCTGCTGAGGTCAGAAAATCAAATTCAAACCTATTGCTCTTCATTTAGCAAAGCTTATGTCCCTTGCTGATTGGAGAACTCTAGCTTTGGCTCAGCAAGTGTGTTGGACCTCTATAGAGAGAGTCCACTGCTTCCAAAGCTACAGCGGTGCCAAGGTTCCAGTTTTTGTTGTTGTTACAGCCCCTTTCTCTTAACCCCCTATGTAAATGACTGCATTGGCCTGTTCCATTACTTCCAGAGCAGAAGTGGGTAAGAATTTGAAAATATGTTTGCTAGAATCATTGCACTGCATACATTTGATGTTGAGGGGATTTTTTTCTTCCTTGAAAGAAGATTTGTACTTTAATAAAGCAGGTTCATTAGTTTGTGTGTCATGAAATGTATAATAGAAAAGAACATCCCCATTTGCTAAAAGTCAATAGGAAATAGGTAGATCACTTCATGTGCAACAGTAATTACGTTGGTGTTCTTGTCAGGAACAGAGCCCATGTGATATAGTGCTGTGCAAATGCCAGAGTCGAGCATATGTGTAAAAGAGCAAATTACACAACCCATCAGAAAATGTCACCATGGTATCTGCTTATATCTTCCGAGGCTACGAGACATTATATCTCCCAGATGAAACAAGGCTCTTCATTCAATCAATTTTTTTTACTTTTTTTCAAGCTATCTTCGTATTAGGTGAACCCTATTAACCCCTCCATAACTAGAAGTCTTTAAAGTGACAATTTAAAAACTGCAGAAAAAAGAATGAAGGGCTCTAAAAGCTTGCTGAATGATCTTCTGCACTAAAAACATCTAGAAGCACCAGATGTCTGCACACTGTGGTTCCACTAGCTGCATCACTACAGGTGCACTACCCTTTGGCACTCCCTTTGGTACAATGGAGATAAGAGCTTGGAACTCCCCCTAAATTCTTGCTGAAGGATCTTCTGCATCTAGCACATCCAGGAGTGGCAGATGTTTGCAGACTGTGGTTCCATTGGCCATGCCTATGTCCCTACAGTTACACCATTAGTACGGTTACAAGGGTCAAGGCTTTCAGGTCTCCCTTCCCCTTTGACACAATGGAGATAACAGCTTGGGACTCCCCCTAAAAGCTTGCTGAAGGATCTTCTGCATCCAGCTCTTCCAGGAGTGCCAGATGTGTCTAGACTGTGGTTCCATTGGCCGTTCCTACATCACTACAGGTACACTATGAGTACGGTTACAAGGGTCAAGGACTTCAGGTTCCCCTGCCCCTTTGGCACAATGGAGATAACAGCTTGGAACTCCCACTAAAAGTTTGTTGAAGGATCTTCTGCTTCTAACACTTCCAGGAGTGCCTGATGTCTGCACACTTTGGTTCTATTGCCGGCTCCTATATCACTGCAATAGTCAAGGCCCTCTGGTCCCCCTGTCTCTGTGGCACAATGGAGATAAGAGATTGGAACTCCTCCTTCCCTACAGCCTTAAGAGTAATGCCTGCTGTGTCTCTTACCTGGTAAGAATTTGGCCAAAATGTGCTGATTGCCAGTTCTGCCTTCACCCAGCCTTCTGTTACCACCCCAGATACATTCCACACCGGGTTCCCTTGGGGTCCACCATTCACTTTCACATAGACATTCAGAGTCCCGGGACTGATGCGGCCAGACATGTGGTAATGGAAGTCGATACAGTGAGTGTCGTTCTCCTTAAGTACAGGGAGGAGAAGGTGCGCCTTCTGCCCGGTGGCAAACCCTGAGCTGTTGACCAGCATGAACGATCCTGGATGGAATTTTGGAAATGAGGTGTCAGTTGAGAGAAACAGTAGAGAAAACAAAAAAATTACGATGAAGACAGCTTTCGGTCTTTTGAAGGAAACATACAAGCTATCATCGCTAACCTATTTAAACAAAACTGTCTTTCTTTGTCTAAACCCAAAACAATTATGTAACATATTGCAGCTTACCAGTCCTTATGCCGCGTACACACGATCAAACAATCCGGTGGAAAAGTCCCCAATCCCCCCCTCGTGTAGCCTCCGGCGGACTTTTTTTTACCCAAAAGTACGGCGGACTTAGAAAGTAGTTTTGCACTCCAATCTTTCCGTCGGACTCGCATTTCGGTGGACAATCCGGCCGTGTCTATGCCAGTCCGCCGTACTTTTGAAATGAACAGACTTTTCCCGCCTGGAGAAAAGTCCGCTCATTTTGAGCGCGTCTCCAGGTAGCTGGGGCCAGCGAAGGAGGAGTCGCTGGCCCCGTCACCTAGTATGGACTTAAAGGGGAACCCCAATGCCGGAAAAATCGGTGTGGGGGTCCCCTAGGTCCACCTCAGACCCTTGTCCGAGCACGCTACCTGGCCGGCCAGGAAAGGGGGGGACGAGCGAGCGCCCCCCCTCCTGAGCCATACCAGGCCGCGTGCCCTCAACATGGGGGGGAGCCTTGGGTAAGGGGGGCATGTTGATGAGACCCTTGTCCGAGCACGCTACCCGGCCGGCCAGGAAAGGGCAGGAGAGCGAGCGCCCTCCCCCTCCTGAGCCGTACCAGGCCGTGTGCCCTCAACATGTTGATGACAAGGGCCTCTTCCCGACAACCCTGGCCGTTGGTTGTTGGGGTCTGCAGGCGGGGGGCTTATCGGAATCCGGGAGCCCCCTTTAATAAGGGGGCCCCCGGATCCCGGCCCCCCACCCTATGAGAATGAGTATGGGGTCTTCTGTCCGTCTTCGGGGGTCTCCTCGCCGGACTCCTCCACTATCTTCTGCTAGCTCTTTTGCTAGCGGAGGAGCCCGGCTTTCTTCTTCTCCGCCGCCCTCTTCTTCAGACTTCGGGGGTCTTGTCCCCCTCTTCGGTTCTTCTTGCCGGTCTTCTGTCGCCACCGTCTACGTCTTCTGTTCTTCTCTTCTTCTCTTCAGATGTTGCCTCGTCGCTCTCTCTGCTCACAATGACCGGGACACGGCGCACGGCGACTTATATACGGACATCACCGGATGATGTCCATGCCCAGTATGATGTCACAGTCCCAGAGGATGCTGGGGCTGTGACATCATACTGGGCGGGGAGAGCATCCGGTGATGTCCCTATATAAGTCACTGCGTGCCATGTCTCGGTCATTGTGAGCAGAGAGAGCGACGAGGCAACGTCTGAAGAGAAGAAGAGAAGAACAGAAGAACAGAAGACGTCGACAGCGGCGACGGCGGCGGCGACAGAAGACTGGGCCACCGCCTATAAAAGAGCTAGAAGAAGGCGCGGTGGCCCGGCAAGAAGAACCGAAGAGGGGGACAAGACCCCCGAAGTCGGAAGAAGAGGGCAGCGGTGAAGAAGAAAGCTGGGCTCCTCCGCTAGCAAAAGAGCTAGCAGAAAATAGTGGAGGAGTCCGGCGAGAAGACCCCCGAAGACGGACAGAAGACCCCCGGAGCTGTGCAATAAACTATTTTAACCCTTGTGTGTTGTTTTTTTTTTACTTTTATTTACAGGTGAATAGGTAGGGGTACATTGTACCCCATACTCAATTACATAGGGTGGGGGGCCGGGGGCCCCCTTATTAAAAGGGGCTCCCGGATTCCGATAAGCCCCCCGCCTGCAGACCCCAACAACCAACGGCCAGGGTTGTCGGGAAGAGGCCCTTGTGCTCATCAACATGTTGAGGGCACGCGGCCTGGTACGGCTCAGGAGGGGGAGGGCGCTCGCTCTCCTGCCCTTTCCTGGCCGGCCGGGTAGCATGCTCGGACAAGGGTCTGATGTGGACCTGGGGGGACCCCCACACCGATTTTTTCGACGTTGGGGTTCCCCTTTAAGTCCATACCAGGTGACGGGGCCAGCGACTCCTCCTTCGCTGACCCCGGCTACCTGGAGACGCGCTCAAAATGAGCGGACTTTTCTCCGGGCGGGAAAAGTCCGTTAATTTCAAAAGTACGGCGGACTAGCATACACATGGCCGGATTGTCCGCCAAAATGCGAGTCTGACGGAAAGATTGGAGTGCAAAACTAGTTTCTAAGTCTGCTGTACTTTTGGGTAAAAAAAGTCCGCCGGAAGATACACACGGGGGGATTGTCCGGCGGAGTCCATACCAGGTGACGGGGCCAGCGACGCCTCCTTCGCTGGCCCCGGCTACCTGGAGACGCGCTCAAAATGCTCAAAACGCGCTCCGCGTGTGTGGGCGAGTCCGTTCATTTCAAAGGTACAGCGGATAGTCCGGCGGACTTAGTACGCCGTATTAGTCTGCTGAAAAAGTGCCGTGTGTGGGCAAGTAGCCCGTTCGGAAAGTCCGGCGGACAATCTGGCAGGAAGTCCGCCAGACTAAGTCCGCCGGATAGTTGGCTACGTGTGTACGCAGCATTAGAGGTAATGGATGCATTTGCTTTATTTTTTAGTCTTTTTTTTCTCTTTATTGTCTCCTAGTGATCCTGCAAATAAAACTTCCTTTCTCTGGGTATCTATGCTTACTCAACACTATCTATTGAGGTAGCCATGGTTGCTGTCAACCAGGCTAGACTATTTCCATTATATTGTGTCTGATGGCATTAGTAGTTTACATAGGACGGATATGATTTTTCTGTCTTTAGTGCAGCTCTCTAACTTTTAAAGTTGAGCAAAATCAGCAATAATTTTCTCACTTACCAAAAATGTTTTTAGCTTGAAAAGAAAGAAAACTAATGCAACCATCCAAATGTAAGGACTGGTGAGCTGCAACATATTAAATTTGTTCTTGGGTTTAGTTATGCTTTAAGGTTTTAATATTTAAAACAATTTAAAATGTAAATAAAAGTGTAATTATTTTGCAAATGCTAATATTTACCAAGTACCTCTTGCATCCTGATGTACCTCTTTAAAGCTAGTCTTCAGGCAGATGTAAAATGTATGAACTAATAATAATAAATTAATTAATTCAGTTGATTACAAGTAATGAGATTCATTTTTAGCAAAAGGGTAAGAACCTAAATGTGATTGGGATTAGCCTAGTAAAATGCCCTACACAGCAGTAGTCCGACATGGGACATGGAAACCAATCAGTTACTGGCTATGCTGTCTGGCAAGATTGTGTAAATCTCTATGGATGGACATAAATAAAAATCCCTTTATAGGTATTTACCTGATTCCCTGAAATTTAGCTTTCAATCAAGACCTACCTAAACCTACCTTTAAATGAAGACATAGCAAGACAGAACTATATGGGATGTATTTTCCATGTTCTCTAGGTTTTCATATTCTCCCCATTGTTTTTCTTCTAAGTGATTCAGTTACTCTTAGCCCCTGTCCACACGGTCGGAGATTTCGACAACCAAATCTTTCGGATTTTGTCCGTCGGATCTTGTGTGAAACTGTTGCATACACACGGTCGGACAAAGTTGTCGAAAAATCCGATCTTTCAGAACATGATGACGTAATTTTGTTACGATGGGACTACGTTCAGGCTAGTAGCCAATAGCTTTGATGTAGGAATTTGATCTGAGCATGCGTGGCACTTTGTCCGATCAAAATTCTCTACACATGATCGGAGTATGTCCGATCGAACCAGTTGGTCGGAAAATATTTCGAACAAGTTGGAAAATTGGGTCCGACGGATATTCCGACGGAATCAGTCCGATGCAGACCACACACAGTCGGATTATCCGACAACACAGTCCGATAGGACACATTCCGACGGATTCTCCGACCGTGTGTACAAGGCTTAAGGCAGATCATGCATTTTGTACAACTAGCAGGTTGAACAAGAACAAAATATGCAGATTCCCCATCCACACATTCGAGGTTGACGGGGGAATCATTCCCATTGTACTATTGTGTTATGAGCCTTCTCCAGCATCGAAACCTAATAATCAGTGTTGCTGGCTATAGCCACCTATAGCTGGTGGCACCGATCGACTTCTGTACAATCATGGTACCAATATATGGATCGAAATTTGGATGGTCCTTGCTGAATCGGCAGAATTTCGATCCATGTATGGATGGCTTAGAGTTGAATGGAACTCTACTTATAAAGCCATAGGATGGCCATGAGCCAAGAAACTAGTACATTGATAGGTCCCATATAACAACCATTGCTTTTTACATGGATATTTCATTGCCCCCCTAAATAAACCCTTACTATTTTATTTATGGTACATGAATGAAATATTTTTTTATTCAAAGCTGTAAGAACCCCTCTATGTTTTATGATAGCATATTAGTGTTTGATTGGTATACTTCTGGGAAATGGATGATGCTAAGTGTATTTCTTTGAAGCAGGTAAGATCACTATGAAAAGATCATAGGTCGTGAAATACTTTGACCCTTTTTTCAGGTGAATATGTGTATATATATACATATATAGTACCTTGTAGAGAAGAGGTTAATGTGATAGTTTTGTGGCGTGCAGAAAACAATTTGATTCTGAATACTAGGACAATGAAAGAACTTATTGTATATTTTAGGAAAAATAAGGCTGCCTTGGCCCCACTTTTTTTAAACGATGAATGTGTGGAGAGGGTTTTTGCTTTTAAGTTCCTGGGCATTTATATTTCTGAAAATCTTTCATGGTCAACAAATATGAAGGCAGTTATTTAAAAACAAAAAAACACAGCAAGGCTTATATTTTCTGAGATTACTCAGGAAAAGCAGCCAGGAGAAGAAATTACTGGAGATCTTCTATCAGTCAACCATTGACAGTGTACTGGGGTACTGTATTTCAGTGTAGCATTCCAGCTGCTCAATGGTTGATAAGGGTGCTCCTCAGAGGGTTGTCCATACGGCATAGAGATTGTGGGCTGCAAATTTATTTTTTTAGCTATAATTTATCGCTCCCATTGCCTTTGCAGAGCAGAGAGAAAAGGGAATGATTTTTCTGATCCTGGCCATCATCTATTTAAATGAATGCCTTCGCGTACCGTTTTAGGAACATTAAGGTGAGGCCAAATAGATTCAGGGATAATTATTTGTTTCAAGTGATATTAACACAATAAATGCAAAAATTAAAAAGAGTAAGGCTTAATGTTCACAGGATGTTTTACAATCTCCCCTGAATGATCTGACTTGACAGATAGTAAACAACCTTTAAAAACATCAGTTTTGCATGCTGCATTTAGCTGCATTTAGCTGCATTTAGCCACATTTGCGTTTAGAAGCTTTTTTTTTCAGATAGTAAAAAATTTCAAACGCTTGTAAACGAAACATGGCTAAACGTGAGTTACCACGTTTACACATGTTTACAAGCTGTTGCAGGCGTTTGGTGTTTCAAATGCCTCTGAACATCCATCCTGAGTGGATTTTTTTTGCTTTCCAAAAAATGCTTCTAAACTCAACTGCCTAGAAACGACTATAAACGACTCTGTGTACATGTACTGATAAGATAACATAGAGGAGACTTCAGGGGCAGCTAAAAAAAATGCCCAACTGCTCCTAAATTTACTTTTACCAGAAGGAATGTACATGCAGCTTTAGCCAATGGAAATTGATTTTGTTATATTATAACCAATTGATTGCTATGGTTAATGTAGGAAAGACAGTTAAAGTAGAAGTATGTCTGGCCTGGATTGAGGATGGGGGACATTTGGAAGAGGGTAGAACGCAAGAAAAAAAAAGGGGGAGGGGTAAGAAGGGGGATCAGTATGTATTCTAAAATCTGGCAAACCTTATTGGCCAACATGGCCTATAACGAAAACTGGGGTAGGGGAAACATATGACCGCCTGAGCACAAAATCCCAAGATAAATTGTATTGACCTTAAGGTTTTGATAATTACATAATATTTAGAACAATTGTAGAGTTGGTGAATATAACCATGAAGACCACATTGGACATTCAGAGATTAAGGTTGGGCATGACAATAAAATGTCTAAGCCCTTGTACACACAGTCGGAGAATCTGTCGGAATGAGTCTTATCGGACCGTCAGATAATCCTACTGTGTGTGGTATGCATCGGACTGATTCCGTCTGAATCTCCGTCCAACCCAATTTTCCAACATGTTGGAAATATTTCCTGACCAACTGGGCCGGACGGACCTAATCCAATCATGTGTAGAGCATTTTCATCGGACCAAGTGCCACACATGCTCAGATCAAATTCCTACATCAAAGCTATTGGCTACTAGCCTGAATGTAGTCCCATCGTAACGAAATTACATCATCACGTTCTGAAAGATCGGATTTTTCGCCAACTTGGCCTGACCGTGTGTATGCAACAGTTTCGGACACAATCCGTCGGGCTAAATCCGACAGGCAAAATCCGATGGATTTGGTTGGCAAAATCTCCGACCGTGTGTACGTGGGCTAAGGCAACTTGGGAGCTTCCATGTTGTGTTTGATGTGGTGAAAGTGAAAAGGAATTGTATAATTATTATTAGTATGAATGTCTCTAAGCAAGTATGTGGATCATAGAAAATTCTTCTTTATTCTTATCTTCGTAGTTTAATTCTTAAAATCGTAATTCTTTTTTCGAAATAATTTGAAAAACTTAATCAGATCTGTTGAAATGTCATTAATTTCATTGCTATTATTGTATTAATTACATTTAGAAATTACAACATTCAGTGATTTTCCAAGATACGTGGCTATCATCAATATACTAAAATAACTACAATTACTGCCCATGACAAACTATTTCTAAAGCCCAAACTTTTTTTAGATGCGCAAAATGCAGGAACTGGTTAAAATCTCTCTGATGTATTTGATAAAGCATATCCACAAATGTTCTGTTAGAAAAAGACATCCGTGACCAGAAAAAATAAAGAGGGCAAATCTCCGCAGTGGGAACATAGACAGAAATAAAAACCTGACAGGAGCTCTAGACCTTCTCAGTCCTTCTAAATTCTGGCCAAAACCTAAAATAAATATACTTTGGCTACACGTCAAGTAAGCGGCATGCTGAGCTTTGATAAGCACAAGTTACCTGTAGGCACAGTGGAGTCCAGTGGAGGTTTTTCCCATGTGTTCACTTGCTCCCAGGTAAATCCATTGGTGCCCAGAGCCACACTGTACCCACAGCTGTTGTAATGTTCTTCAAAGGTACAGCCACCTGCAAAAGATGATAAGATTCCTCATTAAAGATCTCCAAGCTAACCCAAAGATAAAAGTTGGGAAAAAAACCCTGAAAAAAATAATTAGAAGACATTTTATTCTGTAATTTAAAACCTAATTGAATTCTACTCATTTATCTCTGGATGTTATAATCTGTGACCGAAGTATGCTTGTCCAAGGCTTGAAATGTCTTTACATAACTTTTTCGAGAAAGTGTTGTTTCCTGTCCTCACACTGCAGCACTCTGTGCTGACAGAGCTAAGTAACAGCCACACCCCTCATCATATGTGAACAGGTAACCACATGTGTCCTTATATAGACAGTATTTTTGACCATGTCTTATTAAGAGCTGGATACAGCAAGGAAGGATTGAAAACTTCTGACCGTAGATGTTTTGTTCACTTCAACATAGTTACATAGTAGGTGAGGTTGAAAAAAAGACACAAGTCCATCAAGTCCAACATATGTGTGTGATTATATGTCAGTATTACATTATATATCCCTGTATGTTGTGGTTGTTCAGGTGCTTATCTAATATTTCTTTTGAAACTATCGATGCTTCCCGCTGAAACCACCACCAGTGGAAGGGAATTGCACATCCTCTTACAGTAAAGAACCCTCTACGCAGTTTAAGGTTAAACCTCTTTTCTTCTAATTTTAATGAGAGGCCACGTGTCTTATTAAACTCCATTTCGCCGAAAACATTTATCTGTATTGTGGGGTCATCATCAGTATGGTATTTGTAAATTTAAATCATATCCCCTCTCAAGTGTCTCTTCTCCAGACAGAATAAGTTCAGTGTTCGCAACCTTTCTTCATAACTAATGGCCTCCAGTCCCTTTATTAGTTTTGTTGCCCTTCTCTGTACTCGCTCCATTTCCAGCACATCTTTCCTGAGGACTGGTACCCAGAACTGGACAACATACTCCAGATGAGGCCAGACCAGAGTCTTGTAGAGTGGGAGAACTATTGCTTTATCTCTGGAGTTAATCCCCTTTTTATTGCATGCCAATATTCTGTTTGCTCTGCTTAGCTTACTGTCATCTGCAAATACAGAGATTGAACTGTTTACCCCACTCCAGGTCGTTTATGAACAAATTAAATAGTATCGGTCTCAGGACAGAACTCCCCATTTGTCACTATCCTCTGAACTCACCCTTATAGCCAGTTTTCAACCCAAGTACTCACTCTATGGTCCATGGTAACGGACCTTACTCTGTACAGTAAACATTTATGGGGAAGTGTCAAATGCTTTTGCAAAATCCAGATACACCACATCTACGGGCCTCTCTTTATGTAGATGGCAGCTCACCTCCTCATAGAAGTTTAATAGATTGGTTTGGCAAGAACGATTCTTCGTGAATCCATGGCAATTACTGCTAATGATATAGTTGTCATTGCTAAAATCGTATATATAATCCCTTATCATCCCCTCCAAGAGGTTGCATACTTTTGATGTTAGGCTAACTAACTGGTCTGTAACTCCCAGGGTTGTATTTTGGCCCTTTTTTAAATATTGGTGCTACATTGGCTTTTCTCCAATCAATTGGTACCATTTCAGTCAGTAGATTGTCAGTAAAGAATATGAACAATGGTCTAGCAATTACTTGACTGAGTTCCCTAAGCCATCTGGTCCCAGTGACTTATCAATGTTAAGTTTTTCAAGTCTAATTCTGTTCTCTGTTAGCCATGAGGGTGCTTCCTGTGACAAGTCATGAGGATAATCACTGCAGTTTTGGTTACTGAAGCCCCCCCGCTTCCCTTGTGAAGAAGAATAAATTCAATACCTTCGCTATCTCACAATCCTTTGTAACCAGATTCCCTTCCTCATTCTTTATGGGGTCAAATATGGTCTTGCCTCCCCCTTTTACTGTTTATATACTTAAAGAATTTCTTGGGAGTTTTTTGCTATCCTACGCTGTGTCTTTTGTGTACTATCTTAGCTGCTCTAATTGCACTCTTACACATCTTGTTGCATTCTTTGTAAAGTTTGAATGCTGATGATGATCCCTCAGCCTTGTATTTTTTTGAAGGCCTTCTCCTTTGCCTTTATATGCATTTTTACATTGGAGTTAAACCACCCAGGACTTTTATTCACTCTTTAAAATGTATTTCCAATGGGATGCACTGGCTAAGTATTTAATATGCTCTTAAAGCAAACCAATCTCTCTTCTGTGTTCTTTGTTCCTTCATTTTCTCTTCTCCCCTCACTGCTTGTGTTCATCAGTCTAATGCTTCTTCTTTCACTGACCAATCATAGACAGGGCTGTGATGTGGGCCCAAGCTGTGTAAAACCCAGGACTGGATAGAAATAAATAAAACATATTTGGCAAGAAAGGCTCCCTCACACTTGCTGTGGACTTGCCCTGGACTGTAAACTTTCAGGTCATTTTTCAGAGGACGTTATAACATCTTCTCATCACCCGGATGTACGCATGTACTGCAACTGGTTGTGGTGTGGCACTGGGTGAGTTTCGCAGGTGACACTGGTAAACCTTGACTCACATACCTGTTATGACCAGCCCCCTGGCCACCCCGTCTGAAAGAGCACTAAACAGTCTCCATGCACTGTATGCATTTCACACGTTTATTTAGCTGTTTACTTGGATATCAGCTTTAAAAGAACTCACTAATGGCAGCCAGCTACTACATTTATATTATTTTATGTTCCTTTTAAAAAAAATTGCAAACCCTGTGTCCTTTGGTGGAAAATGTGGAATAAGTATTTCCCAAAATAAGCAGACTGCAACTGCCATTTTTCCTAGTGTGGGTTAGAAAGTAAAATACAGTTTATAATGTCTAACCTTCCTCCTTTTTTATGACAGGTCCCTCTTTCCATTGTATGACATTGATAAGCCCCCCACTGCATGCATGGCCAAATCTAGGTGAGGGGTTGCTGAGGATGCAGAAGATCAACACTGGAACAGATGCTCAGAGCCATGTAATGAGGCTGACAGGAAAAAAACATTTGGAGTGAAAGATTACTGCTAAAAAAGTACCACTTAAATTGAGATAAAGTAGAGAAATTAGGCCATGGAGAAATTTCTGCACGTTCAGCAGAGAAAGGAAGTGACCTGACGAAAAAGCCACCGAGCTCACAAACTGCTAAGAATTATGAGCAAAATAAATGTGATAAACAGACAGAGGCAATAAAGTGAATGCACACCGTGCGGGAAGAGTAGGCTGAAAGTCTTATGTTAAATGGAGGAAGGAAAAATCGCATAATCCACATACATGGAAATGTGCAGAAAACAGGGCTCCTGCCGAATGCGAGATTGCTTCAACACAGTGCAGGAAATTAAAGCCAAGTATGAGTGGAGTGTTCCTTTCTGCCCTATAGTTTGCCATGGCAATATATATTGCACATCCTTCAAGGGAATGTATGGATCCTTCTATGCTTTTTTTTTTGTAGATAAAAAATTTAAAGAGATCAGATCATAAATAAATGTTATAGCTGAACTAAACCCCTCCAATACACCTCTCCTCTACAGCGATGCAATGTCCGCAAGCTCCAACGTCTTGTTCCAAGTTTCAAGTTCGGGGCCATCTTGATTGGCCAGGCTGGGATGACATAACTTGTCACAAAAACACCCTGTAACTAAACTTTTAGAAGGCAGGACAGTAAAACTGTATAAGTCAACCAACCCTCTGACCTACAAGTCAGTGGGTGAACCTTCAGCATGGTGGGGTTTATCAACTCCGAAAAGCAGCGTTGTAATGATATCACGTACTGGACACAAGAAAAGCTGTAGCTAGCAGCCATGTTGTCAGGGAACCTTATGGCAGCCATGACAGTCTTCTCTAACAGTTAAACATTGCAGTAAAAATCTGAACCCCCATCCCTCCTCCCCTATTTTCAGGAATTCATAGGCTTAACTCCACACACTTCAAAAGAGTTGTTATCTCAACCTAGAGAACCAGGATTGGGCCTGTGAAAACAACTAATGTCAGCCTGGCAGAATGTCCAGGCCTATCATAAAACTGTCACCCTCTCGATACAGAGAACCAACAGATACCAGTCTTAAATACCCCCATTCACATAAAACTCAAATAGTCTGTATAATTCTGAAATTTCAGCATGTTTCATAACTTCCAAATTAATTAAAACACAACCATAAGATGGACATATTTTGTTTCCTCATTTAATTTGTAACATTTCAAGTCCAGACCCCCTTATGTCAGATCATATGGGAAACCACTGGTACCCCTTATTCCTCCTAGGTAAACTAGACATTGGAGAACTGCCATGTTTATATTTGTTTTGAAGGAAATATCACGCTGAACAATAATAAGGATATTCGCAGTCTGTAAATGATGCAGAGATATGAATATTTATCACAAAGTGTACCTGGGACGTGGTCATGAATGTAGAGACTTCCCAGCAACCAACCCCTAAACAAGATGACCAGATGATTGGTCACTGGCCACTGTCAACACCCCTTTGATCTGACAGAAAAGAGGAGATGCTAAGACAATGTTCAGTTCTCCTTTTACCATCCAAGCAGGAACATCTGCCAAGTTTAAGAACCGATTACCCAGTATTCTTCCTCCACAGTTCTACCTTATTTCTTTGTGGCTGTATATTGTTATTATCTTTTTGAAATATCTTTTTTTCTGTAAATATTTTATTTGCATCAATTTTGACTTTTGATTTTCATTATTAAACCTTTGTTTTGAAAAGTGTTAACCTTGTCTCTAAAGCTCTTAAAGCGGTAGTAAACCTGCACATTTTTTTTTTAAAACCTGCAAAGCAAAAGGCATAATGAGCTAGTATGCACCGCATACTAGCTCATTATGAAATACTTACCTTAGAACGAGGCCCCGACATCTGGCCCGATCCACGCCAAGGGAGCTGACATGCTTCCTCGGCGTTTCTTCCGGGTATCGCGGCTCCGGCGCTGTGAGTGGCCGGAGCCGCGATATCGTCACTCCCGCACATACGGGCGGGAGATTTCATTCCGGCCGGCCGGCCACTGCCAGATTTTCAGGCCGAGAACCCCCTTGTGCGCATGCGCCGCTGCAGTCAGCGGCGCATACCGAGGGGAATATCTCCTAAACCGTACAGGTTTAGGAGATATTTTTTTTACCTACAGGTAAGCCTTATTATAGGCTTTCCTGTAGGTAAAAGTTTAAAAATTGGGTATACAACCACTTTAATGCAAGCTATAAATCAGGGATATGCAATTAGCAGACCTCCAGCTGTTAAAGAACTACAAGTCCCATGAGGCCTAGAAAGACTGACAGTCACAAGCATGACACCCAGAAGCAGAGGCATGATGGGACTTGTAGTTTTGCAACAGCTGGAGATCCGCTAATTGCATATCCCTGCTATAAATGAACCTGCCTCTTGCAGGACGCTACTTTTGTAGAGAAAGGCCTCTGAGCAGACCTGTCTGCGGTGGCAGTGTGTGTTGCAGATGCTTATTCTAAAATCATAATTGGTAAATTGATGGAAGTCCTGACCCTTCCTAATCAAAGGTCAGCGGTGGTATTAAAAGGGTTAATTGAGCAATTAGCTCAGTGACAATCGCTCTCAGGCTACTGGCACCAAGATTGTAGTCCCGCAAGTTGGAAAATCTTTATGCTGGGTGCAGCTGAGAGTGGCATTGTTACGTAAGTGACAGCGTGGTGTAAGGTTGGGTGGTCCTTCGTTGTGAGTTAGCGAGGAGGGCGGGGATCTGACACCCGCCTTTGTCCCAATCTTAAAATGAGTTTAAAGCAGTGGTGGCCCTTCTATTAGTGGCACACGGGCTCCACATCCTCTATCCATGCGTTCAGGCCCCTAATCGGATGCGTGGATTCCAATTGGGGGGGGGGGTTAGGCAATTTATTAGAGCCAGAGGCTCTAAAAGGCTTCAATAAAGGGTGGGCTCAGGGGGCACGGGCACTGAGCTCCGAGTCCATCCAGTTGTGTGACAATAGCAAATGAAAATTTACTAATTTCACACTGATTCTCCTCCTGGTCAATCTAGAAGCGGGTCCTGAGACAGCGTTGTGATCCAAAGGAGGAGGAGACACAATGGAGACACGATGTCGCGTATAGGACATGTTGCCCCCCCGCTACCTAGATGGGTAAGTGTGGGGCTTTGATGTCCGACCACAGGGGGCGGAGGGGGGTTGTTGTTTGCTGCCCCCCCCCCAAAAAAAAAACAGGCGCCACTAAATAAATAATAAATAATAAAATAAATTATGACAGTGCACAGAGTGTGGTGAGAGTAGGTTTTGTTGTGCAATGTTTTTGGAATGTGGCCATCTGGGTGTGCTTCCATCTTGTGGTGCAGTGGTCTCCAAATTGGTCCTTGGGGTATTATTTCTCCCACTGATATGAGGCACTATTCCTTCCTCTGACACCAATAGGGCAATAGTTCCTGCACTGACATCAACAGCGATGGACTATTCCTCCCACAGACATCAAGGATGGAGTGCTATTCCTCCCACTGACACCAATGATGGGGCACTAATAATTCTCCTAATACCAAAGATGAGAGATTGTTTATACCCGCTGAAGCTGGGACATTTTCTACTCCCATTGGTCAAGGTCTAGCCCCCCTAAAGGCTGAAGCACAGTAAACTCTCTCTCTTTCTCTCTCTCTCTCTCTCTCTCTCTCTCTCTCTCTCTCTATATATATATATATATATATATATATATTCACTTGCAGTAGTAGGCTGCCCAATAAACGTTTGATACATCAATCTATTGCAGTAGAATCTATAGTGACTCATATTCTTGTAAGATAGGCAAAGTGTGTCCAGTAATTCAGGGACTGCACACCATTTATCATAGTTTCTGGGCCATGTCGAAAAATCATTCACCTCACAAGAAGATATGTTATGTGAGGCTTTAAGCACGTCTTTCTTCATAGAAGTTCTGTCTGCTACATCGTCTTTCATCCAAATGAAATGCAGCCTCATCAAATTCCTGTGTTTTGCAGCCTCCCCAGAGGTTTGTCAGACAATTTACCTCAGGGTTAGAACTGGAGTTTCACGTACACAATATGAGTTTCTGCCATCTGAGACTCTGTACAGCACAAGATGTACAAATTAGTGACTGTCCCGAACCATACCTTGTCTGCTCCAGGCCAATCAGGGCCTTTAAAAAAAAATTACAGCCATTGCCAAGCACACAATTGCAACAACATGGTTTCTTCAGAAAGAGTGTTGTCAAGAAAATGGCAACCATAACCAAAATAGCCAAACAAACATCATGTCTTATGTTTCTATTACAGAGAAGGGAGTCATTTGGGTGGAAATTATTTTTGCTGGAAAAATTTGCTAAAGTGGAATCTCCCAATTCTGCTTATTTAGGTAACATTTGCTGTGGAAAGAAAAAGTTCTAGTTTATTTAGAGGGTTCGTTTTTGGTATATAGGATAGTTTATTTTTTTATCATGTAATGTTCCTTGTCTTTTTCCTCTTTTTTTTTTGTGTAATTGATTGCAGTGTACTGTCACATTATTTTTTTTATTTCTTCTTCTAAAAAAACCCCACAAAATCAGAAGTCTAACAAGGGGACAGTTTTTGAACCAAGAACATGTCCAGTATATAGTAAAAAGCGCTTCTGTGACCCTCTGGAACCATTATAACCCATCCATAAAAACCACCAACAACATCCTAATTTTGCCTTTCCCTTTGACTCCAAAGCTTTGTCTCCATAGCTTTGTCTCCATGTTGCCAAAATTATGAGAAAATGAAGAGTGACTGCACTTTAAAGAAATAGGCAATTGGTCTCAGATTTTCTTTGTTTAACCCTCTTGCGCCTACTGCCACATACACACGATTGGATTTTCTGACAGGAAAGGGTGGATGTGAGCTTGTTGGCGGTAAGTCCAACCGTGTGTATGCTCCATTGGACAATTGTTGTTGGACTTTCCGCCAACAAATGTTGGCTAACAGGTTTTCAAATTTTCCGCCAACAAATGTGTGTTGTCGGACTTTCCGATTGTGTGTATACAAGTACGTTGGACAAAATTCCAAAGTTCAAACATGCATGCTCAGGATCAAGGACGAGCCGGAAACACTTGGTCTTGTAAAACTAGCGATCATAATGGAGATATCACATGACCATTGAACTTAATTTTTATCGGCTCACCGTACATCTTGTACATCACTACATTCATAATTGTTGGCCAACATTTGTTTGACCGTGCGTATACAAGACAAGTTGGAGCCAACACCCTTTGAACAAAATTCCACGGTTTTGTTGTCGGACAGTCCGATCATGTGTACGTGGCATAAGGGTAAACATCTAACATCAGACAAATCGAAATGCCTAAGCACAACTTTGACATATCTTAATAAAATTGTACATATCATCACAATTGCTTTGTGCATCCAAGCAGATTATACCTTGTTTTTTTGGGACAAATTGGGCTTTCATTTGGTGGTAAATGGTAATGGATATCTCCTGATTTTTTTTTTATTATCAAAGGAAAACTGGCCCAAAATAGTAAAAAAATATATATATTTTTTAATTTAGCTGTGTATTTCTTGTTACTACCATAACCTACCACAAAAGAAAAACCCAAAATAAATTCTCTTGCCCCTAATGATCACAGCAATACCATATATGTGTCATTTGTTGTTTGTACCCATAGTACAGACCAGAAATAATAGTGCGCACTTTTCTTTTCTTTTTTTTTTTTCACCCTAGCTAAAACACACTGACACTGACACTAACTGGCACTGATACTAATTAAAAATCAGAAATCAAAATTCTGTCCAAAAAATACTGACCCTGACCTTGACTTTGACCCTGACCTTGACCCAAACTCTAACCCTGTCGCTGACCTAGATAAAATATTGATCTAGGTATTTTTTTTACAAAATTGTATTTTATATTTTAATTATTATTATTTATTTTATTTTATTTTTTCCACACACGCTTTTTTTTTCTTCTCTCTCTGCAAGAACAAAGAAAGATGCAATGTATCTTTCTCGTCCATTGACAGAGACAGAAAACACGGGGACGGGCTTCACAGTGGCTGATCACTGTGATAGCCAATCAGAGGCTATCACAGTGATCAGGTGACCTGGAATCTTGAGTTCCGGGTCCCGATCATTAGTACGGGGCCTGGGTCTCACAGTGAGACCCTGGTCTCTGTGCTAGGGGCATGCCGCACGGCGCGCTCCCAGCACACAGGGAGAAAAACAAACCATGTCTCAAGGCAAAGTACATAAAAGTACATAAAATAAATGCACTGCATCAATACATGCCCCATAGCATGTCATTTTACCCCTCTTCCTGACCAGGCCATTACGATACCGTACTGCCTGAGGACCCCATGTCACTAAGGGGCCCCATCAGGGTTACCAGCCTCAATAAAACCAGGGACAGTATGTAAAATTCTGTGTTTTAAAAAAAATCCCAAGATTATAGCTGCCCCGCCTCTCCAGTACCTTTTCAGTGTGTGTATACTGTGTGTGTATATTGTGTGTCAGTGTGTGTATACTGTATGTGTGTGTGTGTGTGTGTGTGTGTGTGTGTGTGTGTGTGTGTGTGTGTGTGTGTGTGTGTGTGTGTGTGTATACTGTGTGGCCCCATAATCTACTGCCTGGGGCCCCCATAATCTCCTATTGCCTGGAGGCCCCATGATCTTCTCCTATTGCCCGTAAGGGCCCCATGAGTTTTCAGTCCACCCCTGTATAGTCATTTTTAGTAAGGGTTCCCTGAGATCAGAAAGTTATTTCAAGAGTTCCTCTGTGTTCAAAAGGTTGAATAAGGCTGGTCTACAGGCTAGATATTCTAAACAGGCCATAACAATGTAGCAATCAGGGTTATTCAGTAACAATGATTATCACCTATGGCAATTACCGTATATGATTTTTAGGAACTGCTGATATATGTTAGTTTCCATAGCATTTAACGAGATCATATTTATGGTGGATATTAAAAAAATTTTAATCAGTATTGAGTGGTTCATAATCATGTTTCTTTCTTTCAGGTCATATAAATATTTTAACATTGCGCCACTTACTAGATGCAACTACATACTGCATTTTTTGAGCTGATCCTATAAATATACAAAACACACTTATTTGTATTGCATGCAATGAATAAGTTATTAAAGCCCCATCCAATATAAAACCAATTATTCTATGTATGTACCACTTACATTAGTGCTTGTGGACAGGGGCAGTTGTAGTCACCCAGGGCAAACTCCCTAAGGATCCGTTCAAACTAGTGTGATTTCAGATGCGATTTTGAATTGCACAGAATCACATGACAATGGAAATCGCATTTTTTGCAACATCAATGCAACTCAGCATGGCGGGATTTTGGAAAAGATTATGGTACAAATTTGGGCCAATTTCAGCATGACTTAAGCCCTATAGAATATGCAAACCACTTCAAAATAGCATCCAAGTTGCACTACATAATCTGATTGCAGCAGTATGAACCTAGCCTAATACAGCATTCTAAGAGAGATCTCTTCTAACTTTCTACCATCTGTAGTTGTCTCTTTTTGACCTACCAAGGTTGTATGGTAGAATGGTTATCCCAAAAGCATCTGAAAAATGCCCCAGGGTGAAAGGGGTCTAAGGTATTTACTTGCAGGAAAAAAATGTTTTACTATCCAAAGTTAAAACAAAAAAGGGCAGAAGATTTAATAGATGGGAAGAGTAAAAAATGACTGAAGGTCCTTTTAATGTATTGTGACATAGCACTGGGTGATGTGTTGTAACATGGAAACTTGCCATAATATTTATACGTATGAATGTGAGTTAGGGACCTTAGATTGTATGCTCCTTGAGGCAGTGGCATCGCTAGGGGGTGGCTTTTGGGGCTATAGCCCCAAATCTGGAGCCCATAGCCCAGACGTCCCCAAGGGGAGGGGAGACTCTCTGGGGACCCTGATTTTAAGGGGGAGACTCTCTGGGGAGCTTAATGTAAGGGGGCTCTCTGGGAACCCTGATGTAAGGGGGCTCTCTGGGGATATATACACACACACGTATATTACTGTATATACATGTGTATGCCTGCCCAAGCCTATGACGTTCTTTACTACACTGCTATGGGCTCTAGCCCCAGATCTTTTGTAGACCTAGTAACGCCCTTGCCTTGAGGGCACAGACTGATGTGAATGTATATTATACACTCACTGGCCACTTTTTTAGGTACACCTGTTCAATTGCTTGGTAACACAAATTGCTAATCAGCCAATCACATGGCAGCAGCTCAATGCATTTAGGCATTTATGTGTGGTAAAGGCGACTTGCTGAAGTTCAAACTGAGCATCAGAATGGGGAAGAAAGGGGATTTACGTGACTTTGAACGTGGCATGGTTGTTGATATCAGACGGGCTGGTCTGAGCATTTCAAAAACTGCTGATCCACTGGGATTTTCACACACAACCATCTCTAGGGTTTACAGAGAATGGTCCAAAAAAGAGAAAGGTGAGCGGCATTTGTTTGGATGAAAAATGTCTTGTTGATATCAGAGTTTAGCGGAGAATGGGCAGACATGATAGAAAGACAACAGTAACTCAAATAACCACTCATTACATCCAAGGTATGTAGAATTCCATCTCCGAACGCACAACATATTGAACTTGAAAGCAGATGAGCTACAGCAGCAGAAGACCGCCCCAAGTGCCACTCCTGTCAGCTAAGAACAGGAAACTGAGGCTACAATTCACACAGGATCAGAAAAATTGGACAATAGAAGATTGGGGAATTGTTGCCTGGTCTGATGAGTCTTGATTTCAGCTGCGACATTCAGATGGTGGGGTCAGAATTTGGTGTAAACAACATGAAAGCATTGATTTGTCCTGCCTTGTATCACCGGTTCAGGCTGGTGGTGTAATGGTGTGGGAGATATTTTCTTGGCACACTTTGGACCCCTTAGTACCAATTTAGCATTGTTCAAACACCACGGCCTACCTGAGTATTGTTGCTGACCATGTCCATCCCTTTATGACTACAGTGTCCCCATCTTCTGATGGCTCCTTCCAGCTGGATAATGCTCCATGTCACAAAGCTCAAATCATCTCACCACTGGTTTCTTGAACATGACAATGAGGTCCCTGTACTCTATTGGCCTCCACAGTCACCAGATCTCATCCAATAGAGCACCTTTGGGATGTGCTGTAACAGGAGATCTGCATCATGGATGTGCAGCCGAGAAATCTGCAGCAATTGTGTGATGCTATAATGTCAACATGGACCAAAATCTCTGAGGAATGTTTCCAACACCTTGTTGAATCTATGCCACGAAGAATTAAAGCACTTCTGAAGGAAAAGGGGGTCCAACCTGGCACCTAGCAAGGTGTACCTAATAAAGTGACCTGTGAGTGTATATATGTAAAGCACTGTGCAAATTAATGGTACTATATAAGTACCTGTAATAAACAAATATATAATATTCAGACAAAATGTTTCACTATTTTGCATGTATTTTAAACTTTATGATTTAAATATGTTTTTTTAAACATTCACCTGCACAATTTAAATGTTCCAATCATGATCAAGCAATGTGTGTGTGTATATATATATATATATTTATATTTATATTATTATTATTATTTTTTTCTTTAAACCCTCCTCGACCCAGCAACTACGCACTTTTCCCAGTTCCGTCATTTAAAGATTGGGCGCATATTTGTTAGTTCAATTATACGGAATAAGAACTTCAAAAGCAAGACAAGGTCTCAACAGGCAGTCATGTAATATACAATATTTGCAAAATCATGCTGCACAGCAAGTTTTGACGGTAGATCTATCACTCCAGCTGCCCAACCTCCAGGGATGGCTTTAATCATGTGAGCTCATTTATGTAAATAGCTAATTCCTATCCAAACCAATTACGGATTTTCAAAAATGGCTTTTTAAAACCACAAAGACATAGAGAATATGTGATTAAAGCTTTTATAACGATGGTGCATTTTTATTTTGATTACCATGTGTTGCTATCTATAGAATACTTAATACTCTAGAGCGGATATTAATATTCAGCTAAACCCAAATATTCCTAAATAATCCGGGGGGGGGGGTTCTGTAATAAGGAAGATGTCGGTATGAAAGATCAGACAGGGCTAGGTATATTGATAGGACCCACATGCCCATGCCTAAAGAATAAAATTTACTTGAAGTGATCTAAAAGGTATGGTCAAGATTGGAGATTGGAGGATGAAAAGGTTTGGCCAAGATAGGAGATGGGAGGATGAAAAGGTTTGGCCAAGATAGGAGATGGGAGGATGAAAAGGTTTGGCCAAGATTGGAGATGGGAGGATGAAAAGGTTTGGCCAAGATAGGAGATGGGAGGATGAAAAGGTTTGGCCAAGATTGGAGATGGGAGGATGAAAAGGTTTGGCCAAGATTGGAGATGGGAGGATGAAAAGGTTTGGCCAAGATAGGAGATGGGAGGATGAAAAGGTTTGGCCAAGATGGGAGGATGAAAAGGTTTGGCCAAGATAGGAGATGGGATGATGAAAAGGTTTGGCCAAGATTGGAGATGGGAGGGTGAAAAGGTTTGGCCAAGATAGGAGATGGGAGGATGAAAAGGTTTGGCCAAGATGGTAGATGGCAGGTCAAAAGGTTTGATTAAACCAGGGATCTCCAAACTTTCTAAGCAAACAATCTTTTTACTGTCATTCAGAATTTAGAGGGACTGGACTGGAACCAGTGGAAGTAGAACATGCCCCTGTATCAGCAAACGTAAACAATACCTCAAGCTTGGTGGTCAGTGGCAGGAAATTCTTTTTACATAGCACCTGTGGTCACTAGGAGGAGGATCAGAGTCCCGTCCTTGGTATTAGTGAAAGGAATAGTGCACCATCGTTGGTGTCATTGGGAGGAATACTGCCCCATAACTGATGTCAGTGGTAGGCATACAGGCTACATGCAATGCCAAGTTGCTTCAAGCAAAGCAAGTAGACTATTAGCATGCATTAAAAAGGTGATTTACTCCAGAAATAAAACTATAATTCTGTCACTTTAGAAGACTCTGGTTTAACCACATCTTCAGTATTCTGACCAATCCTGTTCACCAAGAGGGATATTCTGGTACTGGAGAGTCCAGCGAAGGGCAACAAAGCTAATAAAGGGACTAGAGGACCTCAGGTATGGGGAAAGACTACACGCATTAAACGTATTTAAGAGATGCTTGAGAGGAGATATGATAACAATGTAAAAATATCTTACTGGTGACCCTAGGATAGGGAAGAAACTTTTCATTGGGAGGAAGTTTGAAAAGACACGCAGCCATTCAATTAACGTGGAGGAGAAGCGGTTTAACCTTAAACTGCATAGAAGGATCTTTACTGCCGGAGCGGTGAGGATTTGTAACTCCCTTCCACAAACAGTGGTATCAGCAGGGAGTGTCACTAGTTTCCAAAAACGTTTAGATGGGCATCTTAACGATCGCAACATACAGAGATATGGGATTTAATATTGACATAAACTTGTACACACACACACACACACACACGCACTGTAGGTTGAACTGGATGGACTGATGTCTTTATTTAACCTTAACTTAACTATGTAACCATGAATAGTGTTCTATCATTGGTGTCAGTGGTAGGAATAGTGCCCTTTTTGTCAGTTGGAGGAATTATGCCCCACTGTTGGTGTCAGTGGCATGCCTCATATCAGTGTGAGGAATACTGCCCCAAGGATCAAATAAGGGCAATCCAGATTAAACTGGATTAAACTTGTAGTGCAAGTTTTTTTTTGGTGATTTTGATGATCTTTGTTTCGTTTTAGGCTTAGTTTTGTTAATGCCGCGTACACACAAGCGGACTTTATGGCAGAATAGGTCCGACAGAATCATTCCGTCGGATAGTCCGATCGTGTGTGGGATAGTCCAATTGTTTTTCTTTAAAAAATTCAGACGGACCTAGAAATAGGTGAGTAAACGTGCAGCACTGATGATGTATATAATTCACAAAAGCAAATCAGAATGTGAGTCTGGATGCAAATTGTGCCTTAGACAATAATGTAACACTCTGAAATTCAGAGTGAATGAAACGATATATGTAATAAAAACATATATTGAATTGCAACAATGTAGCTATATCTAGATTCAAAGTTGCACTAATTATGATAATACAGAGTGAAAAACACAAATATTATAAATGTGTAGCATACATGAGTGATATTAAAAAAGAAATGTGTATAACAAAAATAAATGTGTATAAGAAAAATGCAACTCCGAAGTCGCAGAAAATCACACACATCCAAATCAAAAAATATATAGAACATGTGCTTCTAGGTCTATGGACCAAGAAATAGAACATGTTTCAAATCTGTCCGAGGGACTCAATTCCTACTGGGAAAACCGTTCGTCTGTATGCTGGTCCAACGGACCAAATATGACGCAAGTGAAGCTATTGGCTACTGGCTATTGAACTTCCTTTTCTAGTCCTGTCCTACGTCATCACGTATGGACTTTCGACCGGACTTTAGTCCGTTTGTGTGTGGGCAAGTCCGTTCGTTCGGAAGGCCATCGTAACTCAGTTGAAAGTCCGTCGGGAATACCATCGGACCTTTTCTGCATAAGGGCTTTTCAACATGGTAAGTAATGTGAATTTACATGTCATTCAAAGAGTTCTGGGATGTTTAACCACTTACAGACCACCCCGCCGCAGTCTTACAGCAGCTGTTTGAAGGAGGATATCGTCGTTATGGCAGCAGCTAGCTGCCATAAACTCGGTATCCTCGTCTTCAGCGGGTGGTTCGCTACAAGATAAAAGTGGTCTCTTTGGCGGATTCACCGCAAGATCACTTTTATCGGTGGCGGGAGAGGGGCCCCCCTCCCGCCACGATCCGCTGCCCTCCGCTGCTTACCGGAGCCGTCGGCATCGGCAGAAGCGGTCGCATGTTTTCTCCTGTCAGGTATGGAGATGAGTGTGAATTGTTGGGTGGAAGCGGCGTCAAAACGTCACTTCCGCCCACAGCTCTTAAAGGGCCATTTAAAAAAAAATAATTTTAATTACAATTTTTTTCTTATTGCATTTTTTGCTAAATTGGAGATCTGAGGAGAGGACTTTTTGACCCCAGATCTCATATTTAAGAGCTCATGTCATGCTTTTTTCTATTACAAGGAATAAAAGTGAATTTTTTTTTTTTTTTTTAAACAGTGTTAAAATAAGGTAAAATAAATAATAAATTTTTTTTTAAATGCGTCCCGTCCTGACGAACTTGCGTGCAGAAGCGAGCGCATACGTGAGTAGCGTCCACATATGAAAACGGTGTTTAAACGACACATGTGAGGTATCACCGTGATCGGTAGTGCGAGAGCAATAATTCTAGCTCTAGACCTTGTCTGTAAGTTAAACCATGCAACCTGTAGAATTTTTTTAAATGTTGCCTATGGAGATTTTTAAGGGTAAAACTTTGTCACCATTCCACGAGCGGGCGCAATTTTGAAGCGTGACATGTTGGGTATCAATTTACTCAGTGTAACATTATCTTTCACAATATAAAAAAAAGTTGGACTAATTTTACTGGTTTCTTATTTTTTTTATTTAAAAAAAGTGAATTTTTTCCAAAAAAAGTGTGCTTGTAAGTATTGCAATGACCGCCATTTTATTCTCTAGGGTGTTAAAAAAAAACAATATATAATGTTTGGGGGTTCTAAGTCATTTTCTAGCAAAAAAAAAAAACTGTGTTAAACATATAAACACCACAATCTCAAAACGAGACTGGTCCTTAAGTGGTTAATATTATTAATATCCCTTATCTCTTTGTTTCTTTGAGCAAGTATGTATTTTATGGAGTCTATGTGAAAGTGAAATTGAACTTTTCAAAGGAAATTTTCCTCAGTGAATCTTATGAAGCTCTGTTGACTTCCATCATCCAATCATGTGCAATCAACAATACTGTTTTTTTTTTTATTTTCCTTCAATATGATTGGGTATGCTTTGTAAAAATTACAGTCACTCTGGGGCAAATTCCCTTGCACTATGCAACGTCCCTGAAAACTGAACTGTCTATTTGACTTTGGTAACTCAACCTCGATGTGTAATTATCAGCTTTAATATTGTCAAATGTTATGTTTAAAGTTCCAAAGAACTTTAATGAAATAATCCACACAGCTCTTTCTTTAACCTTGAGCAAATATAAAACCCAACCAGGCAGAGTTTTTGCATGGTCCAATGAACTATAAAGAATTCCCAAGCACTGACAGTGATGCTTTCTTCACCTGAAGTTCAGAGTAGGGCCTTTTATGTTTTTTTTTTTTCATCTTGGGCAATAAACTTCCTAAATAAAAATATGAAAACTGTTTGAGCATATTCTCCTCGTCTGGATCATGTCTTTGACCTACATTGCTCAACTGCTGCCCGCATTACTGTGGGGAGATATTAGAACAGAAGAAGTTAAAGGGAAAGTACTGTGAAGGTATCTAAATATATGTATTTTCTTTAGCATCGCTTTGCTGTTATATTTTTTTGTCATTTTCATTTTACAAAAACTGTAATATTTAACTGTGTTGAACGCTAAAATGCCTTTTTTTAAGTAATGGAGAGTGGTGCTTATTGTCTGAAAACAAGGAAGATGTTGAACTTTCACCAGGACAGCAATAGGGGTAATGTCAGGAAAACCATGCTCAATCCTGTGCTCAAAGGAATGTGCATGCGTGCAGAATGGTCCATAGAACTGTGCATGGTATTAGGACACCTTTGCACATCTGCGCATGCTCATCATGAGAGTGTGCATGTTTGCTGGACTTTGGCGCCAAGTGGCCTATTTAAAGCTATAGAGGATAATTGATGAGTGGTTGTCAGCTCCTACTGTTTGTTACCTGATCCCTTGTATATCCTAACCCAACTTATTATTGACTCTGCGTGTTCCTCAACCTATGTTGCTGACTCTGACTTGTGACCTGGCTTGGCACTGACTCCGCTCCTAGTTCCTGACTCTGTACTTCTGTTGCCCGGTTGTTGTCACCCTTTGCTTGTCTAACTACGCATCCAAGGCCCTGCGTCTGCCTTGTTTTAGCTCCACAGATACTTCAAACCAGATCTCCTACAGGCACCCACGCAGACAGGCAGGGTTTTTCTAACAGAAGGGACCCTAGTAGGTAATTCAAGCGGCCAAAAAGACAGCTCCTGTAAGGAAGACTGGGTGAAGATAGAAGCCCCTTGGACCAGCAGGAGCAGTGACAGTGCAATTCTGCAATTCAGTCTCTGACCATCTCCAGTATCATGTCTGCAGCTACTGTATCATTCCCATAGTCTTTGATTAAATGACGTTGTGTATCTGCTGTCCAGTGGCGGCTGGTGTTTTTCCTTTGTTTTGGAGGGGCAGCAAACAACAACCCCCTCGCCCAGCCGGTAGCACTACCTGCACCCCATCTAGGTGGTGGGTAGTGGGCTGCGGGCAGTGGCTCCAGTGTCCTCTGCTCCAGCACGGCGGGCCCGATCTAGGTGGTGGGCAGCTCCGGTGTCCTCATCTCCAGCATGCTCCTCCTCCTAGGTGCTAGGCATCCAATAGGATCGCCTGACATTTTGTCCAATTGGGAAATGGGTCTCACGATGGGGCACAGTGCCCTGAGTCTCGAGCCCACCCTTTGTTGAAGCCTATCAGAGCCTCTGTCTCTAATCACGTACTTCAAAAATACACACCCCCCTTTGGATTCCATAGTCTAGCGCCCTGTTTTTAGATCGGGGGCTGAACACCATGGATGGGGGGTGGTGCCTGATGTCCCCCTGATGGACGGGCTGCCACTGCTGCTGTCTCTGCCACAGAATTTTATGTGTGGCCCTTTAATGATGTTGTGGGCTTCATCTGCATATCCAGAAAGTTGACCACCACTAGACATTATAATCTTTTATATACCTTAGAACCAACAGAGTATTTGATTATGGCTTCATATTCATATAAGCTTGGTGTGGCTGTTATCAATAATACTCTTCTTACATACTACTAAAATATATTTTCCAGGCTCCCAAAACCATTGTCTTCTGGATATTATTTATTTTATGTGACAAAGGAGTAAAACACATTTTTGACAGCTGGCAATCCTGGTGTTGACACCGTGACTTTGGCATTATTCACACTTGGCTGCCCCTACAGCAGGCTTACAATAAGGAGGCTAAATCCAGTCTTTATGTGCTTATGGTTTCCTGCTTGATCCATACATTCTAATTAGACAAACCTATATAGAGACTTTTACATCAGTTAGGACAGGAAATATGCATTGATTCTTCCTCGGATATATTTTTAATCCATAAAATATTTCAATAGATTAATGGTGGCACAAAAGCAGGTCCTTGTACATAAAGTTAAAATAACCCTTTGGGTTCTATTTATAAGACATTTATTGGACAAATGTCATACATATTCATGCAGGCTGGATGAATTTTTCCCATATTTTTTCTATAATAGTTTACTTCCTATAAACATCAGCTCCATTTAGTGGCTAAAAGGTAGTATAGAAGCGACATCCATGATGATATGTCAGTTACAGTACACAATGGGGTTTATTTACTAAAGCTGGAAAGTGAAAAATCAGGCTCACTTCTGCATAGAAACCAATGAGCTTCCAGGTTTCATTACCAAAGTTTAATTGAACAAGCTGGGGTTAGAAGCTCATAGGTTTCTATGCAGAATTGAGCCTGATTCTGCACTTTCCAGCTATAGTATAAACCCCATTGTGTACTTAAAAGTGGGGTATGCCTCTACTAAGTTGGTAATGAGAGAGGAGACTGAAGGAGTGAGGTGAGGAGTAGACAGATAGATTTGGGTGTCATTGACATAGAGATGGTATTGGATGTTGTGGGAGGTCATCAAGTGACCAAAGGAGGAGGTGTATATAGAGAAAAGAAGGGGTCCAAGAACAGAGCCTTGGGGGACCCCTATAGAAAGAGGAAGTGGAGAGGAGGAGGCAGAGTTGTAGTTAACACTGAAGGAGTGTTGTGATAGGTTGCAGGAGAACAAGAATAGAGCAGAATCTTGAAGGCCAAGGGAACAGAGTTTATTGAGAAGGAACAGGTGGTCAACAGTATCATAGGCCGCAGAGAGGTCAAATAGTAGGAGTATGGAGTAGTGGCCATTGGTTTTAGCAATTATTAAATCGTTAGTGAGTTTTAGCAAGGCAGTGCTGCTAGCAAAAGCCAGACTGTAAGGGGTCAAGAAGGTTTTCAATGAGGTAGGAGCTAAGACGGTTTTAGGCTAAGCGTTCTAAAAGTTAGATGGTTTAGAATGTTTAATATGTTTTTTATTAGTCAGTTAAAAATAACATAATAATATTTTGTTGTTTTTTTCAGTATTAGCCAGTAGGTGGAGCTTTATGTTACTTTCTATGTGTTTTCCAGGGTATCTATATCTGCTTTGCTGAAAAAGGTCTGTTGTAAAAAGAGTTTAATATCTCAACTTAAAATTTACACGCAAGTGAGTGAGTTAGCTCAGTCATTAGACCCATTTTCTCTGCTCCCTGGTTGCTTTTGAAGATATCTTCCTAGTATGTTTCAATCAGACAGAGAGCCTGAAAGCGAACAGCTACTACTGCGCTCTCTCTCTCTATGGCAACAGTGTAGGAAATTATTAACTGTAAAGCAACGATTGTACCTAAATATTTACACAAATTAGTATATAACAGCACTTAAAAATGTATGAACAGAAAGCTTAAGTCCGAGCATTCAGAAAATTATTAAAATAACCCCCCCCCCTTTAGCAGGTTAAGGTTTAACACTTGTTTTTACCAGGGATTTAACTAAAATATTATTTACTTAAACCCTGGGTCCCACAGTCTTCTCTGCCAGTTCTGGTTATGAGAACCAGTTCCCCCAAATTCGCTCTTCTTGCCAGGCTTTGGCTGACCCCCTCACCGACATCATCACTTACAATGCAGGACCAGTGGCAACAACTAGTCCTGCATTGTACATAATGATGTAGGATGCTGCCCACATTCCAGTCCTGGAGAGAAGAGGAACAAACTGCCAACCAGGGACAGTATGTAAAAATCCGTTTTTTTTACATCTGTCTCTGAAATGTCCCTTACCGACATCCTTTTGATCTAAAAATCCAGAGATTGTAGCTGCCCCACCTCTCCAGTACCTTCTCAGCCAATAGAAACATGTCTGTGTATACTGTGCGTACATGTATGTGTATAATGTGTGTGTGTGTGTGTGTGTGTGTATATACTGTGTGGCCCCATAAACTCGGATTGCCTGGGGGCCCCATAATCTCCTATTGCCCTGGGGCCCCGTTAGTTGTCAGTCCACCCCTGCTGCCAGCTGTTGTTTTTTTTGGTAAATGCCCAGCAATTAGCTTTAAAAAATGATCTAAAATAAAATCGATCAAATAACTGTGTCGTTTCTCTTTAGGGAAGGTGCACCAGATTTTTGTATTTAGAAGCTGAACATTTCTTTCACATTCTATCTATTTATATGCAATAATCTATACATTTGTAATGCTCCTCTACTGTAACAACCATGGTGGGGGCAATCAGGACTAGTCAGAGGTTTGTGGTGCATGTTGGGACATTCCTGTTTCAGCAACATTCTCTGAAAGAGGAGCTCGGTGTCAGTAAATTGGATGTTCCCTTTTTACGTTACTAGTCATAAATATTTATATCTACCTACATAACTGCATTTATGTGCAAGACACACATTTGTACAAAGGTGACAACTGTGCTATGGCTGTCCAGAGATACCTAAGAATTATAAATGAGTTCTCAATCCTAAATGACTACTTGTTATTTTGAGAAATATGTCATTTAGTCGTGATCTATAATTATAGACAATAATAGAATTATTCATGAATTCAAATATGTTCCCTGTAGGAAAAATCAAACTTCCAAGTGAGGTCTCTTGATTTTATATACACAAACAAACTGTAATCATTTTAATAATCATTTTTTTACACAAAAATGTCCTAATTGCAGCAAACATAATGGTAGGATACAAATGGTTTGATCTTGAGCTGCTGCCATTTTCAAATGTTTGCGGCCAAGAAGGTCGACAATAACAATTTGTCAAATTTTAAAATTGATTGTGATGTATTACTGTTTGCTTCTGGGTGGGAAGTCTGCTTCAAAAGATGAACAAAACGTTTAATGAGATACTAAAAACACTGCCAAATAAATAGTTAAAGCTAAACAGTTTTTGTTTTATTTCTAAACTGATTTTGTAAAATGCATTATATATCTATATATATAGATATATATATATATATCTATATATATATATCTATATATATATATATATCTATATATATATATATATATATATATCTATATATATATATCTATATATATATATATATATATATATATATATATATATATATATATATATATATATATATATATATATACAGTATATTGTCAAAATTGGGACACCCGCCTTCACACCCACATGAACAGGGCATCCCAGTCTTAGGCCTGATTCACACCTATGCATTTTTAGTACTTTTTGCATTTTGCCGATTTGCACTACAGTTAACATGCTTTCCTATGAAACACGTTCTTTAGTACAAATCTGAAAAATGCAAAAAGCACTAAAAATGCATAGGTATGCATCAAACCTTAGCCCAGTGATGGCGAACCTTGGCACCCCAGATGGTTTGGAACTACATTTCCCATCATGCTCATCCACTCTGGGGTGCCAAGGTTCGCCATCACTGCCTTAGCCTGTAGGGTTCATTGTTGAGTTGGCCCACCCTTTGCAGCTATAACAGCTTAAACTCTTCTGGGAAGGCTGTCCACAAGGTTTAGGAGTGTCTATGGCAATGTTTGACCATTCTTCCAGAAGCGCATTTGTGAGGTCAGGCACTGGTGTTGGACAAGAAGGCCTGGCTTGCAGTCTCCACTCTAATTCATCCCAAAGGCTCTCTATCGGTTTGAGGTCAGGACTCTTTGCAGGCTACAAGTTTCTCCACCCTAAACTCGTCATTATTGTTTTCTACACTGGTGCGAAGTCATGTTGGAAAAGGAAGGCACCACCCTCAAACTATTCCCACAAAGTTAGGAGCATGAAATTGTCCAAAATGAGCTTGACTGGCTTGCACAGAGTCCTGACCTCAACCTGATAGAACGCCTTTGGGATGAATTAGAGCAGAGACTGTGAGCCAGGCCTTCTTGTCCACATCAGCGCCTATTAGTGGCTATAAGATATGTCCTAGTACTGAGGTTTCTATCCAATTTTCTACAGGTGAACAAGGAACCCACAGTAGGTACATCTACAGTTGGTGCACAGTGGGGTCAACTACAGACAGGTAACTTAAAGGGATTTCACTCAATTGTAGTAAAAAGAGAACAAAGTAAACTGGTGTGTAAAGCTCAGCTTGACTACATCCCCTCTGAGCATTTCAAGGCTTATTTTTATTTTATTTTGACAGGTGTGTATATTTAAATATCCCTGGATATATACATGATTTGAGCAGTTTTATTATATTTTTAAGTATTTGCGCTCTATAATTTAGGACCAAGAAAAAGTCTTAACAGTATTTTTTATTTATTTTTTTGCTGACAAGTGGACCCTTGTACCTTAGCAAAATATTCCATGGAGATCAGAACTCCATCTCAAAAGTACTTGATTCCAATGAGTACGTGCGATGTCATTTCAATTTTCCTCCCCTTTAAAAGCAGAAACAATTCTGAAACGTCTTGCGATTGTATGTTTATAATACAGAACTGCTACAACATATGTTCCAATCCACGTCTACAGCGGCAACAATTTGCCTTTTGCTGAAACAAAGTTGATTTTCTCAAGTCTTAACACTCTGTGTGGAGGTGAACTGCAGTGTGTGTTGGCAGCATAACAGCTTGTGTTATGTTAGCAGAAGAACACAATTAAATAATTGGTAGAGATAAAACATGACGTTCTTTTTGACAAATAATGTGCACATCCAAAAACTGAAAGATATCTCTTAGACCAGCCGTTTTCCACCTTTTTTACCCTGAAGAACCCCTAAAAAAACTTTCAGGTCTTGGGGAACCCTTATTAAACCAATTCATTGATGGGTCAATGGGAAAAAAATGTCTATTACATTGGTTGGCAGCAGTGCTGGGGTCATCGAGAGCCCAGGGCGAACATGCCAAATTGTACCTCCCCCAAGATGTATGAGCATTATGTCAGCAAAAACCCCCTCTTCCCATAAAATAATCGAGCACTAATCTGCATGCTTACCTCCTAAGCATAAATTCCCCCTCCTCCCAAAACAAATTCATCCCCTGCTGAAATTACCCTTCCCAGCATAAATCTGTGCCGCCCCCCCCCCCAATCCAGCCCAGCTTAAATCCTCTCATTCCGAATATCCTGGCTCTCTGCCCCACTCTGCCCTCCCTCCCACCGCACTCTGTATCACAAGTAGACTCACCATTGGACCTCACCTCCTTATCTAGCCATGTGCTCGATCTCTGCGCTCCCTCCCACAGGTTGTGTTCCCTCCCACAGTCTGTGATCAGCGCTGCCATTGGAAGCCCCCTCCTTCTTCCCCTCCAGCTTTCTGCACTACAGGAGCCAGAACTACAGATGAGGCATCGGGTATCAATGCGCCCTCACAGTATTGACTGCCAGTGCGCATTGAGAACAACACTGGAAACCCCATTGAGCGGTATACAGTGCCTTGCAAAAGTATTTGCCCCCCTTGGTATTTTTCGTGTTATGCTGCCTCACAACCTGGAATTAAAGGGGTTGTAAAGACAATTTTTTACCTCCACTGTGCAGCTCATTTTGTACAGAGTGGCCCCAAACCTGGTCTTCTGGGGTCCCTCGGCAGCTGTTTCAGCTCCTCCCCGCAAGAACTAACCACCTTCATGCAAGCTCTCTCGCATGGTGGTTAGTTCTTGTGGGCGTGCTTCCGTGATACGGCCGGGGGCTATAGCCGCTCACTATATGGATGCATTAAGCTGAAAAAACGCGAACCTTTACAACTCCTTTAACATGGATTGTTTGAGGATTTGCATCATTTAATTTACAGAACATGCCCAACACTGAAGATGTTTTTTTTTTTTTTTATTGTGAAGCAAACAACAAATAGGACAAAATAACTGAAAAAGTCAATGTGCACAACTATTCATCCCCTCCTAAATGTGATACTTTGTAGAGCCATCTTTTGTGGCTATCACAGCTCCAAGTCACTTTGGATAAGTCTCTATGAGCTTGCCACATCTTACCACTGGGATTTTAGCCCATTCCTCCTTGCAAAACTGTTCCTGCTCCTTCAAATTGGATGGTTTGCACTTGTGAACAGAAATCTTTAAGTCTGACCACAGATATTCTCTTGGATTGAGGTCTGGGCTTTGACTAGGCCATTTCAACACATTTACATGTTTCCCCTTAAACCACTCAAGTGTTGCTTTAGCAGTGTGTTTGGGGTCATTGTCCTGCTGGAAGGTGAACCTCCGTCCTAGCCTTAAATCACACACAGAGTGGTACAGGTTTTGCTCAAGAATATCCCTGTATTTAGCACCATCCATCTTTCCCTCAACTCGGACCAGTTTCCCAGTCCCGACTGCTGAAAAACCTCTCCACAGCATGATGCTGCCACCACCATGTTTCACTGTGGGGATGGTGTTCTTTGGGTGATGTGATGTGTTCGGTTTAGGCCAGACATAGCGTTTTCTTTGATGACCAAAAAAGTTAAATTTTAGTCTCATCTGACCAGAGCACCTTCCTCCATACATTTTGAGAGTCTCCTACATGCCTTTTCGCAAACTCAAAATGTGCCATTTTGTTTTTTGCTGAAAGTAATGGCTTTCTTCTGGCCACTCTGTCGTCCTGTGTACAGATACTCCAGTCTCTGCTGTGGAACTCTGCAGCTCCTCCAGGGTTATCTGACGTCTCTGTGCTGCCCCCAACAATGGGGCATAATTCTTCCCACAGACCCCAACAAAGGGGGACAGTTGTTCCCAATGACACCAACAATGGAACACAATTCCTCCCACTGACACCAAAGATGGAGCATTGGCCACAATCCGACCCCCCTAACGTCTAAGGGACAGTAAACTGGCCCTTTGTTTAGAAAGAACTAAGTGTTACAATGTTTCTCTTTATCTCCGCCTAAGCGATGTTGTGATAAACTTGGCAGACTGCCTGTTTTATGGTTTTTTTGACAGCTGTCAGCTGTGAGCAGAGAATCGGTAAAATGCTGTGTTAAAGTGGTTGTAAACCCTTATCTGTAGGTACTGGACATATCTCCTAAGCCTGCACGGCTTAGGAGATATTTACCATACCATTTACCATATACGCTTGCGCCAAGTCAAGAAAGGGTACCACTGTGCCGTTTCTATAGGGCCCGTGCCATGACCGTTGGCTCCCACGCGCATGCTAGTCACAGAGCCCACAGCCCCGGAAGGAAGAGGTGTGAAGATGGACGGGGCCACCAGCTGGGACCTTGGAGACATTGCGGGCTTCATTTGCAGGTAAGTGGCACATAATGGGCTAGTATGCAATGCATACTAACTCATTATACTTTTACTTTGCACGGGAATAAAGAGGAAATAAAACCCATCAGGGCTTACTTCCTCTTTAACCACTTCCCGACCAGCGCACGACGATGTACGTCGACAGAATGGCACGGGCAGGCATATTGGCGTACATGTACGTCCAATATTCGATGCCGCGCTGGTCGGGACCCCCGTGAGTCCGGTCGCGGGACCCACGGACTCGATCGCCGCAGGCATCCCCGCGATCGTCTCACGGAGCGGCCGAATGGAGGAAATGCTGTATAAACAACATTTTTCCATTCTGCCTAGCAACTAGTGACGCTGATCTCTGCTCCATGTGATTGGAGCAGAGATCAGTGTACACTAAATGAAAGCCCAACCCCCCACAGTTAGTAACACACCCCTAGGAACACTTAACCCCTACACTGCCACCCACTGGTTAACCCTTTCACTGCCAGTGTCATTTACACAGGAATCACTGCATTTATATAGCAGTGATTACTGTATAAATGACAATGGTCCCAAAAATGTGTCAAAAATGTCCGATGGGTCCCCGACAATGTCGCAGTCACAATAAAAATCGCAGATCGCCGCCATTACTAGTAAAAAAAAAAATAATAAAAAATTATTAATAAAAATGCTATAAAACTATCCCTATTTTGTAAACGCTATAACTTTTGCGCAAACCAATTAATAATCGCTTATTGCGATTTTTTTTACCAAAAATATGTAGAAGAATACGTATCGGCCTAAATTGAGGGAAAAAAATGTTTTTTTATATATTTTTGGGGGATATTTATTATAACAAAAAGTAAAAAATAATGCGTTTTTTTCAAAATTGTCGCTCTATTTTTGTTTATAGCGCAAAAAATAAAAACCGCAGGGGTGATCAAATACCACCAAAAGAAAGCTCTATTTGTGGCAAAAAAAGGACGTCAATTTTGTTTGGGAGCCACGTCGCACGACCGTGCAATTGTCAGTTAAAGCGACGCAGTGCCGAATCACACAAAGTGGTCTGATCTTTGACCAGCAAATTGGTCCGGTCTGAAAGTGGTAAAGATCGCAAGGGGGGTAAAATTGTGATCTCGATTATTTAAAGATTAATCGTGCAGCTCTAGTTCTGGGCATAGAAATGTATGCAAAATATCCCTGTAACAAGAAATAATGTAAAGAATCCTCAACTTTTTTTTTAGGAGTAAGTATTTAATTTTAATGTTTGCCCCAGGCAGTGATTTAAATACCAAAAAAAGAAGGCTCTAATTATATGAACAAAATCATAAACATTTCATATGGGTACAGTGTTGCATGACCGCACCATTGTCATTCAAAATGCGACAGCACTGGAAACTGAAAATTGGCCTGGGCAGGAAGGGGGTAAAAGTGCCCGGGAGGCAAGTGGTTAATTTTTTTTTTAGTTCTGGGCATTTAAAATCATGTAGAATATTCCTGTAACAAGAGATAATGTAAAGAAACCTCAACTTTTTTTTTTTTTTTGGAGGAAGTATTTAATTTTAAAGTTTGCCCCGGGCAGTAAAAAAAGTTGTCAAGGATATGCATTCTATCCATTTTCCTCTTTTTTTTTTTTTTTTATTAAAGTTAGTCTTTATAAAAGGCAGAAGGAACATTCTTAAGTCAACCTGTCACTGGAAGCCGCATGAATTTAGCCACAACTCTATCATGGCAAGCCGCTCCAACGCTCAAAAGGTCCCCTTTTTTCACCTGTAATCTTTGGATTATTAGACAGTACAGAGACATATCTTATTGTGGGCATTTATCACTGATCTGCCATTAGTCTGCACCAGTTTAATTGGCCGAGACACCAATTACCACTCAGGGAAGCATTGAAAACAAGATTCACCGAGGTAACTTGAGGAGAGTATTAAGACAAACTCATCTGTCTCTCAACATTTAAGAAGCGGTTGATCTGTAGCCACCAGAATTAGAGGAACTCTTGAGTGGGGAGTGCTGAAAGAACAATGGGTGTTAACATCTTATTTGACACTGAACCTGTCACTGTGAGACGAGTATATTGGGTTGTACGAAGACAATGTGATGAATAGCGGCAATACAGAACAATGTAATAAGTTGACTGGTGGATTAAAGAAAAGATTTAAAGACAAAGGCTTCGAGTTTGAGCTATTTTAATCCCCTCAAGTGTTTTTAAAAGTTATTAAAAGTAGTTTTCTGTACAATAAGAAAATTGACGTATCAAATTTTTTTTTTCTTTGGGTGCTGCAATGTGCAGAACATATAGACATGCTTGGAGATTGAACAAAGTGAATAAGCAAAGGGCATACGTGACAGGGTGGAAGGAAAACCAGTGAGTAGTGGGTTAAATTAGTTATGGAAGGTTACCCTATTGGATGTGAAGACGGGGTGATGGGGAGGAGCAGAGGAGATGGTAGTGGTGGGAAGGAGTGAAGTGGGCTTCACTTGCAGACTGCAAATCGTCGAAGAAATGTTCCTCCCTTCCGCCTGGTGATTTGTTTGTTATTTTTATTGATGAGGGTGGATGTTGACAATTGGGGTCTTTGACGAGGGTCTAAAATATGGTGTCTATTAGGGATGAGCCCGGTGTTCGATTCAAACCCATGTTCAAATCGAACATTGGCCGTTCATCCATTCGTCGAAAACAGAACTTTGTGGGCTGTTCGCATCAAATTCGTGTGATACGAACGGCCCACAATGCACTGCTCCAGTCGCAGTGCATTGCTGGCTGATGATTGGCCAAGCATGCACTGTGACCCCACATGCTTGGCCAATCACAGCGCCGGAGCGAGGAGAGCCATAATTGGCCACAGGTTGGATGCCTGTGGCTAATTATAGCTCAAGGGGTATAGTACACGCCCCACACTATATAAGGCCGCCAGCGCGGCGGCCTTGTGTAGTGTGTTGCGGCGTTCATAGAGAGAAGGATAGGCAGGGACAGTGTCAGCTGTGCTTTACTTCTTTAGATAGCACTGTTACAGTGAGTGTAGTGTTCAGGGAGAGAGCAGGATAGGCAGGGACAGTGTCAGCTTTGCTTTGCTTCCTAACCTAGCGCTGTTACAGTGGGTGTAGTGTGCCTTCTGCACAGCAAGCATACACCTGAATCTACCCCCCCCCCCCATTGCTGGTGTTGTGTAGTTGATTTGTGCAACACATGCATCTGCCTAATATTCAGTCAGTGTAGTGTGCCTCCTGCACAGCATACACCTGAATCTACCCCGTCGTTGCTGGTGTTGTGTAGTTCATTTGTGCAACACAGGCATCTGCCTAACATTAACATAACATATTTTGGGTGCGGGGTTCCCCTTAATATCCATGCAAGACCGAAAGGGGCTGGTAATGGGCTGGGGTAGGGGGGTGATGGGGTAGCCATGCCATTTTTCTCAAAGATTTTCCTCCATATTGCCAGGACAAGACATTACTTAATAATTACTTAATTAATGCTTTAATAGCCGCAAGCAGTTTTAAATGGCTTTTTTTCCTTTACAAATGTCATTTTTTGCAGGGACTGTTCTAAACATGGGAAACACATGCCACTTCACAGGCGTACATTAGACACCCTCCAGGTATGATTTTTAAAGTAATATTTCACTTTTTTTTTTTCACTTTATGCATCATTAAAATGACTGCTCCAGAAAAAACTTCAGTTTTTAAAACGTTCTTTTTGCATTGATACATGTCCCCTGGGGAAGATCCCGGGCCCCCAAACCATATTGGCCGTTATAATTAGCACTTTAGATTTCGAACGTTCGTGTCCATTGTAATTAATAGGGTTCTAACGTTCGTGCGAACTTTCGGTCTGTTCGCAGGTTCTGGTGCGAACTGAACCGGGGGTTGTTCGGCTCATCCCTAGTGTCTATTAAAAAACAGCGGGACCCATCTCTATGGAGTATGGAGACTCTATGGAGTCTTGGGTATGGAGTCCTCTGGTTGGTCTTGTTCAGTTTAGAGTGACCAGGAAGTGTAAAGTTGGTAGCGGTCTGTGGTCAGTTAGGATAGTCCTTGTGTCGTGTTTTGGCGGCTGGGGACAGAACCTAGCTTAATGGTACCACATACTCCAAAGTTGTGGAAGATGGTGTTGTCAAGGATCTGCAGGTATTCTTGGATCTGGATTCTTATGACTGTTTTATGTTTTCTGTTGTTTATGGTTTTTATTTTATAAAAGGCCAAACCGGCCATTTAACTCCACTTTTATAGATTTATAGAATACTGGTAAAAAGGTGGGATCCGAGGCTCTGAAGAAGAAGGTATCCCTTTGAAACCCATCATCTGGAGACTGTTGTAACCAGACTGATTGCCACTCATTTATCCCTCGTTTTGGTCTGATCTATATAGATGTATATAAAATGCACTTTTTATTTATCAAAAAGGGTTTTCCAGCGCTAAACCTTTCATCTGATTTCTAGATTGCGGCATTTGCAAATTCCAAAAGCCAATGTAAAAGAATAGTAGTGTTAAAAAAAAGCCCTTGTGGGTTTAACCAATCTTATTTTTGGTACAATTCCCCTTTAAGGGGGTGTGGCAAGGGTTGTGTCCTATACCCGCATACTTTTGCTGATAGGTGTCCCTCATTCCCATCTCAAAAAGTTAGGAGGTATGTATATGGATTTTTTTTTGGAGAATAAGGATATTTTTTAGTGTTGTATTAAAGGCTAGCATTATAACAGTGACTAATTGTAGTTGACTCAACCAGCTGAAAGAGGATCTGGCCATAATGAAAACTAGAAAACCCTTCCACAGAATGCAGCAGTGATTGAGGAGGGCAGACTGGTGACACGGGAGCGCTCTGCAATTGAGTAATTAGTAAATATTAAAGTAAAATGCTAATGAGAACAAGATGAGAATAGTAAACAAAGGATTATGAACAAAGAAATAAATAGTGAACAGACAGCGAGACGGTACAAATCTGAAGATTACAATGCTATAGGCGTCTGTTCACTCGTACAGCTGAAGTTAATTGTGCATCATCTGTTCTTGACAGTGAAGAATGAGGATAGTTAGTAAACAGTCATGTAATTAAAGAAGAATTCTCAGCAAATCAAATTTCCTTCCACTATGCGGCAGGTAGAACTCAGCTCACTCATAGGCAGGAACACGTTTTTTGTTTTCTCTTTATATGTTTCATTTTGTACATAGACTTGCAGATCTCAAACTACTTTTGCCCAGGGAAAAAAAATGAAGTCATTAAACAACATCTGCCGAAAGATCTTCGTACAAAGTTGCAAACTTAAAGTGGAACTTCACCCTCTCAATCAACATTGACTATTTTTAATCCTCATGCTGCTAGCACTCATAAATTGATAGCAAAGTACACTATAGTACTAAAAGTATTGGGAAGCCTGCCTTTACACGCACATGAACTTTACTGGCATCCCAGTCTTAATCTGTAGGGTTCAATATTGAGTTGGCCCACCCTTTGCAGCTATAACAGCTTCAACTCTTCAGGGAAGGCTGTCTACAAGGTTTAAGTTGTATCTATGGGAATGTTTGACCATTCTTCCAGAAGCGCATTTGTGAGGTTAGGGCACTGATGTGGACAAGAAGTCTTGGCTCACAGCGTCCCAAAAGGTGTTCTGTGGGGTTGAGGTCAGTAAGGTTTCTCCACCCCAAACTCACTCATCCATGTCTTTATGGGCCTTCTTTTGTGCACTGGTGCGCAGGCATGTTGGAACAGGAAGGGGCCATCCCCAAACTGTTCCCACAAAGTTGTAAGCATGAAATTGTCCAAAATGTCTTGGTATGCTGACACCTTAAGCCCACATACACACGGTCGGAGATTTTGCCAACCAAATCCGTCGGATTTTGCCCGTCGGATTTAGTCCGACAGATTGTGTCCGAAACTGTTGCACACACACGGTCGGGCCAAGTTGGCGAAAAATCCGATCTTTCAAAACATGATGACGTAATTTCGTTACGATGGGACTACATTCAGGCTAGTAGCCAATAGCTTTGATGTAGGAATTTGATCTGAGCATGCGTGGCACTTGGTCCGATGAAAATGCTCTACACATGATCGGATTAGGTCCGTCCGGCCCAGTTGGTTGGGAAATATTTCCAACATGTTGGAAAATTGGGTCGGATGGAGATTTGGACGGAATCAGTCCGATGCATACCACACAGAGTCGGATTATCTGACGACACGGTCCGATAAGACTCATTCCGACAGATTCTCCGACCGTGTGTACAAGGGCTAAGAGTTCCCCTCACTGGAACTAAGGGGCCAAGCCCAACCCATGAAAAACATGACCACACCATAATCCTCCCTTCACCGAATGACTTGGACCAGTGCACAAAGCAAGGTCCATAAAGACATGGGTGAGTGGGTTTGGGGTGGAGGAACTTGCACTTTCCTGACCTCAACCTGTTAGAACACCTTTGGGGACGAATTAGAGCGAGGACTGCGAGCCAGGCCTTTTTGTTCAACATCAGTGCCTGACCTCACAAATGTGCTTCATGAAGAATGGTCCAACATTCCCATTGACACACTCCTAAACCTTGTGGACAGCCTTCCTAGAAGCTGCAAAGGGTGGGCCAACTCAATATTGATGAAGACTGGGATGCCATTAAAATGTGTGTAAAGGCAGGCTTCCCAAAACTTTTGGTAATATATTGTATAACATCTTTACTTTTTTTAAACTTTTTTACATTTCATAAGTAACTTCCTGGTTTCTGGCCTAGGACAAAATGATATCATACAGCCAGTCAACAAGGTCATTTAGCACCCAGGCAAAAATACAACCCCCCCCCCCCTCCATAAAATGTATGAGCAGTATGTGTCTGCAGAAATCCCCTCCTTCTCCTTAAAAAAAAATGTGAGCACTAATCTGCATGCTTGCCCCCAAGCATACATTCTGCCAGCTTGTAGGCAGGCACTCTACATGCAGCGCCTCCCACCTCACATGATACCACAGCACCCAGGGCAGCCGTCCCTCCTGCCCACCCCTTGTCCTGGCCCTGCATACATACCAGGAGTCTTCAGGAGAGGAGGAGGGGTTTTCTCAACTAAGCACACCCTCCTGCCCGCATGCCTGAGCTAAGGGCAGATGGGTTCCAGGAAGTAAATGCTGCATGAATCATCTGCCCTTATTTAAGACGGCATGGCTAGAAATGCTAGGGTGGTGTTCTTTGAAGTGACTTCTCAGGAAAATAAAGTATAGAGACATGGATGGATAGTATATTAAAAAAATTTCTTTGATATTAAAAAATGTATTAAATTGCGTTTTCGATTTGTGGTCCTTAGATGGTGATTAGTTTTGCTTTGTTGAAACAGATTTGTATGTTTAAACCTATGAGGAAGGAAAGAGGATCCCCGTGGTTGCCAGTTTCAGGGTTAAATCTATCCCAGGCCATTAAAGCAGTATTAAACGTAAAAACTAAAAATATTATATTGCAGCTTGGAAATTCTTACATATGGTGGCTGCATTCGATTTCTTTTTTCGTTTTTTTTTTTGCTTGATCAGATGGTCATCTGGTCATTTAGTCTGTATTTTTCAACTTCTTTTAGTGCCCATTACTCTAGTTACTGTGTTACAAAGCAGAGACTGGTGTGCATTGCAATACAGTGAAAACACTGCAATGCCAATGAGCCGATTACTGCTCATCAAATAGTTCACTTTTTTTTTTAACAAGCTTAATTGAAATGTCACACAGTGACAGTTGATTAAAGTGACTATAAAGGATATCAATAATAAAAAAAAAATAACAAGCATGCTATACTTTCCAGCTGTGTGCAAAGGTTTTGCAGAGAGTTGCCCCGTTCCTCATCTTCTGGGGTCCTCTGCCAGTACTCTCTGCTCCTCCCCCTATAGAGTGTCCACCATAGCAAACCCCTCATGAGCGCTCACTCCCAGGCCACACTCTGTGTGCCTATTGATACACAGAATGCAGCTTGGCTCCGCCCCCAGTTCTCTGCTCACTGGCTGGGATTGACAGCAGCGGGTGTCAGTAAAACTTACAAGACCTGCCAGACAGGTGTGCTGTGTTTCGGAGCTGTGTAAATCTCAGGAAATATAAATCATTTGGCAGGTAAAACAGCATACAGTAGAACCTTGGATTAAGAGCATAATCCGTTCCAGGAGAATGCTTGTAATCCAAAGCAATCGCATATCAAAGCAAGTTTCCCCATAGAACTCAATGGAAATGAAGAAAATTCATTCCTCATTGACTTCTATTGCATGCAATACCGCATGTGGCCAGAGGTTGGGGGCACCGGAGAGCCTCGGAAACACTCAGAGACAGCTCAGCTGAGCTCGAAAACCCTTGGAAAGGCTTGGAAACACTCGGCAACAGAGTATTTCCGAGAGATTCTGTGTATTTCCGAATGGCTCCGAACCGTTCTGAGTGTCACCGTCGCTCCCGCACCTCCGGCCAAATGCGGAACTGCACATCCCATTGGCTTGAATCCTGCTAATTTTGGAAGGCAACATTCGCAAACCGAGTCAGGATTTCTAAAAAAAAAATTAAAAAAATAAATAAAAAGATGCTCGTCTTTCAAAACGCTTGTTAACCATGTTACTCATAAACCAAGGTTCCACTGGTAATTTGAAGGTTCCACTGGTAATTATACATATTTCTCTGTATTTAGCTGTTCTCTTGGAGTGCAGCTTTAAGAAATACATGGATTATGGGAACAAAGGCATGTTTTATCATATTAGGTAATTATGAGAAAACCTAACAGGTATTGATCAAATATAAATTAAAAAAATCTAGTATATTGCATTGTGTACATCTAAGAACTACATGAAGAAACAACATAATGAACAAAATAAATGCAACTTGTAAAAGTAAATCATGCAGCTTTGTGCATTCTTATAGCCAAAAAAAGCTAGAGGCATTGGAAGTTATAAATAGGAAATAATAAGGGAACATAATCCTGTTCCTGGCTGCCTACAGATCATTTTAATTTTAATTAAATTTACCCTAAATGTACACTCCAAAATTTATTTTGAGACTTTAAATTCATAGGAAAAGAAAACCAAAAATCAGTTTTCTACAAACAAATGGTTTGGTGTATAACTGTAACAATCTTCTTAGTTTTCATGTTTGCTGAAATATACAAGTAATCCTGTATTTATTTTTCATAGCCTTTTTTTTTTGTTTCTACTCTTTCTCGGGTAGGATGGATCTTCTACGATGTTGAGTACACAAGCTATTGTGGTGCATTAGTTTGCCCAACATACAAAGTCCAAAGGGAGTGCCAAACAAGCATTCCGGGAGTCAAACCTTTTATTGATTACATTTTAAAGACATTTCATTTGAATTTAATAATTTATAATTTAATAACATCCTTTAATAATGGAATAATAATGTTATTTTTCTTTTTTAAATTCCAGAAAAGACATCCCTCTCATAATCTAAAACTGGAGACCTGCAATCCCAGTCTCTTAAGAGCCACCCCCCGCTGCAAAATATGTAAGTTCCTGATGGAACTATACACAAATGATCAATTTCTTGGGAGGGAAGTAAGAGACGGCCGATTCCAGCCCCACCCCCCACCTCCTCCCCTTTTTTTTCTCTTCCTCCTCCACTTTCTCTTCCCTTACTTGTACGATATCTCTAGACCTCACCAAGCTATCTTTGAAAAAACACCTTGCATATTCCATATAAGACTCTCTCACTGTACACCACATATACCCTGACCACCGCAAACCCTTCCTTCTAGCTAGATCCACCTGACGCTTCATTAGACTTCTACATACGTGTTCATCTTTCAAAGGTAACTGACTATAGTTTATCCTATTGCAATTAGGTAAGGCAAAATTACTGAACCACCCAGGATGCTTGACCCAAATATTGCCCTGTAGCCGATTTAATCTAGGGCAAGATTTGAGACTAGATTTATTTTATTAAGGTTTATTGTCAACTGGATTATAACTGTACTTTTGCCTTGTTCTACCTATTGTCATTGTACAATTTCTGTTCAAACTACTTGTACACTACTTTATTTTATTTTCCTAGGGAGTGATTCTAACTGTAGGGGGAGGGGACTCACAAGGTGCGGAGACCGATCAGTGTTCCTCTGTACTGGGAACACACCCTCGGTCTCCTCCCACCTGACAGGATGTGGATCTGTGTGTTTGCACACACAGATCCACGGTCCTGCTGTGTTCACGGGCAGTTGCAGGTGTCCGGCGGACATCGCGGCTGCCGAGCACGCGCACCGGGCCCCAAGCAACGACCCCCCTAGACAGCCGGGAAACCAGGACGTCATATAAAACCCACTCAGGGTGGGAGATCCCTCCTGCGAACATCATATTACTATAGCTGGGTAATGAAGTGGTTAATTCATAGCGGTGGATGTGGCTTTTCAATCGTGAAAATCTGTTCATTCCAAAATTGAATGTTAAAAGCAAATTCAATTTTTAAGTTCATCAAATCATTTAATGTACACATAATTTTCATATGAATGTTTATCAGAAAATCGATGAGGGTATAGCCAGCCTAAACCTTACAACTGGATGGGTTGGGTTGTATTCTCTAGCAAGCTGGCAGCTGAAGCTGATCTTAATACAGCAACAAATGGAAGCATTTCACAACTGTGTTATTGGAAAAAAGAAAGAGGACAGGAGAAGAAAACTGAAGAAGGAAATAATATAGAAATAAGGAAGGGGGCAGAGAAGAAAAAAAGGGGGCAAGGGAAGAATCGAAGATGGGAGAAAAGGTAAGGGGTTAGGATGGAAGATAGAAAGGAAGTAGGAAATGATCTGGCTTTTTTCAATGTTATCTGGATGAAGGGATTGGGGAAGGGTGGGAGGGAATAAAGAAACAAGGATGGAATGAAGACAGGAAGAAGAGAGCAAAGAAGGAAGGAAGACAGGAAGGAAGGAAGGAAGGAAGGAAGGAAGGAAGGAAGGAAGGAAGGAAGGAAGGAAGGAAGGAAGGAAGGAAGGAAGGAAGGAAGGAAAGAAGGAAGGAAGGAAGGAAGGAAGGAAGAGGGAAGATGCAAAGAAAATGATCTGATTGTCAACAATGTTCACCTGGGTGAATAAGACAAGAGTATGGAAAGGAAGGAAGAAGGGAAAGAGTGGAAGAGTAAAGACAAAATGGAGACAGGGATTAATTTAAAGGGACGGGAAGAAGAAACAAGGGTAGGGAGGGAAGAAGGAATAAAAAGAGGGAAGCAAAAAAATGTATTATATGTTTTAACTTTGATGAAGAAATAAGGGAAGGAAGAAGAAAGGAAGGAAGGAGAAAGAGGTAAAGGAAGAAAATATTTAAGGAAAGAGGGGTGGAGAAGGAGGTAAAGGAAGGAAATAATTAAGGAAGGAATGAAGAAGCAAATTACCTGGTTTCTACAATGCTCACCTCGATGAAGGAATGGATAAAGTCAATGAAAGACAAGAAAAAAAAGGGAAGATTTAGAGAGGAAGGATGGACAGAGAAAGAGAAAAAATAAGAAAACAGAAGGGACAAGGAATGAATATTCACCTGGGTAAAAGCATAGAGGAAGGGAAGAGTATGAGGAAGTAAGGAAGAAAGAAGGAATGTTGGGAGGAGGAATGAATTACAAAATGGGAAGAGGGAAGACAAAAGGGAGTAAGGAAAGAATGAAGGAAGGATGGAAGAAAGAAAACAAGAGGTAGGAAGGAAGATGGAAGGAAGTAAAAAATGATCTAGCTTTCTGCAATGTTCGAAGAAGTAAAGGGTCCGAGGAAGAATGTGAGGGAGAAAAGAAGCAAGGAAGGTAGGTAGAAGAAAGAAGGAAGGAAGGGGAGGCAAGGATGATATTTTTTTTTATAATGCTCACATGTGTGAAAATGAGAAGAGTATGAGGATTGGAAAGAAGGAAGTAAGGAAGAAAGAAAGGAAGGAAGGAATAGTATGGAGAAAAGAAGGATGGACAAACTGGGAACGAGAAAAAGAAAAATATCTGGTTTTAGCTTGTTGAAGGAATGAATGAAGGAGGAAAGAGGGAAGAAAGGAAGCAGACTAGAAAGGAATGAATGAAGAAAGCGAAAAATCAGGGAGAGAGAACAAATGGAAGAAGCAGGGAAGGAAGGAAGGCAGGAAGGGGAAAGGGGTAAAGGAAGGGGAGAATTAGGGAAGTCTGGAAAGAAAAGAAGGAGAAAAAGAGCAAAGAAGGACTGTTAATGATCTAGTGTTCTCCGATAGGTCATTAGGATCGTAGTACATTATAGCCCTTCAAAGCTTGCCTGACGGAGTGAGTAAGTCTTCATGTTTACAGCTCTCTGAGCATCAAAGAAAGTCTAGCAGAGGTAAGATAAAGCTAATCTTACTTAATGTGCTGCTCGGTGTGTTAAATGGCATTCTTCTTAAGTTATTAATCTTTATTAACATTCTGCTGAACTGTTGTTCTGACTCTTCTCCCCATGATGAAATAATTTAATGCTCAAAGAAAAGGCACTTCAGTGTTCCTCCTCCAATGCGTCTGTAACAAAGTAATAATGTAAATGCCAGATATATGACTTCCGTTGGAAGTTTTCTGTACTGGAATGTTGAATGTAATGACCCAGCCCCTCTTAGAAAAGATTGTGTCTTACTTTTAAAATAAAAATAAAAAATGACTCTAGACAGTTATGTAAAAACAGATCACTGCCAAAGGTATTATATTTGTTTTGTTTTTTTTTGCAATTCAGCTAGTGTAATTATTGATTTGGGTTTATAGTACTTATATACCAGCTGAAAGTTGAAACTAGGCTCATAGTGGGTGTGCCTGCTCTGTAAATGATTGGGAGGAGGAAGAGGTACTTAGAGGGCTTACAAGAAAGACAAGGCACAGGGTGGGTATCCCCAATGTAGTGATTTTTCTAAAATTCCAAAGAGTTGATGTAACACAGCATAGTGGTAGAGAGTCTGCTAAATTCTTCTTAGCTCATAATGCCATATATCATTGAAATCTGAGTAATCGGAAAACTTTAGGATTATTTTTTTTTAAATAGAATACCAGGACAAGGATCCTTATGATCAAAAAGTGAGAGGTACATTTCATCTCAAATCCATTTTAATATCAGCCATGTGTCTGTAATTAATAAACCTAATTGGACTGAGATGAAAATTACCTCTCACTTTTTGATATCGTTATGCTAAAGCTTGTGTCTATGTGTTTACCTGTGTATTTACATGTAGTATTTGGAATGAGTTATCATTTGAAATAAAGTTACATTTTTTTTATTTTTTTTTACTCTCAGTAGTAACCAATCATTTTCTCCCATTGAAATTTTAAACTACAATAGTTAAATGGAAATTTAAACTTTTTCGGCGGCAGGTCTTGAAAGACCCCTCTCGAAAAAAGACATTTGTGGCACCCCATATGAACCAATCAGATTCAAACACAAATTTTTCATCTGATAATTCCTAATGAAGATTTGAAAGGTATCTAGTATGTGTTGGAGACCATGCTGGATTGGCTGAAGCGGTCGCTGGTGCTGGGAGGGTGGTTATCTGGACAGATTTGAAGGATTCCTTGTGATAAGAATGTGCCCGGTGAGTAGAGAGTGATCGTAAACCCTCTTGGGTCTTGGGCTTATGCATTTTTGGTGTGGCCTTAAGGTTGTTTCCGCATGTAAGACTAAAAAGAAATTAGAAAAGGAGGAGCACCTAGTATCCAAAAGAATTGCAAGTTTGATAGTTAGATTTTTTTATTGAGAGTAGCAACAAATACATCAAGCCAGGATTACTCCTTTTTCAGGGCTGTTGCTGCATGGGCAGCAATGACCCACAGCTGCCACTCCACCAGCCTACTTCAAACGGCCTTGTAAATATACATCTAGCTTGGGGTTTACTCCCAGTCAATTAGCTTGCAGCAACCGCCTGAAGAAAGGGGAATTATTTCTCCCCGAAACATGTTGAATTGATGTACTTGTTGCTACGCTCAATAAAAATTGTTGATTCGACTTCCAAACTTGCAATTCTTTTGTATACTGGGCAGTGCTTCTTTCCTTGGTTCTTCTTAATCTTACATAGTGACCAATTGAATCTCGTTGCGTTCTATGGTAGACAAATTGCAGTTTTTATTTCAGACACTTTGCTAAATAAAACATTATATTATTCCTTAGAGGTAACTTGTAAAGGTGAAATTAGTTTTGGATAAAAATAATAAACCATAGAACTTCTGTCATGTCTGATTTGTTTTTTTACTAAGGGTAGTAGGTGGGAGAGCTGGATCCCTTAATTAAATTTTGCAATTTAATGTGAAGTCGTTGGTATAAAGTTTACACCAAAATAAAAGTCCTGATAGGAAGCCCTCATACAACATGGAAACAGCCTCCAGGAAGTGTCCTGGTCAAAATTCAATGTATATATATCGCCAGCACACCAATTAAAAAAAAAAAATTTGAACATTTATTCAGATGACCACATGAGGTGAATAAGGTAAGGTGCAACATTTTGGGGGGCCCATCAAAACCTTTTCGTCAGGCATGTGATGTGGACAAAATGCAAAACATATTGGAGAAGAAGAGTACCGCAATGGATTTTGAAAGGTCATAGAGTATTTAATGAAACCAAAAAAATACAACAGAGTAAGCCAAACCAATTTGGGGTTTTGGTATATCTAGTTCCTCCATCAGATCTAGATCCTCCATCATCAGGGTTCACAAGTGACAGTGTAGGTGAAAGGTAATGGACTCAATGGGTACAATAGTGATGCTTTAGGAGGTGGTAACAGCCCCTCAAAATGCTTTGGCCTACATTGTTGGATTTTTATGGTTTTGAACAGAAATCAAACTCTATAAACTGTGCTCAAAGGCAGGCAGTGAGTTAAGGACTAGTCATCTGTAGTTTATCTAAAGCTGATATTTCCCTGTTATCTGTTCTGTTCTGTGTCTCAATCATCCAGGTAGAGACAAGAGCAAGAAGAAAATCATAAAATATCCTTCCAAATCAGCCGTGGCAGCAATGTCTTAGACAGCCCATGCAGAACCCAAGGCCCGCTGAGCCCTCTGAGCCCACGGATGTGGCCCATGACCTCATACTCTGGGATGGCGGATCAGCAAGTCCAAAGTGGGATCAACAGGTTGCTGGCTATCCCGGAGCAGCAGAGTGCATTGAGCTGGCTCTGGCAGTAGAGATAGCAGGTGGCCATGGAGGGAGCAGGAGCCACATAAGTCATGATGCCAAGTGCACTTCACCTTGAACCTTTCTAGCAGCCTAGAGAGCAGAAGCTGGAAGAGGAAAAGGTCAGTGTATTAAACGTCACATACACTGCACTTTTGCACTTTTACAATGGCTTTATTAGCACTTATAAAAAATGGATCCCTAGGTGCAGCTCAGTGCACCTGTGGATTTCCTGCTGGTTAGCTGCACTGAGCTATAGACTTCTATTATATCCTGCGGGTTCAGTGCGCTTTCTGAAAGTACACCAAAACTCCTGAATGCAGATGTTGGGTGTGCTTTCAGAAAGTGCACCACACCCACAAGATGTAATATAAGTCTATGGCAAACTGCAGCTGACCCACAGGAAAGACGCAGGTGCACTAAATAGCACCCATGGTGCGGGTAAACCACAGCGCATCAGTTTGAAAGCAAAATTATAGGGTGCTCAGGACAGTAAGGGCTCGTTTACATTTGTGGTTTGGGGAACGGTAAAATCCCATAGTTTTTTGTGGCCAGCAACCCATTACTAAATAACTTAAGTGGCCCTTGAGCACCTCTGTCTTAGATCTCATACTGCATATATACAACTTTGAGGATGTAGGCCCAGAAATGCCTAGGCACACTCACATACCATGATGTGCACTTTTATTTTTCAGGCAATGCTTAGGCACAGTTACCAATGCTAAATGTTCCCTATAACATAGCAACTCTTAACCTTTTGAGTTCAGGTTCACTTCAATAAACACACTTGGACTCTCAACCATCCATTGTGGCACGCTTCTCCTGTGCTCTCTTGTCTTTATCTGTGTCCCTGCAGTAGAGGTGTCTTACCATTTCCTGCCCTGGTAAAATGGCAACATGAGGACACAGTGTTATTTTTGCTGTGTTCTACATTTCACAGCTGCATGTTTGGTAGACGAATGCCCCATACACACGATCGGATTTTCCAACAATAAATATTGGATGTGAGCTTGTTGACGGAAAATCCGACCGTGTGTATGCTCCATCGAACATTTACTGTTGGAATTTCTGCCCACAAATGTTTCAGAGCAGGTGGAATCGTGTGTACAAGTCCGACGCACAAAAGTTCATGCATGCTCGGAATCAAGCAGAAGAAACCGCACTGGCTATTGAACTTTCTTTTTCTCTGCTCGTCGTAAGTCTTGTACATCACAGCGTTCTCACGTTCCGAATTTTGGGCCAATATTTGTGTAACCGTGTGTATGCAAGACAAGTTTGAGCGAACATCCTTCGGAAAAAAAATCCACGGTTTTGCTGTCGGAAAATCCGATCGTGTGTATGGGGCTTAACAGTTAGGAATAAATCACTGTACAATATTAGGCACTATCTGTGTTATAAACCAACAGTTCAGGATGGCCCAGGGACATAAAGGATCCATTTGCATGTCTCCCCCCAATCAGGGTTACCAACCTCCTGCAGCATTTTATACTGACAAAACATGGAAAATTTACTAACGGAGCACATTTTTTACTGGTAACCTGAGAAATTACAGAACTCCTATTGAAAACTAACACAGTGAATATTGCAGCAGTATAAACATGATATGGAAACACTGACAATACCTCTAACAAATTAATTTGCTTGAGTTACACTTAAAAAGGCAACACAGCATGAAATTATCAGCCCCTGATATTTACTGGCAGTTGTATAAAAAATCACTGATCTTTACAGACTTTTGCTGGCGGTTGGTAACCCTGCCCCCAATATAATAACATGAGGAATACAGCCCTTATTTTTGGATTTGTTCTGGAAGACACACTATGATATTGGTTTCTGACAATAAAGCCAAATACGAGATTATTCCTAGCATACCAAGACATTACGGGTGCTCTTTATTGCACCCCATGCAGAAAATCTCTGGGACCATTCAGCTATTTCCTATAGAAAACAGGATTCTCTCGTACCAGAGTATGCAGGAAACCAGAGCATAAAATAACTCCCAAAATGATCTACTACTTGCTTGTCTCTATAACAATGAACACGCAGCATGACAAGACAATGATGAATTTGTTTTCATTAAAAAGCAATTGCAGGCAACAAGTGACGCCAATCAGTAAACAGCTAGAGGAGTACTTTAAAAAAGAAAAGTATAAAATAAATAAATAAATAAAAACGCAGAGCTGCTTCCTTTTGTGAAACATCAGGGTCCCTGTCACAGCCTCCCTTATATCAGGGTCCCCATCAGAGTCCCCCATTACATCAGGGTCTCCATCAGAGTCCTCCCTTATATCAGGCCCCCTTATATCAAGGTCCCCATCAGAGTCCTTGCTTACATCATTGTCCCCATCAGAATTCCTGCTCCGAGTCCCCATCAGAGTTCCCCATTCATCAGGGTCCCCATTAGAGTCCTCCATACATCAGGGCCCCCATCAGAGTTCCCCCTTACATTAGGGCCCTACCAAAGTCTCCCTTCATATCAGGGCCCCACATCAGAATCTCCCATTACTTGAGGGTTCCTATCAGAATCTCTTGTTATCCATCTCTTGTTCCCCATCAGTGTCCCTTTTACATCAGCGTTTTCCTTACATTAGGGCCCCACCAGAGTCTCCCTTTACATCAGGGTCTCCATTAGAATCCCCCATTACATGAGGGTTCCTACCAGAATCTCTTGTTACATCAAAGTCCTCATCAATGTCCCTCTTACATCATAGTTCCCCTTACATCAAAGTTGCCATTAAAGACCCCACTGTAAGGCTCACAGCATGCCTGTAGCAGCAGACGTGGACAGAGGTAGTTTTGTTCTGTGACTACTGGGGCAAGCACATCATTGGTTGCTAAGATGCCAGCTTGTCTAACAACCAAAGATGGAGATGATGACTGAACAGCGGGAGTGAGACTGTGGTGGGGGGGGGGGGGGGTGTAGGAGTGGAGTCCATAGGCCGCCACTGCTGACTTGAATTATCAATCTGTGCACATTGAGGTTGCGCCAGTGACCCTAATGGACCCGATGTGGCCCACGGGCCGTTGTTTGGAAACACCTGTTTTAGAGCCCTTTCACACCGAGGGTATTTTGCAGGCGCAATAGCATTAGAAATAGCGACTGCAATCAGCCCTTAAACTGCTGCACCATTCATTCCAGTGTGAAAGCCCTGAGGGCTTTCACACCGGAGCGGTGCGCTGGCAGGACGTCAGGAAAAGTTCTGCCAGCAGCTTCTTTGGAGCGGTGAAGGAGCGGTGTGTTTACCGCTCCCCCACCGCTGCTCCCCATTGAAATCAATGGGGCAGCGCGGCTATACCGCCAGCAATATGTCGCTATTGCGGCGTATTGCGGGCGGTTTTAACCCATTCTCGGCCGCTAGCGGGGGTAAAAGCGACCCGCTATCGGCCAAAATGCGCTGCAAATCTGACAGTAAAACGCCACTAAAAATAGCGGCGTTTTACTGCTGACGCTATAGGCTCGGCGGTGTGGTCTTAAGGTTACAATTGTACACTGTTCTGTATCTTTGGCAGGGCAGTGTTGTCACCCTAGGGCAGGAAGTGTGTGAGAAATACAGAATGCCTCTCCTGTAATCCTAGGAGTTTGCTGAGAACAATGTGCTGTATCTGATAAACTTACAATAAAGGCAAAGAGCGCACAAACAAGTTATACGCTCACAAGATATCAAGCAAGATTAATAGTTTTCTTCTTCTTTTTTGCTTTTTAGACAAATATTATAAAATGCTTTTAATGGTATATTTATCTGACCAAAAGGAAGCAAATTAAAAACTGTATATTCACTGTTGGGATTAATCTTTAAATGAGGGATGTTTTACTTTCAAATAACATGTACTTTCTTTTTGAATTACTTTCCCCGCAATTAACCAGTGCAGTCATCATTACATGCCCACCACCAATACTTTTTTTTTTTATGAAGTTTAAGAGGTACAAATCCAAGACTTGAATGTAGAGGACATGACAGTGCTGGATCCGCTAGTACTGCAGAGCTGGACACACTTATAATGATTGCCCTAAGGCAGAGCTCAATCATAGGGGAGTGAAATGAGCCGAACAAGGCTTGAATGAACGATATAGAGGACATACCGGCAGAACACAGGTATGCAATCTGCACGAGCAGCCATATAATGGTCCAAGTGTCACATTAAGAGCCGAAGACAGCGTGGAAGATGAGAATCGGAAGGACATTGCAGAGAGATCAATGAAGGTCATGGTTGACGAGTTACATAATGGAAAAATTAGACCAAATCACTTCACACACAAAAAGGAAAACTCTAGAACTGGAGGTATTTAATCAAGGACAGACCTGTACAATAAATGACACGCTGGCTGTAGAGAGAATTTAGGAAGGTAATGGAGGCAGTTGACCCAAGTGCATCAGATTACAAGACCACTCAGGAGGTGAAAGCATTGTCATCTATAGAAGAGTTTGGCCATAAATGATTTTCTAAGAAACTTACAATAAATGAAAAGCCTGCCATGGACAAAAGGTTTGATTTACTAAAAGGGCAGAGAATGTTCACTTAGCTACTAAATGTTACCTTAGCTCGGTGAATAAAGTGAAGATGTGTTCACTTCAATCAGCCAATCATGGGCACGGTAAAATTCGAATTTATTACACATTGGCGAGTATTCAAAGTCAAGGTAGCTTCAGTTTACTTTATAAGAGCTCTTTCACTTTGGTGGCAGTGCTTACTGCGATGGAACACTTTTCGGAGGGTGGTATAGCAGTGACTGGCAGGTATTCAGGAGGCAAGAGGCTGTTTGCTATTTTGTCCCAGTGGGCAGCACAGTGGTGTAGTGGTTAGCACTTCACTGGTTCAAATCCTGACCACTAACACCATCTGCCTGGAGTTTGCATGTTCTCCCTGTGCCTACGTGGGTTTCCTCTGGGTACTCCAGTTTCCTCCCACACTCCAAAGACATGCTGGTAGGTTAACCACTTGCTTACTGGGCACTTAAACCCCCCTCCTGCCCAGAGCAATTTTCAGCTTTCAGTGCTGATGCACTTTGAATGACAATTGCGCGGGCATACAACACTGTACCCAAATGACATTTTTATAATTTTTTTCCCACAAATAGAGCTTTCTTTTGGTGGTATTTAATTACAGCTGGGAGATTTATTTTTTGCTAAACAAACAAATAAAGATGCAAAAAAATAAAATAAAAATCATGTTTAATAGTTTGTTATAAAATTTTGCAAACAGGTAATTTTTCTCCTTCATTAAAGTGCGCTGATGAGGCGGCACTGATAGGCTGCACTGGTGGGCACTGATAGGCTGCACTGGTGGGCACTGATAGGCATAGTTAAGGTGGCACTGATAGGCACAGATAAGGTGGCACCGATAGGCACAGATAAGGTAGTACTGATGGGCACAGATAAGGCGGCACTGATGGGCACAGGTGGGCACAGATAAGATGGCACGGATGGGTGGCACGAATGGGTGGCACAGATGGGTGGCACTAAGGGGCACTGATAGGTACCACTGATAGATGGGACTGATGGGCACTGATAGGTGGCATTGATAGGTGGCTCTGATAGGTGGCACTGCTGGGCACTGATGGGCGGCACTGATGGGCACTGATGGGCACTGGTAGATGACACTGATGGGCACGGATATGTGGCACTGGGGTGCAGCACCGTTGTTGAGGCAGATTGAGGGTACTGATGGGTGGCACTGTGGGCACTGATGGGTGGCACTGTGGGCACTGCTGGGTGGCACTATGGGCACTGCTGGGTGGCACTGATGGGGGGCACTTATTCATTGATGGGTGGCACTGGCAGGGGGCAGATGGGCACTGGCAGGGCTGGCCGTGATCGGCTCTTTTTTTTTCTCCTCGCGCTGACAGCGCGAGGAGGAATAATAGCCGATTACCGACTCCGTTGTATCACATGATCAGCTGTCATTGGCTGACAGCTGATTACGTGGTAAGGGGTCGGGATCGACCCCTTGCTCGGATCCGTGATCAGGCGAGTCTCATAGACTCGCCGAATCACAGAGCGCACCGTGCGCGCCCCTCAGGGGGCGCGCAGGCCGCTCGTGCACGGGACGACATCAATAGACGTCGTCCCGGCAAAGGAGGTCCGCGCTGTAGCCTCCATTTGGCTATAGCGCGGATCTCAACTGGTTAATTAGACCTTGTCTTAAAAAAATGGCCATAATATGTCAATGTTGTATGTGTTTACAAGCGTGTCAGGACGCTACGGGGTAAAAGGACCATGCAAAAGCCACAGGTGGACTCTGGTGGCAAGAAAGCACCCTGAGGCGATTCAGTTCACATAGGTAGCGCTATACAACTCACTCCCATTGGGGAATTTTGTTTTAAAATCCTGCAACTGTTTGTTTCGAAGTTGTGGCGTGTTCCTATTGAATGCTGCCAATTTAAGATGCCGTGGCATCTCTATAGACTTGCCTGGCTGCAATATTAGAATTTAGGTGGAAGAGGTCAGAATGTGGTAAAACTGATGCCCCTTTGAAAGAGCCCAAAAGCTGAACTCCAGGCAAACTGCTAAATACACAGTTAAAATGCAAACACAGGAGTTCTATCTCTGAATATGTAGTCCATAGATTTACCCAGCTCTACCAGACCATGCCACTAGCCCGAAGATCTTACTTTTCTCTATTGCAGTTAAGCAATGCCTCTAGGTTACCTTCCTGCTGCCAGCCTGTTATTTAACAGTAAAGGAGCAGCATCATATGAAGTCAAATGTCTGCTCCCTCTTCCTTTCACAATTAGGGATGAGGGAAATAACTTGATCTAACAGCGAATTTAAACAAATTGTGAACCTTGAAATTGAAATTTTCTCACTTGCCATTTGCTTGAAAAGGGAATCCTTTTTCCTATATTTTACACAGTTACATAGTTGGTAAGGTTGAAGACACCAGTCCATTAAGTTCAACCAGTTGAAGCTGACACCACCAACTGTTGAAGGGAGTTCCACATCCTCACTGCTCTAGCAGTTTGTATATCCTATTGTGAAAGTAAGTTTTGAGTTTGTTGCGTTTTTTTATGGTAGTTCAGTTTAGTTATGTAGCACTGACCCCCAAAGGAGCTTACCGTTACCTTCCGTTCTTCTTGTGGCACGTCTAGGGGATGTCCCATGGTAGATGGCCCAGTAACTTGAGACTGACAATAGATCCACTTGAATGGATTTTATTTGCAAACTCAGACAATTGAACAGTCTTTCAACTTGGGATCAGAGGGTTGAAAAAGGAAGTTCAGGTAATCCTAATGTCAAAGTCCAAAACGTTAAACAACTTGATTACTTTGACTGCATCCAGAGAATAGCCATTCGCAGCTGGATGAACACTCAGGTTGGACAGTCCCTCTCTCACAAGGCCTAGCAGCCAACAAGGTGCTTACTCAGGAACAAAGTCTTTGTCACAGACGTTGTTGCAGAACGTGTAAGGAAACTAAGCTGTAGAACACTTGTAGGATACCTGGATCTTTCAGCCTGCTTGGCGATATCCACAAGACCAGATTCTCTTGGTTACTTCAGCCCTTCCAGGCTCTTGTTAAGAAAACCCCCGTACGTGGTGTTCTTCTAAAGAGTCCTCCCCTGGAATGCTTGAAGTACAATGGGTCTCTCTCGAACCGTAGACGGCACCCAACCACCTCGGAATCCTTCTTTCGTTTCCTTGCCTCGGGCTAACCAGCCCCAAGACATTAAAGTCGGGTGGATCCGCACCCCAGGCCATAGCCTTACTGGGGGCTGGTCAGGAGAACCAGGAACATGTAATCAGCACTTCATACTGGACCGGAACCCCATATCACGTGACGTCCACATCTTAAATACCCTCTCCCAGAGGGCACAGCAAGAGGGCCACTCCCCTGACCTGGCTCCGAGAGAGAGTAGTTTAAGCCCCTGACCAGACCATAGTTCCATGCCTACCACAAGAGACAGTGCCCCCTGTGGCCAGGCTGAACATCTCACAGTCCAGTCAGACCGAGGCAGAGGTCCAATTTAGACAAATAAACCCAAACCCAAAGTTTTGAAAAACACATAGCGCGTGCTCTTCAGGAGCCCAGCTCTACAGTTAATTTAGTATTTGTGCTTTTTATTCCTCCAATCCTTATTTGTGTACTGTCTTATTAAAATAAATTATTTTACTTTTTTGATACTTGTGAAAACAAAAGGTAAAATAATTAGGTTCAGGAGCAGCCATTTTTTTTTAGATACAAGAAGGTCCTGGATAGCTAAAATTAGCTTCAGAAACCATTTAAAGTCCACAGTTCCCATACAAAAACCCAAAAACCCAAAATTCCAAAAAATACAACATTTCACTGAAATTTCCCAATCTGTGTTGGAATGTTGGGGAAACAGATACCCTCATGTTAACATACCTCTAGACTCTATGTTTCTTTTCCAAACAAATGTGAAGGACACCTGATTGGCTTTTCTAGTAAATAAATAGCAGCATTAATGGTGATTTTTAACCTCAACCCAGTATTACGTTAAAAGCTAGGTGAACATTCTCCACTTTTTTAGGATTTCAACTTCAATGTGCCAGTCCTATTATAAATATGTAAAATTCTCAAGCATATGGGAGTTTTAATTAATGCCAGCACAGAAATGTTATGTCATTGCTGCAATAATTAGAGAGCCAAGTCTCGGTACTGTTTGTTCAAAACAGTGACTATGTATTTGAACAAGGCTGTGTGTTAGGACATTTACAAATGAGCTGGAAATATTATCATATAAATAGAACAATATGTCATCGCTATGGAAGATCCAAAGTTCTGTTGAAATCTGTTGCATTACAGTCATTTAAAATAAAAATAAAACAATAATGGTTTTGGGTACGTTTATTTTTTTTAAAGTTGATATGTTTTTTAACAGATTTTTTTTTAATAATACGATTTAACTGATATATTTTTTGTACTATTTATATACAATTTTTTTTTAGAAATAATTATTTAAAAATATGCACATTTGACAAAGAGAGTACAGCAGAAGTTGTTTGCATTCAGGTGGTGTCTCTCTAATTGAAATTCAGTAGGAGCTTTTTTTAGAGGGAGATTTAAATTTATATCATAATTTGGAAGCTGGTTTTATCATTCATTTTGACATTTGTTTATAATTACTTCTGTAGCCCAGTGTTTAGCTGTCAAGAAAGGAGCAGATGCAGAGACACTGGGATTGATTTACTAAAACTAAAGCGTGCAAAATATCGTGCAGTTCTGCATAGAAGCCAATCAGCTTTCAGACTTCATTGTTAAAGCTTATGGCCCCTTTCACACATGCGGACTGTATGTTCGTATTTCATCCATCCGTTTGCGGATGAAATACGGACATACATGCATTCCTAATGGATAGCGGGTGTCTGCGGATTAACACCCAATATCGTCCGCTTCCGCTATTGTCCGATTCTGCAGACGGAGGAAAATCCAATTTTTCTATCCGTCTGCAGAGCGGATCGGATGAACACAGACAGACGGTCCGTGTTTATCCGATCCCCCATAGAAGAGAACGGAGAGCTGACAGGGCGGTCCCTGCACAGTGTGCAGGGACAACACTGTTATCCGCCGGCTCAGCGGGGACAGACGGAGCGATCCCTGAGCAAGCGGATCATCACGGGGCGGATCATTACTGATCCGTCCCGTGTAAAAGGGGCCTTATTGAACAAGCTGAAGTTAGAAGCTGATTGGCTATCATGCACAGCTAAAGCAGATTTTGCTCTCTCCAGTTTTAGTATATCAGCCCCATTGTGCTGTTGCTGCTCTGTGTGTGTGTCCACACAAGACTGCTATATTGATATAGCCAGTGTTGTTCAGCTTCCATCCACCAGGGGGAGCCTGTAGGATATGAAGTACCAGAGAGATTCTGATGCAAGATCATGATGGATTGTGGAAAGTTTAGTTCACTGGAGGGATGCAGCTTTTACTGCAGATGGACTGAAAAACTGTAATTTCCAACAGAAGGAAATATAAGGGGAGGAGCAGATATCGTTTTTGCAGTTTGAGATAGGAAGAACTCTTTCTTTCTGTGGGAAAACCAAGACGGTGCACACCATGACCTACCTGCGTGCAGTGCAAGCAGAGAGAGTGGCCGCTGGCCAACCATACACTGCAACTGCTAGTAGAGAGCTGGATTTCCGATTGGGAACACTTTCCCACTGCATGCAAAACTCTTAAAGGGGATGGCACATGAAGCATTCCAATGCAAGGTTCTGGGCCCCATCTAGCTGGTCAGCAGAAGGTGTAGAACTAATGTTTTCTTTACTGACCACTGCTGTGAACTATAGGTCCTTTCACTAGTTAGGGCTACCCATAGCAGGTGAAAGAAAAAGGTATATCCATGGATATTTACTGTTTGTTGTGTGTTTAGTGAACATTTTGTGGTTACATTATTACTATTTGAGGTTTTTTGACCTATATACCACAATATTTTTTTCTGATTGATTTAACATAGCCCAGTTTTCTCACATTCATATGTGGCAATACACTTTACTACTATTTAAATGGGTTTCTGTAATTTCTCTGGTGCATTTGTATTAGTGTGGCTTGGAGATATACATACTGAATGTATACAGTACATGCACAGGTATCTTCAACTACCTGCTCACCCCAGGCAGGTGTGTCAGAGAGCACAGAGACGTGGGCACAAGAGAAGTGGGCACAAGAACTGAGGACCTGATACAACAAGCAAGAACAAGAGGACCTGATACACCAAGCAGCTCCTCCTGGGCTAAGCACTACACTTTCTATCTATTTTTAGATTTTTTACAGTTTTATTTGCTTGATGGAGTATTTTTTCAAATTAACATGTGGCCAGGCTATGGAACAAACACTGAGATTTAGAAAAAAAAACTTTCCTTGAGATCTGTAGCTGCAGGCTCTATGGTGGAGCAATTCATTCTCAAAGTTAAAGCGGACCTTCACCCTAGTTGTGAAGTTCCCCCTCTAGACCCCTCCTCCCCAGGCAGGGCTGGACTGGGACAAATATTTGGCCCTGGACTTCAGCCTGACCGGCCCACTTTAATTTTGAGTATCCCCAACAACGTCCTCCTTACATTAGTGTGTCCCCACCAGCAGCCTCTTTCCCATCAGAGTCCCCAGCAGCAGCCCCCTTCACATCAGAGTCCCCACCAGCAGCCCCCTTCACATCAAAGTCCCCACCAGCAGCCCCCTTCACATCAGAGTCCCCACCAGCAGCCCATTCACATCAGAGTCCCCATCAGAAGACTCCTTCACATCAGAGTCCCAACCAGCAGTCCCTTCACATCAGAGTCCCCATCAGAAGCCCCCTTCACATAAGAGTGTCCCCATCAGAAGCCCCCTTCACATCAGTGTCCCCATCAGAAGCCCCCTTCACATCAGAGTCCCCATCAGAAACCCCCTTCACAACAGAGTGTCCCCAACAGAAGCCCCATTCACATCAGAGTGCCCACCAGACGCCCCCTTCACATCAGAGTCCCCACCAGCAGCCCCTTCACATCAGAGTCCTCATCAGAAGCCCCCTTCACATCAGAGTCCACATTAGTAGCCCCCTTCACATCAGAGTCCCCATCAGAAGCCCTCTTCAAATCAGAGTACCCATCAGAAGCCCCCTTCACATCAGAGTCCTCATCAGCAGCCCCCTTCACATCAGAGTCCCCATCAGAAGCCCTCTTCAAATCAGAGTACCCATCAGAAGCCCCCTTCACATCAGAGTCCTCATCAGCAGCCCCCTTCACATCAGAGTCCCCATCAGAAGTCCCCCTCACATCAGAGTCCCCTTCAGCAGCCCCTTTCACATCAGAGTCCCCATCACAAGCCCCCTTCACATAAGAGTCCCCATCAGCAGCCCCTTCAGATCAGAGTCTCCATCTGAAGCCCCCTTAACATCAGAGTCCCCACCAGCACTCCCCTTCGCATCAGAGCCCCATCAGCAGCCCCCTTCACATCGGAGTCCCAATCAGAAGCCCTCTTCACATCAGGGTCCCCTTCAGCAGCCCCCTTCACATCAGAGTCCCCATCACAAGCCCCCTTCACATAAGAGTTCCCATCAGCAGACCCCTTCACATCAGAGTCCCCATCTGAAGCCCCGTTCACATCAGAGTCCCCACCAGCAGCCCCCTTCACATCAGAGTACCCATCAGCAGGCCCCTTCACATCAGAGCCCCCATCAGAAGCCCCCTTCACATCAGAGTCCCCATCAGAAGTCCCCTTCACATCAGAGTCCCCACCAGCAGCCCCCTTCACATCAGAGTGTCCTCCCTCTCTTCCTCCTCCCACATGTACTCACAGTTTTGAAGGCAGCTTTTCGTTCCTCTCTCCAGGCCTGTGATAACAAGTGATAAGGGGAGAAAGGAAGGAAAGTCTGCCGGCTGTATATCTCCCCCTGCAGGCTGGAGGGAGCATTATGCCTAATGCTCTCTCCATCAAGTGACGGAAGCAACTGCTCTTGACAGGAGTGAAATCGTGATCACTCACTGTCAGAGAGGAGTGGCTCCAGGACTGCACCTGACTGGCCAACTGAGCCATTCGGCCCACCGGGAAACTCCCAGTAGTCCCGATGGCCAATCCATGCCTGTCCCCAAGTCTACATAAAAGTGTGGCCTCACTCCCCCCCCCCCCCCCCCCGTGCACGTCATTCGCCTAGACGAATGGTATGCATAGCGCTTGCTGGGTCACCTGGGATATGCACATCAAACATTCCAGGAGGCCTTGAGTCCTCCATTCAGCTAGTAGGAGGGGGGCTGGCCTAGCAGTGCATCATTGTGAGGCCCCGCTGGCTGAACCAGAAAGAGTCGGTGGGCCTGTTGATGACATCACGAGTAAGATGGTGGCACGGGCCCAAGATTTGTCTGGTCACAGAAGGTTGTCAGCGGATGCTGGATACGGTGGCTGAGCGAGTATCCATACTGTGTCTACAACACCACCAGTTAAGCAGGGGTATAGAAAAATAGCTCCTCTTTAAGAGCTAAAGCACTGAAGTCATTCACGTCATTCTTGCAGCAGTTCAGCACCCCCTACCAATGCTACTGGTCTGTGTTTAAGGCTGGAAGATTGCTGAGTCACTGCTGTGGGGGGGCTAGCATAGCTGAACTGGTTTAAAACCACTTGTGGACTACCCTCCATAGATATACTGCGGCAGGACCACAGCTCTGTGCCAGATCACATACCTAGTATGTGATCTGACACTCTGGGGCGCATGCAGCAGTGGATACCATGGTCTCGATATCTGACGGTACTTGCCAATTACACAGAACACAGGCAGAATGACAATCTACCTATGTAAATAAGGCAGATCGCCATTCTGTCAGAAGGGAAGGTATTGATCCTGTGTTTCTGCTAAGCAGTAACACGGATCTTTGCCTTCCTCTAGTCAAAGCACCTCCCCCACAGTGAGTAAGCACAACCCAGGCACACAGTTAACCCTTTTATTGCCCCTGATGTTAACCTCTTCCCAACCAGTGTTATTAGTAAAGTGACAGCGCATATTTTTTTATCACTGTATTAGTGTCACTGGTTCCCAAAAAAGTGTCAGTTAGTGTCTGATTTGTCCGACGCAATATCACAGTTCTGCTATAAGTCACTGATCGCAGCCATTACTAGTAAATAAATAAATAAATAAATAAAAATACAACATAGTTTGTAGACGCTTAAACTTTTACACAAACTAATCTGTATACACTTTTGGGATTTTTTTTAACTAAAAATATGTAGCAGATTATATACTGGCATATACTATATATGCTATATATACTATATACTAAATTGCTAAATAAATATGATTTTTTACATTTTTTATTGGGTATGTTTTAGAGCAGAAAATAAAAAATATTTTTCGGTCTTTTTTTGTTTATAGCACAAAAAAATAAAACCACAGAGGTGATCAAATACCACCAAAAGAAAGTTCTATTTGTGGGAAAAAAAGAACATCAATTTTTTTTGGGTACATCGTCGCACAACCGCGCAATTGTCAGTTAAAGTAACTCAGTTTCCTCGTCAGAAAAAATGGCCTGGTTATAAGGATGGGGTAAATCTCTTGGAGGTCAAGTGGTTAGAGAAGAACTTTGGTTCTTCTTGCCGTTTACTTTGAGAATGAATTGTACTGAAAAACGGAGTCCGCAAGCGCAATCACCAGAACAGGGGGTTTATATGGGAAGACACATAAAGCAGTAAGAATGCCTTGACACTTTTAGCACTATAGCACTTACTCATAAGGCTCATAAAACTTTGAGGATGGATTGCTCCAAAATACCTGCAGCTACAGAGGTCGGATGAGGGCATATTTGGTTAAAATATTTATTACTGTGCTGAAACTATCCCCATCAGTCTATACTTTGTGTGTCCAAGCTGTGATTTGATTTTACTATGGGATTTAGTTCTTAAGGTCAGCCAGACATAGAAATTATAGTTGCATCACCCTGCAGCCTCTTCCAAACACAAATCTACCTGATTGGAGTTGAAATGTTTGCTTGCGGCAACACGGGTGTTTAAAGCTGATCTATCATCTGCACAAACAACGCATTAAACCTTTATTTGAACAAATACAGCACATAACTAAAAGATGTTACTGCTGTAGAGTACATTTTAGTTTTACCTTTTTCTCACTTTACTTTAAATATATTTTATTAATCAACAATAACATATATCAACAACATACACCAACAAAGAAAGAGGACAATTCTTGTCAATCAATGAACAGTATGGAGAAAAACATTACTTTTGACTGTATTTACTTAGAATTATAATACAACTAAAACTGTTCCAGCAAGTTTAAATGTTTTATCAGTACTCATGGGAGAACATCCCATTTACTGGTAGACATGTGCATGACAAAAAAATTATTTTTTTCGCTTCATTTACATTTGTTACTCTAGTTATTTAGCTTCGTTAAATTCGGCTGATTCGTTCAATTAGTATTTAGGATTTGTATTCGGAGATTGTTTTATGTCTTTTTTGAATTTTCTTCGAACGTACTGATTTTTCAAAATTGATCGAAGCGTTTGAATCAATAAATTTTGAATCGGTCGAATCGAAAACTTTAGATTTTTTTTTTGTTATTTAAATGTGGCAAAGTGAACAAACAAAAGAAAAATCTTGAATAATGTATTTTATAATTCACTTCTTCACCTTTAGTAAGTTAACTACTTGCCGACCAGCCACTGTTATTTGGCGGCAGGTTGGTCCCCTGCATGGATCGTCGTAGCTGTATGGCAGCCTCTTTAAGGGCTATAGAGGGCACCCGCGATCGCTTCTCAGAGAGCCAGAACGGGGATCTGTCAATGTCAACAGACAGATCCCCATGCTGACAGGGGAGTAGAGAGAGATCCGCTGTTCCTAGTGATCAGAAACAGCAATCTCTCTCCTCCTCCAGTCACTACACTCCCCCCACAGTTAGAAACTCCTCCCTAGGGAACACTTAACCCCTTAATCGCCCCTTAGTCTTAACCACTCCCTGGCCAGTGACATCTATACAGTAATCAGTGGCTATTTTTAGCTCTGTATAAATGTCAATGGTCCCAAAAAAATTCCAAAAGTGTCTGATCTGTCAGCCACAATGTCGCAGTCCTGCTAAAAACCTCTGGTAACCACCATTTCTAGTAACAAAAAAAAATGAATAATAAAAATGCCATAAATATACCTATCACCTATTTTGTGGACACTATAACTTTTGCGCAAACCAATCGCTATACACCTATTGTGATTTTTTTACCAAAAAATATGTCGAAGAATACATATTGGCCTAAACTAAAAATATTGTTTTTTTTTATATTGTCGCTCTTTTTTTGTTTACAGTTCAAAAAATAATAAAAAAGCAGGTGAGCTCTATTTGTGGGAAAAAAAGGACATCAATTTTGTTTGGGTATAGCATTGTACGACTGCACAATTGTCAGTTAAAGGGACACAGTGCCGTATCGCAAAAAATGGTCTGGTCAATAAGGGGGAAAATCTGGTCCTTAAGTGGTGGTTGTGCACCCTTACATATACCCAGCGCAAACCCTGCCCTCAAGTGAGACACAGAGATGAAACAAATCCTCCTACATACAGTGGTGTGAAAAAGTGTTTGCCCCCTTCCTCATTTCCTGTTCCTTTGCATGTTTGTCACACTTAAGTGTTTCGGAACATCAAACCAATTTAAACAATAGTCAAGGACAACACAAGTAAACACAAAATGCAATTTGTAAATGAAGGTGTTTATTATTAAAGGTGAAAAAAAATCCAAACCATCATGGCCCTGTGTGAAAAAGTGATTGCCCCCCTTGTTAAAACATACTATAACTGTGGTTGTCCACACCTGAGTTCAATTTCTCTAGCCACACCCAGGCCTGATTATTGCCACACCTGTTCACAATCAAGGCATCACTTAAATAGGAGCTGCTTGACACAGTAAGGTCCACCAGAAGATCCTTAAAAGCTACACATCATGCCGAGACCCAAAGAAATTCAGGAACAATTGAGAAAGAAAGTAATTGAGATCTATCAGTCTGGAAAGGGTTATAAAGCCATTTCCAAAGCTTTGGGAATCCAGCGAACCACAGTGAGAGCCATTATCCACAAATGGCGAAGACATGGAACAGTGGTGAACCTTCCCAGGAGTGGCCGGCCGCCCAAAATTACCCCAAGAGCGCAGCGACGACTCATCCAAGAGGTCACAAAAGACCCCACAACAACGTCCAAGGAACTGCAGGCCTCACTTGTCTCAGTTAAGGTCAGCGTTCATGCCTCCACCATCAGGAAAAGACTGGGCAAAAATGGCCTGCATGGCAGAGTTCCAAGGAGAAAACCACTACTGAGCAAAAAGAACATCAAAGCTCGTCTCAATTTCTCCACAACACATCTTGATGATCCCCAAGACTTTTGGGGCAACATTCTGTGGACCGATGAGACAAAAGGGGAACTCTTTGGAAGGTGTGTGTCCAAGTATATCTGGCGTAGAAGGAACACTGCATTTCATAAAAAGAACATTATACCAACAGTAAAATATGGTGGTGGTAGTGTGATGGTCTGGGGCTGTTTTGCTGCTTCAGGACCTGGAAGACTTGCCGTGATAAAAGGAACTATGAATTCTGCTGTCTACCAAGAGATCCTGAAGGAGAATGTCCGACCATCTGTTCGTGTACTCAAGCTGAAACGAACTTGGGTTCTGCAGCAGGACAATGATCCTAAACACACCAGCAAGTCCACCACCGAATGGCTGAAGAAAAACAAAATGAAGACTTTGGAGTGGCCTAGCCAAAGTCCTGACCTGAATCCTATTGAGATGTTGTGGTATGACCTTAAAAAGGCCGTTCATGCTCGAAAACCCTCTAATGTAACTGAATTAGGACAATTCTGCAAAGATGAGTGGGCCAAAATTCCTCCAGGACGCTGTAAAAGCCTCATTGCACGTTATCGCAAACACTTGGTTGCAGTTGTTGCTGCTAAGGGTGGCCCAACCAGTTATTAGGTTTAGGGGGCAATCACTTTTTCACACATGGCCATGATGGTTTGGATTTTTTTTCACCTTTAATAATAAACACCTTCATTTACAAATTGCATTTTGTGTTTACTTGTGTTGTCCTTGACTATTGTTTAAATTGGTTTGATGTTCCGAAACACTTAAGTGTGACAAACATGCAAAGGAACAGGAAATGAGGCAAACACTTTTTCACACCACTGTACATTGTACTTGGTTACCTGCAGTCTTCTCTTCCCTACATCCCTTCAAAAGGGCAGAATTTTGTTAAAATTCTGCTCCATCTGTATCACAGAGGAGGGGGTGGAGAGCTGCAGTTACACTGTGTGAGATCTGATTGGAGGAAAGGCACACTCCCCTCTCCACACAGAAAACAGGAGCAAAGGAAGGATACAGAGCTGTGTTCTGAATAGACAAGCGGTGTGCTGAGCTCCCTCCCCCGTCACAAATGTATCTCATGTGTTGAGAAAACTTCTCAGAAGTGAGTAATGCTGATAAGCGAGGAAGGAAGGACTAGGGAAAAACGACACTTAGATCTTTGGAGAAAGATGAGTAAACACTAGAGATATATGTTCTTTGTTCATATTTCATGACTGAGCTTTACAACCACTTTAAATCCAATAACTTGCTTCCCTGCAAATAATGCTGCACATAACAAATGTCCTCTACTGTATCTATGGAGTGAGCCATGGTTGCCTCGCAGGCTGGATTTACAACAGGCCTGCCTTTGTTCATCTCCATTGACAGATTGATAGGATTAGTATTTTACAGAAGAAAGCATTGTTTTACATTCATTTATTCTCTAAGGCAGTGTTTCTCAATCTTTTTTCAGTCAAGACACCCTTTGAAAATTATAGACAATCTCGAGGCACCTTTTAAAAATGATAGACTGTCTCAAAGCACCTCATTCTAAAATGTAAAAATGATTGTAATAGTTTTACATAATGCAGCAACATCCACACGTCCAAGTAGGACACCCAATGTTAGAGGTGATTTATTCTTCCAAAGCAAATACACTTTTGCAAACTGGTACTGACTAGTATTCCTATGTTTCTCTTCTCCCTCAGCTCTTCTCCATCACTCAGCTAATGTGAACCCAACAATGATGCAGAGAGGCAAGGAAGGATCAAACAAGGACCCACTGACATCCTCCTTGTCAACTTATGATGGCATTGGTTGTTAGGAGGACACCGGCAGCTAGAAGGTTGTAAAGGTGCACAATGAAAACCTGAGACTTATGCCGCGTACACACGACCAAACTTTTTGACAGCAAAAGTCCGACGGAACGAGTCCGTCGGACAATTCGATCTTGTGTGGGCTCCATCGGACCTTTGCTTGCCAAAAATCCAGCGGGCTTTAGAAATAGAACATGTTTTAAATTTGTCCACCGGAACTCCGCCGGACCGAGAAATCCATTAGTGTGTATGCTAGTCCAACGGACAAAATCCGACGCTAGGGCAGCTATTGGCTAGTGGCTATGAACTTCCTTATTCTAGTCCAGTCGTACGTCATCACGTTTGAATCCATCAGACTTTGGTGTGATTGTGTGTGGCCAAGTCCGTTCATTCGGAAAGTCCGTCGGAACTCTGCCGAAAGTCCGTCGGAAAGACCATCGGACCTAGTCTCTCGAAAAGTCCGGTCGTGTGTACGTGGCATTAGTGTCTCAAAAGACGTAGTCTAAAAGGCAGGCTTCATCCACACGCCAGTATGTATACAATTTTTGGGCAATTTGTAGGCATTTTGCCAAGGCACCCTTGAAAAAAACTCAAGTCATCCCAGGGTGCCTGGGCACCCTGGTTGAAAAAGGATGTAACAAGGACACTGCATTTTTGGTGGGATCAGCAGGTATTTTCTGTATTTGCGTTCCTACACTCTCCAGTGCTCAGTTCAACTGTTGGTATCAAAGTTTATTTCCCGTCACTTCTGGGTTTTGGATGATCGTGTGGTTTGTGACTAATGCTCATTTCAGAGCACCATTATAATTGTATGAACAAGTTTTCATAGGAGATATCACTACCAGGGGGCTGGCAGAAATCTGTAAATAAAGCACCTATTCAAAACAAAGGAATCCAATATAAATCTCTAGACCATTAAATTAGCTAACGTCTTTCTAAACACTAAACAAACTTGTAGGCAATGGTATTGACCCTTAAAATATGTGGCATTATAGAACCTTACCGAAAGAAAACAGCATTTATACCCAACCAAGTAGCGACTGTTTTCATTGGAAGCATTGAAGATTTTCAGTTAATTGTATGACTTGTCGAGACAATTCTGCGCACCTGAACTCATTTAGGTTTTACCGGAGCAAAGGTCTGGAACAGTTGTTCAATTAAGAGGCTTCGGTGTTGATCGTTAATGATGTTCTCAACTAATTATTTTCCTCTGTAAACTAGTAGAGTAGGTTGTATAGATTAGAATTATTAATTCTCGTTAAATAACCCCAGGCTCTGAAGTAACTAGATCTGCATTTTGCAGGTTGCAGAATTAGAGGGGGTGGCTGCTATATGATAACATATACGTGACACGTTTATAGAGACACTCTATAGCTTGGCGAGTGTGGGCGGTTGGATAAGCTGTAAACAAGTTCAAATAAAAATAATACGTATTGTATTGCTATACTTACCGGTAATTCACAGCCCTGTTGAGTGGTTACAATTAAATATGAGAAGATTTGTAGGACTTCTTTTGATAGCACTTTACATTTTATTTTAATAAAGTTATACAATACACAAGTCATTGGGTTTACTAAAAACTCCATCACCGCTGAGTTTATCCATTTAGTATCTGTTCTTGTTATAGGCGTACACCATAAACCAATACATTCTAGTAATTGGGGAATATTCATAAAATATCTGAAAGATACTCAAACTATTTCTGCATGGGTAACAGTAATTGGCCATCCATGGTTTATTATCATTTTTTTTATAATGCCATTTTTTCTTTTTCATTTTTATTGCAGTCATATTGCAAAGAACTCGCTAGTCCTCCATGTTCCTGTCTGGTCAGTAGGCAAAGACCAGTAGCACTCCTAGATCACCAGACTGAGAAGTAGGGGGAATCTGTACGAGCAATAATCCCAAATGTTCTCAGCTGCCAATGTGGTGGTTAAGTCAAATTTCCCCAAGTGGTTGGGATTCGACTACGCCAACATGTGACCACCTCTTCCAGCTGGTAAGCCAATGCAAGTCATATTGCAAAGGACTCGCTAGTCCTCCATTTTCTTGTCTGTTAGAGTAGGGGGAATATGTAAGAGCAGTAACCCAGAAGGCACTCAGCAGCCAATGTGTAACATGAGTAGTTAAGAAAACCCCCCCCCCCCAGTGGTTGGGATATGACTACGCTAACATGTGACCACCCCTTCCAGGTGGTAGGCCACTGGCAGTCATATTGCAAAGAACTTGCTAGTCTTTCATAATTCTGTCGGGTCAGAGGGCAGGGACTAGTGGCACTCCTACGCCAACATGTGACCACCCCTTCCAGTTGGTAGGCCACTGGCAGTCATATTGCAAAGAACTTGCTAGTCTTTCATAATTCTGTCAGGTCAGAGGGCAGGGACTAGTGGCACTCCTAGGTCACCAGACTGATAGGGGGAATCTGTAAGAGCAGTGTTCCCAAAAGCTCTCAGCTGCTGTGGTGGTTAAATCAATTCCCCCTAGTGGATCCAACTATGACCAGTCCTTAGAGTTGGTAAGCCAATGCCAGTCATATTGCAAAGAACTCAATAGTTCTCCATTTTCCTGGTCAGTGGGCATGGACTAGTAGCACTACTAGGTCACCAGACTGAGAGGTAGGGGAATCTGTAAGAGCATAAACCCCCAAAGGCTCTCAGCTGCCATGTAGTGGCTACGACAACTCCTTTTAGCAGTTGGGATATGACTACACCAACATGTGACCCCCTTTCAGTTGGTAAACCAGTTCCTACTATAGGACTATCTTCCTTACCGTGCAGGTAAAGGAGGTCAGAAACCAGTTTAACTTAGTGCTCACCGCTCACGTATACAGAGCTTCAGTGCTATCAGGGAAACAGTTACTTCCAGAGGCCTCTCTTCACACCGGTCATTGGGAAGCAGACCAGCTCCCTGGAAGGTGGTGGCCATTTGGACTAAAGCTTCACAAATTGGTGGCTGTCTTCTATGCTTTACCATGCAGGATGTTTCTGCTGTGGTGCAGAATATTTAGCATGTTCACCAGGTTGAGAGGAATCTGTAAAAGCAGTAACCCCAGAAGCTCTTGGCTGTCAATGTGTAGCGTGAGCGGTTAAGACAACTCCCCCTAGTGGTTGGAATACCACTACACCAACATGTGACTACCCCTTCCAGTTGGTAAGCAAGTTTTTACTGGAGGACTATCTTCCATAACAGGCAGTTAAGGGAGGTGAGAGACCAAGTCATTTAAATCAAGGCTCACTTGTACAGCGTTTCAGTGCTATCATTGAAACTGTAACTTTGAGAGGCCTCTCTTCACACCGGTCATTGGGAAGGAGATGGGTTCCCTGGAAGGGGTGGCCACATAAACGGTTTTACATGATCGTGGCTGTTTTCTATGCTTTCCTATGTAGGACTTCTCTGACTTGATGCAGTACATTGTTTTGTTTACCATGTCTGTGCCAAAATGGCAACCGAAACTCCGCAAGAACCTGGTGTCCACATGTAACCAAGGCCTGTCGAAGATCACTCTTGGAGCCCACAGCAGAGGATATACTAGTTCTATGCTGAATTTCCCTTAGATAAGTTCCTATATAGATAAATTGTAGACATGTGGGGACCTCAATATTCACCAAGCAGAGAGGCAGTGTTGACCCTATTTTCCACCCCAGATTGATAAAGCCATTTTAATGAAATAAGAGTTTTAAAGGTGAACACTAGGCAGATATAAAAGACACATATTTGCATCTCTGTAAATCATTAATACATCACTAATGTGTTTTCTAAATGAAAGCAGTGTAAGCATCTGAATGTGACCTGGTTTCAGCTTCTTATAGTCCCTGCACAGCAGAGCCGAGTAGAAGAGGATGAGGCAGCACAATGCCAGTCATCTCATGTGCTGACAAGAAGCATGCTGATAGGAGGAGAAAGCAGAGTGAGCGAGGGTCTGCTCATTGCAGTGCTGCTTTTTCTTTCACTGTCTGATCACAAGTTGGGGCTAGTCCAGGACAACCTGCGCAAGAAGGGTTGAATGATACTGCCCATCTAGTGGTTGAAAAAAGTGCTGCAGAGAACATCTCTGAAATAAAGGTGAGTATTACAGCCAACGTTTCTCTTGTTATATTTAGCTGGAGTTCTGCTTTAAAAAGTCTGTTCTGCCCAAAAAAATTGCACCTTCTAGCAAATTTTCTTTTTATTTTGAACTTCACAAGCACAATCATCAATTCTGATCACGACCACATTCTGCATTGCTTTAGAATTCCTTAATCCGCTCATGGTGGAAACCTTTTATGACTTTTTTTTTTAAATAACATTCTAATAGAACAAATTGTACATTCTCCCCTACTGCTTCATATCCACCCATTCATTGCTTAGACTCATTTTCACTCACATGTATGTACAGCTTTAGCGGTACCAGTAAACAATGGAGGTATTGATTATCTCAGTCCTCTCAATTGTGCTGGTAGATCCACTCACTGGTATAATATTATATGTACACGCAGCAGAGGCAGTGTTTATCTCAGTACTTCCATCACACACACATACACTTTTCTATTATACGGAAAGTATGCAAAAACCACACTGCGCTTATTCCGGGCCTTCGCTATCAAACACACGCCGCTAAAATACTATATGTTATATGTACATACAGCTCAGACAGGAGCGGTGCCAGCCTCCTTTCCCCCCTCCACCATCCCCGCTCTCTTTCAGTGGCAGAGTAAATTATAAACTCGATAAACTGCTTCTGATGTTGCCCAGCGGATGTGGTAGCAGCCAGACTGGCATAAATTAAAAGCTCTCTCTAATTGTCTAATTTAATTTAGCAGATGTGCGGGCACGTGGGATGTCGCTAATAAAAGAGACTAAAGATATTAACCCTCGAAGCGTAACTTAAGCTAGCCCTACATTGAGCTATATCCATGTGTGAAATGAAGGAATGCAATGTCACTGCAATACTGCTGGACAATTCATAGATGGACAGGAAATCAAACCGTGTGGTTCGGTTATTCCACCGGAACTATTGAGACCTGGGGATAGGTTTGAGAACCAATGAAATTTCAATTTGGAGGAGAAGTAAACTCTAATTCCTTATTACTTTGTATTTTCAGTTAGGACTTAAAGTGGATGTAAACCCTAATGCCCTGTACACACGGTGGGACTTTCCGACGGAAAATGTGCGATCGGATCTTGTTGTCAGAAAATCCGATCGTTTGTGGGCTCCATCTGACTTTTTCCGTTGGAATTTCTGAAACACAAAGTTTGAGAGCAGGATCTAAAATTTTCCGACAACAAAATCCGATCGTTTAAATTCTGATCGTGTGTAGACAATTCCGTGAACAGTCTCAGATGATACACAAAGATGAAACAAATCCTTCTACAAAAGTTTTACTTGTATATCTGCTGTCTTCCTCTTTCTACACTCTTTGGAAAGTGCAGATCGTGTTAGGAATCTTTCTTTCTCTTTCAGCAGTGGATGCAGAGTCTGGGCTTACACTGTGTGAGAGCTGATTGGAGGAAAGGGACCCCCCCCCCCCCTTTCCTCCACATAGGCAGAGGAATGAAGGAGCATGTAGAGCTGTATTATGAATAGACAAGCTCCCTGCTATTCTCCCTCTAAGCTCCCCCCTGACACACATTTTCAGCTCATGTTATCTCATATGTCAGAGTGCTTGTCAGAGGTGACTCTTGTTGATAATAGAGGAATGGAGCACCAGAGAGAAACAGCACTTAGAGCTTTCGAGAGAAATAAGTAAACACTACAGATATATGTGCTTAGTTCAAATTTCATGAATGGGGTTTACAACCACTTTAAAGCACTGTATACATTCATTAAAAATTATTTTATCTTTTTTCATTTTAAATGCAGGTAGCGTTATTAACCGAATCTGCATGCCACTACTTTCAGCCAATCTGCTGGCACAAAGAAGGCGTGGTGTGAGGGGTGACACAAAGAAGGCGTGGTGAGAGGAATGACTTATAGTGTGCTGTTCTTTTCCTTTATTGTCCAATCAGTAGGCTGGTAGTCCCTCTTGACAGGAGAAGAAGCAGTGTGATCAGAGGGATGACTTATAGTGTGTGGTGCTGCTGTTCCTTCACTGTGAAATCAGCAGGCTGGGAGTCCTTTTTGACAGTAAAAGAAGCAGTGTAAGCAGAGGGGTGACTGACAATGGATGATGCTGTTCCTTCATTGTCCAATCAGCAGGCCTAGAGTCCTTAACTGGAGAAGAAGCAGTGAGCAGAGGAATGACATATGGTGTGGTGCTGTTTCTTCATTTTCCAATCAGCAAGTTGCGAGTGCTTCTTGACAGAAGAAGAAACAGTGTGAGTAGAGGGATGACTTATGGTGTGTGGTTCTGTTCCTTTATTGTCCAATCAGTAGGCCGGTAGTCCCTCTTGACAGGAGAAGAAGCAGTGTAAGCAGAGGGATGACTCACAATGAATTATGGGGTGTGGTTCCGTTCCTTAATTGTCCAATCAGCAGGCCCAGAGTCCTTCTTGATGGGAGAACACTCACAATGGGATGTGCTGTTCCTTCATTGTCCAATCAGCGGGCCGAGAACCCTTGACAGGAGAAGAAGCAGTGACCAGAAGGACGACTTATGGTGTGTGGTGCTTTTTCTTCATTGTCCACTTTAGCAAGTCCGGAGTCCTTCTTATCAGGTGAAGAAACAGGGTGAGCAGAGGGATGATTTATGGTGTTCATTTTCATAAATTTATTGTCGAATCAGCAGGCTGGGAGCCCTTTTTGACAGGAGAAGAAGCAGTGTGAGCAGAGGGATGACTTATGGTGTGTAGTGCTGTTCTTTCACTGTCCAATCAGCAGGTGGGTAGTCTTTCTTGACATGCGAAGAAGTAGTATGAGCAGAAGGAAGACTTATGGTGTGTGGTGATCTTCCTTCAATGTCCAATCTGCAGGCCAGGAGTCCTTTTTGACAGGAGAAGTAGTGTGAACAGAAGGATGACTTATGGTGTGGGGTGCTGTTTCTCCATTGTCCAGTCAGCAGGATGGGAGTATTTTGGACTAATCTGTATTGCTGCTGCTAAAGTAGAGGCCAGCAACCAGGCTCTACTGCCTATCAGGAGTACTGTATTGCAGAATCAGATGAACAAAAATTACAAATCCTTTGGCAGGCAAAAAATTTACCCTAGGGGGGTCATTGCTACACAAGGTATAACTTTATAAAAGCGGTAGTAAAGTCATATGAAAAAAATATCCAGTCCACCTGCAAGTCAATGGCATAAGGTACATAATGTGCTAGTATGTAATGCGATATGTCAGACCTATCCAAAAAACGAAGCCCTTCAGTGGCTCGCTGTCACCGCTGACAGGGCTTCCACCTTCACCTTGTCTTCCTTCCGGGTTTGTGGGGGCTCCAGCAGTTTTAATGCCTAGGCTGCTATGACATCACTCCTGCGTATGCGCATGGGTGTCACAGCACAGAGCTCTGGATTGATGGCCCATTCAATGTGTCCTCAATTCAGAGCACAGTACCCATGCACTGGTGATGTCACTGGCTGCAAAATAAGCAAATATTTCCTAAACAGTGCAGAGTAGGTGAGTTTGTTCTTGGTCAGCCCTTGCCTTGCTTTACGCCATTAACACCTCTAATGCAATCTCAATGATCCACAAAAATAGTGAAAATATATGTAAACCCTAATAATGAACTTACTTCTCCTATTCACTTCCTTTCGGTCTGCTGCATGTACCATTGAAAGCATTTTGTTATATCTTTTTAAGAAGTGCAAAATCCCCCCAAAAATTCCATTGATCCCGCCAGAAATCTTGTGAGCAGATTGCTCTTTGCCTCTGCTGTACTTTGAGCAATTACATTATTTCTAGCTCTCTCTATGGACTACATAACACCCTCCAACCCCCACATATTATGGAGTACTGGAGAGGGAGGGGTTGGAAATTAGCAGCCAATTGTTACATATAGGATACAATCGAATGTCCAATGTAGTAGCCCTCCTGTACCTTTTATATTGTCCTGTAATTGTGTTGTCCCCCCTATACATTGTAAAGCGCTGCGTAAACTGTTAGCACTATATAAATCGTGAATAATAATAATAATAATAGTAGTGATTTATATGTTTATGATCGCACAATGCTCCAAATTTGTGCAATCAATTGCTATATGTGTGGGTATCATCCCCTAAGCCCCATCCCCTAAGCGTTGTCACCCTAGCAAAAGAAGTGTGTTACTCAGGGCCGGAGAAGGGGTGGGCAGAAGGGCCAGTTGCCCTGGGCGCAGTGTGTATTGAAGGGATGGGGGGGCCCTGCAAATTCCTTCTACTATAAGGCTGACCGGAGTAGTGACAGTGGCATCACTTATTCTATCAGTCCAGCGCTGAAAGCGGTAAGGAGAGGAGAATAGAGATGGGAGGAGGTGCGGGCTGTGCTCTTCCTCCCCCTCCTCTTCATAAGCTTGCACATAATGGGGGGGGGGGGAGGTGCAATTTGTGTAATTTGGCATCTTTGCCCTGATCACTGGCTGATCTTGTCCCAACACAGGTGTTATGCCGCGTACCCAGGACCAGACTTTTCGACTAACTTGGTCCGGCGGACTGGAATCCGTCAGACCATTCGATCGTGTGTGGGCTCCAGTGGACTTTTTCCTCCCAAAAGTCTGGCGGACCTAGAAATAAAACTTGCTTCAAATCTTTCCGACGGACTCAAGACCGGTCGAAAAATCCGGTCGTCTGTGTGCTAGTCCGACGGACTAAAAACCGACGCTATAGGGCAGCTATTGGCTACTGGCTATGAACTTCCTTATTCTACGTCATCACGTTCGAATCCGTCTGACTTTTGGAGTGATCGTGTGTGTGGCCAAGTCCGTTCGTTTGAAAGTCCGGCAGACCTCAGCTGCAAAGTCCGTCAGATTGTCCGCCGGACCAAGTCCGTTGAAAAGTCCGGTCGTGTGTATGCGGCATAACTGTCATGATCATCACAGAAAAATAATGGGAAAAGGCTGCTATATATTACATTTTTGTTTTGGGGTTTGGATGCACTTTTAATGCTATTTTTTTTTAAGACGTTACAGTAGAAAGGGAAAAAAAAACGTTCAAATTACAGCTACAAGTAAATAGCTTTGTTCAGTTTTGTTCCTCTCTCGGCATGAATTCCCTTCTGGTTTATTTGAATACTCATTTACCCGGCAAGGTGTCTGATAAAGCAGACAATTCTCTACTTACTGACTTTCACTGTCCTTATAGCTCAGGAACTAAATAGCCCCTTTCTGTTCCTCCTAATAATAATGCCTCTGGCAGCAAGTGTGCTGAAACAGAAGCTCAGCACAGCTTAACTCCTTCCGTTGTATAAATATGCATAAACAATGCGGCGGGCTGAATGAGGGCTGACATTTTGCTGCGAGTGAACTATGTGCAAGCAAATGCTATTTTTCCCGCTGAGCGCTTTGGTGCACCACCGTGTCTCTGCTCATAGACTTGAGATGAAACAGAGCGGAAACGGTCAGATTTCCTCTTAATTTGTTCGCAGTCTGATCTTACAGGCACCGTAACGCAGACCTTCATTTTGATGGTACGGCCTGCTAATGTGTTCAGGCAATTGCACTGATTCGGGCAGAGAACATTTCAGAACAGATTATTTAAGGACAATATAAACATACTTTTATTTGGATTTCAAACATGCAATGTGAGACCCTCATTTTCACATAAAGGAACACTTAAGCCGCGTACACGTGATCAGGGTTTCCAACGGGAAATGTTCGATGACAGGCTGTTGGAAATCTGACCACGTGTATGCTCCATCGGACAATTGTTGTCGGACTTTCCGCCAACAAATGTTGGTTAGCAGGCTTTCAAATTTTCCGCGGACAAATGGGTGTTGTCGGATTTTCCGAACGTGTGTACACATGTCCATTGGACAAAAGTCCAAAGTACAAACATGCATTATTATTATTATTCAGGATTTATATAGCGCCAACAGTTTGCGCAGCGCTTTGCATGCTCGGAAGCAAAGACGAGCCAGAAGCGGTCGGTCTTGTAAGCGTTCGTAATGGAAAATTAACATTCGTGACGTGGCAAATTATGAAATCTCCAAGTGCAGCGCACAATTCTCTTCTTCTTTAATAAGGATAATAATGAAACTGCTTTAATGGGGATACTGATGGAGTTATTGCAAACGAATTTTCAACAGCTTTTTTTTCTAGTGATATCAAGAATAATATTATTATGCTTTTTTATTTTTTTTATTTGGGCAAGTTACCACAACACCATTATCTGCTAGTTTTTAAGATTGAAGATACAACTATGTTGGTGTCCCTTGTCAATTTTACATTGTATTTTTTAAAATGTAACTGCCTACTCCCAAACTGTCATTTGAAGTAAAACACATAGCCGAGGATTATTCTCCACATTTTTTTTTTTTATTGTGCATTAAAAAAAGAAAACAAATAAAGATATGCTATCTGCCAATAGAACTTAACCAAAAAGTGCATTGTATGCAACCAAAAAATATAGAAAATATAACAAACCAAATCATAATTTGTTATATTTATTATATAAAATAAATAGTACATTATCTCCTCTGATTCCGCAATATGTCTGATTGACGAACAGCTGTTTGGAAACAAACAGAAAAGCAGGAAATGAAAAGCGCAAATTGAAAAGCGTTAAATGAAAAACGCAAAAACAAAAAGCGCGAATCAGCACTCACCAAACTTCTACTAACACTAAATTAGCAGAAGGAGCCCAAAGGGTGGCACTAAAGAGCTGAAAAACCACGTAATACATCTAGTACGTCACTACATTCGTAACTGTTGGCCAATAATTGAATGGCCGTGTGTATGCAAGACATGTTTGGGCCAACGCCCTTCAGACAAAATTCCACGGTTTTGTTGGCCAACAATCCAATTGTGTGTACTAGGCTTTAAAGTGTATCTAAACCCATAAATGAAAATGTGATATACCAGTTCTTAGATGTGGTGGTTGCATTTGTTTTTTTTCTTTATTATTATTATCTTTCTTTATTTGTGCCTGGTGATCCTGCCGGTAACATGCTTCCTGTCCTAGGGTGACAACGCTATACTGTATCTATAGAGGAGCAGTAAAAAAAAACCCTCTCCTGCACTCAAGTATGGTGCTGAAAGGCAAAAGACTCTCTCTGTTTACACTTCACTTTGAATCTTAAATGGCGACCATGATTTTCTGCTCTCCTAGGATTGGGGTAGTCAGACATAAGAAAGGGTGTGCCAGCCTAGGGCATTACCTTTATACACCATTTATTGATGAATTCAAACAAATATTATACTCACAAGTCAATGTAAAAACAAGACACGCAGGTCTACAAACGCTAACGGGTTTCAAGAGGAACCTCTTCTTCTGAGCGAGCCCATTTGGCTCTGAAGAAGAGGGGATTCCCCTTGAATGATAGCTTTTGTAAACCTGCGTTGCTGCTTCCTGCAATAAAAAGTTGGTGCAATGATCCCAGCATACCTGTTTTTGGATTGCATTCATGAGTTTGTTTTTACATTGGTTTGTGAGTATAATATTTATTTTAATTAATCAATAAATGGTGTGCATATATTATAAAAAGCAGAGACATCACCCTACTGACAAAGTGCCATATAGTCAAAGCTGTGGTATTCCCAGTAGTAGGGATGAGCTTTGTGTTCGAGTCGAACATACGTTCGACTCGAACATTGGCTGTTCGTCCGTTCGGCGAAATCCGAACATTTTAGTCCGTTCGCGTCAAATTCGTGTGCGATGGCTCATGATTGGCCAAGCATGCACTGTGACCCCGCATGCTTGGCCAATCGCAGCGCCAGCAGCGAGGAGAGCCATGATTGACCACAGGCAGGATGCCTGTGGCCAATCATAGCTCAGGCTGTGTAGTGCACGCCCCACACTATATAAGGCCGCCATCGCGGCGGCCTCGTGTAGTGTGTTGGCGTCTGAAGCAGTGGGTGTTCTGTGTACCTTCAACACAGTTACACACCGATCGTTTTCGGCCGATTTTTCTATCTTGCTGATGTGTAGTGGTTATTGTCTGTGCCCTGACCGCAGTATACACCGCTATATTCACCTCACCTATATAGCTAGTGATCTATCTTTTATAATAGAGCTTGCAGTCAGTAGTGTTAGGAGATAGTGCGTGCTGAGTTAGAGTAGGATTTTGCAATATCAATCAATTGGATCGCTCTGCAAATGCTGTCTCATGTACCCCTTAAATGGACAAAGCCTACTTGATCTTTATGCGCAGCCACTGCGCCCATCTAGCGCAGCCACTGTGCCTATCAAGCGCAGCCACTGTGCCTATCAAGCGCAGCCACTGTGCCCATCAAACGCAAGTACTGTGCTCATTAAACGCAGCTACTGGTGCCACTAGCGGCTGGTGCTCAAAATTTTTGGGGAGGCGCAAACAAACAGAAAAAAGAAAATCAATTGCGGCCATTGTGCCATCAAACTAAGCCACTGTGCCCATCAAGCCCAACCACTGTGTCTATCAAACGCAGCCACTGTGCCCATCAAGCGTAGCCCCTGTGCCCAGCAAGTTCAGCCACTGTGCCCATCAAATGCAACCACTGTGCCCATCAACCACAGCCACTGTGCCCATCAATTGCCACCACCGTGCCCGTCAAATGCAACCACTGTGTCTATCAAACGCAGCCACTGTGCTCATCAAGCACAGCCACTGTGCCCATCAAATGCAACCACTGTGCCCATCAAACGCCGCCACTGTGCCCATCAAATGCAGCCACTGTGCCATCAAACGCAAGCCACTGTGCCCATCAAATGCTGCCATTATGCCCATGAAACGCAGCCACTGTGCCCATCAAAGGCAGCTACTGTGCTCATCAAGAGCAGCCATTGTGCCAACTACCATACCTATCAATTGCTGCCAGTATGCCCATCAATTTCTGCCAGTGTACCCATCAATTGCCGCTCCTGTGCCCCATCAAATGCTGCCAGTGTGCCCATCATTTGCCGCTGCAACTGTGCCCCATCAAATGCTGGCAGTGTGTATCACCCCGGCACTTGCCTGTCTCGCAGCGGGTCAGTGGCGGTGTCCTGCGTGCTCCTTGATGTCTTCTTCCGTCCTCTCTATCAGGCGTCCAATCACAGCGTCTGATGTTTCAGCCAATCAGGTGACAGATAACAGACCCGAGCACCTGATTGGCTGAGAGGTGGTTCAGTGTTAGCAAAGTGAATACCTTCGCTTTGCTAACAAACAATTGAGTGAGCAGCAAATGCACAGCATTGCACCCGTTGTTCACCTTTTTGGGTGCCTATTAGAGTCTACGGCTCTAATCAGGTGCTTCCAAAAAAAAAAAACATCACTATAATTCAGGTGCCCAGCGCCAGAGAAGGGGCCAGACACCTGAATAGGGGGTGTCAGCGGGGACTATAAATAGATTCATGCAAGGCATGAATCTATCTATGGTGATAGAGCGGTGACAGAAGAGAGGGGGCAGCGCTCCTGCGCCCTTTACGGATGCACTGCCACTGTATGTTATACTTTTCATTTAAAGCCCCTCTCAGAGATAAAATCCACACCCCTGCCTGTTGTAGCCACTTCCTATTGGATGGGCTATGGTAAAAAAAAGGTGGACGTCAGCAGAGAGGATTGGAGGAGACTGGTGGTCCCCTGGGTCGGTGGTACTCCTAACAGTGGGGATGTGGGATCTAGTTTGGGGATTTACGTGGGTATATCTGGCTTCACACAGTAAGGGGGAAAAGGCCTAATAGAAAAAGATAGTGGGTATTTAAGTCAAATAATGAAGAGGTAGAGAAAACATTTTGGGAGCCCAATGGATCCAGCAAATTATGCATTCTAATTATTTTCCTATTGCATTCTTCTTTCTTTTCTCCAGTACCACTACATTAAACTCCCACTTAAATTAATATTTTATTGCTTCATAGGCAGAACAAATGTCATTTGTAATTATATGGCAGAGGTTGCAGTGTGGTGGCACCAGCACCAGTGCCTAAGGCCCAATTTTTCTGCCCCTGTTTAACAGGGGCGTTTAAGTACAATTTTTGATGCAATGCTTTGCAGCAGGGCTAATTCCTGCAATAAAACTAGAGTATATGGAAGAGGTTGCAGTGTGGTGGCACCAGCAGCAGTGCCTAAGGCCAAATTTTTCTGCCCCTGTTTAACAGGGACATGTAATTACAATTCTTGATATAATATTTCACAGGAGGGCCCCTTCCTGTGCCCACCCAGAGTAACGGTGAGGACTTATAGTGTTGTGGCACCAGCACCACAACCACCAAAGGTCAATTTTTCTACCACTGTTCAACAATGGCATGTAATTACAATTCTTGATATAATCGTTCACAGCAGGGCGCTCCAGCGCCCACCAAGAGTCACTTTGAGGGCTTACAATGTTGTGGCAAAACCAACACCTTGTTCCGCCATTTCTGCAGAGCATATGGGGCAGGCCCCTACTTTCAAACATCCAACTTACAAACATCTCCTACTTGCAAACGGAAGGAGACAACAGCAAGTGAGATGAAAAAAGATGGACGACAAAACAAATTATACAGGGGTGATAACCCTTCCCTATGTTTTCCAAAAAGCTTAAAAATAGTTTTTTTGACTGGAGCTACACTTTAAAAATGTACCAGTTGAAAATTACAAACAGATTCAACTTAACACAACAAACCTACACAGTCCCTGTCTTGTTTGCACCGCCTGTATACTGCTGTTCTGAGTATATAGGGCCTGGGGGCCACACGCATTTCCTTTTTTTAATATGGGTACAGGGTTCCCCTTAATATGCGTACAAGACCCAAATAGGCTGGTAATGGGCAGGGAGGGCTACCCATGCCATTTTTCTCAATGATTTTCAACCATATTGCAGGAACCAGATATAACATTAAAACCGCAAGCAGTTTTAAATGGTGTTATTTCCGTTTAATGTCATTTTGTGCAGGGACTGTTCTAAACACGGGAAACACGTGGCACTTCACAGGCATACTACAGACACCCCCCAGGCACGATATTTAAAAGAATATTTCACTTTTTTTTTTTCACTTTAATCGTCATTAAAATCAGTGCTCCTGCCAAAACGGCCGTTTTTAAAACTTTTTTTTGCATTGACCCATGTCCCCTGAGGCAGGAGTCAGGTCCCCAAACCCTTTTTAGGACAGTATCTTGCATATTAGCCGTTAAAATTAGCACTTTTCATTTCAAACGTTCGAGTCCCATAGACTTTAATTGGGTTCTAACGTTCGTTCGAACTTGGGGTCCGTTCGAAAGTTCTGGTGCGAACCGAACCGGGGGGGTGTTCGGCTCATCCTACCCAGTAGTAATCTATGGCTTTGAAAGCTGGACTATAAGGCTGAACGTTGAAGAATTAAGGCTTTTGAACTATGGTGTTGGAGAAGGCTCCTGAAAGTCCCTTGGATGGCAAGAAGATCAAATCAGTCAATCCTGAAGGAAATCAACCCTGAATACTCACTAGAAGGACAGATCCTGAAGCGGAAAATCAAATACTTTGACCACCTAATGCGAAGAGAGGACTTATTGGAAAATACCCTGATGCTTGGAAACATGGAAAGAAAAAAGAGAAGAGGACAACAGGAACAAGATGGATAGATAGCATCATTGAAACCATGAACATGAAGTTAAGCAAGCTGAGAGGCAGTGGAGGACAGAAAAGCCTGTCACGCTATGGTCCATGAGGTCACGAAGAGTCAGACACGACTTAACGACTGAACAACAACAACAAATCATGTTCTCAGTAATACAAGGGGAAATGTTCTTAAAACTCCAAAGCCCCTTTCACATGGGTGACTGATCAGGTCCACCTGTCAGTTTTTCAGGTAGAATTTATCAGACCCTCCAGTCTCTTTCTTCTACAGAGCAGCGGATGTCAGCTGACATAGTGGGGGACTCAATTCTTAAAAGGACAGAGAGGGCAATTTGTCACACAGACCTGACGCGCCGAACTGTATGTTGTCTACCAGGCGCTCAGGTTCGGCACATCAAGAATCTGGTGGACAGGTTACTGGGAGGGGCTGGGGAAGACCCAGCTGTTATGGTGCACGTTTGCACCAATGACAAAGTCAGAGGAACATGGAGTGTCCTAAAAAATGATTTTAGGGTCTTAGGAGCTAAATTGAGAAAGGACCCCCAAGGTACTATTCTCTGAAATACTACCGGTACCTCGAACCACACCAGAAAGGCATAGGGAGATTAGGGAAGTAAATAATTGGCTGAGGTGCTGGTGTAGAAAGGAGGGGTTTGGTTTCCTGGAGAACTGGGGGGACTTTTCAGTCGGTTACCAGCTCTACAGAAAGGACGGACTGCACCTAAATGGGGAAGGTGCAGATCTGCTGGGAGTGAATATGGCCGAAAAGTTAGAGGGGCTTTTAAACTAGGTGATGGGCGGGGATCCAGAGGTATGTGGTATAGTTCAATAAAGCACCTAAACCCGAGGTAAGTATAGTAACAAGTCCTATTTGCAACCCCAGAGCACCCAATAAGGAGATAGTATGCAACCGGTCTAACTACGTGGCATGTTCACCAATGCCAGGAGTCTGGCAGACACGATGGAAGAACTAGAACTACAGTTGTACAAGTATGATTTAGATTTTGTAGGAATTACCGAGACTTGGTTAGACAGCTCTCATGAATGGCTGGCACCCATTCAAGGGTATTCCCTATATCGCAGGGATATAGAGGGTTAAAAAGGGGGAGGGGTATGCCTGTATATCAAAAATGATGTACATGTGCATGTGAGAGCTGACATGACTAAGGGGGCAAGGGAGGAGGTGGAGACCTTATGGGTAGAGCTACAAAGTGAGAAAACTAAGGGGAAAGTAATGCTTGGAGTATGCTATAGGCCCCCTAACCAGAGACCTCCTATAACAATTTGGATTAGCGGCAAGAATGGGAAATGTCATTATAATAGGGGATTTTAATTATCCAGACATAGACTGGGAGAAGGAACCGCACATTCATCTAAGGCTCGCCAGTTCCTAAATGTCTTGCAGGACAATTTCATGGGTCAGATGGTAAATGCACCAACTAGAAATAAAGCGTTACTAGACCTACTGATTACCAACAATACAGACCTGATCACAAATGTGGAAATACGGGGAAACTTAGGAAACAGTGATCACAGGTCAATTCGTTTTAGCATAAATCACACAAATAGGAAACATAAGGGGAATACAAACACACTGAATTTCAAAAGAGCCAACTTCCCTAAACTACGATCCTTAAGGGCATTAGCCAGTGCATCCCAATGGGAAATACCTTTAAAAGAGCTAATAAAAGTCCTGGGTGGCTTAACTCCAATGTAAAAATGCATAAAAAGCAAAGAAAAAGGCCTTATCCTTAATTTATTTTGTCCTATATCTTTCCTTTAAGGAAAAGTGTCAGAACACACAGATCAGTGCGGGCCGTTGTACAGAAGTACCACAGTGTCCATACATAGATCCATCTGTGGGTAGCTTAAGAGTGAATGCATTTCATATATTGCTAACGGTAAAAATATCTAATTTGCATTGAACCCACCAGAAATGGTTCAGTGCACATAGTCCTTTGTAAGTTTCTTGAGTATAAAAAATGAGTTCCCTGCAGTAGAAGAAGGATTATACTCACCTTTCTGGTGGCCTATGTAAACTACCTTACTTCTGCTCCAGCACTGGAACCTCGGACACTCTCTTTAGCATATAACACTTCCAGGAATGTCGGAGGTCTATACCCCATACTACACACTGTGGTTCCTTCCTCCAACCCTATCATTACTACAGTAAAGTAGGGGTTGGAGGAAGAAACCAGCACACATTGGGTGACACAAGCATCTGACACTTCTGGAAGTGCTGTATCCTAAAGAGACTGACAAAGGCTGCAGTGCTGGAACAGAAGAAAGCTAATAGACCCGGGCTGTCGGAGAAGTGAGTATAATCCCTTTTGTGCTGCGGAGAAATAATATTTTCTTTTATTTAAAGACCTGACAAAGTCTCTTTATCAAAGTTTTGTTTTAACAATGTTGTGTTCTAAGAAATAATGTCTACAATGTCTAAGCCATCATTAACATTGCAAGCCTATTCTTTTTCAAAGCTTTCTCTGGTCATATAGAATGAAGCCTGAAAACACACAGGCCATGAATATGCTCTTGTTTCCAGTGTATATGGGCTATTTCAGAACATTTCAAAACCTTCTAAAATTATTTAAAGGAAACCAGTAAAAGAGAAATATGTAGTGTGTCATTGCTGACCTCTTTGTAAACTGGGAAACGCATTGACTGTGATCAAAAGTTTACATACACTGGTGATCTTTACATACCCTGGTGATGTTGGCCTGATAACATGCACACAAGTTGGCACAAATGGGGTTTGAATGGCTATTAAAGGTAACCATCCTTACCTGTGTGTTCTGTTTGCTTGTAATTAGTGTGTGTGTATAAAAGGTCAATGAGTTTCTGGACTCCTGACAGAACCTTGTATCTTTCATCCAGTGCTGCACTGACATTTCTGGATTCTGGGTAATGGAGAAAGCAAAAGAATTCTCAAAGGATCTGCGGGAAAAGGTAGTTGAACTGCATAAAATAGGAAAGGGATATAAAAATATATCCAAGGAATTGAGAATGGCAATCAGCAGTGTTCAAACTCTAATCAAGAAGTGGAAAATGAGGGGTTCTGTTGAAACCAAACCACGGTCAGGTAGACCAACTACAATTTCGGCCACAACTGCCAAGAAAATTTTTCGGGATGCAAAGAAAAACCCACAAATAACTTCAGGTGCAATACAGGACTCTCTGAAAACATGGGGTGTGTCTGTTTCAAGATGCACAGTAAGGACGCACTTGAAGAAAGATGGATTGCATGGTCCAGTCACCAGAAGAAAGCCATTATTATGCAAATGCTACAAAGTATCCCGCTTACAATATGCCAGACAGCACAGAGACAAGCCTCAAACCTTCTGGCACAAAGTCACTTGCAGTGATGAGACCAAAATGTAGCTTTTCACCACAACCATAAACACGGCATTAGGAGAGGAGTCAACAAGGCCTATGATGAAAGGTACATAATTCCTACTGTGAAAAACACAGAGGCAGATCGCTGATGTTTTGGGGATGTGTGAGCTACAAAGGCACAGGAATTTTGGTCAAAATTGATGGCAAGGTAAATGCAGTATGTTATCAAAAAATGCTGAAGGAACATTTGCATTCATCAGCCAGGCAGCTGAGCATGGGACGTACTTGGCCATTCCAACATAAAAATTTATCCTAAACACAAGGCCACATCGACCTACCATTGGCTACATTAGAATAAAGTGAAGGTTCTCGAGTGGCCATCTCAGTCTGCTGACCTCAATATCATTGAGCCACTCTGGGGAGATCTCAAACATGCAGTTCTTGCAAGACAGCTCAAGAATTTACAGGAACTGAAGGTGTTTTGCCAAGAGGAATGGGCAGCTTTACCAACTGAGACAATAAAGAGCCTCATCCACAAATACCACAAAAGACTTCAAGCTGTCATTGATGTTAAAGGGGACAATACATGGTATTAAGGACTGGGGTATGTAAACTTTTGATCAGGATCATTTGGGTAGTTTCTGTTGTGATTATGATTTAAAAAGAGTAAACACAGTAGTTGATTGATAAGAAAAAGGTTTCAGCCAAACACTAACCATGAGTGAAAGAAATATTTTTGTGTTATCATTCATATTCTCTGAAAAATGGCCAAGAAATCATAAATTCTGCCAGGGTATGATGCTATGATGGTATGAGCACAACTATATGTATGTCCAACCATGGAGACTCCAACTGCCAATTCAAGTGGTGAATCACAGTCACAGACTGCTAAACCTGCAAAAACAGGGTGGACTGTGGAGGTCCTCTGATGGTTATTTTTGTTGGCACTGAAGATATCTGAAACTGAAAGGGAATGGGCCAGCATACCTGGAATACAGTATTTTGTTCTATGTATTCATGGTTGTGGTCTAGGTGCAGTATTGTGCTGTAGGCAGTTGCGTACACAGAGACCAAGTTTGGCAATAATAATATATTGTAGAAAAGTTTAGCAAATACAAACAGGCCCAATGGAGAGGCAACCCATTCAGAGCCCCTTACCAGTGGTGGAGCATAGTCCTAGAGATGGAGACAGCATAGACCTGGAGATGCCAACAGCATATGTTACTTGGAGCATAATGCAGCCTGGATGGTTCAAACCCAATAGGGAGGCTTCCTAGGAGAGGATGGTGTAGTCCATGCACTTTTCCTATACCTCTGGAATCTGTCCCTGACAGACAGGTGCCATGTCTCTATGCTAGCCACTCACAAAATTGATGCCAAGCCCAGGTACCGGGGCCATAAATAGGCTTTGCTCTCACCCAAGATGGTTTCCAAAGTCACATGGAGCATCAGCATCCAAGCTGTCTCCCTGTGACCGAGAAAATCATAGAGGAACCCAGTTCCTTACAACTTCCAACCCATCTGCATTGTTGCTACGATCA